>NC_045979.1:18981554-19581554 GCF_010909765.2 Amblyraja radiata
GATGGAAACAAGCGTGGAAACAGGCCATTCGGCCCACCGTGCCTGCAACGACCAGCGATCACCACGTACACTAGCACTCTCCTACACACCAGGGACAATTTACAATTTACAGAAGCCAATTAACCTACAAACCTGTATGTCTTTGGAGTGTGTTCACAGGGAAAATGTACAAACTCTGTACAGACTGCACCCGTAGTCAGGATTGAACCCGGGTCACCGGTATTGTGAGGCAACGGGACTACCACCTGCGCCACTCTACTGCCCTGAAATGATGACAGAACTAGTGCCAGCTATCAGCTTTTGCCCATCCAAAATGAATCAATGCAAAAGCTCACTAAAATTAGCATCGTAACAGAAATAATTCTGCCCACTGATATAGAAAATAATGCTGATCCAATTAAACAATGTACCTTTAAAATGGAGATGAGGAATGTCTTTAGCCAGAAGGTGGTGAATCTGTGGAATTCATTGCCACAAACAGCTGTGGAGGCTGTCATTGGGTATTTTAGTGGCAGAAATTGATTGATTCTTGATTCGCACGGGTGTCTGGGGTTATGGGGAGAAGGCAGGAGAATGGGCTGAGAGGGAATGACAGATTAGCCATGATTGAATGACGGAGCAGACTTTTTGGGCAGAATGGCTTATTCCTGCTCCTATGTCTTATGATCTTATATTGTGAAGAAATGTAAATGATAATCACAAACTGACATGTGGCATTCAAAACAAATTAATATAAATTGAAGCTGTGAGCAAAAGTTTATCAATTTTGAACTTGCATTCAAAAATCTAGTCATGTTTATGGGCACTAGGCTGAAGTGTAATTTACACAGAATGCTGGAGTAAGTCAGCATCTGTGGTGAGAAAGGATAGGCAATGTTTTGTGTCCATTTCCCTCCACAGATGCTGCCTGACCTGCTGAGTTCCTGCAGCACTTTGTGTTTTGTTCAAGATTCTAGCGCCTGCTGTTTCTCGTGTCTCCAAAGTATCTATTACTTTTGTAGCTCGGTTAATAACATTTTACATTTCACGTATGTGTATCGCTTACAAAAAGCCACCTTAGTATTTTCAGTAATAAACTAGACTAAGTTGGGTCCCATGTTCAGATGGGAGGGCTGGTCCCCCAACGCAATATTCCACCTTTCCACCAATTCCAATATTGGTGGCCAGTGAGGGGGGGGGGGGGGGGTTCTGGAGCGCTAGTATGGGTGTTGTGGGCTGAATGGACTGGTCTCCAGAGGGCTAGTATAGACATTGTGGACCAAATGGACTGAGTCATGTCCAGGTATCAAGGGTTTTATAGTCCTGCCCCCCCCCCCCTCCCCCCTCCTCCCCCCGGTAGAGGCATTACCTTCATCGCGGCGAGAGGATCGCAAGGTTTTTTAAACATTCATAACTTTTTTATTTTTCATCGATGGGAAAAATCCTCAGGGCCTGCTCAGCGGAGGAGGACTGTGAGTAAGATGGCCCAAATCATAGCGATATATGGTAGCGTTTTTTCTAAAATCAATATATAGCGCAAACAGGAAGTGGTCAAGATGAGACTTTTAATTATATAGATTTTGGTTCCTTTCATTTATAAAGACCTTGGTTTATTTAACATGCATAAGATTCAAGACTCTTTAATTTATTTCTTTAATGCTTTTTTTTTTGGACAAAATTGACATTTAATTTCTGCCAGCACTTCTGATTCAGCGAGAATTCCATCACAACAATGAATATTCCTCTTTCTCGGCACAAAGTGACCAGTTCTCTGCTCCTGTAGCATCAACTAAATCAAATCCAAGTAAATGCCACTTTCTTTTTCTTTTTCTCACACTATTGTGATGATCTCCAGACACGTAAAGTAATAGTGAATGATTGCCGGTTTCCCACACAGGCACAGTGGCGCAGCTGGTAGAGCTGCAGCCTCACAGTGCTAGAGACCCAGGTTCAATCCTGACCTCAGGTGGCATCTGTGTGGAGTTTACACGTTCTCCCTGTGACCGTGGTTTCCCTCCGGGTGCTCTGGTTCTCTCCCATATCACAGACACGTGCAGGTTTGTAGGTTAATTGGCTTCTGTAACTCACCCCTAGTGTGTAGGGAGTGGATGAGAAAGTGGGACAACATAGAACTAGTGAGAACGGGTGATCGATGGTCAGCGTGGATTCGGTGGACTGAATGTGCTCAGGTGGCGCAGCTGGTAGAATTCCTGTTCCACCGCGCCAGAGACGTGGGTTTATGTTCTCCACTTGACTGTCGTTTTGCCTCTAGGTGCTCCGGTTTCCTCCCACATCCCAATGACGTGCAAGTTTGTAGGTTACTTGGCTTCTGTAAATTGCCCCAGGATTGCAGGGAGTTGATGAGACAGTCGGAATAACATATACAGAAAAACATAGAACATAGAAAATAGGTGCAGGAGTTGGCCATTTGGCCCTTTGAGCCAGCACCACCACTCATTATGATCATGGCTGATCATAGAACTAGTGTGAATGGGTGATCGGTGATCAGCGTGGACTTAGTGGGTCAAATGGCCTGTTTCTAGGCAGTATATTCAATCAATCAATCAATAGCCAAAATCCAAAGAGTCTTTCATGCTGTATTTATCAATCAATCAATCAATAAATTCTAATACCAATCTGCCAGTATTTACAAATTATGTTTTGTGCAACTCAAAAATTAATGAATTTTCAAGCCCAATATTAATTGAGTGCATTAACACTTTCCGCATTATAACATAAATTCCACATTAAACATTTATTATTACCCAGCTTAATGGAGTAGCGAAACCATCATAAGCCATTCTGTTCTCTTGCAACCTGCTGCTGAATGATATTTTGCCAGACTTCATCATGGTCTCTGGTTCTTCCCTCTCCATGGGGAAATCATCAAGGTGGCTAAATTCAATCGCCTCCGAAAATGAGCACTGGGATTTCAATGAAGCTCCAAACATTACTTCAATGCAAGCAGAATGCCAAGCCCATGCTGCAACCGGGCAGTGCTACCTATGTGTTGATTAGTTGCACATCAACAACAGCAGTGCAATATCATGAGTAGCTGGACTCAGTTGAAACTAGCCTGCATGATAGATGGCTCAGGAACCCTTCGTGTAGCCTTGGCCTACGTGATCTCCCAGTTGCAACACATTTTAACTCTAGTTCCCACACTGATCTTTTTTCCTTTATCATCATGACTTTTTTACATATCTTTCATTCATTGTTCTTTATCTCTACATCATCATCTATATTGCTCGTTTCCCTTATTCCTAACCAGTCTGAAGAAAGGTCTCGACCCGAAATGTCACCCATTCCTTCTTCAGAGATGCTGCCTGTCCAGCTGAGTTACTCCAGCTTTTTTCTGTTTATCTCCCATACTGACCTTTTTGTCCAGGGCCTCTACAGTCAGAGTGAGGCCACATGCAAATTGGAGGAACAGCACCTCATATTTTGCTTGGGCAGCTTACAAACCCATTTCTCTAATTTCAAGAAACCCCTGCATTCCATCTCTCTCTGGCCCTGCCCCCACTCGAGTTGTCCTGGCAGTTCCACCGTTCGCATCCATATATCCCTTCATTATAATTTCTTCCACAGCCAACAATGGACCATTGTGGGCTCCACCTTTCCTTGATCATCAGTGCCGGCTCTGATTTGTCCTGAACTTTATATTACTCTAGATTACCTCACCACTTGACTCTCAGTCTAAAGAAGGGAAACAGTACCTATTCCTTTTCTCCAAGAGATGCTGCCTGACCCGTTGAGTTACTCCATCATTTTGTGTCTAACTAAGGAATACTTTGGCTGAAAAGGACACAAAGTGCTGGAGTAACTCAGCGGGTCAGGCAGCATCTCTGGAGAACATGGCTAGTGACGTCTCAGGGCAGGACCATTCTTCTGACCAATTGTAAAGGGGGAGTGCAAGAGGGGAAGAAAGCTGGATGAGAGGAGGAACAGGACAAAGACAGGCGAGGGTTTTTCCAATAGGCAGAAGATCGGAACAATGGCCAGAGATCAGAAGAAAAGATGTGATACGAACAGATGGAAGAGTTGCGAATTGTAAAGCCTAAGGAAGGAATGTAAAAAGAGGGGAAGGGGAGGAGAGAAATAGGTGTTAGTCCAGGTGGGGCACAGGGGTGCGGGGGTGGAAGAAAAAGGAGGGATATGGGGGAGAAAAGGAAGGGAGGGTGGTTAGAGGTTACCTAGAAATGGAGAATTCAATGTTCATATCATTGGGCTGGAAGATACCAAGGCAGAACTGTTCCTCCAGTTTGCATGTGGTCTCCCTCTGGCAATGGAGGAGGCTGCATTGATTGATAGAAAGATACAGCACGGAAACAGGCCCTTTCCGGGTGCTCCCATTTTCTCCCACTTCCCAAAGACTTGCAGGTTTGTAGGTTAATTGGCTTCTGTAAATTGTTCCTTGTGTGTAGGGAGTGGATGATAACATGCAACTGGTGTGAATGGTGATCGATGGTCGGCGTGGTCTTGGTGGGCGAAGGATTGTTTCCATTCTGCATCTTTCAATCAATCAATGCAGGATTCCTAGAGAGGCACAGTGACGAAGCAGTATAGTTGCTGCCTTACAGCACCAGGGACCCAGGTTTGATTTTGACTACAGGTGCTATCTGCATAGAGTTTGTACATTCTCCCTGTGAGCAGATTGGTTTTCTCCAGGTGCTCCGGTTTTCTCCCACGTTCCAAAGACAAAGGTTTGTAGGTTAAATGGCTTCTGTAAATTGTCCCTTATGTGTAGGATAGAACTAGTTTATGGGTGATTGCTGGTCAGCTCAGGCTTGGTGAGCCGAAGGGTCTGTTTCTATGCTGAATCTCTAAGCTGAACTAAATTAAAAAAGCAATTTAATCAAAAAGGAGGAATAGATCAGGTGAATGCATAGTCTTTATCCCAGGGTTGGGGAATCGCGAATCAAAGGGCATAGGTTTAATGTGAGAGGGGAAAGATTTAATAGGAATCTGAAGAGCAACATTTTCACTCAGAGGGTGGTACGTGTATGGAACAAGAGGAAGTGGAAGTGACGGGTATAGCAACAACATGCAAACAATATTTGGACAGGTACAGGTCCACCACCAATTTTCCGGCACCTTTGGCTCCAGAGTCATTGTGGATTATCTGGTTTGTCAGCTCAACAGTGGTCATGACCTTCGAGAGGAGTCCAATGGTACCGGAACGGTTCACCTAGGCCACCGAAGGACCGAGATACCAGCCCGTAGAGTCGACCTCGGAAGTCGGCTATGGGAACGGATCTACCGGGCCGGAGTTCCAGAGCCCCGACCACAGGGGCCAAATTTGCCCGCGGAAGTCCCTGAAAAGGTCGAGATCACCGCCTCACCCGGCCAAGGTGCCACATTTTCGTGGGACTTCCGGGGGAATTTCAAGTGTGCTCTCGTAATTTGGTCCGGATTGAACGAGGTGCCGGGCCAGCAGTTGCCGCAAAATCGGTGGCGGACCTGTATGTGGGTAGGAAATTGTTAAAAGGGATCGGGTCAAACGAAGGCAAGTGGGACTAGCATAAACGGGTATCTTGGTCAGCATGGACGAGTTGGGCTGAAGGGCCTGTTTCCGTGCTGAACGACTTTAACCTTGAAACTGTCTGAAAACCGTCACGTTTGAAAGATTGTATAGTCAAATTTGGATCTTGTTGCACAAGTAACTGATACATAATGGATACACTCTGCTGATTTATTTAAACATAACAGGTTCAAAAATAAACCAAATACAAGTCAACTGTAGAGTAAGGCTAACCAAGCAACTGGTTATTTGAATGAACAACAACAATTGGCAGCTCGCAACTTCAGCAAAAAAATACAACGGCAGCCATCAAAAATCTGCCAATATCTTTAAGCTGTCACAATTTTCTTTCATCCCTTTTTCCATATCCAGACAAGAAATATAATTTATACCATAACAAATAAGGTATTGCTCAAAGGTAGCCAGGAAGATTGGGCGCATGTAATATGCTGGAGGAATGCGTTTTAGGGAGTTATCACTTGTTGTTTAGTTTAGCTAAGAGATACAGCACAGAAACAGGCCCTTCGGCCCACCAGGTCCATGCCGACCAGCCCACCGATCACCCCACACACAAGCACAAAATCCTGCACACTGGGAACAATTTACAATTTACAGAGGCCAAATTAACCTACAAAACTGTACGTCTTTGGAGTGTTGGAGTAAACTGGAGCACCCGGAGAAAACCTACACGGTCACGGGGAGAATGAACATACTCCGTACAGGTATTTTACCCCGCCCCCATCTCAACGTACGCTCCTTAGCTACCTCGTCACCCTGCTCCTTTCCCCTCTGCATACTCATCCCCCATCCCCAAGTCCCCCATTTTACTTCCATGCCTCCCCCTTCCACACACAACTCGCCCTCTGGCTTTGCATTTCATTCCTCTTCTACTCTCCTCATCTGACACCCTTTTGCCGATGCCCTTTTACACGACAAGATAAACACCTGAATGATCCAGTGATGAACACTAGGCCTTCAGCCTTCTATTGATCTGGTCGGGAATGGAGAATGTGAAGTATGGACCCAATAACAACCCATTAAGATAATGCAACTTCAAAGGCTGTGTTATCAAGGATGCGCTGAGAACAGATCGGTGATTGCTGTATTATCGTCTTTGATACCTTGGCATTTGGGAGCAGTGCATTACGAAGATGAAAGTAGCAGCAGCCTCTGACATTAAGGAACATTCAACAACATTCAAAAGTTGCTAAAAATTAATCAGAATAATGAAAAATAGATTTAAATGTAAAGGTGCTTTAAAAATTCAAATGAACTCAATTTGTAAAATCATCCGAAACCACTTAGTTTAGTTTAGAGATGTAACACGGAAACAGGCCCTTCAGCCCACTGACTCCAAGCTGACCATCGATCACCCGTTCACATCAGTTGCTTTGCAGGGTCTCTTTCTCTCTCTCTCTCTCTCTCTCTCTCAGCACTGACATCTCCCACCCTTCAGGAGTGTGTTGTGCCTAGAAAATGTCTGCACTGCCCGGCTTACTTTAGAGATACAGCATGGAAACAGGCCCTTCAGCCCGCTGACTCCATGCTGACCATCGATCATCCGTCCACTAGTTCTGTTATCCCACTTTCCCATCCACTGTCTACACTCGCTTTCTTGAAGTTAATAATGCTTTTCCTTGCTTTTTTGGCATAATTACAAATACCGAGTTTTTCCTCATTTTAATAGGCAGATTAGTCGATATATTATGTCTATTTGGCTGAAATATCTGCCCTAACGTGTCTTCCTACAGATTGTTGACGTGTTGACACAAGGAACTGCAGATGCTGAAATCATGAGCAAAGAACAAAGTGCTGGATGAACAGCATGACAGGCAGTATCTGTTGAGGAAATGGATGGGCGAAGTTCTGAGTTGGGACCCTTCTTCAGACTGTCGAAGGGTCTGACGAAGGGATCCCGACCCAAAACGTCGTCTGTCCAAAACATCGTCTCTCATCCACAGATGCTGCCTGACCCACTGAGTTCCTCCAGCACTTTGTTTCTTGCTGATGTTGAACATTTGTTTGGAAACGTAATTAACATTCTCTTTGTGAATGTTGCTGTCGTTTGGATGAGATTGGGACTGTGGCATTTACCTCAAAGTGACAACGAAGATCGCATGATAACATCTCAGTGGAAGGATTAAATAAAAACCTGAAGGGGAACCTTTTCGCACACAGGCATATGCAACTAGTTGCCAGAGAAAATATTTGAGGGAGGTACTAGAACAGCGTATAAAATACATTTAGACAAGGTACAGGGTTAGGAAAGGTTTACAGGGATAGGGGCCAGACATAGGCAGGTGGGACTAGCGTAGATGAGATGTCTTGGTCAGCATGGGCAAGCTGGGCCAAAGAACCTGTTTCTGTGCTCTATGACTCTGAAGAACAGCAAAGTGAACCCCGAGATAGATACACAGTGCTGGAGTAACTCAGTGAGTCAGGCAGTTTTTTCTCCAGAGATGCTGCCTGACCTGCTGAGTTACTCCAGCATTGTGCCTCTAACTTCGGTATTTACCGTCATCTGCAGTTCCTTTCTACCCAAAGTTATCCCCAATATCTTGGTCAATATTGATCCCTTTATCTTCATATCTTCTCGTTATTTCATTGCTTGTGAGGGCAAATTGGTTGATCTGCTTTTCACATTGTGGGAGAGAGCTATTCAGAATGTTTAATTAGCTGGAACCCTCCTCGGAGCGAGATAATTACAATGAAAATTCACGGCCTCTTATTTTATGTAAGCTTTCCTTCAGGCATTTTACCACATTAAAGTGTCTATATAAATGTAAGTCGGTTTCCTGCTGTGTCTTTTTAGATTCCATATCCCATGCTATTTGCAAGCAAAACTTACCAAAGTCATTTGGACCTTATACAAAAGTTCTTGCAGAGAGTCATTTTGCTATCTACTGCAGTCATGGAGAACACAATGTACTTTTCAGACATGATTCACTGGAGCTATTTGTCAAATCTGGCCAGTGTGGATAGGCACTACAGCTTAGATATGACTCAGTCCACTTAATCAAATTGTCCTCCTGCCATAGACCTGTGAAGTCGTGGGAAGTAAGACAAAATTAAAAATACAGTAGTCATCTTGGCTAATACTCAAATTTTCTTAATTGGAACAACCTAGAGGTCATTGGTTTATTGCTAACACCGGTACACAAACAAGTGGTGCCTTTCGGTACTTTTGTAACTTTGGCGACACTTGTGTACTGCCTAGGCTGTTTGCAAAACAAAGCATTTCACTGTACCTAGGTACCGTAGGTACATGTGACAATCACATATCATTCATTCATTCATTCATTCATTCAACTTGCTGATGTAGCAGATACCAGCTGATTAAAGGTTAGCGTTAGCGTTAATTAGTGTTAGATTTTTTATATTGACAAAGATGCTGGAAGTACCCTTCACAGATACCACACAGAAGATCTGCACTGCCTTTAATTGTCAATTGTAATGGCGAGTGGTGTAGCTGGTAGAGCAGATGTAACAGATACTAGCTGATTAAAGGTTAACATTAGTCTCACAGCGCTGTTGACCCAGGTTCATTTCTGACTTAAGACTTTCGAGATACAGAGTGAAAACAGACCCTTAGGCCCCCCGAGTCCGCGACGACCAGCGATCACCCTGTACACTATCACTATCGTAGGGACAAATTTACAATTACTGTATTACCAAAGCCAATTATCCTGCAACCCTGTACATCCTCTGAATGTGGAAGGAAACCCGGAGCACCTGGAGATAACCCACATGGTCTGTTTTCATGCTGTATCTTTCAACCAATTAATTTTTCCATGATCTCCCAACAAAGTAAATGTTGTTTTGGGACACAATGAATTGCAGATGCTGGTTTACAAAGAAATAAAGTGGTGGGGTAAATCAACGGATCAGGCAACATCTCTGGAGCATATGGATAAATTAGCATGTCCATTTTCTCCAGAGATACTGCCTGACCCATTGAGATACACCAGCGCTCTGTGTCCTGTACTTGGTCTCCTGCCCATTCAGACCACTTTTTAATTCCCTTTCTCAGGGCAGCACAGTGGCGCAGTGGTAGAGTTGCTGCCTTACGGCTCCAGAGACCCAGGTTCGATCCTGACTACGGGTGCTTGTCTGTACAGAGTTTATACATTCTCCCTGTGATTAGTATGGGTTTTCTCCGATTTCCTCGCACACTTCAAAGACGTACAGGTAATTGGCTTGATGTAAATGTAAAATTGTCCCTAGTGTGTAGGATAGTGTTAATGTGTGGGGATTGCTGGTCGGTGCGGACTCGGTGGGCCAAAGTGTATTTTTCTGCACTGTAAAATAAAAAAAGGAACCAAGAAGGATATCAGTAGTGATTGAATGTAATAGATAACCTGTTCAGGGGTGGATGGACAATCACAAGTTCTACATTCCTGTAGCTCCATTGCAGCCTACTTTGGCAACACAAACAGCCACAAACAAAGAAGATTACAGAGAGTGGTGGACACTGAATGGTCCATCAGTCCACAGGTACTGACCTTCCCACCATTGAGATGATCTACAGGAGGAGCTCCCTCAGGAAGGCAGACATAATGTCAAAGACCCACACCACCATGTTGTGAATCTGTGGAATTCTCTGCCACAGAAGAGAGTGGCGGCCAATTCACTGGATATTTTCAAGAGAGAGTTATGCCCCTGTCCCACTTAGGAAACCTGAACAGAAACCTCTGGAGACCTTGCTACCCACCCAAGGTTTCCGTGAGGTTCCCGGAGGTTTTGGTCACTCTTCCTAATGGTGGAAAGTGGTTTCCGCATAGTCGAGGCTTCTTCTATGTTCCTGCGATTATTTAAAAAAAAACAAAACCGGCCTCGACTAAAGATGGGTTGCCATTTGGTCGAAGCCAGTGGAGTGGGGTCGCTATTTACTTACAGGCAGTCGAAGGCAATCTCCTTCGTTGACCGGCCATTTTGATTGGCTCATTGGAGTTTACCTTCCTCTTCATCGCGCAGACAGCGCTCCTCCGCTGTCCCTGGACCCCACTCTGTGTGAGTGTGCGTGTGCGTGTGTGTGTGTGTGTGTGTGTGAGTGTGCGTGTGCGTGTGTGTGTGTGTGTGTGTGTGTGTGTGCGTGTGCGTGTGCGTGTGCGTGTGTGTGTGTGTGTGAGTGTGCGTGTGCGTGTGCGTGTGTGTGTGTGTGTGTGTGTGCGTGTGCGTGTGTGTGCGTGCGTGTGTGTGTGTGTGTGTGTGTGTGCGCGCAGTCGGTAGCAAAGATCCTGTAGGATCTTTGGTCAGTTGATGCAGCTCACGCTTCGGTCGAGGCTTTCCAGGCAAGTGACCAAAACCTCTGGCGACTCATGGAAACCTTGGGTGGGGCGCAAGGTCACCAGAGGTTTCCGTTCAGGTTTCCTAAGTGGGACAGGGGCATTAGATTTAGCTCTTCGACTAAAGGAATCATGGGATATGGGGGGAAAAGCAGGAACGAGGTACTGATTTTAGATGATCAGCCAGGATCATGAAAGGCGGTGCTGACTCAAAAGGCCGAATGGCCTATCCTGTACCTATTTTTCTATGTTTCTATGGTTGCACCGTAACATCCCATTTTATCCAGCGCACTGCTGGACATAAGAGATGTGATGAAATTATGTTAGAATAACCACTGAACCGTTCACAAAGGGATGATTATGAAAGTGAATATCTTCAGTGATAGATGAACATTCGCCATCAAAGTCCCTCTGAGACCATTCTCGTAGTTTCTGTTTTTAAATATTCTTTACTTGCAGACCCTGTATGAACACAAAATTTTCTCCTCAGTTTCTTCCCCTCTTTCATCCTTTACCGAACTCTTATGTCTGTTATTAATCTGCATAGGCACAACAGGAGATAATGTAAACTCCAACTCAAAAGTTTTCGGTCTAGATAATAACACACTGCAACACGATGTATCAATTTGCTGGATGGCTTGTAGGAGGAGGATGATGTAAAGCAGGGGAAGAAAGACATGAAGCTCGGGGAAGATTGCCACATTATTTCTCATCTACCTCGGGAAACATATAAGACCCACGGAAATCACGGCTCGTCTTCATTTGCAAGGACATCACGGATATAATTCTGTCATTTGCACGAATGAGATGTGCAACAAGGAAACCAATATTAGTAAAGAGTTATCAGGAATGATAAAACTGCCGATGGAACACCACTGTGAACCATAGATTCCCTCCAGCTAGTTGTGGAAGGATTAGTCATTTTGCAGTGAGTTGCAGCATTATTACGGAGAACACACTGGGAATGATAATCAATGCCCGCATGTGGCAGAAATATAAGAGATCAAACGAGGATTTTTCAAAGATGTATCATTGCAAGACTGCTGGAATGAACGCGGTCATTCGAGGCACTTTAAATGACAGCGTGACCTTGGTCAACAATTAGTCAACAGCCCTGCAGTGCAAGTGCACAAACAAATCATTCCGCTTATGAGCGTATATGGCAAGAACGACCAAGGGCAGCCACGGTGGCCAAGCAGTAGAGTTGCCGCATTACAATACTTGCAGCGTCAGAGACCCGAGTTCGATCCCGACTACGGGTGCTGTCTGTACGTAGTTTGTACGTTCTCCCTGTGTCCACATGGGTTTTCTCCGAGATCTTCGGTTTCCTCCCACACTCCAAAGACGTACAGGTTTCTAGGTTAATTGTATGGTGTATGTGTAAAATTGTCCCTAGTGTGTGTAGGGTAGTGTTAATGTGCTGGGATCGCTGGTCGGTGCGGACTCGGTGGGCCGAAGGACTTGTTTCCACCCTCTATCTCTAAACTAAACGTAGAACAGTACAGCACAGGAATAGGCCCTTTGACCCTCAATGTCTATGCCGAGCATGATACTACGTCAACCTTCTCTGCCTGCATATCCCCACATCTGCATACCCACCATCCTTTGTGTGACAGCTGTAACACTTCAGTATAGGAACAGGCCCTTCAGCCCTCAATGTCTGTGTCGAATATGATGCCAAACTCTGTGCGCACATGATCCATATCCCATCATTTGCTGCCCATTCACCATCTCCCTTGGCAGCGTGTTCTAGGCACCCACTGCTCTGTGTGTAAAATGTCACTGTGTAACTCTACCTCTGTGCCACTGCACCGCCACACATCTAACCCACCGTATGTCAGCAATTCCATTTAAAATGAATGAAATCAAAGTTGAAATCCTGCTTAAGAGTTATATTGGCATATAGTGGTAAGATTTTAATCAATTTAGAAGTATCATTACACTAGGCTGTAAAAACTTGCTTTCTCTCCCTGAAGGGTCTTCTGTTTAAAAAATGTTTTAGCAGCTTTATCAAAGTACCGCAAAGGAGGATAATTACGGGAAATCACAATGGTGTTTAACGTGATTTAGGGCATGGTCAACTTTATGGGCTTGGCTGACTTCCAACGCAATGGACTGCAACGCTACTGGTTGTCAGTTCTTGTGCCAATGGAAGAACTGGCATGGACCAAGAACAGATAGACACTTGAATTAGTCCGATTGTAATTAAAAATGATCGACATTCTCAGAAAATGACAGTGCAGTTTGCGTGAACTACATGGTAATAATTAGGTCTGAGGAGGTGTTTCGATCCGAAACATCACCTATCCACGTTCTCCAGAAATGATGCTGCCTGACCTGCTGAGTTACTCCAGCACTTTTTGTCCATTTGTGCACATGATTTGTGCATATGTTTATTATTGGCACATGTACCTAGGTACAGAGAAAAGATTTGTTTTGCAGTCAGATTTGACTACCATACGGAAATACCACCAAGTCAAACTCAAGTCCAGTAGAGAGAGCAAAGGAGAAGATAGAGAGCAGAATATAGTTCTCCGCACTGTAGTGCACCAGTTCCAGAGTCAAAGTCCAATGTCTGCAATGTTGTAGAGGATAATCGGTCAGAATACTAGATTATGGAAGGGCAATTCAGAAGCCCGATAACAGAGGGAGAGAAGCTGATCCTGAGTCTGGTGGTGTGAACTTTCAAGTTTCTGTATCATAAAAGTCTAAAGCCAGGCACACTTGAAATAGAATTATAAATTATATACTCAAGAAACATCCTAAAAAAGCTATGGATGTTGAATTAATTGAAATGATCGAGGCTAAAATCAAAAGGTTATTTTGTTAACCAAGGATATCAGAAGATTTAAAACAAAAGCATAGGGTTGCATAGTGGCGCAGTGGTAGAATTTCTGCCTTACAGCGCCAGAGAATGAGGTTCGATCCTGACTACGGGTGCTGACTGTACGGAGTTTGCACGTTCTCCCTGTGACCGCACAGGATTTCTCCGGGTACTCTGGTTTCCTCCAACACTCCAAATACGTACAGGTTTTATAGGCTAAATGGCTTCCGTAAATTGTAAATTGTCCCTCGTATGTACGATAGTGTTAGCATACGGGGTGATCGCTGGTCAGCGTGGGCTCCTTGGGCCGAAGAGCCCGTTTCTGTGCTTTACCCCTAAACTAAACTAAGCAGAAAGATATTGGAAATTACAAGCAGGCTCGAAGCATTTTGCCTGCCGAAAATGATAATGGACATTGACACTTTATTTCCTCAAAGTAATTTCTAATCTACTGTGAGAACAGTAGCCTCTCTTTTAAGCTCCTCTTCCAATTGAGACGTAGAGCCATCAGACATACTCAGCAAGACAGAAATCATTGTAACAATGGTGACCTCTCCTCTTTATTGATCAAAGACACTGTAATCCCTAAACTTTAAATACAGATCTGTTTGTCGGAGTTGTTTACGAAGTGGACCTCAGTGGTAACTTTTTCCCCCCCAGGAGAATGATAGAGTCATCAAATCACCCAGCGTGGAAACAGGCCCATCATCCCAACTTGTCCACGCCAACCAACATGTCCCATTATGTTTTCAAGAGAGAGTTAGATATAGCTCTTAGGGCTAACGGAATCAAGGGATATGGGGCGAAAGCAGGAATGGGGTACTGATTTTGGATAATCAGCCATGATCATATTGAATGGCGGTGCTGGCCCCGAAGGGCCAAATGGCCTATTCCTGCACCTGTTTTCTAAGTTTCTATGAATTTATACTAGCCCTATCTTCCTGCGTTTGGCCCATATCCTGAAATCCTATTCTATCCATCTACCTGTCTAAATGTTTCTTAAACGTTGTGATAGTACCTGCCTCAACTGCCTCCTCCAGCAGCTCATTCCATACTCCCACCACCCTTTGTGTAAAAAAGTGGCCCCTCCAGTTTTTATTAAAATCTTTCCCCCCTGCTCACCTTGAACACATTTCCTCTGGTTCTTGATTCCCCAACGCTAGGCAAGAGACTGTGTGCCTCTACCCAATCTATTGTTCTCACGATTTTGTACATCATGTCTGGGGAAATACTTTCAGGTTGCAGATTTTCCAGCTGAGTTTGTGGTTTTACTAAATAAAGCAGATTTAGGATCAATCTGTGGCTGACTGTAGTTGCAGATCTACATGGAACAAGTTCTCATTTGTTGAACAGGCCAGTTGTTTCTGCCTTCTCTTGCCCCACTGAGATACCTCAGCACTATCTTGTCCCCACCTTGGCCAGTCCCTTCCATGTACATATAGGTCATAGGTCATCTCGCATGCTCTCCACCGCTTCAACAACTTCCTTACTGTGGACGCCCAGTTCTTTTACACTTACATTCCCCATCAAGAAAGTACCCTATGTACCCCTCGCAGGTGCATAGTTCCTTGAAAGTTGCATCACAGTTAGACAGGGTGGTCAAAAAGGCTCATTGGCCTTCATCAGTCAGAGTATTGTGTATAGACGTTGGGAGGTCATGTTACAATTGTATAAGTCATTTGTGAGACGTACAGGGCCTGTCCAACTTGGGCGCCATTTGCGCGCCATTTACGCGACATCATTTATGCGTTACGACGCGCGCCGTGACACGCACGTGATGCGCGCATGGTGCGTGGTGATGTAGGCAATGACACGCGGTCACGCGCTGTGCCCCAGGATTTTGGGATGTA
The DNA here is from genome assembly GCF_010909765.2 of Amblyraja radiata. NCBI lineage: Eukaryota > Metazoa > Chordata > Chondrichthyes > Rajiformes > Rajidae > Amblyraja > Amblyraja radiata. Next base: position 18,997,014 of record NC_045979.1, read on the forward strand.
CAAAATCTTCGCCCGCCATCTGCATGATGCGCAAATGACACCCAAGTGGGACAGGCCCTTACAGGTTTGTAGGTTAATTGGCTTTGGTTAAAATTGTCTCTGGTGCGTAGGATAGGGGTAGTGTATGGGGATTGCTGGTCGGCGCAGACTCGGTGAGCCAAAGAGCCTGTTTCCATGTCAATCCATGTTCTCCAGAGATGCTGTCTGACCCGCTGAGTTACTTGTTCACTTTGGTAAACCAGCATCTGCACTTCCTTGTGTCTACAAGCACAATCCCTTCGCTTGGTTGGTTTGAGACTGTTTCACGACAGTCAAGCTATGGAACTCTGAGCTCCGATTTACATGGATGCAAACATTACCCAAAATTGATATCATTCGTAGCATATCTATTGTTGCAACAAGATAGTATGGATCTTGCACAGAAGTCTAACTTCAAAATCAATGAGAATTTACCAAGAAATGATTGCTAGTTCAATTTTCCATTGGTGAAATCAAATTTTGCATGTTCAGTGGGTAAGAATTGCAGGCTATTCAATATAATTTCTTGACAGTAATTTAGTATTTTGAGAATGATGTTTTAAATGTCTTGTTTACAACAGCCCTTAACATCTAGATCAACACATGAGGAAATTATGCAAGAATATTCAAGGGAGAATGAATCAAAATGGTGCTGCATATCATAATCAAGATAATCAAGTCAATACACAATCATAATAAATTTTGCTACACTTTAGGCAGTCTTGCAACTCTAATACCAATACTTTGCTGACCTCAGCTTTATTTCACTTCATGCTATCAAAAATAATTCGGGTTTAATTCTGCAAGGTGATCCATTTCATTCGAGTGTAGGGACTGCTTACAACATTGCAACAACATTGAAACCCAGTCACCGTTACAATATTCAAGGATCATTTTAATCATGTTTGTTTCTATTCAAGGTTCGCTTTTCTTTTTTCCTCTGCAAATCTTACAACTAGGAAGGCCCAGAGATCGAGAAGTGTATAAAGGTCCCCCACCGATTTTCCGGCAACTGGTGGCCAGGCACCTCCTTTAATTTGGACAAAATGACAAGAGCGCACTTGAAGTTCCCCGCCGGAAGTCCCCCCCGAAAATGTGGCGCCTAAACTGGGTGTGGCAGCCGATCTCAACCTCATCGGGACTTCCAAAGCCCATCGACAACCAAATGTGCCCCCTACTGCCGGGGCTCTGGAACTCTGGCTCAGTGGTAGCCGGCAGAGCCGTTTCCATAGCCAACTTCCGAGGCCGACTTTGCGGTCTGATATCTTAGCTCTCAGGCAGCCTAGGTGGACCATTCCTGTACTATTGGGCTCATCTCGGAGGATGTGAGCTTTGTTCATCCAGCAAAATGGATATTCCAGAAAGGCTCTGGAACCAAGAATGCCAGAAAATCGGAGGCAGGTCTATATTTGCACACACGACCACTGATTTATTTCATAATCTGATAGCAAGTGGTGAGATGCAATTGCATAAATTGAATGCAACCATTCTTATGCACTCCTGAAAAATCTAGATGCATTGGTGCACTCCAATGCATTTTTTTTTTTACACCACATCCCTTATTATAAATGTTTTCATTGATTTAATATATTCAGGGATCAAGTATTAAGAATGCAAGGTTGAAGAAAAATCGGAGTTGGCATTACCCTTAGAAAATCAGTAACTTGCCAAGTTCATTCTTCACCCACGACTGGGTTGGTGAATTGGAAAGATGATAGACTCTTGACCTGTGAATTAGAGGAGATGCGGTTTTATGGATAATGGATGTGGGGATTAATGGAAAGGTTAATGGAAATGGGGCATCACTAATTTAAATTTCTTGGAGTGTTGGCACTTTGTCATTATTGCTTTGCTCTTGAAATCAAGAATGCGTGATGTCAGGACCATTGCTTGGAATGAGTGATGATGTGGGACTTTGCCTCCAGAGGCCACACAGGTGATGGTGGGGTCCTGTTCATGCAAGGGAGGAAGTGCAAAGGCAGTGACAACAGAGGAAGGGACGTAAATCTCGGAAATCTAAGCAAGCTGGAAGAGAGGAGGGGCAGGATAAGGCATAACAGCTAATAAGTAGAGGCCAGTAATAGGAGAAGAAAGGGAACTGAGGTCTAGCCTACTGCACCCTCGAGGTTGGCTGTGGGAGATGCACCTGGGAAACAAAGGTGGATTTGCAAGGAGCGGGACATCGGTTCACAGATCGATCCAGACGTCCAAGGAAGTCGACGGCTGGAGGCCCACGGCAGCGCGGGGCTCGCCTGTAACGGGCACCACTCATAACAACTAGAGCGCAGACTGGACTTTGAAAATGGCGCCAAAACACGGAGCTTTTCGCATGCGGGATCAGTGGACTATTTCTGAACACCTGCTAATCGGGCATGTGCTTGGGTATGGCAATACTTCACTGGGCGGTTTGTAAGAAAATACTTTCACCATGTGTTTGCACTTTGCACATGTGACAACAAAAGCATCATTGAACCAATGAGTTATCTGCCAGTGGTTTTTTTGATCGGCAGATGATTGGACAAAGGCCAGAGATGAGTCAAAGGCTACCCAAGCTTACAACCCAACAATATGAACATCAACTCTCAAATTTTAGGCAACAACTCCCCCCCCCCCCCCCCCCCCCTTCCTCTTTGCCACCCTCTCTCCCTGGATTCACACCTATTTCTCTGCTCTCCCTTTCCTTCCACCTACATTCTTTCCTCTCATTCACAATTCGCAATTCTTCAATCCTATGGTCTCATACTTTCCATTATTTCAACTCTGGCCTTTGTCTAACCATCTTCCTCTCAAAAATTCTCACTTGATCCGCCTATTACTTGCCAGGCTTGGTCTTGTCCTCTCTCCCAGCTTTCTTCCCCACCCCCACCACACTCAGCCTTAAAAAAGACCCCGACCCAAAACATGTGATTTCTGCGCATGGATATGTAAATGTTGGAAACCAGATGTTTGGGATATATTGCTAGACAGCAGCCTGTTCTCTCTCACTGGCCTTCATGGAGTTGGCTGGGGTATAAGGAACTTGGGGGTAAATAATCCACTGTTCCATTTCGCACTTGCCTGAGATTTAAAATGTGGCAACTCAAGTGTATAGAATGGTAAAGAAGACATACGGTATGGCCAAGGCACTGTGTATGAGAGTCAGGAAGTTATGTTGCAACGTTATAAAACTTTGGTTAGACCGCATTTAGAGTATTGCATGCAGTTCTGGTCAACCCTACTACAGGAAGGGGTGTTGAAGCTCTGGAGAGAGTGCAGGAGAGGTTGAGCAGAATGCTGAAAATAGACACAAACCATGTGTAACGCAGCAGGTCAGGCAGCATCTCCGGAGGAAAAGAGGATGGGTGACGTTTCGTGTTGGGACCCTTCTTCATAATGCTGCCTGGACTAGATAAACCTATTCATGTTCTCCAGAGATGCTGCCTGACCCAGTGGGTTCCTTCATGACTTCATGTCTTTTTCTGGATTAAAGGGTATTAGTTATAAGGAGAGATTGGACAAATTTGAATTGTTGTCGCTGGAGCTGAGGTGTAGGGAAGAGCTGATGACAGTATATAAAATTATGAGAGGCATTTACAGATAGTCAGAACCTTTTGGCCCCGAGGGGAGAATTTTCTAAAACTAGCGGCATAATTTTAAAATAGGAGGGACAAGGTTTAGAGGAGATATGCGGGGCAAGTTTTTTTTTCAAACAGATAATGTGGGTGTCTGGAACGCACTGGTGGTGGAGGCACATGCATTATGGGCATTTAAGAGAATTGAAGAATGTGCAACGTATGTTGAGATATAGATCACGTGCAAGCAGAGAACAATAGTTAAACTTGGCATCATGTTCGGCATAGACATTGTGATCTGAATGGCCCCTTCCTGTGCTGTACTATGTTCGATGCTCACTGTTCTATGAATGCTGCACCAATGGAGGTGTGAGAGGTATTATTCCCATAATAACCCAAATAGAAGGAAATGATTGAGAGAACCTCGTTAAGAGAGTGCAGTAAGAATTCAATAAATTAAGCATTATGTTATTAATTTAATAATCATTCCTTCCAATTATATCTCCAAAGAATCAAAAGGTAGAGGTCACCTTACAAGGATTTTAAAATGTTTAAATATGACTAACTTTTTCTTTTACAATTGTTTAACATGTTTAGTTCATTAATTTCACCCCTAATATTTTTAAAAGAAAAAAATGCTTTTGAATAACTCACAATCCAAAATTTTCAGACTTTAAAAAAAATCTATTACTTACATTCATAGTCATACAGCATGCAAACAGGACCCAACTTGCCCACATCGACCAACATGTCCCATCTGCAATAGTCCCACCTGCCTACGTTTGGCTCATATCCCTCTAAACCTATCCTATCCTATCCATGTACATGGCTCAACTACCTCCTCCAACAGCTCGTACCATGGACCCTTTGTGTAAAAAAGTTACCCCTCATGTTCGTATTAAATCTCCCCCCCCCCCCTCTCACCATAAACCTATGTAATCTAGTTCTAGATTCCCCTACTCTGGGCAAGGGACTCGGTGCATTTACCTGATCTATTCCTCTCATGATTTTGTACACTTGTATAAGATCACCCCTCATCCTCCTGCACTCCAAGGAATGGAGTCCTAACCTCCACTTCAACTTTGACACTCATCGAAATCTCGGGCCAATACTCAGATTATAATTATCACACTTTATTTTCGGGGCTGGGATAGTTTTGATTGTTCTTCATGGTGTCCCCTCACAAAGTATTTGTCAGCTCGGCTTGAAGTGGGCTTGTCAATCACCACTACAATCAGTGGCGCAGCGGTAGAGTTGCTGCCTTACAGCGCCAGAGACCCAGGTTCAATCAGGACTACGGATGCTGTCTGTACAGAGTTTGTACATTCTCCATGTGACCACATGGGTTTTCCCGGGTGCTCAATTTTCCTCCCACACTGCAAAGACGAACAGGTTTGTACGTTAATTGGCTTCAGTAAAAATTGTAAATTGTCCCTAGTGTATCGATTAGTGTTAGTGTACGGGATGGTCGCCGATCGGCGCGGTGGACCGAAGGGCCTGCTTCCACGCTGTATCTCTAAAGTAAATTAAAGATAAATTTGACAGGTTCCTGCAATTGTTCAGGCATGCTACCTGTGTTGGAAGCAATGGCTGCCGCTTATGTCTGCTTCGAGATCCCTGCTCTCATTTACAGCAGTTCAAAAATAATCCCCACATCTCCATAGAAGCCCAGAGCATAGGAGGAGGTCATATTATCTATCGAGTTCGAGCTAGTGCTTTGAAGCAGCATCCGTCCCCCTCCACTCTACTTTTTGACGTGATTCCTATAAATCATTCGTCTTCAGATATCTCTTCAAAATTATTTAGTTTAGAGATACAGCGCCGAAAACAGGTCCTTTGGTCCACCAAGCTCGTGCCGACCATCGATCACTCGTTCACACTACTTTAGCGTAGTGTAAAGATACAGCGCAGAAACAGGCCCTTCTGCCCACCAAGTCCATGCCTAACATTGATCTGCCGTTCACATTTGTCCTTAGTTTAGTTTAGTTTAATAACGCAGCATGGAAATAGACCCTTTGACCCACTGAGTCAATGCTGACCATCGAACATCCGTACACTAGTTCTATGATGTTCCACTTTCGCATCCGCTCCCTACACATCGAGGGAGGTTTACACAGCACAATTAACCCATAAACCTGCCGTCTTTGGAATGTGGGAGGGAACTGGAGCACCCGGAGGAAACACACGTGGGTTACAGGGAAAACATACAGACTCCAGAAGATAAGACACAAAAAGCTAGAGTAACTCAGCAGGACAGGCAACAGCTCTGGAGAGAATGAATGGGTGACGTTTCGGGTCGAGACCCTTCTTCAGACTGATTAGGAATAAGGGAAACGAGAGATATAGACGATGATGTAGAGAGATGAAGAACAATGAATGAAAGACATGCAAAAAAGTAACGATGATAAAGGAAACAGGCCATTGTTAGCTGATTGTTGGGTGAAAACGAGAAGCTGGTGCGCCTTGGCCACTAGCTTCTCACACAGACAACTTATTTGATGCCAGTATAAATAACTTAAAAAAAACCATCTTGAAGCTAACTATTTCTTCAGTGGCCAGGAGAAGATAAAGATGATGAAGAGAGGACATAGGTCAGAAACAATACTAACACCCAAAGGACCCATTGAGATCTAAGTGCATTGAGGATAGAAAATAATAAAGATAAGAGTAACATAGGAGCAGATGCTAAGCCAATAAATCAACACTCAAATCCCTCGGAGAAAATATCTTTACAAAAATGTATTGAGGTATTTTTTATCATAATTACTCATATTTTTCTAGTGTCAATTATACAATGGACTGTTTTTAAACTTTTGCCTAGCTGGCAACCTGAGGAACGCATTGATGGATGTCAGAAGTTATTTTGATTGATTTATTTCATCAATATTCAATTTGTTTTAATTACGATGTGCTTTGTTCAGCACTGTGGGCTGGGGATGAAGTTTGGGTGAATTGATTGATTTGATTGCTGGAAGAATTTGGCTGCACTTTTTAACAAATAGCTCATTGAATAGGAATTTGGCGCCAATAAGGAAAAATTTAGCCCAGTAGAAGTGTATCAAAATATGCTGGAGTTATTCAAATGGTGCATAATCATTGTTTATACTCTACCAACCATTTCCATCTTGAATAATATTGTTATTTTGGTTCAGGCCAACTAGCCAACATAATCCAAGTCTGAAAAAAGGTCTCAAGGCAAAACATCACCTATCCATGTTCTCCAGAGATGCTGCCTAACACGCTGAGTTATTCCAACACTTTGTGTCCTTTTGATAATCATAGACGACACAGAGTGCCATAATCGCTCAGCGGGTCAGGCAGCATCTCAGGATAGTGACATTTTGGGCCCTGACAATTGTTTTGACCCCTTGTCAGTTTGAAGTAGGGTCCTGACCCGAAACGTCACCTATCCATGTTCTCCTGAGATGCTGCCTGACCCGCTAGCTACAGCACTCTGCACCTTATTTTATAAACCAGCATCTGCAGTTCCTTATTTCAGCATAATCGAAGATTTATCTCACCCCGGTCATTCCTTCTTCTGCCCACTCCCATCAGGCAGAAGATCACACTTGTTCTATGATATCCCACTTTCTCATCCACTCCCTACAAATTAGGGGCAATTTACAGAGGGCTAAGCAACCTACACACCTGCAGGTCTTCGGGATGTGGGAGGAAACCGGAACATCTGGAGGAAACCCAAGTGGTCACAGGGAAAATGTTCAAACACACAGACAGCACACAAGGTCAGGATCGAACCCGGGTCTCCAGTGCTGTGAGGCAGCGGCTCTACCAGTTGTGCCATTGGTATTGATATGGATCACGTGCATTGGATTTTCCCTTTCAAGGAAATATTGTGTATGACACATAGATGTATTATTTATTACTTTAGTGCTTTATAATCACAAGCAAGCATAATAGGAATATTCCATACTAGGAATATTCCTTTGATCAGAAACATGTTCAGGACAGATTTTTGTTAAATAAATTGAATCTCATCTACTGTATCTGTAAGCTACAGACAATGCCAGTATACTAATTTATACCAGAAACTAATTATGTATATCTGTCACTTGCAATAGTTGACCTGCATTACGAAAAATATCCATCCAAATTCCAAAACTCCAAAGTCGTTTCACATAATAAATGCATTTCAAAGAATTATCACAGTGTGACAGTAAGGATGTAAATCAGTACAAAATACTTCAAATAAAACAAAATTATGAACACTATAAATACTTGTTTCAGCTGCCAGATGAATTACAGCCTCTGCAAAAGAACCCAGAAGAATAACAGCATTCGCGTTTCTCTCAGTCTTGCTTCCTTCACTGTTGTACATTGGCTCAGTAGAAGTTATGAATTGAAGTATACTGTACACTGTGCTGGTTTTCATACATATACGAGAGGAATTGATTAGCCTGCAACCAGAGTGACTTGGGAAATAAAATGTTCAGAACATAACCCTCTCATTAATCTTCACTATTGTGTGAGACCATTGCTTCGTAACCTAAAGCTGGAGATATGAATCTACACAAAGGCATTAAAAGTAAAAACTAAAATACTTTAGCAATGCCTTTGACAAGGCGCCATGTTGAAGACTAGCTTGGAAGGTCATATCCCAGGTCGAGGTCAAAGGCTAGTTGTGGAGGAGTGTTTTACAATTGGCAGCCTGTGACCAATGCTGGGCCTGTCTAAAGAAGGGTTCCGAACCAAAACGGCACCAATCCCTTTTCTACAGAGATGCCTACTGTATCGCTGAGTTATTCCAGCACTTTGTGTCTATCTGGTTCCAAATGTTGTTTGCTATCTACATTAATGATTTGGATGGCAATATTGTTAAAGAGAAGGGAGCAACTCACATTTTGCTTGGGCAGCTTACAACCAGTCAGTATGAACGTTGATTTCTTTAATTTCAAGTAACTCCTGCATTCCCTTCCCTCTCCTCTCCCATCTCCTCTGCTCTCCCCTTCCCTCTCCACTCCCCTTTGTCCTCCCCCCCCCCCACCCTAGTCATCCTACCAGTTTGCATCCTTGTGTTCCTTTTGTTATCACACCTTCCAGAGCCAACAATGGGCTACAGGCTCCATCCTTCTTCAGGTCATGTGTTGCCAGCCCGGATTTGTTCCAGCCGTTTCTTGCCTCCAGTTTAGTTTCCTCCCACCCCCAACTTTACTTTCACTCTGAAGAAGGGTCCCGACCCGAAACGTCACCCATTCTTTTTCTCCAGAGATGCTGCCGGACCAACTGAGTTTCACGAGCATTGTGTGCCTATTTACAATATTGTTAAGCATTGTTATTAAATTTACAGATGACACCAAACTGGGTGGTATAGTGGATAGTGAGGAAGGATATCTAAGCTTACAACAGGATCGAGATCAGTTGGGAAAGCTTCCAACAGGATGAAGAACAGTCGGGAAGGTTCGCCAAAGAACAGCAAATGGAATTTCACCCTGACAAGTGTGAGGCGTTGCACTTTCAGATGTCAATCTAGGCAGGACTTACAGACCGTAAATCGCAGGATTACACACTAAATGGTAGAGCCCAGTGAATGTTGTAGAACAGAAATATCTAGGAGTACAGATACATGGTTCCCTGAAAGAGGTATTCAAGTGGATAGGGTAATGAAGATAGCATTTGGCCTGCTGGTCTTCAATGAGAAGAATATTGAATATAGAAGTTGGGACATCATGATACAACTGTACAAGTCACTGTTGAAACCACATTTAGGGTGCTTTGTGCAATTTTGGTTGCCCAGCTACAGGAAGTGTGTCGTTAAGCTGGAAAGGATGCAGAAGAGTTTTACCGGGATATTACATGGACTTGTGGGCTTGAGTTATGAAGAGGTTGGATGGATTGGGATGTTTTTCTTAGGAGCAGAGGAGGTTGAGAGGGTGGCCATATTTAAGTAAGCAAAATCAGAAGGGGCATGGATAAAATAAATGCTCACGATTACTATTTTCCAAGTATATAAGATTGTAAAACAAGGGAGCATAGGCTTAAGATGAGAAGGGAGATATTTAAGAGGTAAATCGAGGACAGCTTTTTCCACTCTGAGGGTAGTCCACATCTGGAATGAGTTGCCCGAGGAACCCATGGAAGTGGATACAATTATGACTTTCAAAATACATTTGGTTAGATATCTGGATAGGAAGAGTTCAGAGAGCTATGGGCCACATGCAGGCAAATGGGACTAGCCCAGAATGCCAACTTGGTCGGCATGGACAAGGTGGGCCAAAGGGCCTGTTTCCATGCTGTATAGCTCTATGACTATAATATGTAGTTGTAAACGTAGATAGAGTTTACACGGCAATTTGACAAAATAGTTTACATTACTGTGACAAAATATCATGAATAATCAGTTTATAATACTAATGATACCAATGGGTTAATTTACTGCATGCATATTCTCAAAACGGATACACAAGTGGTTTGTCTCAAACTATTTTATGTAAAATTACATAGAATCTTTATCTGAAAAACTGGATGAACTGCGCCCCGATTTATACTCAAGAAGAGACTCTATCCACTTTAATTACTTCTTCTCGTCCCATTCCAGTATCTTTATATTCCCTCTCCATCACAAATGCAGTAAACATCTCCTCAATCGCACCAGTGTTATCTGCTCCAACCAGTCCATTGGCTATGAATTGCACATTCTCGCCAAAGTCCACGTAATTGAATATCTCCTAAATGCTTTAATATTTGCTAGAGTTTATCTTATATTTATGCTTTCTTATTCTGGATTAATCCGCAAGTGGTTACTATTTCTTTAACAAAAATCCAACCTTCATTATTTTTCAGATCTGTTCTTAGTCCTCATAGTCCCAGAGCCATTCAAACCATCTCCATACTCAATCATAATTGTCTCCTTTCTTTGCTGGTAAATCTAGTCAACACATTCTTCATTACTTCAGTACATCAGTTACAGAGATCAAAACTGTCAATAATATCCCTGCTGTGATTTCTGCAGGCAAGTCTAATGTTGTCACCTTGTTAATGTATTTTCTGCAGAAATAGATGACATTTGTTGCATTATATTTAGTTTAGTTTAGTTTATTGTCACGTGTAACGAGGTGCAGTGAAACGCTTTTGCTGCGTGCTAACCAGTCAGCGGAAGACAATACATGATTACAATTGAATTGAATACTTTATTGTCACATGTGACAAGTCACAGTGAAATTCTATGCATACCCAAGGTATGCAAATAGTCACACTTAAAGGGCACTTACAAAGTTTCAAATCCCCCCCCCCCCCCCGCCAGACCAGACTTCCACCACTGTCTCCATCTACACTTCACGTTGCCTTGCAAATTGAATTTAATACAGAAATATGTGAGGTGTTGCACTTTGGAAAGTCTAACATGGGCAGGATGTACACAGTGAAAGGTAGGGCTCTGGAATTGTTGTAGAGCAAAGGGATCTTGGAGTGCAGTTACATAGTCCTTTGAAGATGGAGTCGCAGGGTGGTACATTTGGCACGTTGGCCTTCATCAGTCAGAATACTGAGTATAGAAGTTGGGAGGTCATGTTGCAGTTATATGAGTCGTTGGTGTGACCGCATTTAGAGTATTGTGTTCAGTTCTTGGCGCCATGCTATAGGAAAGATGTTGTCAAGTTGGAAAGGGTATAAAGAAGATTTACAAGGATGCTGCCAGGACTCAAGGGTCTGAGCTGGAGGGAGAAGAAGAGCAGGCTGGTACTCTTTTCCCAGGAGTGCATTCGGATGATGGGTGATCTTATAGAGGTGTATAAAATCATGCGAGGAATAGATTGGGTGGACTCACAGTGTCTCTTGCCCAGAGTAGGGGAATTAACAACCAGAGAGTTTAAGGTGAAGGGGGATCATTTGTATAGGTATGAGGGGTTACTTTTTCACACAAAGGATGGTGGGTGTATGGAACGAGCTGCCGTAGTTGAGGCAGGGAAGCAAGTAGAAACCTAAATGGATAAGCCAGGTTTGGAGGTACATGGGCCAAACGCAGGCAAGTGGGACTAATGTAGATAGGATGTGTTGGTCAGAGTGAGCAAGTTGGGCCGAAGGGCCTATTTCCATGCTGTATGACTCTAAACGCAGGCAACATAATCAAAGATTGCTCCAGCCCAGCTATTCATTCTTCTCCCTGCTCCCATCTGGCAGGGAGTAGAACGATTAGCTTTAAGATCAAGAATTCATCTGTGAGCTTATGGATGTTAATTAAAAACGCTGTACAACCTAGTTGGTATATTTCAGTGAACTTTACTCATCAAGGCAGTAATGAATAACTGTTAGTTGCTATGAAATCAGTGCGTGTTAAGTAAACATTAAAGGAGAAATTTGCCTGATTTGGTCACTAGTTTCAAATGCAATGGAGAGTATTAACCACTGGATAAGTGTATCGTGCTGCATCTGGCTCGACTTAATTCAACGGAAGCCCCGTTTCAGCGACTTACTGTAAGCAGTCAAAGATTAATCATTTTTTAACTTGGGTTTTGTGTGGGATCAGAAGATTAACTGGCATCAAATGGTATAGAATCAAAGACTGGCTCATAATTAAAGATTTCACTTGGTGCAATAGTAATTATTTCTAACGAGAGCTACGGGTAAGGTGACAAAGTGAGTGAGTTCAACAGAAGCAGTCCCTGTTAAACTACGAACCGTGGGCTGCAGAATGTTATCACCTTGCACAATGATTATATGAACTACACTATATAATTTTGGCAGAAAACTATACTTACTGACACTTTGATGAATAACACTAAACTGAATTGATTCAAAAGATTAGTTTAGTTTAGAGGTACACGTTGGAAACGGGCCCTTTCCGCACCGATCAGCTTTCACCCATTTCTCACAAATTCCATGTTATCCCAGTTTCACACCTTACACACTTGGGCCAATTTACAGAAGCCAAATAACCTGCAAACCCACACGTCTTTGGTATGTTGGAGGATATCGGAGCACCCGGACACAAGAGACTCACGCGGTCACAAGGAGAACGTGCAAACTGCACACTGACAGCATTGGCGGTCAGTATCAAACCTGGGTCTCTGGTGCTGAGAGGCAACGGCTCTATTACTGCTCTGCCAGATACAGCATGGAAACAGACCTTTCAGCCCACTGAGTCCATGCTGACTATTGGTCACCATGCTGTATCCTTCAATCAATCAATCAAGGAACAGATGGAGGATCAAATCGCAAATAAGACCGTTGTCCAACAATAGAATCTGTGCATGTCATTTCAAATGTACAAAATCACTATTTACTGGTAGCGAGGATGGCAGCAAATTAATTCACAGACAATATTTGTCGTGAATTAAAATGATGGCTAAAAGAGAGCAACGCACCAAGAAAGAAGGGAAATGCTTTAAAGATACATTTAGACAGGAACATGGATAGGACTGGTTTAGGGGGATATGGGTCAAATGTGGGCAGGCGGGACTAGTGTAGATGGGGCATGTTGGTCGGGGTGGGACTAGTGTAGATGGGGCATGTTGGTCGGGGTGGGACTAGTGTAGATGGGGCATGTTGGTCGGGGTGGGACTAGTGTAGATGGGGCATGTTGGTCGGGGTGGGACTAGTGTAGATGGGGCATGTTGGTCGGGGTGGGACTAGTGTAGATGGGGCATGTTGGTCGGGGTGGGACTAGTGTAGATGGGGCATGTTGGTCGGGGTGGGACTAGTGTAGATGGGGCATGTTGGTCGGGGTGGGACTAGTGTAGATGGGGCATGTTGGTCGGGGTGGGACTAGTGTAGATGGGGCATGTTGGTCGGGGTGGGACTAGTGTAGATGGGACATGTTGGTCGACGTGGCTGAGGTCTTGTTTTGACGCTGCATAACTCTATGACAAGTTTTCAAAGATGTAGAGTAAAGGTTGGATGGTCAGCAAGGTGGTTGGTGAACAGATTTACAGAGATGATTTATAAGGATGTTGCCAGAACTAGAGGGCCTGAGCTATAGGGAGCGGTTGAGCAGGCTGGGATTCTATTTCGTGGAATGCAGGCAGATGAACTTATGGGTGTATAAAATCATGAGAGGAATAGATTGGGTAGACGGAGTAGGGGAATTGAGAACCAGTGGACAAAGGTTTAAGGTGAAGCGGGAAAAATTTAATACGAATCTGAGGGGTACCTTTTTCACACAAAGGTTTAGGAACGAGCTGCCAGAGTAGGTAGTTGAGGCAGGGACTATTGCAAATGTTTAAGAAACAATTTGACAGGTTCATGGATAGGACGGGTTTAGAGCGATATGGGCTAAATACAGGCAGGTGGGACTAGTGTAGATGGGACATGTTGCTCGGTGTGGGCAAGTTGGGCCGAAGGGCCTGTTTCCATGCTGTATGACTCTATGACACAGCGTTATTTTTAAAACTAGAACTAGCTTAACATCTATTCATCGTAAACAGATGATAACCAAGTCTAATGATATCCACCAGCATCTGCCAAGAGTATTGCAAAACTTGCAACTATAAACCTCCCAAGACATGAAGCTCAGCTAAGCGAGTGGGGAGCAGGTGCCTTCATACAAGAACATTTTAAATATAAACCTACGAACTGCTCAGCAGGGTAGAGAGGGAGGAAGACGGAGAAATCTGGAAATGAAAATATCTGTGTCATAAAATGTTCAAAATTAGAATTCACAGGAGCGCTGTGCCAATGAAAATATTTTAGGAGATTCAACAATAATTCTGCCCGAATGGTGCTGTCCCTCAAGGAAGTTAAATTCATAAAAATGCACGTGGTTTAAACCAAATATGAACGTAAAATTTATTGTGTCATACAGCACAGAAACAGGTCGTTCAGTCCAATTTGCCCCTGCTGACCAAGATGCCCAATCGAAGCTAGTCCCATTTGACCCAATATCTCTCTAAACCTTTCCCTTCCATGTTTAGTTTAGAGATACAGCATGAAAACAGGCCCTTCGGCCCACCGAGTCTATGCTGACCATCTATCACCCATTCATACTAGTTCTATGTTATTCCACTTTCTCATCCACTTCTTACACACTAGGGGCAATTTACAGAGGCCAATTATCCTACAAACCCGCAGGTCTTTGGAGTGTGGAAGGGAACCGGAGCACCGGGAGGAAGCACACTCAGTCACAGGGAGAACGTGCAAGCACCACACAGACAGCACCAGAGGTCAGGATCGATGGACTAGTCTCTTGGACTGTGAGGCAGCAACTCAATCGCCTCGCCACTGCTAATTCTCCAAATGCTATAATGTACAGGAAATGAGGTAATCCCACAAGGCCTCGTTATGTGAGGGTGTCACCCAACAAACAGCTAACAATGGTCGGATTCCTTTATCATCATTAATTTTTTTGTTGCATTTCTTTCAATCATTGTCCTTTATCTATCTACATCATCGTCTATATCTCTCGATTCCCTTTCCTCTGACGAAGTGTCTCGACCCGAAACGTCACCCATTCTTTCTCTCCATAGATGCTGCCTGTTTCGCTGAGTTACTCCAGCTTTTTGTGTCTATCTATGGGCCAAAATGGGAAATGCTTGTTGAATTTTCTAAGTTACCTCGAAGTAATCATAGCTTAACAGGACACAAATTGCTGGAGTAACTCAGACTGAAGAAGGGTCTGACCCAAAGCATCACCTATCCATGTTCTCCAGAGATGCTGCCTGACCCGCTGAGCTACTCCAACACTTGGTGTCCTTTTGTGTATTAACTAGCATAAGTTGGGCTTAGTATCTACCTAGTAACAACTATTCTCATCCGAGGGGATGAACTTTGGTTTATCATTTTCCATGTACCAAGGCACAATGATAAGCTTTGATTTTCATGCAGGCCAAATTAATCATATAATACTCTACATGAATACGATCAAGCCAAATTTAAGTACAATAGGTAGAGTGAAGGAGAATAGACAGAGTGTGGAGCCATCTCTGCTCTTCCCCCGAGGACCATAGAACCAGAGAGGTGGATGGAGGGAGACGACAACGGCGGACGCAAGATCAAAGGGCTGGTAAGCGAGTGACCGGGGGTCTTACCAGAAGGAACGGATGATGTTTTGGGTCGAGACCCTTCTTCAGTCTCGACCCGAAATGTCACCCATTCCTTCTCTCTAGAGATGCTGCCTGTCCCACTGAGTTAATCCAGCTTTCGGCTTGAACTAGCATCTGCAGTTCCTTCCTACAAACGGGGGTCTTACCATCCACGCCCTCAAGATCGGCAGCAGAAGTTACCCCCAGGGCACAAAGCCTGAAGGTGATCGGGCAAAGAGAGGGACGATGGTTCACAGGACGATCTGGATGGAAGTGATGGCTGGAGGCCCTGCAGCATCCTGGGGCTCGCCTGGAACGGGCGCCGCTCCAGACGTCCGAGTGCACGGACCAGACTGCACTTTGAATATAGCGCCAAAACATGGCGACTCTTGCATGCGGTCTCAGTGGACTAATTCTATGCACTTTGTACTAATCGGGGATCGTGCTTAGGTATGACAATACTTTACTGAACTGTAAATTGACCACTGATATAGCTCTCAGCATTGAAGCGCTACAGATCCAAAGACAGAGTCTAATGTCGGCAATGAGGTAACAAAAACAAGAGCCACACCTAACGTAACAATGACTGTCAATGTACATTTACAAGAGAGCCACACATTTAGGTGGAAAGAACCATTTAAATGAAACTAATGAGCATGTAAAATTTATAATAATTTCAATCCAAATGAAATTTGAACGTGCTTGAACTAACAACGTTTTCATTATGTCTCAAGTATCAATATTAGCTTAACATTGTCAACGAGAATGTTTAATGTGTATTATGAGCTTTATCCAGTGCAGCATTCAGATGGGAAATGGGCAATGGATGGGTGGACTGAAGACTGGGGAGGAGACTACAAAGTCATAGAGTCATGTAACGTGGAAATAGGTACTTCGGCCCAACTTGTCACCCCGACCAACATGCCCCATCTACACTAGTCCCACTGCCTGCATTTGGCGTATGCCCCTCTAAGCCTATCCTATCCATGTATCTGTCTAAGTGTTTCTTAAACATTTAGTTTAGTTTATTGACACATGTATCAAGGTACTGTGTAAAGCTTTTGTTGCATGTTAACCAGTCATTGGAAAGGCAATACATGATTACAATCAAGTCATCCACAGTGTATAGATACATGATCAAAGGAAAAACGTGAATAATAAAGTCCCGTAACGTCTGATCAAAGATAGTCCGTGGGTCTCCAATGAATTAGATGGGAGCTCAGGGCTGCTCGCTAGTTGTTGGTAGGATGGTTCAGTTGCCTGATAACGTTGTGATAGTACCTGCCTCAACTACCTCCTTCAGCAACTCGTTCCATACACCCACCACCCTTTGTGTTAAGAGGTTACTCCTCAGGTTCCTATTAAATCTTCCTCATCTCATCTTAAGCCTATGAAGCATCAGTGGTAACATCAGTACACAGGGGTCAATGATCATTCAATCAATTATACTTTACTGTTCCATGTACCTAGGCACTTGGGTTCTTGCAAACATTACACAGAGTACACAAGGAGTTGCCACGTTTCTGGTGCCGACAAAGTTACAAAAGTACGGGGATGTCGCAGACCCGGTGGGCCGAAGGGCTTGTTTCCACGCTGTATCTCTAAAGTCTAAAGTAAAATCAGCTACTGCAATTTGTTTCCCCCCCCCCCCCAACCCTTCCCCCTTCAATGGAACTGAGCCAATGACCTATGTTAAGAAACACTGAATAAACAAATATTTTTCCTTCGTAGAAAGGAATTGTAGATGCTGGTTTACACCGAAGATAGACACAAATTGCTGGAGTAACTCAGCAGGTCAAGCAACATCTCTGGTGAGAAGGAATAAGTGAAGTTTCGGGTCAGAACATTCTTTCAGACTGAAAGTAGAGGGGAGGGAAAACTGGACGTGGGAATGATACTTTGTCTATCTTTTTTGTCTTTGCCTTATTTTGGCTTTTGGTAAATTCTACAATTTTAAGTAATAAGCTACAAATGAATTAGTTTGCTTCTTCTTTCTTGCCCCTCTCCTCTCTGCGCTCCCTGTAAACTCACACCCCGTTCTCCCCTTCCACCCAAGTTTACAAATCGGTGCTGCTGCAGCTGCAATTAAAGGCCCTGTCCCACTTGGCAATTTTTTCGGCGAATGTCGGTGTCATTGATCGACGTATCAGGGTCGCCAAAAGATTTTGAACATTTCAAAATCCAGCGGCGACAAAAAAGGTTGCGGCACTTTAGGAAACACCGCATATCAAGACGTCATCACGCTGCGACTGTTTCGGTGACCTGATACATCAATCAATTATGCCGGCAGTCACCGAAAAATCGCCAAGTGGGACAGGCCCTTAAGGATTACATTGCTCTGTTTCGGGACAGTTGACAATGAAGCATTCTTGATTCTTTCATTCTGTTGGTTTTACAATTTGCACTTTTCTATCCTTCTCTCACACTGTTCATCTCTGGCCTGTGTCTAACCATCTGCCTATCACCACCCTATCCCTCCACCCCCCCACCCCCACTCCACCCCCACCCCAACGCCCCCAAACTATGCCTGTACCCACCAAACACTCACCAGGTTTTGTCTTTTGTCCCTCCCCTACCTCTTCCACCCCACCCCCACCACAATCAGTCTTGAAAAGTGACGCAACCTGAAACATCACAAGGTACACAAAAATGCTGGAGAAACTCAGCGGGTGCAGCAGCATCTATGGAGCGAAGGAGACAGGCAACATTGCCTATCTCCTTCGCTCCTTTGATGCTGCTGCACCCGCTGAGTTTCTCCAGCATTTTTGTGTACCTTCGATTTTCCAGCATCTGCAGTTCCTTCGTAAAAACACTGAAACATCACAACTTCACCTATCCATATTTTCCAGAGATGCTGCCTGTCCCGCTGAGTTAATCCAGCACTTTTTTTTTTGTGTCTTTTTCCCCGTTTATATTCATGTTATTCATAGTTTAATCAGTTCTTAATTTTTCTTTCTTTAAATGGAGCGGCAGGGACAAGTTGGGGTGGAAGGCTGGTTTCTGTGCTGTATGACTCTAATGAATAAGTGCTAGAAAAGAGATACTCCCAGAAATACATTCACAGTTCTTAATGGGTTAAATTATCAGTGGTGAATGCAGGTCATTGCAAGAACATTGTATTTAGAATGCAACAAAATGAAATACAAAGGCAACCAAAAGGATTTCAGAGATTGAGCACAATGCTAACTCTATTACATAACACAAGTAGCCTTGTCAACCAAGGATAAAGCTCTAAGCAATAACCTTCTCTTTGATGCTTTACTGGAACATGTGTGTGTGGGAGGGGGAAGCCACGTTTCAACTTTTGTGATATCAAAATGAACTTCTGTGCTGCATCTTCCAACTACCTACACAGTATAACTGGAGTCGGCCCTAGCTCTTGGTTAACCTACAAAGACTATTCACAACCACAAATCTGCCCTGCAAAGGAATGCTTATTGTTAAACGAGGTTGCTAAAACAGAAAGAACCACGGCCTCGTATTTTGGTGGCATGTCAGTATACAGAACAATTGCTGAATTATATCATTCCATCAACCTGATACAATGGTCGGAGCACATTCACTGCCTTGGTGGATTCAGGGGAAAGTGGAGCACAGCAGAAGGCAACTAAATTAGTCACTCCATCAAGGCAAACTGCTAGTTGTTATACATTAATTTAGTTTAGTTTAGGTTAGAGGTACAGCGTGGAAACACGCCCTTCAGCCTCCCAAGTCCACACCGACCAGTGTTCACCCTGCATTAGTTCTATTTTACACACACTAGGGACAATTTACAGAAGCCAATTGATCTACAAAACTGGACAGCATAGTCATAGTCATAAAGTGTGGAAACAGGCCCTTCAGCCCAGTTACACCAGTCCCACCTGCCTGCATTTGGCCCATATCCCTCAAAATCGGTTCTATCCATGTACCTGTCTAAATGTTTCTTAAATGTTGCGATAGTTTTTGGAATGTGGGAGGAAACTGGAGCACCCATAGAGAACCCATGCAGTCACAGAGAGAACATGCAAACTCTGTGCGGACAGCACCCAGAGTAAGGATAAAACCCGGGTCTCTGCGCTGTAAGGCAACCCCTCACGTTTGACCTCCCAAAGTGCAACACCTCACAATTGCATTTCAAAATAGAGAATTTTCAATTTCATCTCGAACATTCTTCATCAGATTTGCAAATAAGTTCTGATGAAGGATCTTCACCCTTAAACTTTTACTCCGTTTATCTTATCACAGCATCTACTTGGTCTGCTATATTTCTATCTTTATTTCATGAATAAAATAAATGTTGAAACTAATTAAAGGAAAACAATTATAATAGACATATTAAAGGCATCATTAAAATAACACAATGGAATTGTATACAAGCAAGCTCCATATCGAATGACAATATTGAACTTTTTTTAAATTTAAGGAAAATGTACTGTATACGCCCCCACGGTTGTTAATAAGATAGGAACCCAGGTAACTTGAACTTCAGCTTCAAAATTCATGTACACTGGAACATGATTATTATCTTCCAATTTAATTAAATGTGTGAAATTATGAGAGGCATAGATATGGTAGACAGTCAGAACCTTTTTCCAAGGAAGGAAAGCATCTAATACTAGAGGGCATAGCTTGAAGTTGAGAGGGGCAAAGTTTAAAGGAGATGTGCAGGGTAAGTTTTTTTTTTACATACAGAAGGTGGTGAATGCATGGAATGCATTGCGGGGGATAGTGATTGAGACAGATGATAGTGGCGTCTAAGAGATTTTTGGAAAGCTACATGGATACGCAGGGAATGGAGGAATATGGATTATATGAGGTAGATGCACACCCTACATGTTAGGGGTGGCAGGAGGTGCTGCCTTACAGCGCCAGAGACCCGGGTTCAATCCTGCCTATGGTTGCTTGTCTGTATGGAGTTTGTATGTCCTCCCCGTGACCTGCGTGGGTTTTCACCCAGATCTTCGGTTTCCTCCCACACTCCAAAGACATATAGGTTTGTAGGTTAATTGGCTTGGTATTATTGTAAATCGTCAGTAAGTGCGTTTAGGATAGTGTTAGTGTGCGGGGGTCGCTGGTTGTTGCAGACTCGGTGGGTCGAAGATCCTGGTTCCGCACTGTATCTCTAAGCCTAAAGAAACAAAATGAGAGTTGGTCTTGGCATCATGATCGGCAGACATTGTGGGCCGAAGGGCCTGTTCTTGTGCTGTACTCTTCTGTGTTCTATGCAAATATGCTTATAATTGTAGCGCCACGTTCTAAAAAAAGTACTAGGTTTGCCAGCCAAACCAAAGTGGGTGTAAAGGCCATGGTAGTGGCCAATTGTAATTCAAATGAAGAACTATGTAGAGCTTTCACTTGCAGCATTATGCTGGACAATACATGCATTCACTCCAGCCACTACTACGATCAGTATCACTACGTCATGTCCTTTATCTTTACCAAAGCATTTAGACGAGGCTGAAACAAAGCATATTTTAAAGACACCTATGCTGAATGGGGTTAATTCTGACCTTGTGAAACTGTGCTGCATCTGTGTTATTGAAACGGTGCCCTGTTTTACAACTCACTTTCATTCCCGTTGAAGACAAGGGATATTGCATGGAGTCTAGGTAAAAATCTGCATGGTCTGTTAACTTTGTGTCCAATTGGCGTTCCAGATCACAAAAGATTTTAATTGAGAAGAGATAAATATCACAAGGGATATGCAGTAAAATGGTCTTAATTAAAACAGTACAATTTTGGTGGGATTTGCGTTATTTGATTTTGTGCTTTATGCCAAAGTAGAGCTTAATTGGAATCTCTCGCTTTCTGAAGCAAAACAAAGGAGAGATGAGGCAAAGAGAAGAGTTATAAACTGGGCTTTCTTGGGAAAGCAGTAAAACAAATCCTACTCAACTGCCTCCTACCATAATTTTCCCTTGTATTCCTTGTCTTTTTCATTAACCATGGAAATATTCAAATATTATTTATTCACATAAATATCCAGATATTATTATTTATATATTACATGGAGTATTTCACGGGGGGGAGAGAGGGGGAGGGAGAGAGGGGGAGGGAGAGAGGGGGAGGGAGAGAGGGGGAGGGAGAGAGGGGGAGGGAGAGAGGGGGAGGGAGAGAGGGGGAGGGAGAGAGGGGGAGGGAGAGAGGGGGAGGGAGGGAGGGGGAGGGAGAGAGGGGGAGGGAGAGAGGGGGAGGGAGAGAGGGGGAGGGAGAGAGGGGGAGGGAGAGAGGGGGAGGGGGCGCGGGGGAGGGAGAGAGGGGGAGGGAGAGAGGGGGAGGGAGAGGGGGGGAGGGAGAGGGGGGAGGGAGAGGGGGGGAGGGAGAGGGGGGGAGAGAGAGGGGGGGAGGGAGAGGGGGGGGAGGGAGAGAGGGGGGAGGGAGAGGGGGGAGGGAGAGGGGGGAGGGAGAGGGGGGAGGGAGAGGGGGGAGGGAGAGAGGGGGAGGGAGAGAGGGGGAGGGAGAGAGAGAGAGAGAGAGGGGGGAGAGGAGAGGTGAGAGGAGAGACAGAGAGGGAGAGAGGAGAGAGAGAGAGAGAGGAAAGAGAGGGGGAGGGGAGAGATAGAGGGGGAGGGGGAGAGAGAGAGAGAGAGAGAGAGGGATTGAGAGGAGAGAGAGCGGAAGAGAGGGGGGAGAGAGAGAGAGTCTCTGTGTCGAATTTGCCCAGGTGACCGGCATGGATCAGGCTGCGGCTCGGTGCATCCTGGAGGACAACCAGTGGCTGCTGGAAGTAAGTACCAAGCACTGGGTACAAATGGTGGAAGGTAGTGGACTTCAAATGGGGGTGGTTGGAGAAAGCAGCCTGCTTGCCTGCTAGATTTTCACTTACTGTAACTGCAGGAAAAATGTTCCCGATGTTGGGGGTGTTCAGAACCATGGGTCACAGTTTAAGAATAAAGGGGGGGGGGGGGGGGGGGGCAGTTAGGACTGAGCTGAGGACAAACTTTCTTCACGTAGAGAGTTGTGAATCTGTGGAATTCTCTGCCACAGAAGGCAGTGCAGGCCAATTCACTGGATGTTTTCAAGAGAGAGTTACATTTAGTTCTTGGGGCTAACGACATCAAGGGATATGGGGAAAAATCAGGAAAGAGGTACTGATTTTAGATGAATAGCCATGATCATATTGAATGGCAGTGCTGGCTCGAAGGGCCGAATGGCCTATTCCTGCACCTATTTTCTATGTTTCTACGCTTGAGTATATGGCAATAAAACTCGATCACTTGATTTTGAAGCATTCATGCATGGTGGAGGTATAATGTAGTCATAGAGTGATAGAGTGTGAAAACAGGCCCTTCGGCGCAACTTGCCCACACCCACCAACATGTCCCAGCTACGCTACCTTCTTTTGGTCCATACCTCCAAACCTGTCCTATCCATGTATCAGTCGAACTCCCAACTCTCACCCAATGTTGGCAGCCCTGGAATAGAGCAATGATTTTTGATGTCTTGTTTTCTTACCTTACACTTGCTTATCTCTGTGTCTCCCTCTCCCTACTCTCAGTCTCAACCCAAAACATCACCCATTCCTTCTCGCCAGAGATGCTGCCTGTGTCACTGAGTTACCCAGCATTTTGTGTCTATCTTCGGTGCAAACCAGCATCTGCAGTTCCTTCCTGCACAGTCACCATTTTACACAATCCAAGCTGCAGCTGGTCATAAAGGCCCGTTGTAGCCATCATCTCAGCCAGTTCACCAGCGAGCCACCCTTCTCTGCTCTCTGGGCCTTCAGAAAGATACAGCATGGAAACGGGTCCTTCGGCCCACGGAGTCCAACGATCACCCATTCATGCTAGTTCCATGCTATCCCACTTTCGCAGGGAGTACGTGCAAACTCCACACAGACAGCACCCAAGGTCAGGATCAAAGTCAGGTCTCTGGTGCTGTGAGGCAGTAGCTCTACCAGCTGTGCCACCAACCAAATTTACAGTGATTTAAGAACAGCCTCCAGCCCATTTGGAGTTGGATTGCTCAAGTAGATGAACAGAATGCACCCCCCATGGGAAACATGGGCAATAAATATTAACTAGTATTTCCATAACCAGTTATTTCTTGCCGTGTCTGATGCTTGGCATCGGAGACATAGTAGATAGGATTCGAACGAAAATAAATACATTGTCTTCATGCATCAAAATGAATTAGCATGAAAAAGCCGTGCTTACAAATGAGCAAATTGTATTGGAAGTGATGCAGCTATTTGGGGAATTTAGAAGCCTTGCATACAAAAAGGTTTTGTAATACAAAGAGGTATCTACAAGTGGATTTGCTTCTTAATTCTCCCACACTAGTTTATCTGCAGGAGCAAGAAAGGCAAATCCGTGAAACTCATTGACATCCAGTCTAACAACTGTATGAATGTTATATTTCTGCGTCTTCCCTATTTGTTAATGGCAGATAAAAGGCAAATTTATAAACTAGCAGAAACAGCACAATGGTGGCAGCTGGTCGCACTGCTGCCTCACAGCTCCAGAGACCCGGGTTCGATCCACAGCTCGGGCGCTGTCTGTGTTCGTTTGCATGTTCTGCCCGTGACAGCGTGGCTTTCCTCCCGTTTCCTCCCACATCCCAAAGATGTAGGAGTTTGTAGGTTAGTTGGCCTCCGTAAAATGCCCCTATTGTGCAGAGTGCAAATTTGAAAGTGCCATAACATAAAACTAGTTTGAAGGGGTGATCGATAGTCAGCTGGACTCGGTGGGCTAAAGGGCCAGTTTCCAAGCTATAATCATACTTTATTAGCCAAGTATGTTTTGCAACATATGAGGAATTTGATTTGCCATACAGTCATACCATTAAAAAGCAACGAAACACCCAAAATACATTTTAATATGAACATCCACCACAGTGACACCTCCACATCCACCACAGTGACTCCTCCACATCCACCACAGTGACTCCTCCACATCCACCACAGTGACTCCTCCACATCCCCCACAGTGACTCCTCCACATCCACCACAGTGACTCCTC
Source organism: Amblyraja radiata (assembly GCF_010909765.2). NCBI lineage: Eukaryota > Metazoa > Chordata > Chondrichthyes > Rajiformes > Rajidae > Amblyraja > Amblyraja radiata. The sequence goes on from NC_045979.1 coordinate 19,021,494, forward strand.
CACATCCACCACAGTGACTCCTCCACATCCACCACAGTGACTCCTCCAACTCCACCACAGTGACTCCTCCACATTCATCACTGTGACGGAAGGCGAAAAAAAAGATAATTTTCTTCCCTTCTTCGTTGACGGGACGATCTTGGCTCCCGTAGCCAGCGACGTTCGGGCCCTCCACGTTCGGGGAGATCAAGCTCCCGTAGGGGAGGGGGAATCTCAGTTCCCCATGCGGGGCGGTCTGACCCTGGATCAGGGTTGGTCGAAACTTCTGAGTTGTTTAGAGCTTCCCAACATCGGTCTCTACCTGAGACTACGAGCTCCTCGATGGTGAAATCCGGGCAAGGGATCGGCTCTGATGATAAGTCCACATCCCCGTGGTGGGGCTCAAAGTCAGTCCTGAGCAAGGCCTCCAGCTCCACGATGTTAGGTCGCAGAGCGACCGGAGATACGATACGGAATACAATCGCATCTCCGGCAAGGTAAGAGATTGAAAAAAAGTTTCCCCGGACTCCCTCCCCCACAAAACAAACCAGAGAACATTAAGACAAAGTGTTCAAGAAGGAACTGCAGATGCTGGAAGATCGAAGGTACACAAAAATGCTGGAGAAACTCAGCGGGTGCAGCAGCATCTATGGAGCGAAGGATTAAGATAAACTTTTAAAACACACCAAAAGTAACAAGAAAGGCAAAAAGACAGACGGACTGTTGGCAAGTCTGCCATCGTGCGTCGCCCCCTGGTGCTACGTGTATCACAGAACATCAAAAAATCTTGACCAATGAGGGATAATATTTACCGGTAGTTTAATTTAGTTTAGTTCAGAGATACAGCATGGAATTGCCCACATGACCAATGATCATCCGTATGCTAGTTCTGCCCTACACACACTAGGGACAATTTACAGAAGCCAATTAACCTGTACACCTTTGGAGTGTGGAAGGAAACTGGAGCATCGTGAGAAAACCTATGCAGTCACATGGAGTATGTACAAACTCCATACAGACAGCACCCATAGTCAGGATCAAACCCGGGTCTAAAGGGCCTGTCCCACTATACGAGTTTACCCAAGAGCTCTCCCGAGTTTAAAAAAAAATCAAACTTGTGGTAAGCATGTAGAATGTACGTAGCTTGTATGTCAGAGCTCGGGACGTCTCTTAGCGGCTCGTAACGCTAACGGCAGGTACTCGGGAAACGCGGTAAGCTCGTGTAGTTTTTTCAACATGTTGGAAAATGTCCACGAGAGCCCCGAGTACCTATGAACGGCTATTACCGTAATTCTCCGAGTTCGAATCGGGGAAACTCAGGAGAACTCTTGAATTATCTCATACAGTGGGACAGGCCCTTAAGGCAGCAACTCAACCGCTGCGCCACTATGCTGTCTTCACGGAGAAATCACAACGTTGTTATGTACTAATGTAATTGCAGTAACTCAGTCATGTACAATGTTGCTCTTGCTTTCTACTAAGGCCATAAGAATAACAACAAAAACAATTAACAGAAGGTTTATTTCCACTCAGAAGCAATGCAGAAGCAATAAGTGAATGAGTCCTAAATAGTGAAGAGTTCAATATGGCCCTAAACAAATGACCATCAACAATACCACAGATGATGGAAATCTGAAACAAAAACAGAATTCACAGGAAACACTCAACGGGCCAGAGCGTATCTGTGGAGAAAGGAGACTCAACATTTCAAATAAAATAATTGTTCTTGGTATTCTGGTCTTTGACCTGAAGTATTAACTCAGTTTCCATTTGCAAAGATGCTGCTTGACCTACAGAATATTTCCAACATTTTCTGTTTTACTTTCACCATCCAAAGAAACAGTCTTCAAAGGAGGCACAGTGGCAGAGTTGCTGCCATACAGCGCCAGAGACCAGAGTTCAATCCTGACTGCACGTGCTGTCTGTATGGCGTTTGTACATTCTCCCTGTGACCGCGTGGGTTTTCTCCGGGTGCTGCAGATTCCTCCCACACTCCAAAGACATCCAGGTTTGTAAGTTGTAAAGACGTGTCTACTGTATAGGATCGTGTTAGCGCACGGGGTGATCGCTGGTCAGTGAGGACTCGGTGTGCCGAAGGGCTTGTTTCTGCATTGTCTCTCCAAAATCTAAACTCAAGTTACTCAGAAAACTAGTTAATGAACAGAAATAGTAGAAATTACAGCATCTTCCGACAATAAAAGTAGGATAATTTCTGCAGAAAGAGTCACTATGCACAATTTTAAAACGCGCTTAAATTCAATGCATCAATTACTGTATTGTGGTCATCGCTCGTGATAGATATGGAAATTATCCAATTAACTGACTGACAATAGCATCGCTCATATGCGCATCTCAAAATTAACAGCAACTTTTATTTTAACATCTTTACGTGAGTCGCATAGTTAAAAGTAATACCCAAATCAAATCCAACACAAAGTACTACTCAGCTGGTCAAGCAGTATCGCTGGAGAACCGATAGGTGATGTTTTGAGTCATCGAACAAAGGACAAACAACACAAGAACAAGCCAAAAATAATTTCCATCTGAATTCAATAATGCATCCTAACAGCAATGTCCCTTCAGAGTTTTTTTTCACAGACTATTATTTCTCATGACTAGGTGTAGAATTAAATGTCCTTTAATATATAAACATTGCTTAACTGTTGTTTTATTCATATAGCTTTGTCAAATGTAACTCATTAAAGGAAATTCCTTTGTCTTGCCTTCCGGTCACTCTGCACTATTTCTAGATTACTATCATGAAATTATGTTTCGTCAGTGATTTACATGCACTGACGGTATGCAGTGTTCATAATAAACATGCCACAGATAGATCCACGGAGAGTTAACTTAATATTAGTTTAGTTTAGAGAAACAGTGTAGAAACAGGCTCTTTGGCCCACCGAGTCCACCAGCGATCCCGGCACACCAACACTATCTCACACACACACACACACACACAAGGGACAATTTACAATTAACCCAAGCCAATTACCCCACAAACCTGCATGTCTTTTAAGTATGTGAGGAAACTGGAGAAAACCCACGCAGTTCATGGGGAGAATGTACAAACCATACAGACAGCACCCGTAGTCAAGATCGAACCTGGGTGTCTGGCGCTTTAAGGCAACAACTCTATCATTGCGCCACCATGCCGCCTAACTTATTATTCTATTTATTAATTTGAAATTTATGCTAAATTATTTTTTCATTTAATATGGTATGCAAAATATAATTTGTTGATATAGGCTATGGTGTAGAATAATCCATTATATTAAGGCAAAGCAAATTAAAAAATAGACTTGCTTGATGGGTTCCTTGAAAACTATAAAATATTTAATTGTTTTGGGTCGGTTTGTGAAAATCTGCTCAGCCTAGAAACAAGTATATCTTAGAAAGAATATTCCTTAGGATATGTGGAAATTTGCAGCAGATGCTGGTTTGTGCTGAAGATGGACCCAGTGTGCTGGCAAAACATAGTGGGACAGGCAGCATCTCTGGAGAAAAAGGATGGGTGATGTTTCTACTCGGAACCCTTCCTCAGACTGACCCGAAATGTCACCCATCCTTTTGCTCCAGAGATGCAGCCTGACGCCTTGATTAACTCCAACACTTTGTGTCTATATTTGGTTATAACATGGTTGCCAATTTACACAACAATTTGTTGCTCAGTACATAATTTAAAAAAATAAAAATTATACCCATTCATTGATAAATATTGGCCAGGATACAAGCGTGCGTTCCTTGTTTATCTCGGAGTGTTGCCAAGTGATCTATTATGTTCACCTAAGTGAGCAGGCAGAGACTTGGTTTATACAGAAACATTAAAAAATAATTGGAGCGGTGAAACACTCCACCTTACAAGGTTACTCTATGTTCCAGATGATCATTGCCAACCATCAAATGGCGGCATTACATAAAGTTGCTGCATTACAGCACCAGAGACCTAGATTCGATCTTGACCATGGTTTCTGTCTGCACAGAGTTTGTGCATTCTCCCTGTGACCGCATGGGTTTTCTTCAGGGGCTTCAGTTTTCTCCCACACTCCAAAGATGTACAGGTTTGGAGGTTAATTGGCTTCTGTAAATTGTCCCTAGTGTGTAGGATAATGCTCGTGTACAAGGTGATCGCTGGTCGATTGTGGACTGGGTGGGCCAAAGGGCCTGTTTCCACACTGTATCTCTAAACTAGACTATACCAAACTAAAAGATGCAGCATGCTAGGGGCGGAGGGGGAACGTGCAAACTCCCCACAGACAGGTAGTCAGGATCGATCCTGGGTATCTGGCACTGCAAGGCAGCAACTCTCTCGCTGCGCCTCTGTGCTGCCTCAAAACCTGGAGGATTCAGATTTGTATGAGGCTGCAGCCATCAGTGAATAATGGTGAATGGAGCAAAAGGGAAGGGACCTAGAAGGACAAGGTGGATGCGGGAAGATGGAGGGGCATTGTAACAGACAGAAGGACAAGGAGAATGGAGAAAATCACAGAAAATGGGAACGAGAGCAAAGAGTAAAAAAATACAAGATCATGAGGGGAATACATAGGGTATTTACACAGTCTTCTACCCATAGCAGTGAAATACAGAACCAGAGGACATGGGTTTAAGATGAGGGAGAAAGATTTAATATGAACCTAAGGGGAACCTTTTTTTCCTACACAAAGGGTGGTGGGTACATGGAACAAAGTGCCGGAGCAGGTAGTTGAGGCAAGTACTATCACAATGTTTAACATTTCGACAGTTACTTGGATAGGATAGGTTTGGAGGGATATGGGCCAAACCCAGGGAAGTGGGAATACTGTTGAAGGGGCATGTTAGGCCACAGGTCTTGTTGCAGTTTGTACAACTATGATTCTAGAGCAGATCAAGAGGAGGTCGTTGAAGCAGGTGCTTTAACACCATTTAAATTATACTTGAACAGGTACATGGATAAGAAAGGTTTAGAGGGATATGGGCCAAACATGGGCAAATGGGACTAGGTTAATGGGATATCTTGGTCAGCTTGGATGAGTTGGGCTGAAACAGTTATTTGTTTCCACACTGTATGACTCTACAAGTGCGTAAGAGTAGTAGATTATACCGAGACAGTACACAAGAATAATGTTTTCTGCACCTCGTGTATCTTTCATGTTTCAAAGTTTCAACATGGAAACAGAACTGTAGATGCTGGTTTACAAAAATAAAGTGCTGAAGTTATTTTTGAGTTTAAGTTTAGTTTATTGCCACACATTCCAAAGGGATAGTGAAAAGCTTTTGTTGCACGCTAACCAGTCAGCGGAAAGATAATACATGATTACAATCGAGCCATCCACAGTGTACAGATTCACAATAAAGGGAATAACATGAATAACATTTAGTGCAAGATAAAGCCAGTACAGTCTGAGCAAATATAGACCGAGGGTCTCCTATGAGGTAGATGGTAGTTCAGCACTGCTCTCTAGTTGTGGTAGGATCGTTCAGTTGCCTGATGGCAGCTGGGAAGAAGCTGTCCCTGAATTTGGAGGTGAGCGTTTTCACACTTCTACACCTTTTGCCCGATGGGAGAGGGAAGAGGAAGAAGTGGTCATGGAGCGACTCATCATTCATTAAGCTTGTGTTTTTGTTGACCTGCTGAGTTCCTCAATAACTTTGTGTCTTTTAAAAGTTTCAATGTTTTGCCAAAGAAATGAGTCCCAGTGAATCAGCAGAGAGTTGTGTCAAAGACTACACAAGACAAGTCCTGAGCTTACAATAGGCTACCTGCTTAATTGACTGAAAAAACCCACTTCACTCAGTTATCTTTATTAGAAGAAGAATCTGGTTCTTCCACCTTCCTCCAGCTGCAAGAAAATGCAAACTTCTCGAAACTCAACAGTGCATCTCTAGGTCTCTCTAGACCTGCCCTTAACAGCGAGGAATAATGCGATGTCATGTAAAAGCAGCCAAAACCATGTCAGCTAATCAGCAGATCCATACTGAAAAGGACACAAAGTGCTGGCGTTCCTCAGTGGGTCAGGCAGTATCTACCTTAGTTTAAAGTTCAGCATGGAAACATACCCCTTGTCCACCTAGTTCGTGCTGACCATCAAACACCCGTTCACACTAGTTCTATGTTATCCCACTTTCTCATCCACTCCCTACACAGTAGGGGCAATTTACAAAGGGCCAATCAACCTACAAACCCGCATGTCTTTGGGATGTGGGAGGTAACCGGAGCACCAAAGGAAACCCACACAGTCACAGGGAGAATGTGCAAACTCCACACAGACACCACCAGAGGTCAAACTCAAGGAAGGGTCTCCGGTGTTGAGAGGCAGCAGGTGTACCAGCTGCGGCATTGCACCACTTCTGGAGAGCGTGGACAGGTGACGTTTTGGGTCGGGACCCTTCTTCAAACGTGTCCACATTCTCCAGATAAGCTGCCTGACCCGCTGAGTTACTCCAGCACGCTGCGTCCTTTGGTGAAAACCAGCAACTGCAGTTCCTTGTTTCTGCGATTCATCCTGAAACGTCTGCTAATAGATAATTTGGAGGATTGTACAAACAGTTCAAGCAAGCTCAAACTCAAGAATCAAATTATTGCTCATGTGGACAGGGGAATGCCTTTCAATTACTGTTTCTTGCAACGGTAAGAGGTTTTTAAATTCCCTGTTATTATCATTTATATTAGACTTTGCTTTGAGAGGATGTTTTGTCGAAGAAGAAGCAAAAAAAAAAGAGGATGTTGTCCTCCTGGGAATCGTAATTCCTTTCTAGAGTTTGTTCCTGGTGTCCCAAGGTCCAAGAATTTAAAATCCAAGGCATTTAATAATTATTATTTGATCACCAAGACAATAGTATTCATCAATAGGCACCCAAGGTAATTATGAAATGCTCAGAAGTAATTACATTTCAGAAGGTTCCCTGCTTTTCCATTTGCAACTGTCTATCACTTACCATCCACACAGGCTGGCTTGCCTCTTGTTGTACCAGCAATCTGTCCTCTCCTACACGCACATCGTGCTGTTTGTCTGGCTATCGTTCTTCGTGGTTGACTACTATCTCTGTCCAAGGTAACTATTTCACATGCACCCACAGACAGCTGACCTAGAACAAAACAGACAACACAGGAATCAATGCGTAAACCTTCGCTCATCCCTAATCACTCAATACAAATTGACAAAATGGTCACCCTGGAGGAAGCTAGTGTGAGTTTGTTAGTAAGCTTTACTTTTTCCAGTGTGGGAGACGGCACAGTGGTGCAGCGGTAGAGTTGCTGCCTTACAATGCCAATGACCTGGTCTAGATCCTGACTGTGGGTGCTGTGTGCACAGTGTTTGTACGTTCTCCCTGTGACCGTGTGGGTTTTCTCATGGTGTTCCGGTTTCCTCCCACACTCCGAAGACATGCAGATTTGTAGGTTAATTGGCTTCTGAAATTGCCCCTAGCGTGTGGGATAGAACTAGTGTATGGGTGATCGGTGGTCAGTGTGGACTCGGTGGGCCGAAGGGCCTGTTTCCACGCAGCATCTCTAAAGTCTAAACTCTCCCAAGAGGTCAATTGGAAGACTGTGCATTAAATGGCGAATCAGCAGATTGATCTTTCCCCCGATTCCCAGTTACTGTTCATTGTGTGAATTGCAAGATATCCCTTAAAGACTCTCAACCAATGCAATTGAACTTGAATGCCAGTAAGAATCAATGGACAATAGTTATGAAAGACCAAACAAATATTCTAAAAGGACTTTCAATCGAATTTTAACTAGTTCCAACCAACATTAGCCAAGTTCTTGACAATGGGCGGCACGGTGGCTCAGCTGGTAGAGCTGCTGCCTCACAACACCAGAGACCCGGATTCGATCCTGACTTTGGGTGGTGTCTACGTGGAGTTTGCACGTTCTCCCTGTGACTGTGGATTTCCTTCAGGTGCTCAAGTTTCTTCCCACATCCCAAATACGTGCAGGTTTGTAGGTTTAGTGGACCTCTGTAAAATTGCCCTTAGTGTGTAGGGAGTGGATGGAAAAGTGGAGTAGCATCGTATTAGTCTGAACGGGTGATCAATGGTCGGTGTGAACTCGCAGGGCCGAAGGGCCCAATTACACACTGTATTTCCGAGTTAAACTAAGCATACCATATTTTTAGTTTAAAATGAAAGATGAGGAATGATACTTCACACAATGCGTTCCTTCTCAGTAGGCCAGTAGGATGCTATGTGTTAGTGCAGTTAGGAGTGCTGGTTTTCAGCAGTTTTATTCTGGGTGGCATTCACAGTAATTATTAATTGAACAGGACGGATCGAAAGACCCAGCATAGAAACTGGCCCTTTGGCCCACTGAGTCCTTGACCATCGATTATCCATTCACACTCGTTCTATGAAATCCCACTTTTGTATCCATCCACCACAAACTAGGGGCAATTTACAGAGGGCAATTAACCTGGGTGTCATGGGTTATGGGGAGAAGGCAGGAAAATGGGGTTGAGCGGGAACGATAGATCAGCCATGTTTGAATGGAGTCAATATGATGGGCCAAATGGCCTAATTCTGCTCCGATAATGTATGAAATAACAAACCTGCACGTCTTTGGGATGGGAAAGGAAAACCAGAGCACCCGGAGGAAACCCACGCTGTCACAGGGAAAACGTGCAAACTCCACACACAGGCAGTAACCGAGGTCAGCTTCATCATTGTGCTATTTTAATTGGATAGAAATTGGTAAATGGTTAACAATTGTTTAGAAGTTAGCACTGACCTGGGAGTAACACAACCATTTGCTATTGCAATATCCCGAGGCAATGACAGATGGGGTTTGTGTGTGGCAAATGTAGCAAGCAAAGCAACAGCATAAAGCACTGACTGAGGGATTGGAGGCACATCAGAACATTGGGCCATCTGATCCAATAAGAGGCATTATTCATTTCAAGTGAAATTGTGTAAGCAATGAAAACAGTTACTTGGCAATGAAACGTCATTCTTTCAAATGCAATATAACCAAACTCTTTCAAAAGAAAAACATCATCCTGGAGGAACATAACGTGGAGGACACATCTGTGGAGGACATGGACAGGCGATGCTCAGGGTTGGGAACGTTCTTCAGATGAAAGCCGCTCCTGATCCAAAACATTGCCTGTAATCTGAAATGCCACTTGTCCATTCCCTCCACAGATGATGCCTGACCCATTGGGTTTGTCAGGCACTTTGTGTTTTGTTCAAAATTACAGTATCTGCAACAATTTCCTCAGTATCCCATAAATGCAACATTATTTTCCTCATTTTGCTTTCGTTTTGTCGTTTTTCTTTGGCCTTATGTTTTGTCCACAAGGAATAGCTTTAAAGAGAGAGTGGCAAAGTTTAAAGGAGACTAGACCAAGTGGGACCCGTTGGGTCCCTGTCACACGGGAGGTCCTCCAAAGCAACCCATTCCCCCAACGTAATATTCCACCACTCACCCGTTTCCCCCAACATAACACGTTCCCCCAACGCAACATTCCACCACTCACCCATAGTCCCCAATTGCGCAGGAGCGGCTCATTTTCCCTTATCCCCAGCACTCCCTCCCCCACCTCTTCATCCTCCCTCTTTTTAAACTTTAAAAAAATGCAAGCATTTGCTGCCAGGACTTCAAAAAAAAAAAATCAAATTCCACTGTCCCTGCCTCCCCCAGCACTGCCTCCCCCTCCTGTTCAGCCTCCCTCTGCCAGGACTCAGTGATCTGTGATTGCAACATTGTTGCAAATGAGATCCCATTGTGATAGCTGTAACTGCCACTGCAGTGTTCGCGTCATTCTTTCTCAAACTGGATTTTGTAAAGTTAAAAATGTGAATAACTTGTAAAATATAACATCAATCTGAACAAAACATGATGAAAACACACCACCGGACAATTGTGAGTAAGGTGGTGCAAACACACACGACTTTTGAACATGCACATGTATTTGTAGGGAAAGGAGGGAAATGTATTTTGTGCAGGTGGATAAAAGTTGATCTTGGCATCATGTTCAGCACAGACATTGTTGGCCGAAGGGCCTTGTTTCTGTGCTGTACTGTTCTATATTCTATGATAACACGGTCTCAGTTTTCTATCCTACACTCCATCATTTAACAAAAATCACCTTGGTCGGCATGGATGAGCTGTTCCTGTGCCATATAGTTCAATGTATGCTCTTCAATGATCTGAGAGCAACTCAAAATGAATCATCTTATCTAGTACTAAATTTGCTTTGACATTTATAACACTCTCTCCAAAAAACTACAGCGGTAATTAAAATAACCCTGAGATACATTAATTGACAGAAAGGAGATCCAAGGACAAACTAATGACTTATTAAAACAAGCAAATCGGCATTTTTTATACAACCATACTACTTGAAAACTCATAATCTATTACCAATGGGGGTAACATCTTCATAACACAGTTCATGAAGTCTGAGAGTTCTATAGCATGGAAACAAGCCCTTCGGCCCAACTCGTCCATGCCAATCAAGATGCTCCATCTACACTTGTCCTAATTGCCTGTCTTTGGCCCATATCGCACTAAACTTTTCATATCCATGAACCGAATGTCATTCAAATGCTGTTATAATACCTGTTTCAGCTACCTCCTCAGGCAGCTCGTTCCATATATCCACCACCCGATGAGCGAAAAGATTGTCCCTCAGGTTCTTATATCTTGCATCTCTCACGTTAAACCTATGTCCTCTGGTTCTTAATTCAACTATATAACCATATAACAATTACAGCACGGAAACAGGCCATCTCGGCCCTTCTAGTCCATGCCAAACACTTACTCTCACCAAACTCTGGGTAAAAGTCTCTGTACATCAACCCGATTTAGACAAAGGAGATTGAGGTTGATTTCAGAAAGCGAAGTGGTACACATACCCCTGTATACATTAACAGTGACAAAGTAGAGATGGTTGAAAGCTTCAAGTTCTCAGAAGTAAATATCACCAGCAACTTGTCATGGACCAGCCATATCAAAACAATGGCCAGGAAAGCTCACCAATGCCTCAACTTCCTTGGAAGGCTTAGGATGTTCATCATGTCATGAACACCTCTCACCAACATCTATAGATGCGCCATAGACAATATTTTATTGGGATGTATCACAGCATGGTTTGGGAACAGCTCCATCTCAGACCGCAGGAAATTGCAGGGTGTTGTGGATGTAGCCCCGGCCATCACGCAAATCAACCTCCCTTCCATTGACTCTGTATACTTCACGCTGCCTCGGCAAGGCCACCAGCATAATCAAGAATCAGTCTCACACTAGTCATTCCCTCTTCTCCCCTCTCTCATCAGGCAAGTGGTACAGAAGTGTGAAAACACATGCCTCCAGATTCAGGGACAGTTTCTTCCCAGCTGTTATCAGGCAACTGAACCAACTTATCCCCTACTAGTGAGTAGTCATGACCTACAATCTACCTGAAAGGAGACCCTCACACTATCTTTAATCAGACTTTAGCTTGCACTAAACGTTATTCCCTTTATCTTATATCTATACACTGTGGATGGCTTGATTGTAATCAGTATTTTTGCTGACTGGATAGCACGCACCAAAACAGCTTTTCACTGCATCTCGTTACACGTGACAATCATGAACTAAACTGAACAATTCCTCCCATGATTTATATACATCTATAAGATCACCCCTCAACCTCCTGCACTCCAAGGAATAAAGTCCTGAACTACCCAACCTCTCCCTGCAACTCAGGCTTTAGACTTTAGAGATACTGCATGAAAATAGGCCTCCTGATCATCGACTCCGTGCCAAACACCAATCAACCTTTACACCAGCACTATCCTACACACTGGGGACAATTTACAATTTTACCAAGGCCAATTAACCTCCAAACCTGTACGTCTTTGGAGTGTGGGAGGAAACTGGAGCACCCGGAGAAAACCCATGCAGTCACAGGGAGAACGTACAAACTCCACACAGACAGCACCCGTGGCCAGGATCAAACCTGGGCCTCTGGCGTTGCAAGGCACTGTGCTCCCCGTAGATGCTTGAGTCCTGGCAACACCCTCGTAAATCTAGCTTAACGACATTACATTAGGGTTGAGAAATCGATTTGATCCCAGCTCTGGGACGTGTAGCCCAAGGCACCAGCAACGTGGTCCTAAGGCCTGGATTGCTTCAAACAGGAGAGCTACAGATGCCTGCTGAGCAATATCATGAAGCCCAGCGTGAAAGTGATTCTGGTTTCAACTCCTCAATTGCTTCTTGTACTTCAGGACGAAGGAATAAACTGATCAGGGAGCAAAGTTGCCTACGGCAGTCCACAACTTGCCCAAGGCTGCCAGCCATTCCAACGCAGAACTAGGAGATGCACCTTTATGACTCTAAGTTCCACCTTCAGCAAGCACTTTTAAAATATTACCTTTCAAAAATTACCGGCGGCACAGTGGCGCAGCAGTAGAGCTGCTGCCTTACAGCGCCAGAGACCCGGGTTCGATCCTGACTACGGGTGCTGACTGTATGGACTTTGTACGTTCTCCCTTTGACCGCCTGGGTTTTCTCCGGTTCCTTTCCACATTCCAAAGACCTGCAGGGTTGTAGGTTAATTGGCTGCTGTTAATCGTCCTAGTGCAAGGGTAATAGTGGTCGGTGCGGACTCGGTGGGCCGAAGGGCCTGTTTCCACACTGTATCTCCAAAAGTAAAATCTAAAACAAGTTAGGCCACATGGGGTGTGTGAGAAAGAACTGCAGATGCTGGATAAAATCGAAGGCAAACACAAATTGCTGGAGTAACTCAGCGGGTGAGGCAGCATCTATGGAGAGAAGGAATGGGTGACGCTTCGGGTTGAGACTGGTTCTGGCCAAAGACCACCTATTTAGATAAATATTTACACAAAGAATTGGGTAGGCTCTTAAGTTTCTGAATGGTCCTTCCATAAGCTATGCAGGCACGTGCCGTCAGGGTAGGCAAGGTAGGATCTGCCTAACCCAAATAAAATTATAAAATGGTAATTATTAAATATAAAAAGTAAAGGCACGGGAGAATTATACCTACCTAAGAGATCGATCTTACGTAGGCATAATTCTCCGTGCCTTTCATGCGCAGTTCATGTAATACGCGAAAGTATGTGCAGCTCACGTGCCGTCAAGGCTTCATGACAAGCGGAGCTGAAGGCAGCTGAAATTCTGCCTTTACACAATGGACTGCATACTGCGCATGCGCAGCAGCCTACTGGCGGGGTTTTCAAACATGGATTGTCATTATCTTAAGAAACAGAGAGAAGAATGGAGTTCATGTACAAATATGTGGTAAGTAGATTTCTTTGAGCTATTTGTTTTGAAATACCGTATTTCCCGGCAATGAAGACGCTATTTTTTACCCAAAAATAAGGCACAAAAATTTACATGCGTCTTGGAGGCCAAAGGTTAGGTTGTTAATCGGAATTTAAGGATTTGCGGGAAGCGGCTGACATGAGCGAGGCTGGCGAGCGGCAGGAGAGTGGTGTTCAGACGGAGAGCACTGCCAGAGGTGAGAGGGCCAGCAGAGAGCGCTGAGGTCCCGGCGGCCGCAAACAGCCACCCGAGCTACTTCCCTCTCCGACCACAATGTGGTGGCTCCGCGCCCGGAGCGACGTGGCAGCGGTGAATGAGTGGGTTACTGGCATGATCCCCGACCCCCTCCTTCTCAACGCTCCTGCCCTCCCCTCAACTTTACCCCTGGCCAGACTCCCCACACGCTGTGAAAGGAACTCTCACCCCAGTTGGTCCCTTGAACTAGTATAGTCATTCAATAAGATCACAAATGATTCAACTTGTCCCGGAGTGCTCCCGTTTCCCCCACCATCTCTCCACCTGCCGTCGCCCTCCTCCCCCCACCCATTCAGTAATTCAGAATGAAGGAGACATGGAAGCCTTGGGGGCAAATTGAATTGTTACTTTCTTTATTTTTATTTTTTATTTTTTGAGCGTGAGAAATTCATGTCCCGCCAGCCTCCTTTCAAAATTTAGCAACTCAAAATGGGGGGGTGTCTTCAATGCAGGTGCGTCTTCATTGCCGGGAAGTATGGTACTTTATTAAGAGATATAGCTTTTGAAGACTTTATAAAAATTGACTGACAGCTTACGGAGAGGAGAACAATCTGTGCATGCGTGGTTTAAGATAATTACTCTCCGCACGTGCCTGAAGCTATGGTCCTGTCCAATTCACCTCTTCCCCATTGTGGACATTGGACTTTGTCTAGGGACCTGATATGCTACCATGCAGAGTGCAGTGAAAAATAATTTCACATGACAATAACATACTTTAAACTGTACTCTGCACTCTGTATCTTCCCCTTTACTGTATATATATTTTACTTGAGTTTGCCTTGGTTGTCGTATTTCTAATCTGTTTGGATAACATGCTAAACAAAGCTTGCTACTATACCTCGGCACATGTGACAATAACAATCTTAAACCTAAACCTAGAATGCATAGCATGGAACTCAAAGTGCTGGTGTAACTCAGCGGGTCAGGCAACATCTCTGGAGTCTGAAGAAAGGTCTAACCTGAAATGTCGCCTATCCACGTCCTCCAGAGATGTTTCCTGACCTGCTGAGTTATGCTAGCAGTTTGTGCTCTAGATAAATGTTTAGTTTAATTACAGCACAGAAACAGGCCCTTTGACCGTTGCTGTTGATTTTCAACTGCACTTAATCATTCCTGCTAGAGTTGTCCCAAGGCATTAGTCAACCATAATCTTTCAAATGAGGAACAAGGCTTAGTTTCACAAGTGGATAAACAAATTCAAAAAGGAATGGAACATCCTATTTCTCAAACCACATTTTTATAAATATAATCACATGCCTGTTCTAAGAAATTTGTGTGTGCAAATTTTGGTCAACATGCTATAGGAAAGACGTTGTCAGGCTGTAAAGGGTGCAGAGAAGATTTACGAGGATGTTGCCAGTACTCGAGGGCCTGGCCTGTAGGGAGAGGTTGAGCAGGCTAGGCCTCTATTCCTTGGAGTGCAGGAGGATGAGGATTGATCTCATAGAGGTGTACAAAATCATGAGAGGAATAGATCGGGCAAACACACAGTCTTTTGCCTAGAATAGGGGAAACCGAGAACCAGAGGATATACTGTAGGTTTAAGGAGAGGGGAAAGATTTAATAGGAACCTGAGGGGTAACTTTATTTCAAAGGGTAGTGGGTGTATGGAACGAGCCGCCAGAGGAGGCAATTGGGGCAGGCACTATCGCAATGTTTAAGAGGCATTTAGATAGGTACATGGATAGGATTAGAGGGATATGGGTAAACACAGGCAGGTAGGACTAGTGTAGATGGGACTTGGGTGGCATGGATACGTTGGGCTGAAGGGCCTGTTTCTGTGCTGTATGACACTACATTAGCTGCCATATTTAGTATATAGAACAGTTCAGCACAGGAACAGTCTCTTCAGCGGACAATGGCCACGCCGAACATGATGCAAAGTTAAAGTATCTCCTCGACTTACACGCCTCTTAAATGCTACTATCATATTTGCCTCCATCACCACCCAAGGCAGCACATTCCAGGCACCAACCAGCCTCTGTGTAAAAAAAAAAATTACACCCACACATCACCTTTAAACTTTGCCCCTCACCTTAAAGCTATGCCCTCTAGTCTTTGCCATTTCCACTCTAAAGTTACAATAACGAAAACATTTCTTAAGAATGCTATTGACTATAAAACAGACTGGCTGTACTAAAATTGCAAGGCTTTCAGTTATTTCTTTTGCTGCATTTTGTTAGACTTAAACTTTGTGTTCTCTGGAACATTGGAGGTTGAGGGGAGACTTGATAGAATGATATAAAATTCTGGGAGAGGCAAAGATTGGGTGGACAGTCAGAACCTTTTCTCTCAGGGTGGAAATGTCCAATATTAGAGGGCATGAAGTGAGAGGGGGAAAGTTCAATTGAGATGCGTGGGGCAAGTTTTTTTTAGTTTTTTTTTAAAAACACAAAGCATGGTGGGGGCCTGGAATACATTACTAGAGATGGTGATGGTGATGGAGGCAGATACGATAGTGGTGTTTAGGTCGCTTTTAGATGGGCACATGGAAGTGCAGGGAATGGAGGTATGTGGATCACATCCAGGCAAATTAGATCAGTTTAACTGGCATCGTGTTTGGCATAAACATTGAGGGCCAAAAGGTCTGTTCTTGTGCTGTACTGTTCTATGTTTGTTGCCACTGATGTAATAACTGATCATATACGTATAACACTCACCATTTTGCACGTTTCATAATATTTAATCCCCAGGTGGAATAAATACAAAGTTACTTTAATTATATAGATTATAATTTTACTAAACACATTACGTTAGGAATCAATGCTGCTCTTTCGTTGAGAAAAAAAACCCATAACGGTTATATTTTCAGGTTCAATGCTTTCTAATTAACCCCAAAAATGAAAATAATGAATACATTTGCCAATTACATCGCAGGCATTTTCCCCAAGCAGATATATTTGAATGTAAGATTTTTCAAATTATGGGGTTTTGTGTTCAAAGTTAACTCAGCTGCCAACAGATAAAAGCATCAGGAATAAGCAGCCTTTTAAAAAAAATAATTAGTGGAAATAAGAATCGCTTCTGAATATCTGAAATAAAATGCAATTAAATTCATACATTAGTGGCTAGAAATCCACCCCCAGTAGGTAATATTAAACATACAATATGGTAGTGTTCTGCATCTGAAATTAGCCACGAAATAAAGTGCACTGGGTTGTATTTTTTTTTTTTTTTTTTTTTTTAAATATTTTTTATTGGAGATAGGTACATAACCTATTACATCATTACAGTCTTACATTTTTAAATTGACAATATTGTCAATTATTATTACATTGTCTCCAATACCTTTTGCCTTTTTCTTCCTTTTTAAAAAAAAACTAGATAGAACTAAAGAGATAGATGAAGTAAAGAAAGAAAAGAAAGAGAAGAAAAACAAAAACAAAAAAAGAAAAAAAAAAAAAGGAAAAAGTTAGTTAAAGAAGAATGGAAAAATTTATTAAAATAAAAAACTTCATTCGAGATATATTCGTACATTTCAGAGTATAGCATTTCATCCATTCTTTAGCCCGTGCTAGTCAGGTTCCTGTGCTGAACTATTCTGACCCTTTAAGTAATCAATAAAAGGAGACCATGTTCCAACGAATAATTCCTGTTTGTCCAACAGGGAAAATCTGATTCTTTCCACGTTTAAGGTCTCCGTCATTTCTATAATCCACACGCACTGGGTTGTATTTAATGTTCTGACTGGGAACTCTTGAAAACATCTCCAATAATGGCCCCCACTTTGTTTAGAGATAGAGGATGGAAATAGGCCCTTCGGACCACAAAGTCCACGCTCCTTTCACATTAAAGCTGTGCCCTTCAGTCTTTGACAGTTCCCTCCAGGGAAATAGGTTCTGACCGTCTACCCTATCTATACACCTCACAATTTAATACGCTTTTATCAGGTCTCCCCTCAATCTCCAGTCTTCCAGAGAAAGAATCCAAGTTTCTCCAACCTCTCTTTGAAGCTAATGGCCCCTAATCCCTAATATATGCACTCTCTCCAATGCCTCCTCATTCTTTTTGTAATTAAGTAAACAGAACTACACCCAATACTCCATTTGCAGCTTAACCAAAGCCATGGTTAAAGTGTCATACAGTGTGGAAACAGGCCCTTCGGTCCAACTTCTCCATGCTGACCAACATGCCCCATCTACACCTGCCTGTGTTTGGCCCATATCCCTCTAAACCGGTTCTATCAGTGTATCAGCTGCAATGGTACCTGGCTCAACTACCTCCTCCAGCAGCTTGTTCCTTACAACCACCACCCTTTGTGTGAAAATGTTACCCCTCAGGTTCCTTTTACATCTTCGCCCCCATCCCCCCTCTCCCCACATTGAACCCATGTACTCTAGTTCTCTTTTTCATAGGAGAGAGACTGTGCATTTACCTGATCAATTCCTCATGATTTTGAACACCTCTATATAGGTATGTTACAATATTTACCTTCAGCGGGGCTGCAGTTCTGCCACTGGCCGTGTGCGCGACTTTGGCGCCTTTGAGGGGGGGGGGGTTCTCACGTAGGGGACAAAATATAAGGCAAGTCGTCTATTTTACATATAAACTTGCTTCTTAGGATTACTTTAATCCAAATTTCATTGGCGAAAATGTGATTATGGCCCAATACGAACCGGCAGTGTTTTTCCTGCCGATATGGGGTTCAAATTCACCGCAACCGGAACGATCCAAACGATCGCGTTCCACAAAATCTCACTCGCAAGATGATTTAAATGCCCACTAATTTACAGGAATTAAACACTAAATTCCTACCATTTGGCCTATAAATTCATGACAATGAGATTTAAAAATCATGTTATATTGTGAATTCTTGTGTGAATGTTATTTGGACACTTAAGCTATTTAAAAATGTTCACCTTTTCTTAAGAAATGGATAGATGTTTAGATCTAGTAATTGAATTTTGTAATTAGCTACAATTAGGTAACTAACTAATTATATGCTTTAATTTCAGGTCATCCAGGTAAGATTGTTTCATATTTGTTTCAGAATGCTTCAATCTATAATAACTGAAAATTTCATTCAGTTCTCTTAATTTTTAAGAAAGTTATGGGCTTTTGACTGTCCTTGATCATGGCTTTTGATAACTCATTGAAAGACTCATTGAAACTCATTAACAGTCATTGGAAAAGCAATATGGAACAAGATGCTAATTTCAGAGTATGAAAATGGCCATAACTCTTTTAATACTGAACATATGAAAGTGAATTAGGTGTCAAATTAAACTTCTTTTTATGCTTTATCTGATGGGATAAATTGCAGATGGAGTCAGTGGGCTGAGTGGCATGTTTCCTACGCGGTGTGGCGAGGCGAGGGGAGGCTACCAAAGCCTGGTGGCTGGTCCACCATCAGTGATTAGCTCACAAGCAGCTGAACTAACACCTTGCGCGCACACCTCCATAATGCTTACTCTTTAGACTTTAGAGACGCAATGCGGAAACAGGCCCTTCACCCCACTGAGTACGTGTTAACCAGAAATCACCCCTATCCTACACACTAGGGACAATTTACAATTTTACCAAGCTAATTAATTTACAAACCTGCACTTTTTGGGAGTGTGGGAGGAAACTGGAGTACCCGGAGAAAACTCATGTGGTGACAGGAAGAATGTGCAAACTTCATTCAGAAGGCACCCTTAGACAAGATTGAACCCGGGTCTCTGATGCTGTGAGGCAGCAACTCTACCGCTGCACCACCATGCCGCTCTCATGCAGAAATAGTGGAACATTTTTCAATAATTCTTGTTACTTTGGCAAAAATTTTATTTAAACGTTAATATTGCTTAATACAAGTAACCAAAGCACTAATCGTTTTAGGAAAAAGGCTGCACTGATGTTGTACCCATCAATGCTGGCATAAATATGAGATGCCACATATGAAATGTAATCATGTCGAGTCTTTTCGAGCTGACTGGACTGCACACAACAAAAAGCTTTTCACTGTGCCTTGGTGCACGTGACAGTAATAAACTAATCTAAACCAATGAGAGTTACAATTAGGGCATACATGAACATATCTGAATTATCAGCATTTTGATCTTCCTAGCTTCGTGTAAAAGACAAATGACGCAAATACAAAGACAGAATATCTTGGAGTTATTTTCCATTAGACTTGATTCCTATTGCATTCTGCAATGTTCAGAAACTGATGGTCTGCCTTCAAGAACATTGTTACTTTACTGCTAAATTCCCCATATATCCCCCAGCTCATAATTCCCAACAAAGAGGCCTTCTTAACATGATCAACAATAATTTTAAAATTGTCTGCATTACTCAGGTCCTGTTATGCTAACTCTGTCCTATAAGGGGTATAAATGATTTGCTTTATGAACGCAATAACTATTAACAATAAATGGATTTCATCATTATTAGCAGGCGAAATTTGTGAAAATTTGATAGATCCAATTATAGTAATAATAACTTCATTGCAAAATGTGCCCAGTTGATGTTAATGCACCAATTACTCGTGTAAAGTATGTTCAAATCTGAAATACACTGACATTTTCATCGCAAAATAATCCCACAGGACTACTTGCAATGTGAGTGAACCTATGTCATGATGCCTGGTTTAGGGGTATTAGCAACGGGGAGAGATTGGACAGTTTTAGATTGTTTTCTCTGGAATGCCAGAGGTTGTGGGGCGACCTGATGGAAGCATATAAAATTATGAGATTCATAGCTAGGAGAGACAATCACAACCTTTTCCCCCCCCAGGATGGAAATATCATATACTAGATGGCATAGTTTAGTTTAGTGATACAGTGCAGAAACAGGTCCTTTGACCCACCGAGTCCGCACCTACCAGTGATCCCCGCAAACCAACACTACTCTATACACAAGAGACAATTTACAATTTTTACTGAAGCCAATTAACCTACACACCTGTAGTCTTTGGAGTATGGGAGGAAACCAGAGCACCTGGAGGAAACTCACGCCGTCACGGGGAGAACATACAGAGTCCGTACAGACAGCACCCATAGTCAGGATTGAACCCGGGTCTCTGGCATTACAAGGCAGCAATTCTACCGCTGCGCCATCGTTCTTTAAGGTGAAAGAGGCAAAGTTTAAAGGGGATGTGCAGGGCAAGTTTTTTTTTTTTTAATTGCACAGAGTGGTGAATGCCTGGAATATGTTGCTAATGTGGTGGTGGAGGCAGATATGATAGTGGCATTCAATTGACTGTTGGATAGGGGCATGGATATGCAGGGAATGGTAGGTTATGGATTAGTTGCAGGTAGATACAAGTTAGTCTCGTCATCATGCTCGACATAGACATTGTGGGCGGAAGGGCCTGTTCCTGCACATTACTGTTCCACGGTTATCCTATGTCAAAATCCTCTGCCAGGTCAATAATCTCATGCTTGAAATTCAGATCACACTCAATCAGCTTCATGGTTCACATGCCTGACACCAGACTCTCCAAAGAAGCCGCCTACTTCAAGCAAGAGATTTCCATGGGAGAGAAAACTCTTCAAGGATGCTGTCAAAATCTTGAGAAAATGTAACTCCCTCAGCAATTCCTGGAAATCTTCAGCCTAATTGTTGAACTATTGTAGACAGGACTTGCGTGCATTTGGAAAAACATGGATTAATCAGGAACAGCGAGCATGGTTTTGTGTGGTGGAGGCCTGTCTCACAAATATGGTTCAGTTTTCGGAAGATGATGATTGATGAGGCCAGGACACTGGAGCAACACTCAAAGTATTGAACTTCCTTGTGTCTCCAGGCCATTGGAAGTTGTCCACATGGACCTTGGGTAAAGCACTTGACCGGGTCCCTCATTGTAGGCTGGTTGAGGTCATTTTCATAAGTTATTGGACCAGAATTAGGCCATTTGGCCCATCGGGTCTATTCTGCCATTCAAATGTGGCTTGTCTATCTTTCTCCCTCCACCCCATTCTCCTGCCTTCTCCCCATAACCACCGAAACCCTTGCAAATCAGACTGTGATCAGACTTTACCTTGCACTAAATGTTATTCCCTTTATCATGTATCTGTAGACTGCGGATAACTCAATTGTAATTAAGCATAGTATTTCCACTGACTGGTTAGCACGCCATCAAAGCTTTTCACTGTACGTCAGTACACGTGATGATAAAACTTCAAACTCAATGTCCTTTCATTCTGAGGCTGTGACCTCCGATCCTAGACTCTCCCACGAGTGGAAACATTTAGTGAAAGGCCTGGATAGAGTGGATGTTTCCACTAAGTTTCAATGAGGTTCCCCCTCATTTATTCTGCTGCAAGGAGCAGGAATACAAACCAAACCAAATCTTGATCATTTTTACCTGAAGCACACAGCTCCTTTCCTTTCTTAGGGACAACACAGAGCCAGATGACAGGTTTATGCAGATTTAGCAAGCATTGTTTTCTGAAAGTCAAGCTTCCAGAGATGTGACCCAAATTTCCATGACATTATGCAGCAGCATACACGGGTAGCCTTGAACTGACACTCGCCGTGCCTCGTGTCTTTGATGACCTACACCCATTTCAGGAGAGGGAACTGTCACACAGCTGTCATTTTAAGACCATTTACTATTGGCATAGTTGGCAAAGACATGTTTCCGAGTGGCTGATGACAATTAGCGGGAGAACAAGGACACTTCTGACCCTCAGAGTAGCCAAGGAAAGCAGAAAAATCCAGTCTCACCAGCAATGGAAACATTGTTAGAACAGTACATCCTTAGACAGTACTTCCTGTCTTAACATACAAATACAAGGGCTAGAAGTGAACAGAGGGTAAGTACTGCTTGCAACACCTATTGGCAGATTGAAACTATGTTTCAGGACAGCACAGTGGCACAGCAGTAGAGTTGCTGCCTTACAACGCCAGAGACTGGGTTCGATCCTGACTACGGGTGTTGTCTGTATGGAGTTTGTACGTTCTCCCTGTGAAATACGTGGGTTTTCTCCGGGTGCACCAGTTTCCTCCCACATTCCAAAGACGTGCAAGTTTGTAGGTTGTGTAGGAAGGAACTGCCGACGCTGGTTGACTCCGAAGATACAGTGCATTCAGAAAGTATTCAGACCCCTTCACTTTTTCCACATTTTGTTACGTTACAGCCTTATTCTAAAATGGATTAAATTCTTTTTTTTAATTATCAGCAATCTACACACAATAGCCCACAATAAAAAAGTGAAAACAGGTGTTTAGAAATTTTTGCAAAATAATTAAAAATAAATAACTGAAATATCACATTTACATAAGTATTCAGACCCTTTACTCAGTACTTTATTGAGGCACCTTTGGCAGTGATTACAACCTCAAGTCTTCTTGAGTATCACGCTACTAGCTTGGCACACCTGTATTTGGGTAATTTATCCCATTCTTCTCTGCAGATCCTCTCAAGCTCTGTCAGGTTGGATGGGGAGTGTCGATGCACAGCTATTTTCAGATCCCTTCAGAGATGTTCGATTGGGTTCAAGTCCGGGCTGCCACCACCATGCTTCACCGTAGATATGGTATTGGCCAGGTGATGAGCGGTGCCTGGTTTCCTCCAGACGTGACACTTGGCATTCAAGCCAAAGAGTTCAATCTTGGTTTCATCAGGCCAGGGAATCTTGTTTAGGTGCCTTTTGGCAAACTCCAAGCGGGCTGTCATGTGCCTTTAACTGAGGAGTGGCTTCTGTCTGGCCACTCTACAATAAAGGCCTGATTGGTGGAGTGCTGCAGATATAGTTGTCCTTCTGGAAGTTTATCCCATCTCCACAGAGGAACTCTGGAGCTCTGTCAGAGTGATCATCGGGTTCTTGGTCACCTCCCTGAATATGTTAGTAAGTCTCCATCCTAAGACCCTTCTCCCCTGATTGCTCAGTTTGGCCAGGTTCTATGAAGAGTCCTGGTGGTTTCAAAGTTCTATTTAAGAATGACGGAGGCCACTGTGCTCTTAGGGACCTGCAATGCTCCAAAAAATGTTTTCCCCAGATCTGTGTCTCAACACAATCCTGTCTCGGAGGTCTACAGACAATTCCTTCGTCTTCATGGCTTGTTTTTTGCTCTGACATGCACTGTCAACGGTGGGACCTTATATAGACAGGTGTGTGCCTTTCCAAATTATGTGCAATCAATTTAATTTACCACTTGTAGACTCCTATCAAGTTGTAGAAACATCTCAAGGATAATCAATGGAAACACGATGCACCAAAGCTCAATTTTGAGAGTCACAGCAAAGGGTCTTAATACTTACGTAAATGTGATATTTCAGTTATTTATTTTTAATTATTTTGCAATAATTACTAAACACCTGTTTTCGCTTTTATATTATGAGGTATTGTGCATAGATTGATGATTAAAAAAATGACTGTAACCAATTTTAGAATAAGGCTGTAATGTAACAAAATGTGGAAAAAGTGAAGGGGTCTGAATACTTCCTCAATGCACTGTATACACAATATGCTTGAGTGACTGAACAGGTCAGGCAGCATCTCCAGAGGAAAACCCACACGGTCATGGAGAGAATATACAAACTCCATACAGACTGCAACCGTAAGCAGGATCAAACTCTGGTCTCTGGCAGCAAATTTACCGCTGAGCCACTGTGCCGCTCTGATCAGATCTAGTATCTGATTTAATAGTAAGATTAAACGAGAACTTACCAGTTTGAAGTTTGATCTGTATTTTATGAGGAGTTACGATGAGGGATTACGTAAAGAACCCCGCCACGACACATGCGTGTCATTCTTCAAAGCAGCGGTGTGAAATCACAGATAACTGTAATGACTAAACATAGTAAGATTAGAGAAGAGATACCAGTTAAGTATATGATCAAGGGTGGGAGCGGAGGGCACGTAATCCCTCATCGTAACTCCTCATAAAATACAGATCAAACTTCAAACTGGTAAGTTCTCGTTTAATCTTACTATTTTACTTCGGAGTCACGTGAGTGACTACGTGAAGATTTTAAAGCTCTGTGATTTCATGCCGTGGAAACGAGTCCATGCATCACGTCTGCCTTGATGACTGTAGGAGGAATTGTGTTAACATAATTTGGACATGAATTTGACATTGAAATCATAAAATTTATTAACACAAATTTATAACCCCTTTTTATGAGTTTAAATTAATTTACAGAACTTAAATTTGTTTCTGCAAACGTTCCAGGTTTCATTACTGGTTTATTGTAAAATAACTGGAATTTTTTTTTTTGTTTTTTCCCCCCGAGACCATCCTGCTGCCTTGAGGATTTGGCCCATTGGTACATCCAACTGTATCGCTACCAATGTAGCTGCAGCCCTGGTGGAATGAGATTTTAAAATATTAGTATCCACCCCAGCCTGTGTTAGCACCTGTTTCAGCCACCTTGAGATGGTCTGGACCGTCACTCTTTTGTGTGGTTGCTTGTGGCTGACCAAAAAGTGCCTTCTCATTGCCTCTTAGGATTTTCGTTTTCTCCATGTATAACGACAGATGTCTTATTATACACAGACGGTCATTTGTTTGGGTATGACCTAAATTGTATATTGAGGCCTGCTGATCCCTGTCTGTTCTGCTTACTAACTCATAGATATGAAACGTAATATTTTCTGTTGAGGAAGTCATGTTGTCCAGTCTTAGTTTATAATAATAATAATGGATGGGATTTATATAGCGCCTTTCTAATACTCAAGGCGCTTTATGCAGTGACTGTACCTCTGTGCCGTGACCAATGCTATTAGCATGACTGTTTTAATGTCAGTCTGTGTAGGGACAGAGCTGTTGCTGGAGACCAATTCCTGAGCATCTTCAGGATAATACTTACATCCCATATTTGGGAGTACCTGGTTCTTGGGGGATTAGTATTAAAAATTCCCCTCATAAGTTTTGTTACCAGTGGGTTAGTCCCAACAGAGTAACGCTCTGTCCCCTGCCATAGGTAAGTCGATAGGGCACTTCTGGCGCAGTTGATGGCACTGTAACTGAGCCCTCATCATAGTGGAGGCCTGCCAGATATTCCAGAACAGACGGGATGTTCATGTCTCTGTAGGTGATGTTGTTTTTATGGCAGTACATCTCCCACTTCCTGATATAGACCAGATACTGTTTTTTGGTTGACTGTCCTTGGGCCGCCGAGATCATGTTCACTGTTCGGTCCGTCAGTTCCAGTTGTAGTAGAGGTGTTTTTAAAACTCTACAAATTAATAAGTTCAAATGTTTATGGCATGGGTGGCTATCCCTTGTTACGGGATGTAGCAATAAATCTGGTCTATGTGGGATGGTGATACATGGTTCTAATACCATGTTTAATACCACTGGGAACCATGGTTGAGTAGGCCAATCGGGTATTACCAATACCAGACGCAGAGTCTTGTTGTATTTTCCTTAATACCCGACTGATGAGGCAGGAAGGAGGGAATGCGTAAATAAACAATTTCCCCCCCAATGCAGCGAAAATGCAGCGAAAATGCATCTGTCGCCACTGCCCCAGGGTCAGGTTCCCATGAAACATAATTTGATAACTGGTGGTTAAGTCTGGATGCGAATAGATCGATATCTGGTGTTCCATATTTTGCTGTAATATCAGCAAATACTTTTTTATTCAACATCCATTCGGTGTTTTCATTAAATTTGCGTGACCTGGTGTCTGCCACTAAATTTAGTCTTCCTGGTAGGTAAGTGGCTGATATCCAAATATCTCTCTGGATACACCATTGCCAAATTGTATTAGCCAGATTGTCACATGATGTCGATTTGTTTCCATCCATGTGGTTAATGTATGCTACCACGGTGGTATTGTCTATCTGTAGTCTAACATGCTGGTGATATGATCCAGTACAATATGACTTTAGGCCATGGAATGCACCCAACATTTCCAGGTAGTTTATGCCCAGTGTGAGTAATAATGATGCCTCCTGAGCAGTCCATCTACCTCCACAGCTGGTGATGATATTGGTGCACTGGCATCAGTTTGTAGTACCATGGAAAGGTTACTGACAATGATTGGATTGGAACAAAGCCAGATGTTATCTATCCACCATTTTATTCCATTTTAGCTTGATTGGTAGTTTCATAGGTCTGTCAAAGTGACCTGCATTAATTTAGAGTGCTTGTATTTTTGCTCTCTGTAAGTTTTGGTAATGTAGAGGTCTAAATTGTGTGGCTGGAAAGGCAGCCACCATTTGCCAATTACTTTTGCTACCAATCTGATGGATGGTTTGCTGATGTCAATGAGGTTATGCAAGCCTCTATTAAATCTCTAGCCTTTCCCTTAGGCAGAGTCACCGACATGTGAACTGAGTCAATGGTGAAACCCCCAAATAGTCCATAGTAGTGGAAGGCGTTAGTTTAGATTTAACTGGATGGATAATAAATCCCAGTTTTTCAAATAACTGTTTTGTGGCTGTTACAGTTTGTTTGGCCAATTCCAAAGTTTTGCCCACAATGAGTATGTCATCTAAATATGCCATGACCATGTGTTTACGTTTCCGTAGAAACGCTAGGGCTGGTCTCAAATTTTTGTGAACAGCCTGGGGCTGATGACCCATTTGGCAGTGCTTTATACTGCCAGAGTTGCCCATTCAGTTGAATTTTAAGTAACATCTGTGGTCACCTCGTATAGGCACTGAATAGTAAGCATCTTTTAAATCGATGCTGGCCATGAAGTAACCTTTGGAAATTAATTGTTTAGCAGTAACAAAGGTATCCATTTTGTCAGATCTATGGTAATGCGACAACCACCATCTTTTTTGTTTTTGATAAATATATTGGACACGAATTCTAATGGTTCGTGTTGAGTTTTCTCAATTACACCTTTTATGTAAAGCCGCTCCAGTTCAGCTTGCGCTTTTGATTTTTCTTTATCAGAAGGCACGAACATTCGGTTCGGTATATGTTGAACTGGAGGGCTGTACTTGTGTATAAACTCTATTGTATATCCCTGGATACTGCTTAAGATGTAAGTATCGGTTGTTAACATGCTCCATGCATTCAGAAAAGAGTGTAGTCTCCCCCCAACCTCCATGCTCCCTGTATTTTGTAGGGAACCAGACCCACCTACCTCCATAGTTACCAGTGGCAGGTTTACTTCTTTTTGTAGGTTCTTTGCTGCTGTTGTTGTGCTGGTGTCTGGATTTTCGGTTTGGTTGGCGTTGGAGGTCCCCGCATCTTCCAAGAAGGCCGGCCTGGGCCATGGCCTAAAAAGACTCATGTTTTGAATACCGGGCCTTCGAGCTTTCACCAGTTCTGCTGGTGGGTGCATAGGGGTGCTGTCTTTGGCTGTAGTGTTTGTTGGAGTCCATTTTATTAGTCCAGTAGGTTCTCTTGTTCCTGCACCCCTTGCACACTTGTCTTTCCTTCTGCGGACCCCTCTTCCAGGTCAGCCCAGAACTGACCCGCAGTGCTCCCCTCTGATGAGGTAGAAGCACTGTGCAGCCCTTCAAGAGGTACTGCTGTGGGTTTATCATAGGGCCCACAGTGACCCGACTCCATCTCCCGGAGTCTGTCACATTGGAGCAAATGCTCCACACACCGCTCCATCCGGCTCCAGCGCTCTCGGTCGCTGGCCGCCCGCGGTTGTTCAAAGTCGGACTCCTCTGAGTCCATGACCTTGTTTGTTTTTGTGTCTAGCCTTTCCGCCCGGCTGCGTGGATCTGGCCAGTGCGGAGGCGACATCGGGCACAGCTGATCCCACTATCGGTGATCCGAGTGCTGCTGACTGCTGCTGCCTGCCCGCTGCTCCGCGGTCCTCCCTCACCAGCTTTGTCTTTACTGCCGTGGAGTGGATCTGGCCGGTGCGGAGGCGACATCGGGCACAGCTGATCCCATCTAGCCCACCTGGCTTTGTCGCAGCCCGTTGGTTTCTCCACCTGTAATTAGCATGGTAAAAACACAAAAAGACCGCAGCTCTTACCTGCAGGTCCAAGTTTAAATTGTCGCTACGGGGGAACGTCGTTCCACCCAGTCTCCTGCCGTTTCGACTTGTCCAAAAAGTCGACGGCCCCATTTGAATAGTCTCCCGCCCGGCCGTGGTGTTCTGGCCGGCGCGGGACCAAAAGTCGGCACAGCTGATCCCTTACGGGGCTTGTGCCTTCAGCTGCTGCTGGCTCCCGCAACTTTGCGGTCCTCCCCAGCCAGCTTTACTCGCAGCACTTGTGGACACTATTTTGTCCAGCTTCCCTTCCTGTGTAAAAACAGCGCGGGGACAAAAACTACCGCAGAGTAAATCACTTACCTGCAGGTCACGGTTTCAAACTTACCGCTGCGGGGGACATTCCACCCCGCCTGTCGTTTCGCAAGCGTGAAAGCGATATGACACGCATGCGTCGTGGCGGGGTTCTTCACGTAGTCACTCACGTGACTCCGAAGTAACATCGGATAGCACGGAAACAAAAACTTTTCACTGTATCTCAGTACATGTGACAATAGTACACCAATGTCAACAGAAAAGAGGAACAGCAGCTGTGAAGATGCCAGGAAACTGTTGCCAGATTAAAGAGCAATTCCTAAACCTTTTTATCTATATTACAACATATCTAGATGACATGATGATGGACTATCATTCTTTGGCCAATTGACAATGATCAATGATATTTCCCTGGCACTAGCACAGTCTGATTTTGCTCTCACTTTCTATTCTTTTGACAGTCTCGTCTAATGCCCAGCAATTTTTGTGATACTTTCCCCATGGATGATTTCACTTGTCTTTATCCGAGATCATGTCCCTGCCCACTGCCTTACCCTTAAGACACTTTCTCCACATTGCTTTTCAAAATCTTTAAATTATTGCAGGGACTTTGAATTCCGAAATGAGATGTTACTTATAACATACTGTAGAACAGTACAGTACAGTAGCAAACCCGTAGGCCCACAAATCCAATGCCAAGTTAAAATAATCTCCACCGCCTGCACGTGATCCATATTCCTCCATTCACTGCATTTTCATGTTCATATTAAAAGCTTCTTAAAACCCACGTTCTGTGCCCTGCCTCCACCTCCAGCACCACCACTCCTGGCAGCGCATTCCAAGCACTCACAACTCTGTGTAAAAGTCTTGCCATGCACATCTCTTTAAAATGTTGCCAGATGGTGGTGAAAAATGAGCTCTTATAACTTTGAACTGCTGATGAATTGAATGCTTATGGGCAAGTTGAAGGATAGCGGTCTGATACATCTTTCAGCATAAACCAAAGTTCCTAAAGTCAAAACAAATACCCTTTCCAGCGCCTGATTCCCACCCGTTGCAATATTTTCTCATGCTGATGACAGATTACCCCTGGTGAAGGAAGAAGGATTACATGGGTTGCATTGATTGAAAGGTACAGCATGGAAACAGAACCTTTGGCCCACCGAGTCCACACAGACAATTGATCTGAGATAACACAGTGATCCATGTGTAGCCAGAGCTACTACACTACAAACTCTCCCAGCCGACCGTGCCTGAACCCCTCTGTTGGTGGATCACCAACTTCCTGACAGACAGGAAGCAGCATGTGAGGCTGGGAAAGCACATCTTGGACCCGCAGACCCTCAGCTTAGGAGCACCGCAAGGCTGTGCATTCTCCCCTCTCCTTTAATCTCTCTACACCAACGACTGCACCTCCACAGACTCCTCTGTCAAGCTTCTCAAGTTTGCAGATGACACAACCCTGATTGGACTGATCCAGGATGGGGAGGAATCTGCCTACAGACAGGGAGTGACACAGCTGGCGTCCTGGTGCCTTCGCAACAACTATGCTCTTAAGGCAGTGGAATTGATTGTAGACTTTAGGAGAGTTCACCCACCCCTTCCCCCCACTCACCATCAACAACAGCACAGTCACATCTGTGGGGTCTTTTCAGTTCCTTGGAACCATCATCTCCAAGGACCTTAAATGGGAGGCCACCATCGACTCCACAGTCAAAAAGGCACAACAGAGGATGTACTTCCTGCGGCAGCTGAGGAAACTCAATCTGCCACAGGCAATGATGGTCCAATTCCATATGGCCATCGTAGAGTCTGTCCTCACCTTCTCCATCATGGTCTGGTTTGGCTCAGCTACCAAGCACGACACTCGGAGGCTGCAGCAAATCGTTCGATCAGCTGAGAAGGTTGTTGGCTGCAACCTTCCCCCCATCAACGAATTGTACACGGCCAGGAAGCGAGTGGGTAAGATCATCTCTGACCCCTCTCACCCTGGCCACAAACTCTTTGAAGCACTTCCCTCTGGAAGGTGACTCCGGACTGTCAAAGCTGCCACAGCCAGACATAAAAACACCTTTTTTCCCCCACGAGCAGCAGCTCTACTCAATAACCAAATGTTTGTAGCCTCCTTTTGCTCAGGTATTTTATTTCATTCACATGTTTAAACTGTAATGTTTTATGTTTTATTCTTAATTGTTTACCGTATGTGTTGTTACTTGCGAGCGGAGCACTAAGGCAAATTCCTTGTATGTGTACTTATTCCAATAAACTTATTCATAAAACTTCATATTTCCAGGACATTAAAGTTGTGGAATTAATCCATGAGTGGTGCCCATCCACTGACATTTAGAAGTTTGAGATTCATTACTATTATCAGGAGTGCCCTATACACATGCTGGAGTAACTCAGCATTTCAGGCAGCATCCCTGGAGTATGGATAGGTGATATTTTGGGCAGGACAAGTCTGAAGAAAGGTCTGACTCAAAACATCGTCTATCCGTGTTCTCCAGAGATGCTGCCTGACCCGCTGTGTTACGCCAGCACTTTGTGCATTTTTTCACAAGCCAGCGTCTGCAGTTCCTTGTTCCTACGTCCTCAACTTCGCAGTGTTGAATGAATATTATAGTAATATCATATGTTGATACTAACGGACAAACTGATTTTTTTATAATCCAAATTTATGGTCAACATTGATATGATCTCATAGATTGGGAATATTCATAATATGCACAGAGAATCTCATCATTATCCAGATAAATTAGGAGTGACATGCTTTTTAATATCCCTTAGCCTTAAGCTTCACCATCAAGAGGCAAAAGCAATGTTAAATAGACGTGCGCATCCTTGAATGTATCTGTATCTTAGTCATTACATATAGTACTTCAGCCTCACTTCCCTGCATGAGTTGCCTGCAACACTTGTACAGTGAATAGGTATCCAACTGTATAAAGGAGTACAATATTCCAGATTAAACACCCTATGCTCCCTGTACACATTTTCTGTAGGGCCTTAAGCAAACACGTCTCATCTATCCCTTTAGATTACATGGATATCACAAGGGAGATGCAGTCTTTCACCCAGAATAAGGGAATCAAGAACCATAGAGCCATACAGCGTGGAAACGGACCCTTCAGCCCAACTTGCCCACGCCAACCAACATGCCCCATCTACACTTCTCCCATCTGCCCGCACTTGGTCAATATATCTCTAAATCTATCCTATCCAGGCACCTGCCCAAATGCCTCTTTTATGTCATGATAGTACCTGCCTCAACTACCTCCTCCAGCAGTTCGTTCCATATACCCACCACCTATGTGCAAAAAATCTACCCCTCCGGTGTCTATTAAATCTTTCCACCATCACCTTAAACCTATGTTCTCTGGTTCTTGATTCCCCTACTCTGAGCAAAAGACTCTGTGCATTTACCTAATCTATTCCTCTCATGACTTTGTGTGCCTCTATAAGATTATACCTTGGAATGTAGGAGGACGAGGGTTAAAGTCCTAGTCTGCTCAACCTCTCCCTATAGCTCAGGCTCTCGAGTCCTGGCAACATCCTCATAAATCTTCTCTGCACCCTTTCCAGCTAGACAATATCTCTTCTATGACATGGTGACACAAACTGAACAGAATACAACCAGGGTTGAAGTTAAGAGAGGAAAGATTTAACTGGAACCCGAGGAGCAACTTTTTACCACAGCAGCATATGGGACCAGCTGCCAGAGGAGGTAGTTGAGGCAGGTACTATAACAACATCTAAACGAATAATAATAAAGCACCATTGAACTATTAAACAATTTTCTGGCAGATACATGGATAGGAAAGGTTTAGAGGGATATGTGCCAAACACAGGCAGGTGAAACTAGTGCAGACGGGGCAACTTGGTTGGCATGGTCATGCTGGGACAAAGGAACCATATCCGTGCTGTGTGACTCAATATACTAAAACTTTATGTAGACTTTGAAAGATTAGTATTCAGAAGTGTAACTAACACAGTTAGCATTTAATTGATTCAAGTTCAGATTTTACCCAAGGGAAGAGGACACTGAATAATAAAGTCTGCACTATAAAACCTTCACATTCCTGACTGCTCTATTATGGGCACAATACTCCACACAGCTGCACATTGACGGGCTGACCTTCAATTTGGAGAGTTAATAGAGAATTATACACTTTGCAGAATCCAGCTTTTGTTCGAACCAACTGGGTGGCTCGCTGGTACAGCTCGATCGATTTTGGCTCAGTTCTGAACTCCGTGTGGAGTTTGCACATTCTCCCTGTGACTGCCTCGGCTTCTTCTAAATGCCTTGGCTTTCTCTCAGGATTGCTCCTCCAGATTCAGAGACAGGTTCTTCCCAGTTGTAACCAGACAATTAAACCATCCTACCAACAACTAGAGAGCAGTCCCGAACTACTATCTACCTCATTGGTAACCCTCGGACTATCCTTGATCAGTCTTTACTGGCTTTACCTTGCACCAAAGGTTATTCACTGATCATGTATCTACACACTGTGGATGGCTCGATTGTACTCGTGTGTTGTCTTTCCGCTGACTGGTTAGCATGCAACAAAAGCTTTTCACTGTACCCCGGTACACGTGACAATAAACTAAACACATCCCACGGACGTGCCTGTTGGGAGATTAATTGGCCGCTGTACCCTTGTGAGGATGTATGGTAGAATCTGAAGGGAGTGGATGGGAATGTAGTTACTAAAATGGAATTTTACTTCGGAGTCACGTGAGTGACTACGTGAAGAAGCCCACCAGGACGCATGCGTATCACTCGGATCACCGATAGTGGGATCAGCTGTGCCCGATGTCGCCACCACACCGGCCAGATCCACGTGGCCGTGCGGTAAGGCTAGACACAAAACAAACAAGGTCGTGGACTCAGAGGAGTCCGACTTTGAACAACCGCGGGCGGCCAGCGACCGAGAGCGCTGGAGCCGCATGGAGCGGTGTGTGGAGCATTTGCTCCAACGTGACAGACTCCGGGAGATGGAGTCGGGTCACTGTGGGCCCTATGATAAACCCACAGCAGTACCTCTTGAAGGGCTGCACAGTGCTTGTACCTCATCAGAGGGGAGCACTGCGGGTCAGTTCTGGGCTGACCTGGAAGAGGGGTCCTCAGAAGGAAAGACAAGTGTGCAAAGGGTGCAGGGACTGTGCAAACCTGGGACCACAAAACCACCAATACTATTGTTTGGAGGCAACCTGTCGAAGCAAGTCAAGGAGCTCGAATAGGAAGCAAAAACCCTGGGACTAATAAAAGGGACTCCAACAAAAACCCACTACAGCCAAAGACAGCACCCCTACGCACCCACCAGCAGAACTGGTGAAAGCTCGAAGGCCCGGTACACAAAACATGAGTCTTTTTAGGCCATGGCCCAGGCCGGCCTTCTTGGAAGATGCAGGGACCTCCAACGCCAACCAAACTGAAAATCCAGACACCAGCGCAACAACAGCACCGAAGAACCTACAAAAAAGAAGTAAACCTGCCACTGGTAACTATGGAGATAGGTGGGTCTGGTTCCCTACAAAATACACGGAGCATGGAGGTTGGGGGGAGATTACACTCTTTTCTGAATGCATGGAGCATGTTAACAACCGATACTTACATCTTAAGCAGTATCCAGGGATATACAATAGAGTTTATACACAAGTACAGCCCTCCAGTTCAACATATACCGAACCGAATGTTCGTGCTTTCTGATAAAGAAAAATCAAAAGCGCAAGCTGAACTGGAGCAGCTTTACGTAAAAGGTGTAATTGAGAAAACTCAACACGAACCATTAGAATTTGTGTCCAATATATTTACCAAAAACAAAAAAGATGGTGGTTGTCGCATCATCATAGATCTGACAAAATTGAATACATTTGTACAATATATTCACTTCAAAATGGAAACCTTTGTTACTGCTAAACAATTAATTTCCAAAGGTTACTTCATGGCCAGCATCGATTTAAAAGATGCTTACTATTCAGTGCCTATACGAGGTGACCACAGATGTTACTTAAAATTCAACTGGATGGGACAACTGTGGCAGTATAAAGCACTGCCAAATGGCTTATCATCAGCCCCCAGGCTGTTCACAAAAAATTTGAAACCAGCCCTAGCGTTCCTACGGAAACGTAAACACATGGTCATGGCATAATTAGATGACATACTCATTGTGGGCAAAACTTTGGAATTGGCCAAACAAACTGTAACAGCCACAAAACAGTTATTTGAAAAACTGGGATTTATTATCCATCCAGTTAAATCTAAACTAACGCCTTCCACTACTATGGACTATTTGGGGTTCACCATTGACTCAGTTCACATGTCGGTGATTCTGCCTAAGGGAAAGGCTAGAGATTTAATAGAGGCTTGCAATAACCTCATTGACATCAGCAAACCATCCATCAGATTGGTAGCAAAGTAATTGGCAAAATGGTGGCTGCCTTCCAGCCACACAATTTGGACCTCTACATTACCAAAACTTACAGAGAGCAAAAATACAAGCACTCAAAATTAATGCAGGTCACTTTGACAGACCTATGAAACTACTAATCAAAGCTAAAATGGAACTAAAATGGTGGATAGATCTGGCTTTGTTCCAATCCAATCATTGTCAGTAACCCTTCCATGGTACTACAAACTGATGCCAGTGCACTTGGGTGGGGAGCCACCAATACCATCACCAGCTGTGGAGGTAGATGGACTGCTCAGGAGGCATCATTATTACTCACACTGGGCATAAACTACCTGGAAATGTTGGGTGCATTCCATGGCCTAAAGTCATATTGTACTGGGTCATATCACCAGCATGTTAGACTACAGATAGACAATACCACCATGGTAGCATACATTAACCACATGGGTGGAAACAAATCGACATCATGTGACAATCTGGCTAATACAATTTGGCAATGGTGTATCCAGAGAGATATTTGGATATCAGCCACTTACCTACCAGGAAGACTAAATTTAGTGGCAGACACCAGGTCACGCAAATTTAAAACACCGAATGGATGTTGAATAAAAAGGTGTTTGCTGATATTACAGCAAAATATGGAACACCAGATATCGATCTATTCGCATCCAGACTTAACCACCAGTTATCAAATTATGTTTCATGGGAACCAGACCCTGGGGCAGCGGTGACAGATGCATTTTCGCTGCATTGGGGGGGGGGGGGGGGGGGAATTGTTTATTTATGCATTCCCTCCTTCCTGCCTCATCAGTCGGGTATTAAGGAAAATACAACAAGACTCTGCGTCTGGTATTTGGTAGTACCCGATTGGCCTACTCAACCATGGTTCCTAGTGGTATTAAACATGGTATTAGAACCATGTATCACCATCCCACATAGACCAGATTTATTGCTACATCCTGTAACAAGGGATAGCCACCCATGCCATAAACATTTGAACTTATTAATTTGTAGAGTTTAAAAACACCTCTACTACAACTGGGACTGACGGACCGAACAGTGAACATGATCTCGGCGGCCCAAAGACAGTCAACCAAAAAACAGTATCTGGTCTATATCAGGAAGTGGGAGATGTACTGCCATAAAAACAACATCACCTACAGAGACATGAACATCCCGTCTGTTCTGGAATATCTGGCAGGCCTCCACTATGATGAGGGGCTCAGTTACAGTGCCATCAACTGTGCCAGAAGTGCCCTATCGACTTACCTATGGCAGGGGACAGAGCGTTACTCTGTTGGGACTCACCCACTGGTAACAAAACTTATGAGGGGAATTTTAATACTAATCCCCCAAGAACCAGGTACTCCCAAATATGGGATGTAAGTATTGTCCTGAAGATGCTCAGGAATTGGTCTCCAGCAACAGCTCTGTCCCTACACAGACTGACATTAAAAACAGTCATGCTAATGGCATTGGTCACGGCACAGAGGGTACAGTCACTGCATAAACTAAGACTGGACAACATGACTTCAACAGAAAATATTACGTTTCATATCTATGAGTTAGTAAAGCAGAACAGACAGGGATCAGCAGGCCTCAATATACAATTTAGGTCATACCCAACAGATGACCGTCTCTGTATAGTAAGACATCTGTCGTTATACATGGAGACAACGAAAATCCTAAAGAGGCAATGAGAAGGCACTTTTGGTCAGCCACTAGCAACCACACAAAAGAGTAACGGTCCAGACCATCTCAAGATGGCTGAAACAGGTGCTAACACAGGCTGGGGTGGATACTAATATTTTTAAATCTCATTCCACCAGGGCTGCAGCTACATCGGCAGCGATACAGTTGGATGTACCAATGGACCAAATCCTCAAGGCAGCAGGATGGTCTGGGGAAAAAACATTCCAATTATTTTACAACAAACCAGTAATGAAACCTGGAACGTTTGCAGAAACAATTTTAAGTTCTGTAAATTAATTTAAACCAATAAAAAGGGGTTATAATTTTGTGTTAATAAATTTTATGATTTCAATGTCGAATTCATGTCCAAATTATGTTAACACAATTCCTCCTAGTCATCAAGGCAGACGTGATGCATGGACTCGTTTCCACGGCATGAAATCACAGAGCTTTAAAATCTTCACGTAGTCACTCACGTGACTCCGAAGTAAAATAGTAAGATTAAACGAGAACTTACCAGTTTGAAGTTTGATCTGTATTTTACGAGGAGTTACGATGAGGGATTACGTGCCCTCCGCTCCCACCCCTGATCATATACTTAACTGGTATCTCTTCTCTAATCTTACTATGTTTAGTCATTACAGTTATCTGTGATTTCACACCGCTGCTTTGAAGAATGACACGCATGCGTCCTGGCGGGCT
Organism: Amblyraja radiata; assembly: GCF_010909765.2. Taxonomy (NCBI): domain Eukaryota; kingdom Metazoa; phylum Chordata; class Chondrichthyes; order Rajiformes; family Rajidae; genus Amblyraja; species Amblyraja radiata. The sequence goes on from NC_045979.1 coordinate 19,058,881, forward strand.
TCTTCACGTAATCCCTCATCGTAACTCCTCATAAAATACAGATCAAACTTCAAACTGGTAAGTTCTCGTTTAATCTTACTATTAATGTTGGATTAGCTTGATGGTCATCATAGACGTGGTGAACTGAGGGGCCTGTTTCCAGGCTGTGTAATTCGATGACTTACTGGTTGAAAACCTGCGGGCTACCAATTTTTAAAGCCCGTTTCGGTTTCTGAATCGTCCTCATTCATCTGTACCATCACACAATCCCTCCAAAACCCAGCAGATGATATAAATGAAAATGTGGAATTAGGTAACACTTGACTGCGATGGGAGATTTTACTTAAACATGTAGCTCGCTTGTAGCTCCAACAATGATGATTTCTGCAGTTCAATGGCCAGTGGTGAAGCTGGTAGAGTCAGACACCCACGTCCCATCCTGAACTCAGGTGCTCTCTGTGTGGAGTTTGTCCATTCTCCCTGGGTCCGCGTGGGTTTCCTCGGGGTGCTATGGTTTCCTCCCACATCTCAAAGAAGTGATAGTTTGTAGATAAATGACTCCTGCTAAGCAGGATAAGAAAATAGAACAACATAGATCTGATGTGAATGGGTGATCGATGGTCAGCGTGGACTATGTGGGCTGAAAGGCCAGTTTCCGTGTTGTGTCTCTAAACTAGCCTATATCTGGGCTTTCAAACCCCCATCCACGAAGTCTGACGAAGGGTCCTGTCCCAAAATGCCACCTATCCATGTCTTCCGAAGATGTTGCCTGACCCACTGAGGTACTCCAGCTCTTTGTGTCATTTTCTATATCTGGGATTACTCTCTTTAAATCTTTTGAGATTTGGTGGCTGGGTTTGCCAGTTAAGACAAGTTAAACTGTTGTTGTAATCCGGATGCAAAGATTTAATTTTAGAGATACAGCATTTGCAAAGGCCCTTCGGCTCAGCAAGTCCATGCCACACATCGATCATTCGCTCACACTACTAGTTCTATATTGTTCCACGTTCACATCCACTCCCAAGACGCCCGGAGCAATTTACAGAGGCCAATTCACCTTCAAACCCTGGAATGTGAAAGGAAACTGGAGGAAACCCATGCGGTCACAAAGAGAATGTACAAACTCTACACAGATAGCACCCGAGGTCAGGATTGAACCTGGGTCTCCAGCGCTAGGAGTTCTCCCCGTGAACTGTGGGTTTTCTCTAAGATCTTTAGTTTCCTCCCACACTCCAAAGATGTACAGGTTTGTAGGTTAATTGGCTTGGTAAATGTAAAAATTATCCCTAGTGGGTGTAGGATAGCGTTAATGTGTGGGGATCACTGGTCGACGAGGACCTGATGGGCTGAAGGGCCTGTTTCCGCGCTGTATCTCTAAACGAAACTAAAAAAAAAAAAATTGCAGTCTGCTGTTCCACATGCACCAGAGGCTAGGGGATAAAAAAACATTCAACCTCTGAGTTTTATATAATAAACTTGTTTCAGTGTTGACAAATGAAATAAATGAGTGCTGAACAGAAACTAATCCTAATTAACAATCTTCTTCCTGTTTTCTAAGGAAATATCTACAAACAGAGCCACAACTGAAACAAAAAATAAGTTTAAATGCTATCATAATATTCCATTAAAAAACACAGCAGTCAATCCGTGCCCAGTAAGACCCTATGAACAGAAATCTGTCTTTACAATATTACTCGAGGGATAACACTCCAAACGTTCAGCTGGGATTAAGCCTTTGGGAACAAAGACTACTAGTTATTGTGGGGACCCAGCAGACAGAAGGCCATGATAACGGGATGCGAGGGGTGATCTTATGATGGGTTGAACTCCTATTAAGATGAAGAAGCATTTTATTAGAACTAAGAACCTGGGCGGTACAGTGGCGCAGAGGTAGAGTTGCTACCTTACAGCGCCAGAGACCCGGGTTCGATCCTGACTCTGGGTGCTGTCTGTATGGAGTTTGTATGTTCTCCCCATGACTGCGTGGGTTTTCTCTGGGTGCTCCGGTTTCCTCCCTCACTCTAAAGACATGCAGGATTGTAGGATAATTGGCATGGTAAAATTGTAAATTGTCCCTGGTGTGTGCAGGATAGTGTTAATGTGTGGGGATCGATGGCCGGCGCAGATTTGGTCAGGGCCTGTTTCCACGCTGCATCTCTGAACACTTACAACTTACAACCCTAGGAACATCCACTCAATGGATATAGGGGGTCATGTCTGCTCATGCATCACCAAATGCCCCTCCATTACATCGCTCAGAGAGTGTTCAAGGAGGAAAGTGAGGAGGAATCGCTCCTGGTATCCTGCCTATACTGGCACCCGAGTAAAAGGGCTGCAGTTGTCTCTTCTCTTCCTGCCCCCCATTAAAGCAGCTTGCTAAATACCACTCTTTTGTTTGGTTCCAGATTCCTCAGTCTATTGTCTTCAAATCTTCAAATACTTAATTGACTTCTACAGGTGTACGGTGGAGAGCATGCTGACTGGTTCCATCAGGGCCTGGCTTGGGAACAAATGCCCAAGAACGAAGGAGGGTGCAGAGAATGGTGGACACAGCCCAGTCCATCATAGGTACCGACCTCCCCATCGAGTCAACATTGACACACTGACCATTAATCACCCGTTCACAATAGTTCTATGTCATCCCACTTTCTTATCTACACCCTGCACACTGGGGTGATTTACAGAGGCCAATTAACCTCCAAACCCGCACATCTTTGGGATGTGGGAGACAACCGAACCACCCAGATTAAACCCACATGGTCCCACATGGAATTTGAATGTCTGTACAAATTCCACACAGACAACACTCGAGATCAGGATCAAACCCAAGTCTCTGGTGCTGTGAGGCAGCAGTTCTACCAGCCGCATCACCGTGTTCCCAAACCAAACTGCGGTACAACCTGACAGGATGTTTACTGTGCTGCATCCATAGAATGTCTTCTTTCAGGCGTGTGCTATTGTAGGAAATCCCTGCTGCCGAGTGGATCAGGAACTTTGTGGAGAAACACCTCTTCCCTCAAATAGCCAAACGCTGGAGGCAGTGGCAAATTTAATCATTAATAGAGAAGAACTCAATCCTTGGAACTTCACAAGAGAGAATAAAATATTGTCCAAACCCCAACGGTTCATGTCAATTCATGTCTCACCATTCAAAATGTCCTCATTGTGAATATGGGACCGTGTGTCCATAAAACAAGACAAAATCACGAGAGGAATAGATAGGGTGAACACAGTCTTTTACCCAGGGTGGGGAAATCAAGAACTAGACAACATAGGTTGAGGTTGAGGTAGGGGAAAGATTTAATAGGAACTTGAGGGACAACATTTTGAGGGTATCTGGAACAAGCTGACAAAGGAGGTAGTTGAGGCAGGTTATAAAAAAATATTTAAAAGACAATTGGACCAATACATGGTGTCATGCTGCCTGACTTTGATGAATTGGTTATTACCTACGAGTCCAACAAATGGCAGACCACCAATTCACCACAAACCTCTAGCATACCATCCTCATAGACTAAATACACAACTCTCCATACTAACCCGGTGAAACGCCCAATCTGACCAGAATTCTGGGCTTCCCTTGTTCCCAGAGGAACAATCTCCATCCCTGGGATTCTCTCCCCCTCAGTCCAACTAAACACACACAATATGTCAAATGGATTAGTGCGTTTAAATTTCATTTACCGATAAAATAAAACGGGAAGGTGCATACACTCACCACTTCCACTGGTCTATATTGTTCATATTTGCTTCTCCATTCTACACTGGCTTTTAGATCCCGACGGAAACAAATAAGCCTCTCAGGATATCGGTGATAAATTTCCCTTTATATATCGTCATAGTTTTACTTTCATTATCTCCAGCAACTTAGGGTGAAGTCCCACTATTGGAACTGTTCTGGGACATAATGCTGTTGAACAAATAGAGCAATTCAATATAGTCAATGTGTTTGTCAGAATAGTGAAACTGATAGCGACACGCACTTATGACGAACGTTTGCAGACAGTTATTGTCTTATCATGAGCAACTTGGGTGACCCGATTCTACAATGTATCCATACTGTATTGTAATACTTTAAAATTTGCAATCTGATACAGAGGCTGCCACACAAATATTTCACAGCTTAACCAATTCAAATACTGCTATCATTGCAGCATGGTGAGTTATAACTGAAGTTACTTGAAAGATGTGTAGCATGGGAACAGGCCCTTCGGCCCACTGAGTCGATGCCGACTATCGATCACCCATTCACACTCGCTCTATGTTATTACACTTCCTCATCCACTCCCTACATACTTGGGGCAATTTTACAGAGGCCAATTAACCTACCATCCCAAACATCTTTGAGATGTGGGTTGGTAATCGGAGTACCCAGAGGAAACCCACAGTCAGAGAGAGAATGTGTAAACTCCACACAGACAGCACCAGAAGTCAGGATTGAACCAGGTCTCTGGCACTTTGAGGTAACAACTCCACCAGCTGTGCACTGTGCTATACATTGGAAAAATAAGGACCTGAAGATGCTGATTTGCAAAAAGAAAACTCTGAAGAAGGAAGACACAAGAAGCTGGAGTAACTCAATGGGTCAGACAGAGTCTCTGGAGCAAAGGAATAGGTGACGTTTCGGGTCGAGACTCTTCTTTAGACTCTTTCTCGACCCGAAACATCACCCTTTTCTCCAGAGATGCTGTCTGACCCGCTGAGTTACTCCGGCTTTTTGTGTCTATCTTCCGTTTAAACCAGCATCTGCAGTTCCTTCCTACACACTCTGATGAAGGATCCTGACCCAAAACGTACAGGAGCCTGAGAATCGTGACCTCCAGGTTCAAGAACAGCATCTTCCCAGCAACCATCAGGCTCTTGAGCACTGCACAACACTAACCTCAGCAACTAAAAACTTTTATGGACTGACTCATTCACTGTCTCATTGCATTACAGACTTCAATTTTCCACTATTATGGTTACGTGGTGCTGCTGTTATTAAATTGTTGTATTGTTGACTATTATATATTTTCTATGCGGAATTTTGTTTACGGGCTTATTACGTTGCTGCAAGTAAGAATTTAATTGTTCCATTGTTGGTACATATGACAATGAAACACTCTTGGCTTTTGATTCCTGATCGTGTCCCTAGTAATGCTCTTAAGACCTGCATTGACCAATGGCTGGGGCTTCCACAGACATCTTCAAACTCTCTCTATTACAGTCAGAGGTCCTCACCTGGTTTAAAAGGACATCCACAATAATAATGCCCAAGAACAGGATGAAATGTCTCAGAGGATAGCGGCCGGTGGCATTCATCTCAATGGTGATGAAGTGCTTTGAGAGGTTGGTTATGGGGCACATTCCTGCCTTAATAAAGACCTGGACACTACAATTCGGAGATAAATCCCACCTAATTCACCCTAACATCAATCTTGCCAATTTTCAACAGCAAATCATGAAACATGAATTAACGCACATCCACCTCATGAAATTTTCTACCTCCCCACTTCTCCATCCATAAGCTCCACCAACTAAACAGCTCATTCTTGTTAAAACAAAAATTGTCTCCTAACAATGATGGAATATGTACAGTGCCACAATACAATACAATACAATACCTTTTATTTGTCATTTGAACCTCACATGAGGTTCAAACGAAATTTGGTTTCTGCAGCCATACAAAAAAAAGAACCAAGACACACACCAACACAATTCAATTCACATAAACATCCATCACAGTGAGTCCTCCTCACTGTGATGGAAGGCAAAACTTAAACATATCTCTCCCCTGCACTCCCCTCTCCCCCCCATGTCAGAGTCAAAGACAGAGTCAAAGCCCCCGGCGGGCGATGTTAAATGTCCCGCAGCCATTAAAGCCACGCCGGGTGATGCAAGGCCACGCACCGGGTCTTGGTGTTGGAGCCCCGGCGGGCGCTCACAAAGTCCCGCGGCCATTCCAAGCCGCGCGGGGTGGTGATGTCAGGCCCCGCTCCAGGTAATCTTCAACCCCGCAACTCGGGCGGGAGAAGTCGCCGTTGCGGAAGCCCCGAAAAGCGGTCTCCCACCAGGGACCCGCGGGTATTACTGTCCACAGATCTGCGGTAGGAGCTTCCGAATCTCCGGGTGTCGGGTCACAGCAGCGCTCCACCACAGCTACACCCGCTCCGGACTCGGCCAGCTCCGTGATGGTGAGTAGATCCGCAGCTCCGCGACTGGAGCCCCAGGTCATTCCTGTTGGAGGCCGCTCCACGTTGCAGCCCCAACGACAACGGAGACCCGACAAAGAAAAGGTCGGGTCTCCCGTGCAGTGGTAGAGGTGCTGTTTTACAATGCCAGAGACCCGGGTTCAAAAATTCTCGCAGTCACAGGGTGAATATACAAATGACATACAAACAGCACTGGTGGTCAGGATCGAACCCAGGTCTCTGGTGCTGTAAGGCAGCAACTCTACCGCTGCGCCATCAAGCCACCCTTTACCAGACTGTATGCAAAACAAAGTTAGGTACACGTGACAATAAAATATCAATGAATCATTGAAATCCATTTCCTCTATTCATTCTATATCTAGAAATATTGGTGAGTGCAATATAAAATAAACAGGTTGTCCTGTTTATTGGAGAGTGGAATATAAAATAAACAAGTTACTTCAAAAATACATATAGGGAGACACAGGAGGAGGGATTGAGGACAATCAACACTCTTTAATGTTATATGTTCAGAGAAATAAGGGGATCTTGTGGGGATATAACCAGTGGTGTGGTATGTGTGAAGAATCAAAGACTCGGTTATGTGTCTCGTGTCAGAAGCCATTTTGAGCCACCACAAATCCCTATGAAATTGCAAGAGAGATGATAGAACTGAAAGAGAAAGCCCCATTGAGCCATGTGCAGTGGAGAGCCAAGAACTGAAGGATTATAAAAGTGGTTTGAAGTACAAAAGGAGAGCCAAGAGGTTAGAAACGGTCATCGTATTGTCTGAAGAAGGGTTCCAGCCCAAAGTGTCACCTATCCATGTTCTCCAGAAATGCTGTCTGACCCGCTGAGTTACTCCAGCACTTTGTATCTATCATCTATCATGTTATTCCAGTTGACCGAAAATGCACATTTACTAAGATACAATGACATTAAACTTTTTGAATTTACAGTAGATTGCCATTTGACATGTGCGGCAAGGTCAAAGTTTCCAAATATTTAACTTCATTTACAGATAGAACATAGAAACACACCCATCAAACCTAACAGTCACGTGTTAACCCTAGTTCTATGTTATCCCATTTTCACTTCCACTCCCTACACATTAACGTCATTTATTTTTAAACAGAAGCCAATCCAAGCCCAATACAAACCCTGATGCAGTGAGAATCTTTAGCATGGAAACAGATTATTCGGCCCAACGAGTTCATGCCGAACATTGATCACCTGTTCACACTAGTTCTATGTAATCCCACTTTCTCGCCCACTCCCTACATATATGGGGAAATTTACAGCGGCCAATTAACCTACAAACCTGCACGTCTTCAGGATGTGGGAGGCAACCAGAGGAAACCCACGTGGTCACTGAGAGAACGTGCAAACTCCACACAGCCAACACCTGGGTCTCTGGTGCTGTAAAGCAGCAACTCTACCGCTGTGCCATCGAGCTGAAGTTCTTTAGTATTGTCATGTTTGTATTCTTTTTTATGTGCTGCATTGGCATAACAAATTCCACCAGCCTGGCTGTGTGGTCATTAAAATAATCAATCAATCATTAAAATAATCAATCAATCAATGTAACAATAACTTTTCAATTAATCATTGAAATCCATTGCCTCTATCCATTCTATATCTAGAAATATTGGCGAGTGGAATATAAAATAAACAGGTTGTCCCAAGTAGTTGTGTCTTCTGCAAGTCACTTCAAAAATGAATATAGGGAGACACAGGAGAAGGGATTTGGAACAATCAAAGCTCTTTAAAGTTATATGCTCAGAGAATCAGGGGATTTTGTGGGGATATAACCAGTGGGAGTGGTATTTGTGAAGAATAAAATAATCAGTTATGTGTCTCTTGTGTCAGAAGTCATTTTGAGCCACCACAAACCCCTATGAAATTGAGAGAGATGATAGAACTGAAAGCGAAGCCCCATTGAGCCATGTGCAGTGGAGAACCAAGAACTAAAGGATTAAAATGGGAGAAGGGTTTCAACCCAAAGCATCACTTATCCATGTTCTCCAGAGATGCTGCCAGACCCGTTGAGTTACTCCAGCATTGTCTCTATCTGTCATATTGTTCCAGTTGACTCCAAATGCACATTCACTCAAGATACAATGACATTAAACTAAATATGCCATTTGACATATGCAGCAAGTAGTCAAATTTTGATTTATAGATAAAACATGGAAACTACCTGTTAACCCTAGTTCTATGTAAATTAAAATAAATATTTGGAAACTTTGACTTCTTGCTGCATATGTCAAATGGTAATATACTGCAAATTGAAAAAGTTTAATGTCATTGTATCTTAGTAAATGTGCATTTTCAGTCAACTGGAATAACATGATAGATAGATAGATACAAAGTGCTGGATTTTTTAAATTTACAGATAGAACATGAAAACACACCCATGAAGCCTAACAGTCACCTGTCAACCCTAGTTCTATGCTATCCCATTTTCACATCCACTCCCTACATATTAGTGTCATTTTTGGTTTTAAACAGAAGCCAATTAACCTGATGCAGTGAGAATATTTTAGTCTCCATTAGAGATACAGCATGGAAACAGGTTCTTCAGCCCAACGAGTTCACCCCGACCATTGATCACCTGTTCACACTAGTTCTACATAATCCCACTTTCTCACCCACACCCTACTACATATTAGGGGAAATTTACAGAGACCAATTAACCTACAAACCTGCACATCTTCAGGATGTGGGAAGAAACCGCACTACAACGGGTGGTGAAAACCGCGCAGCACATCATCGGTGCCCCGCTCCCTGCCATGGATGCCCTCCACCGAAAACGGTGTCTGAAACGGGCTGGGAAGATAATTAAAGACCCCTCCCACCCCAACCATGGACTGTTTGCCCCCCTCCCATCAGGGAGACGGTACAGGAGCCTCAGGTCTCGTACCAGTAGGATGAGGAACAGCTTCTACAATCATACCGTCGCATTGCTGAACTCGGAGTCCCGCCGATAGATTCCTCCGGTCCCTTCGTCCCCATTGTTTAATTATTCTGTATTTTTTATTATTCTGTATCCTCTTTTTTTTAAATTTCTATATTGCACTACTACGGACTGACGCAAAACTGCATTTCGTTGTACCCATACTCAGTATTTGTGCAATGACATTAAAGTTGAATTGAATTGAAGTATCCAGAGGAAACCCACGTGGTCATTGGGAGAACATGCAAACTCCACACAGCTAGCACCCAAGGTCAGGATCGAACCTGGGTCTCTGGTGCTGTGAGGCTGCAGTTCTACCAACTGTGCCACTGCACCACCCTAAAGCTTTATGCGCTGGTATTTTTGGAATAAAGCACTGGCAGTAGTTCATAAAAAGGGCATGGATTTACTATTGGTATTAGTATTAGCTAAGTATATTCAAATATTCACCATCCCTGTACAAATAAAATCCACCACTTAGATCACCTTCAAAATTCTCCCCTTTCACTTTAAACCCGAGCCCTTCAATTCAGGACTTCCCTGTCTAGACAGAAAACAACATTCTGGCCATCTATGGTCTCCATATCCCTCAATCTAGCAAACCTCTCAGCTCACCCTCAAAACGTCCCATGCTCCACTAATAGTAAACCCAACTTATCCAATCTCTCCTGATAACTACCACTAGCAGAGACTGGATAGACTCGGCTTGTCCCCTCGCTAGAATTTAGAAGATTGAGGGGGGATCTTATAGAAACTTACAAAATTCTTAAGGGGTTCGACAGGCTAGATGCAGGAAGATTGTTCCCGATGTTGGGGACGTCCAGAACAAGGGGTCACAGTTTAAGGATAAAGGGGAAATCTTTTAGGACTGAGATGAGAAAAACATTTTTTACACTGAGAGTGGTGAATCTCTGGAATTCTCGGCCACGGAATGTAGTTGAGGCCAGTTCATTGGCTATATTGAAGAGGGAGTTAGATGTGGCCCTTGTGGCTAAAGGGATCAGGGGGTATGGAGAGAAGGCAGGTACATGATACTGAGTTGGATGGTCAGCCATGATCATATTGAATGGCGGTGCAGGCTCGAAGGGCCGAATGGCCTACTCTAGCCCTCCACTGCAGGCAACATCCTGGTGAATCTCTTCCACACTCTCACTGAATGGTATTGTGTTCAGTTCTGGGCACCATGTTATAGGAAAGATGTTGTTAAGCTGGAAAAGGTACAGAGAAGATTTACGAGGATGTCTCCAGGACTAGCGGGTCTAGAGAGAGGTTGAGTAGGCTGGGACTCTATTCTCTGGATCACAGGATGATGAGGGGTATTCTTATAGAGGTGTACAAAATCATGAGGGGAATAGATCAGGTAGATGCATAGAGTCTCTTGCCCAGGGTAAGTGAATCGAGGACTAGCGGTCATAGGTTTAAGGTGAAGGGGAAAAGATTTAATAGGAATCTGAGGGGTAAATTTTTCATGGAACAATTTTGTATGGAACAAGCTGCCCGAGGAGGTAGTTGAGGCTGGGACTATCCTAACGTTTAAGAAGCAGGTAGACAGTGTACATGGATAGGACAGGTTTGGTGGGATATGGACCAAATGCAGGCAGATGGGACTAGTGTAGTTGGGACATGTTAGCCTGTTTCCACACTGTGTCACTCTATGACACCATAACTCTATTGCTACCACCTCAAACCAGTCACAACCAATCCTCTCAAATACAGCTACCAAGTTCAAGGGCTCATTTACCTTACAAATCATTCTACAATGATGCAACTTATTATCCCAGCATAAGGAAACAGACGTATAAAGTTTTTTATATCTGATTTTTGCTAAGTCATTTAGGCTTCCTGTGTACATTAAATGCATGCAACATTATAAAAAAATGTTATGCAAACCGTTTCTAATCAATTTTGGAAATATCAAAAAATCTCTGGTCTAAATGTACCAAATGTAATCGTAACCTCAGCAAAACAATTCCACGGGTGTTTAATGCAACCTAATAGAGTGTTCCGACGCAAAGCATCACCCATTCCTTTTCTCCGGAGATGCTGCCTGCAGTTACTCCAGCATTTTGTGCACGTCTTCGGTATAAACCAGCATCTGCAGTTCCTTCCTACACATTTTAATGCAACCTGTATTTCTTTGTAATACAAAAATGCTTCAAGTATTCAAATGATCTGAAGGTGACATGTTTTTGACATAAATGTAGTTTGGAAATACAACGTGGAAGCAGGCTTTTTGGTCTACCCGAGTCCACGCTGACCATCGATCACCCGTACACTAGTTCTATCCTACATATTAGGGACAATTTACATAAGCCAATTAAGCCACAAACTTGCATGTCTTTGGAAAGTGGGAAGAAACCGGAGCACTCAGAGAAAACCCACGCAGTCACAGAGAGAACATACAAACTCCACACAAACAGCACCATAGTCAGGACCGAACCTGGGTCTCTGGCTCCAAGGCAGCAACTCTACCACTGCGTCACCCCATATTAACACTCTTATTATCAACACTATTTCTGTCTTCACATATCTTGCCTGACTCTGCAGAATATTCCTAACATAGAAAATAGGTGCAGGAGGAGGCCCTCCTCCTGCACCTATCGAGCCTGCACCGCCATTCATTGTAATCATGGCTGATCATCCACAATCAGTAACCCGTGCCTGCCTTTTCCCCATATCTCTCGATTCCGCTAGTCCGTCGAGCTCTAACTCATGTCATGTTTATATTTCTAATTTAGAGCATCTGCAAGCTTTATGTTGCTTGGTTCCTGCATAAATTTGTCTTTGGCATCAATATGAAATGTACCCGTGGAAATGCTTTGTTCATTCAAAAGAAATGAACAAAGTTGAACTCAGTGACAGGAATCAGTGCTAAGGCGTATTGTTGTAAAGGCCAAGTAACAAGTTCCTTTGTTTCACAGCACTCTGTGAAGGGGTCTGCTCCACTAGAAGACAAAACAGTTGAAAACTTCAAACTTTTTAAATCTATTCACAAAAAAGGTTTGCAATTTTCTTGCAAAATTAAACTTTTTAAATACAGGTCCACCACCGATTTTCCAGCAACCTTGTTTCCAGAGCCTGACTGGATTCGCCGTTTAGCAGGACCAGAGGTCACGTCCTCCGAGAAGAGTCCAATGGTACCAGAATTATCTGTCTTAAGTGCCCAGGTGGCCGAGATACCTTAGAAGCATTGATGTACAGAGAGACCTTTGGTACAAGTCTGTAGTTCCCAGCAAATGGCATGACGAGTGGATAACCTTGCTTGCCTCCATAGGCAAGGATACCAAGTACTGGAGATGGGACATCACATTGTTGCTCTGCAAGACATTGGTCAGGCCACACTTAAAATAAAGTCTGCAGTTCTGGTCACCATGTTATTAAGAATGCAATAACTGCAAGAAAGAGTGCGAAAGAGATTCACCAGCATGTTACTTGGAATGAAGGGCTTAGTTACAAGGAGAATAAGGATCGAATGGGATTGCTCTCATTGGAAGACTGGAGCCCAAAGGGTGATCTTATCAAGGTTTATAAAAGAGCATAGACAGGGTAGATAGTCAGAGTCTTTTAACTTATTAACACTGACCAAGGTGCCTTTATTCACATATTCTAATTTCCTACATTTGGGTCATATCCCTCTTTCTTTCCTATGTAAGTACTTGGCCAAATGCTTTTTAAACACAGTGATTGTACCAGCCTCCTCCACCACCTCTGGCAGGTTAGTCCATATTCTTGCAGTTTCATGTGTCTCTATGAGATGTGGGTGTCGGAATTGACTTGCATTACCAAAACACTAAACATGTGCTCTCCCAATTGGGATAACTTGTGAACCTGAAATAGATAGGGTAAATACACAGAGCCTTTGGCAAATTTGAACTCGAATTTGAACTTGAACTTTTACCCAGAGCAGGAGAATCAAGAATCAGAGGACATAGTAAATAAGAAACAGAGGGGCAACTTCTTCCACACAAAAGATGGTCGGTATATGGAACAAACTGCCAGAGGAGATCATCGAGGCAGGTACTATCCCAACATTTTAAAGAATTGGACAGGTACATGGATACGAAAGGTTTAGTGGGATATGGGCCAAATGTGGGCAGCTGGACTGGTGTAGATGGGACATCTTAGTTGGCACAGACAAGTTCGGCCAAAGGATCCATTTCTACGCTGTGTGATTCTATGACACAAGATGTTCAGGGCAGAATCTGCATTGGAGTATAAGTGTACTTTGTAGGATAGTGCTAGTAGTGTGTGTGAATCGCTGGTCTGCATGGACTCGGTGGGTCAAAGGGCCTGTTTGTACAGGCAGATGCCTCAGAAAAGAATATCATAGCAGAAGGATCAGCCATGGGTATAAAAAGTAGAGCTCTGACAGATGCAGTGACACCATAAGGACAAGATGAAAAGGAGCTACTAACTGTGATATTCATATGGAACATTCATATGTTTACAAGTTACCAATAGACATATTGGTAACTTGTAAATGCGCATCATAATCAAAGCCACACATGATAATTGTTGAGCAAAACAATTATCGATTAACAATGAGGGCAGCACAGTGGCACAGATGCAGAGCTGCAGCGTTACAATGCCAGATACCCGGGATCTATCCCGACTATGGGTCTGTCTGTACGGAGTTTGTATATTCTCCCTGTGACCCCGTGGGTTTTCTCTGAGTGCTCTGGTTTCCTCCCACACTCCAAAAGATGTACAGGTTTGTACATCTTTTGTATTGGCTTCGGCAAAAATGTAAATTGTCCGTGAATGAACAGGGAGACTAGGAATAATTTTGTGAGGTCCCCCAATGACTGAGAGTCCAATCACCAAATCACCCCCTTTCTTTGCATGGGGGTCATGGAAAGACAGAGAATACTGTGAAAGTGGCCAATGAATTGCTAACAACATTATTGCAGTCGAGCCCTTCATGTGAGCCTCTGTAATATTTAATCAGAGAATAGTCTATTCAAAGATCACAAGCACCTTAGTGCAGAATCTTAAAGCAGGTGCATTAGGACGTCGAGCAAACAGAAAGGTAATTAAAATCAAAAGTGCATCAAATAAATCCTGCAGTACGATGGTCTAAGGAGGGGGACATCAACATTGAGCTCATTTTGGACCCATATCCAAGGAAGGATGTGCCGCAATAGGAGAGGGGCCAGAGGAGGTTTACAAGAATGGCACAATGAAGCAGCAGTTGCTGTCTCAGTGCCTGAGACTGGTTCGATCCAAATTCTCTGCGTGCTCCGGTTTCCTCCCACACTCATAAGACGTGCAGGGTTGCAGGTTAATTGGCTTCTGTAAATTGAAAATTGACCTTAGTGTGTAAGATAATGCTGGTGTACAGGGGTGATCTCTGGTCAGCGCAGACTCAATGCAGTCAACGCTGGCTTCCACGTTGTATCTCTAAATTCAATTGAGGGCGCAGAGAGAGTGGTGACCCAAGGAACTGCAGACTTTGGAATCTTGAGCAAAACTCCACATTTCCCTCCACAGATGCTGCCCGATTCCCTGAGTTCCTTCAGAACTTTCAGAAAGAACTCAGGGAGTCAGGCCGCATCTGTGGAGGAAAATGATCAGCCAACGTATTGGGTTGGGACACTTCTTTAGATAGAGTGATAGTTGAGGCCTGTTACTTTAGTGTTCAGTATGTTTCCCAATCAGTGGTGTTTACCTAACTTTAGTAAGTTAGAGATACAGCATGGAAACAGGCCCTTCGGTCCACCTAGTCAATGCCGACCATCGATCACTCATTCACACTAGTCCCACTTCCTCATCCACGCTCTACACTTTAGGGGAAATTACAAAAGTCAATTACCCCAATTCATTCATTTGCAAATCCACGTCTTTGGGTTGTGGGAGGAAACAGAGCATGCAGAGGAGTGTGATAACCCCCCTTCCCCCCCCCCCCCCCCTCCGGGTGAAGGTGCAAACTCTCCACAGACAGCATGCAAAGTCAGGATCAAACCTGGGACTCTGGCACTGCAAGGCAACGGTTCTATCAGCTGCGCCACAAGGTTGCAGAAGATGAAATGCAACTGTCAGCCCATTGCATGTGTGCACCCTCTGCTGACCAGTTCAACATAGTGCCACAGCAAGTCATCCGGTGACTGCCTGCCACCACTCTCTACAGAGGAGTGAGCATTACCATGGGATAAACTGAGAGACACCCAATTCTTCCGCTCTTGTTCACATTCAATTCATTTGGCAACGATAATGACTGCACATTAAACATCTTTTTACCCAGCTGAGAAAACAAGGACATTATATATCAGATTTGGATGAGAATCCCAAAATGGCAGGTATATTTATTATAGACAAGTAGTAGCAGATTGTGGTTTACAAAAAAAAAAGACAAAAAGTGCCAATTTAAATAAATCCTCAATAAAATTAAATAACCCTCAATAAAATTAGGGCAGAACGATGGCACAGTGGTAGAGTTGCTGTTTCACAGCTCCAGAGACCATGATTCCATCCTGACTAATGTTACTGTCTGTATGGAGTTTGTACGTTCTCCCTGTGACTGCGTGGGTTTTTGCCAGGTGCGCCAGTTTCCTCCCACACTCCAAAGACGTGCAGGTTTATAGGCTACTTGGCTTTGGTAAAGATTGTAAATTGTCCCTATGTGTGTAGGATAGTGCTAATGTGCGGGGTTCATTGGTCAGTGTGGTCTCGGTGGGCCAAAGGGGCTGTTTCCGTGCTGCATCTCTAAGCTAAACCAAAATAAATAGTGGGACCAAGGGGTACAGGAACACAGAATCATCATGTTACAAAGCACAAGTCGTTGATGAGATCACTGTTGTAGTTTTAGAAATACAGCGTAGAAATATGTCCTTCGGCCCACCAACTCCACGCCCAGCATCAATCACTCTGTACACTAGCACTGTCCTACACACTAGGGACAATCTACAAATTTACCGGAGCCTATTAACCTACAAGCCTGTATGTCTTTGGTGTGTGTGTGTGTGTGTGGGGGGAACTGGAGCACCTGGAGAAAACCCATGCAGTCACAAGGAGAGCATACAAACACCATGCAGACAGCACCTGTAGTCAGGATCCAAATCAGGTTCTCTGGCGCTGTAAGGCAGCAACTCTACTACCTGGCCACTGTGCTGCCCATGATGTTAAAAATGTATTAGTCATTGATGAAACCACAGTTGGAGTATTGTTAAAATGCAAAGTACTGGAGTAGCTCAGTGGGTCAGGCAGCATCCCGCAGAGTACTTGGATCGGCGTTGTTTCGGGCAAAGACCAAAGTCTTCAAACTAATTGATTGGGTGTTTATTATAATGGGATCACCCACCTGCTAATTTCAGACTGCCTTGACTTAGATTTTTAGATTAAAGTTCATTATTGCCACATGCACATACAGTGAAAAGCTTTGTAGTGCATGCTATCCAAACAGGGGATAGATTGGATAATAATACATATACATACACTGCAGATACAATCAAGCCAAACTCAAGTACAGGAGGTAGAGTGAAGAGAAAGATACAGGCAGGCCCTCTCATAGATGAACTGAGGCCCAGGCCAAATTCAATGTTAGAGGCCCCCAAATCAAGATCAAGCAGAGGCCCCCAAATCAAGATCCCTTTGAAGCAGACAGGCATGAATGAGGCCCAAGCCAAATGGCGCTCGTTGTCCCCCCCCCCCCATCAGATAGGGCCTTTGAATCTGCAATTGAACGAACGGTTCTCTGAGTAAATACTGTTATTGGCAATGCACTACAAGTAATATTTAACGATCTTGAACGGGTTTTTTTAAAGTAGCGTTCCCTTTCCAATTATTCTGACATCTATAGAAACAGTGGCAGATATTCATTAATTCGCACTTGCAAAATAAAAGTAATCTGCTCCAGTCATTGGATATATCCCGGAGGCCGCTTTCATTAGGTTTTGACATCCAATAGCGAACGGTGAACGCTGCGTGCATAGAAACTTCTAAAAGCTTAAAACCCTTCATGATATTTGGAACAGAAGATCTCGCTTCCCAGATCCCAGTATCAAAGACTAGAATTAAGTCGCGTCCAGCTAAAGGCCAACTTGGAAATATCGACAAATTATGGGGTTATATATGGAGACATTAGGAACTGCAGATGCTTGTCTACAGAAATAAAAGGCACAAAGTGCTGGAGTAACTCGGCGGGTCAGGCAGCATCTCTGGAGAACATGAATAGGTGACGTTTCGGGTCTGGATCCTTCTTCAGACCTCCCTAGCCCCGAATCCAAGCACCGCTGGAGTTAACGTAGAATCAAGGAAAAGCAGGTACTGATTTACAGAAAAAAGACAAAGTGCTGGAGTAACTCGGAGGGTCATGTAGCCCTGGAGAACATGGATAGTTTGCGTAGTGTGAAGAGGGGTCCCGACACGAAACGTTACCTATCCATTCCCTCCACAGGTGCTGCCCCGACCGGCCGAGTTACTCCAGCACCTCGTGTATTTTTTTTTTCTAAACCAACATCTGCAGTTTCATCGTTACTACATATGAACTGAAGTGATGTTTGGATTCAGGGTTTTAACACTGTCTGAAGAAGGGTTCCGTCGCCGTTCCATGTTCTTCAGGGATGCTGCCTGACCCGCCGAGTTACTCCAGTAGATAGATACAAAGTGCTGGAGTAACTCAGCGGGTCAGTCAGCATCTCTGGAGAAAAATGACACCAGTTACTGAGCTACTCCAGCACTTTGGATCAGGTGTATAGATTTACCTCTGTAGACCGAGTGCCCCAATCGTGGCATCAATTCAAAGGTCACGGGAAGCTGCAAAAATATTAAAAATCGCTCTAATACTTCCTGCCCGATGCTACATGTGCCGCTGCGGGCATCCTCTTTTTATAACGTATACGCCTCGAAAAAGTAACCGAGCGGAACATAACACTCGGTATAAGGTGGTTTCAGCCAACTTTGTTATCCGGCTGCAGTCATTAATGCCAACTGACTACCATTTGGATTCCTCTCACTGTCCTCTCTGTAACATTACACTCCTTGGCAGCGCCCGGGCTGTTGCTAAGCTTGCGAAAGTCTTGAAGCATTCGTCGGAGCTCGGTCGCCCCCACTTAATTCCTCGTGCATTCCTCCCCCCCCCCCCCCCCAACTCCTACTTCAACCGATTTAACATTTGACAGTACCTCGGCGCCCTGTCGCAGAGTAGTAAGACACCGACTTCACTGGTTCAAACCGCTGCAAGAGAAACGTGTGTTTGTGTGTGTTTGAATTACTGACATAAAAACATGATACAGAATATATGTCGCCGTTACCCATATACGCAAGAGAGAAAATGCGTACATATTTATTAATTGCGCAGGCGTGTGTAGGTGTTCGGAGCTTATTTCGCTGCAAAATCCATCTCAATAATCATCGCCGCGTGTCACGGCTGTGATATTAGCTCCATGTCCAAATATTACACGGCAAAAGGCATCAGAAATTAGAAGGATAGGGTTCTGGGGAAAACAAGATGCAATTCTCTCTCTCTCTTTCTCTCTCTGTGTCTCCCACTAGAACTTTATCAGGTTAGCCGTGTCAGAATAATGCAGTGCTATTTATCAAGGCAGGTTTACCTTCTTTGACTAAGTGCGAGATGATAATCCAGAGAAGCAAGCAACAAAGTGCGGCTCCGACGCCGGCGTTCAGTCCTCTGGAGGCCGACAACATGCTCGGGTCTCCCGGCTTCGGAGCGCGGCTTCTGTGCGTCTCAAGCGCACACATGAACATCCTCTCTCCACATCCAAGCCACAGAAGTCGGCGGGCGATTGCAAAGACCAGAGAAACAGCACAAAAAGACGCGGCGCTAATCCAAAAGCGAGGCACCTGTGCAAGCCTCCAGTCCAACGGCGGTGCCAAACCACCTCGAACGCACAGGCGTGGCGGGCCACTGGGCGGGTTAAGCATCTGGGTCACCAAAGCCCAGCTTTTCTGCCCTCTATCCCCCTCCACGCCACGGGAACCACGTTCAGCCCGAACCCCTGCAGCAACAAGGTCTCCGGCTGCGCCCAGTCACAGCTTTAGCAGCGTCTATCGATCGCCTGTTGTAATTATCCGTGAAAGGAACGACGCGTAATTAACCCTGCTAGCGCTGCGAACGGCCCAGAAATAAATCAAGGGTGTTTAATGCACTGACTGGCGGGCGGGCGGGCGTCTCGTTAAAATATTCATGCTGGCACCCTCGGCTTTTTTTCACGGTGCGGAAGAGAAAAGTTTGTGTAACGTCTGATACACAGATACATCTCTGCCGCGGATTGGGTCTTATTTTTTAAGGTGGTCCAGTCAATAGCGTTTGTTAAAAACGAGGAACGGCAGGTGCAGGTTTACACACACAACAAAATACACAAGTGCTGGAGTAACTCAGCGGATCAGGCAGCATCTCTAAAGAAAGGGAATAGGTGGCGTTTCGGGCCTGGGTCCACCATAACCCCGAACCCCTACTTCAGACTGGAACTGCAGATGCTAGTTTACACAAACAATACGCTGGGATGACTCGACGGGTCAGGCAGCATCTCTGGAGAACATGGATATGTGACGTTTCGGCTCGGGACCCTTCTTCAGACTGAAAGTAGAGGGGGGAAGGGGGGAAGGGGGGGGGGAGGGGAGGGGGGAGGAGAAGGGGGGGGGAGGAGGAGGGGGGGGAAGGGGGAGGAGGGGAGGGGAGGGAGGGAGGGGAGGGGAATGGGGGGGGGGGGGGGGGGGGTGAAGAGGCGAGAAAAGGCTAGGGCCGCCCACAAATGACCTCATGCAGGGTGGTGCCCTGGTGGGCCCATTGTTGGCCAGTGGAGAACAGTGGAACTGGTTTAATGACTAAGGTGGAGGGAGTGTGCAAGAGGGGAGGGGAGTGTTAGTAGAAATGACTTAAAATTAGAGAATTCAACATTCATCACCCATCCATGTTCTCCAGAGATGTCGCGTGACCCGCTGATTTACTCCGGCACTTTGAGCCTTACAGTGTCATTTGTTCCCACCTGTTTATTGTTCCCTGACAACCGCCATGACTCATATTGCACAAGTTCAGCTATTTTCATAACTTTACACTTGACAATTATTTCCTCCGAACAACTGCCATTTTCCTCACTTAAAAAAAGGCGTATCGACAAATTGAAATGAAAGGTATGCATATCACCATCATTTAAATTGGTTAGCAGGGCTAATGCACACTCTGTCCATCTTTCATGAAACTTCAGCCTGATCCAGTGCCATCCGTTGTGATGTATTTGTGTGGTATTATACAGTTGACATTCTCCCACATACATCGCAATCTTCCCAAACCCAACATGTCTTTTTGTTTTGTTTAAGACTGACCCCTTTAATATATCAACATAGCTAGTCAATGATCACCTTAAGCCATGTTGTAGCTGCACGCTTAAAGATACAGACATTGGCTTTCGGGTGGTAGACACAAAATGCTGGAGTAACTCAGCGGGACAGGCAGCATCTCTGGAGAAAAGGAATGGGTGACGTTTCGGGTCCAGACGCTTCTGCAGTCTGATGTCAGGGGAGTGGGTGGGACAGATAGAATGGAGTCGGAGCCAGTAAGACTGCTGGGAGAAGGAGGGGGGAGGCGGAAAGCAAGGGTTACTTGAAGTTAGAGAAGTCAATGTTCATATCGCTGGGGTGTAAGCTGCCCAAGCGAAATATGAGGTGCTGTTCCTCCAATTTGCGCTGAGCCTCACTCTGACAATGGAGGAGGCCCTGGACAGAAAGGTCAGATTGGGAATGTGAGGGGGAGTTAAAGTGCTGAGCAACCGGGACGTCAGGTAGGTTAAGGCGGACTGAGCGGAGGTGTTCAGCGAAACGATCGTCAAGCCTGCGCTTGGTCTCGCCGATGTTCAGGAGTTGACACTTGGAACAGCGGATACAGTAGATGAGGTTGAGGGCGGTGCAAGTGAACCTCAGCCTCACCTGGAAAGACTGTCGGGGTCCTTGGATGGAGTCGAGGGGGGAGGTAAAGGGACAGTCGTCTTTCGGGTGATAAGCTTCGAATTGAATTATTTAATGACTGTGAGGCACACCCGAAAATATATATTTTAAGTTATTTAAGTTTTAAGCAGTAAAATTCCAGTTATCGAACTGTTGGGTATCCATGAACAACGCGGAGTTCGGGGAATCAATGTGTTCTCTGCTTGCCTTTCCAAGCAAGGCAGTGAGAGACGCCACACTCGATGCATTCGGAATACAGCACGTTAAATAAAAATCGTTTACATTTCCCGACAGTGAACAGAGCGAACACGGGGAGCGTTTTTTTTTTTTTTTTTTTAAAGTCCAGCGCTCCGTGACATGATCTGGTTGAACATATTTTACGCGTTTTAATTAAAAAGGTGACAATGAATCGATTCATTAGTAGCGTCAGGCATCTCGGAGCACCACTCGGAACCGTGCTCTGTGCGGTCAAAGACATTTCTCCGCTTGTGAGACTGTATCGACCGACACTAATTATCAACCCGTTTAGTTCTAAGTACCTTTCACTGACCATACGCTGCACGCATCCTGTATTTAGCGCATTGGTTAAAAATTAGCCATGGCACAAAGCCAGCATGCATGATTAGACACCCAGAATGCCTCCCTTAAA
This sequence comes from Amblyraja radiata, assembly GCF_010909765.2. Classification (NCBI taxonomy): domain Eukaryota; kingdom Metazoa; phylum Chordata; class Chondrichthyes; order Rajiformes; family Rajidae; genus Amblyraja; species Amblyraja radiata. Next base: position 19,080,533 of record NC_045979.1, read on the forward strand.
TCCTGCGTGTGTGTGTGTGTGTGTTTGGAAAATCAGATTTCATTTCAGTCTTGCAATGTGGACAGATGAAATCCCATTCACAGCGTTCAACACGTCAAATTACATCTAAAATACATAAGGACGCGATATAAGAATCTCGACTCGGTATCTTGACTTTACAGAATATTTAAGTAAATAAGAACGGGGGGTGGGGGCTTTAATCCAAGAACATAATGATGGTGCAGTCGTGAATGCAGGTATGGATCAATATGTAATCCCGTTCCGCAAATTTTAAAGGAATGGCATCGAAGACGGGGAATGACACAGAGCCGCCGGTCTCTGTGACTGATGTTTCTGCCTCTACCAATTTGAAGAGCATCAATCTGAAAGTTAATCGGACATCAGGTGGTTATTAATGCCACCGCAGCGATTGCCCGTTGGAACAAATGGAGGCAAAATGGGGAGCGCATTCCTACCCCTCTGATGTGATTCTTGCCTGATGCCACTAGCAAACCAGTTGATCATTGATGGGCCGAAAATGCAGTGTGTTACTGCGATATTTCGGTTATCATACTCGCGTGTGCTGTGAAATGATGGATTGGATTATAAAACCATGAGCTCCGAATTGGCATCGTACATACATGCTATGTGTTCAGTTCAATGATTGACCACTGAACGCAAGGTGGCGACAGAGAGTAATTTTTGCGTGTTTCTATTTTTAAAGGTTGCCTTGGCGGAGATAGAGTAGAATTGGCATCCCACTAAATGTAGATAACCCCTCTTGATGTAATATAAGGTGTACCAGTAAAGCCTGGCAGACTGCAATGTACCCTCAGTGCCGCCTTTCTGTACATATCCGTATTAACAGTAGGGTGGAGACACAAGGAACTGCAGATGCTGGAATCCTTAGCAAAACATAAAGTGCTGGAGGAACTGGGGGTCAATCAGCTTCTGTGCAGGAAATAGACAGATGATGTTCCAGGGCGGAAGCCTACTTTAGACCAAGTGAATGGGGCCCAGCAGAAATATTTAGGTTTAGGTGTATTATTGTCAAGTGTACTGAGGTACAGATAATAGTTTTGTTTGCATGCTATCGAATCAGATAATACGATACACAAATACAATACCAACCTCGTGCAAAAGGTAGAGCAAAGGAGAAGATACAGAATATAGTTCCCAGCACTGTGGAGCATCAGTTCCAGAGTTCAATGTCCACAATTGGGTAGAGGTGAATTGGACACTATCCCAGCTTATGGAAGAGCCGTTCAGAAGCCCGATAAGTGATAACAGAGGGGAAGAAGCTCTTCCTGAGTTTGACGGTGCATGCTTTCAAGCCAGTGTACCTTTTGCTAGATGGGAGCAGGGAGAAGAGATGACCTTAAGTCTGAAGATAGACATAGCATGATGGAGTAACTCAGCGGGTCAGGCAGCATCTCTGGAGAAAAGGAATAGGCGATGTTTCAGGTCTATGTCTGAAAGCTGTATTGTTCTTGATGCTATAGGCATGAACTGCCTCAGGTTCCCAGGAGTCAGAAATTAGTAGGGATTAACAGGTTCCTTTCAGAATGGTATGTTAGCATTCATAGCAAAAGGATTTGAGTATAGGAGCAGGAAGGTTCTACTGCAGTTGTACAGGGTCTTGGTGAGACCACACCTGGAGTATTGCGTACAGTTTTGGTCTCCTAATCTGAGGAAAGACATTCTTGCCATAGAGGGAGTACAGAGAAGGTTCACCAGACTGATTCCTGGGATGTCAGGACTTTCATATGAAGAAAGACTGGATAGACTCGGTTTGTACTCGCTAGAATTTAGAAGATTGAGGGGGGATCTTATAGAAACTTACAAAATTCTTAAGGGGTTGGACAGGCTAGATGCAGGAAGATTGTTCCCAATGTTGGGGAAGTCCAGAACAAGGGGTCACAGTTTAAGGATAAGCGGGAAATCTTTTAGGACCGAGATGAGGAAAACTATTTTCACACAGAGAGTGGTGAATCTCTGGAATTCTCTGCCGCAGAAGGTAGTTGAGGCCAGTTCATTGGCTATATTTAAGAGGGAGTTAGATGTGGCCCTTGTGGCTAAAGGGATCAGGGGGTATGGAGAGAAGGCAGGTACAGGATACTGAGTTGGATGATCAGCCATGATCATATTGAATGGCGTGCAGGCTCGAAGGGCCGAATGGCCTACTCCTGCACCTATTTTCTATGTTTCTAGAATGGCAGGCAGTGACTAGTGGGGTACCGAAAACTCGGTGCTGGGACCGCAGCTATTTACAATATACATTAAGGATTTAGAAGAAGGGATTCAAAGTAATATTAGCAAATTTGCAGATGACACAAAGCTTGGTGGCAGTGTGAACTGTGAGGAGGATACTATGAGGCTGCAGGGTGATTTGGACAGGTTGGGTGAGTGGGCAGATGCATGGCAGATGCAGTATAATGTGGATAAATGTGAGGTTTCCTCCCACATGGCAAAGATGCACAGGTTTATAGGATAATTGGTTTCGGTAAAAAAAATTGTAAATTGTTCCTAGTGTTCCGAGCAGGCACTGACTTGTTGGGCCGAAGGGACTGTTTCCACATGTATATCTCAGGGTCTAAAAATGTAACTCTATTAAACGATGTAACAAACAGCCTCTAGTATTTTTAACTTGCAGTAACAAAAATATATTTTGAGCTGTTCAAGAGAACTTTGTATACTCAGCAAGTTAGCGTCTTTGGAAAGAGAAATGGAGCTAACATTCCTTATTCGATATCCATTCACCCTGAACTTCAGAAGTTATTAATACAAAACTGGACCCAGGCACAAAATTAATAATACTTGGAATATCAGAACAAAGCTTAACACTCACAACAAACCAAAGAAACTTCCTCAATTACAGTATAATAACCGGAAAAAAATTAATATTAAAATTTTGGAAAGGCCCTACAACCCCCACAATCAAAATGTGGATTACGGAAATGTCGGAGACCCTATACTTAGAAAGAATTAGACTTGTCTTAATGGACAAACAAGATCTTTTCCATAAAATTTGGGCTCCATTCATTAACTATCTGAAGGGATAGATTGGCACAGCACGAGGACCCAGCTGAAACTTGAACTCAGGAACAGATGAAAAACTATACTCTATACTTTATAACCTATGAACCTATCTCCATTGATGTATTACAGGTAACCCATTCCACCTCCCTTGTTTTTCTGTTGTGTTGTTTTTTTTTTTGTTTTTTTTTTTTTTTTTGTTTTTTTTTTGCTTTCTTTTTTATTTGTAACTTTCTACCCTCTCTTTTTCTCGCTTTCTATAAAAAATAAAAATACTAGAAGCAGAAGTAATTGATAATGGAACATTTTAATAATGTATGACTGATGTATATGAAAAGTTTTTTTTTTTACTATAATATGTAACTACATTTTATAATATGTCTACTTCTAATAAATAAATTAAAAAAAAAAAAAAAAAAGAAGGTAGTTGAGGCCAGTTCATTGGCTATATTTAAGAGGGAGTTAGATGTGGCCCTTGTGGCTAAAGGGATCAGGGGGTATGGAGAGAAGGCAGGTACAGGATACTGAGTTGGATGATCAGCCATGATCATATTGAATGGCGTGCAGGCTCGAAGGGCCGAATAGCCTACTCCTGCACCTATTTTCTATGTTTCTAGAATGGCAGGCAGTGACTAGTGGGGTACCGAAAACTCGGTGCTGGGACCGCAGCTATTTACAATATACATTAAGGATTTAGAAGAAGGGATTCAAAGTAATATTAGCAAATTTGCAGATGACACAAAGCTTGGTGGCAGTGTGAACTGTGAGGAGGATTCTATGAGGCTGCAGGGTGATTTGGACAGGTTGGGTGAGTGGGCAGATGCATGGCAGATGCAGTATAATGTGGATAAATGTGAGGTTTCCTCCCACATGGCAAAGATGCACAGGTTTGTAGGATAATTGGTTTCGGTAAAAAAAATTGTAAATTGTTCCTAGTGTTCCGAGCAGGCACTGACTTGTTGGGCCGAAGGGACTGTTTCCACATGTATATCTCAGGGTCTAAAAATGTAACTCTATTAAACGATGTAACAAACAGCCTCTAGTATTTTTAACTTGCAGTAACAAAAATATATTTTGAGCTGTTCAAGAGAACTTTGTATACTCAGCAAGTTAGCGTCTTTGGAAAGAGAAATGGAGCTAACATTCCTTATTCGATATCCATTCACCCTGAACTCTGGGTGGGCAGTAGTTGTGGGAGTCTCGCTTAGAACGGGACAAGTTATCCTTAACCAGCCACACCGCCACCCCAGACCTCCCACTGTGCTCTCCATCACCAAACGTGGGAATCAGCAGCGGGAGCAGCGGTTATTGGTGTTCCCCAGCCGTGCTGGACAGTGGTGCCAGGCGGCCACCTTGGGCCGCTGCACTCCATGTGGTGAGGGAGGCCTGGCTGGGTTATCAGTGATGGGGCTCCAGTATTCTGACCAGTCACCCGGGCAGTGATAACAATGTGGGGAAAACCCTTACTCTGTTTTAGCCGACAATCAGCAATAACCCGCACTATTCCCCCTTCCCTCCATGGTCCATTGTAAGGAGGGTTTACTGTATATGCAAATAATGCATGTTGGCCCATGCTATCAATGGCTTTATGGTGATCATTCTTGTCCTTTAAAACTACAGTTTTCCTTAATTTGTGTTGCATTTACAGGGTCAAATCAGCCTGTAGTCATAGGCAGTACTGACCCTCACTTAGATAGAGGTTCACATGTAGCTCCTCTAACCTCATCTACTGCATCTGGTGGGCTTCTGTACAATGACGAGACCAGACATAGACTCAGCGAGCATTTCGCTGAACACATATGCTCAGTCCACCAAGGCCTACAGGATCTCCCGGTTGCCAACCATCTCAACTCTCCCCCTTCCCATTCCCATACCAACCTTTCTGTCCTGGGCCTCCTCTTCTGCCAGACTAAGGTCACATGCAAATTACAGGAACAGCTCCTCACATTTTGCTTGGGTAGCTTACAACCCAGTGATATGAATATTAAATTCTCTCATTTTTAAATAACTTAATCTCATCTGTCGTGCACGACAGATGGCACAATGGGCTAAATGTTCGGCTGGCAACCGGAAGGTAGCTGGTTCGAATCCCGCTTGGAGTGCATACTGTCGTTGTGTCCTTGGGCAAGACACTTCACCCACCTTTGCCTGTGTGTGTCCTTGGGCAAGACACTTCACCCACCTTTGCCTGTGTGTGGATTTAATTATGTGAAGCACTTTGGGGTCAATGCAAGTTGACTAAAAATGTGCTATATAAATAAAGAAATTTAATTTAATTTAATACCTCTCTCCCTTCTCCCTTTGCCCCTTCTCCCAAGTTAGTTTACCAGTTCCACAGATCTCCACATTGTTTCTCTTGAGATCACACTTTCCCTAGCCAACAGTGGACCTACCAGACAATGCCCTGCCTGAAGCAATATATAGCTGTCCCTGAGCCTCCAGCTATTCATCTCTCCCCCCCCCCCCCCAACCCCCTACTTTCAGTCTGAAGATGGGTCCCAACCGGAAACATCACCCATCCTTTTTCTCCTGAGATGCTGCATGACCCATTGGGTTACTCCAACACTTTATGTCTATCTCCCATCTTCATGTCTTTTTCACAGTAGAAACGGAGGAGACATATTCATTGAAGACTTTGCCCATCTCCTGCAGCTCTACAGAGATCATCATTTTCTGAGAAACCCAACTGTTTCTCAACCAACCCTCTTTCCTTTAAGTGGGAAACATTTATAAGATGCACTTATAATATATGTTTAGATTGTCTTTAACATTATCAACCAGAGCTATCTCCTGCCTCCTCTTTTGCCCTCCTGGTTTCCTTCTTATGCCTCAGTTCACCAAACTCCTCCAGGGATACATTTGATTCCAGCAGTTTATTTCTGTCCATTGTCTCCTCTTTTTCCCTGACCAGAACCTCAATTGCTCTCATCATCCAAGCGTCCTACTCCCACCTGCCTTGTCCTTCACTCCAACAGGAACATGCATGACCTGTACTCTTGTTATCAGATGTCTAAAAGCATCCCATTTTCTAAATGTTCCTTTGCCCACAAGCAACCTACTCCAATCAACTTTAGCAAATTCCTGTCTAATACCATCAAATTATGTTTGCCCCAAGTCAGAATGTTAACTTGTGGACCTGCCCTGTCTTTATCCATGACTATCTTAAAGCTAATAGATCCGCTGATCCTAACATGCTTACTCACAGACACTTTAATCACTTGCCCTTCCCAATTTCCTAAGAGTAGATCAAGCTTTGCCCTGTCCCTTGCAGGGTCCTCTACATATTGACTGAGGAAACGATTCTGAATACTTCTTTATACTTTGTCCCTCTCACCTTAAAGCTAACCCCTCTAGTCTTTGATATGTCCACCCTGGGAAAACAAAGGTTCTTGGTTCTTGGTTTCTTGGTCCTCCAAAATATTCCAAATGGAATTTAAACTGGAGGTGGTGGAGGGAGGACTTAAGCCAGAAATGGTTATTGGGAAGAAAGAGCTACTTTAAAATTAGTTGCATCTGGTTGGGTAACTATAGTAGGGTGGAGATTATTCCATGCTTTAATTCTGAGTGTCTATCCTATCTATGCCGTTCATAATGTTATATCATTCTACCGGGCAGTGGAATATTGAGAGAATTAGATCTATCAACCAACCCCACCCTTATTTTAAAGAGAATCTTAAAGTTAACAGTGAACTCAATCTGCAAAAGGATAACTAAATCCCAGAACTACTTTTCTTTGTAATTTGAAAATAGTAAGAAACGTAAGATTGCTAGTATTTCATTATGCCAGAAAAAAATCAGCAAATTCTCAGCCATATCTCCACGATAGAAAACATAGCACAAATTACATAATCCATTTCAAACAATTATGAAATCCAATTCTTTCATAACAGCAAATATATCACGCATGTTAATGTCCTCTTTATGCATTTGAAGGAGGGTCTCGTTTGATATATGAATATGCAAATTAATTATAACGCTGTAATAAACTAATTCACTGCTGAAACGGCTGTCAGGGTATTAAACACCACAATCCACGAGATTTATATGCTATTGAGATCCCACATCGGACTCTCGTTTTAATAAATTAACTCATACTTACTCCACAAGGCAATTAGAAGCGCAGATATTATAGCTAGAAACCAAAAATGTGATGGCATTTTACTGATACAGCCAGTACCGATCCATCTGAACAAATCAGTCACAACATAACCTTCTTTAGTGAACTTCAGCGACACAATGGAGATGTTATTTCAGTAGAGAAGGCTCAGGACAAAAGACGCTGGCGGTTCTCCAACAACTGGGCGCTCTATAGGGTTACCTTAAAAAGCAAGTGTCCAGACAGGAAGGCCGTGACAACGAGAGGATACGGACCAACCTGAAATGAATTAGAGCTACACGTGGCGACTTGGTATCGGTCCTCGCTGTTTGCACAGTTCGGAGATCAAGTAATTCAAGAGGCCGGGCCCGACTTTCAGCACTCTGGACAGCGCCCGTCTGAAGGGCTGAGAGGTGTTGGGGTGTGAGAGAAGGAACCGCAAATGTCAGTTTACGCACAAAGAAGCTGTAGTAACTCGGCGGGTCAGGCAGCATCTCTGTAGAAGAAGAATAGGTGACGTTTCGGGTCGAGACCCTGTGCCTCGCATGGGACGGATCCAAGTCAAACTACCCACAGGACGGGAACACAGGTAAAATACACTCTTCAAACTGAAGGGAGAACTGTTTATTTCAAATATCTCCAACAATTTACAATGCGCGGTTCGAAGAGTTTGCGCAGGTTTCAATGAATGGAAACCTGCCTGGCTACGTCAAGGCCATGTAAGAATAGATCCGGATTATTTATAGGGCCCTACCTTCGCCTAACGCCGCCCCCCAACCAAATAAACAATAACCAGAAACTTAAAGCTCCTCGGCTCCACTGCTTCATGTGGGATGTTGATACTAGCAATGGGGTTAAGTAGTGGTCATTTCTACTCCAAAGCCAAGCGCTATCCATGTTATATAATTGTACAAGAGAGGGTGTGTGGTGACGAGGGAGCGCGATTTGGGGAAGGAGGTTTTAAACACAAAGCACCGGTTTCAGTGCAGCGTCTCGGTAATAACTACTCGCGTTTGTCTTTGCTGCTTTAGATTTCACTTGCGTGTTCCTTCTGAGAACTGGCGACGGCGGGGGCGAGGAAACAACGAGTTTACACATGTTACACATACTTAGACACGCAAAGGGGGACAAATGCAAGGGGAAAAGATTTTCAAGAGCTCAGAATACAATTGCACCGTTTCCATCTGCGTGGTAAGGTATGAAGTTTTAACTATTGCAAATAAATGCTTCTTGAGATCTCACACACGAAAAAAAATGCTGCTGACATCCGCAACACGGTTTCTGTCGAAGCTAACACCCAATAATAGAATCTATCCGGAATCAATATCCGAGACTCCATACCCACACGGTTGATATCAATACCGTGCGCCTGATCACTCTCTCCACTATAAACGGTGCAGGCATTTCGCAAAATAACACTGATGAACACGGACAAGAATGGTCATGCCTGCTGCGTTTCGGCGCGTTCGGAATTGCTTCTGAATAAGTCAAGATGCCGAACGAAGGATTTGACGATCACCAATGCGTCAAGCGCTGGCTCAATTGCACACATTAGAGGGGACGGAATAATGAAGCTCCATTTGATTCAGCGCAGATAAACTGGATGCGGTTAAATGAATGTGCACCAAATTGTAACAACTTGACGTTGCAGCTACCTCCGCCCGTGAATTTTTGATATAAAAGTATTGTTTCGATATAAGAGTATAGAAGTTGGGAAGTCGTGTTGCAGTAGGGGGGTGGGAGGGGTGAGGGGAGGGGAGGGCAGGGGGGAGGGGGAGGGGGGGGGGGTTGCAAATTAATTACCGAGGGGTAACATACATCCACCGCCCTTTCCACACAAACATACATTCACCACCCTTTAAACATTAAGAGAATAACTTGGGAATTACTTTGTCAAATGGAACGAAACTTGCTACGGCAAACCCCAGGTGAATGGTAAGGTGAGCCTAAAATTATTGTGCTATCGTGTACTGTTTTGGCTGCATTTCGGGAACATTCATACAAACAAATATATAAACATACAAGATGAGAGTTTTAGTAATATACTAGACCAAGTGGGACCCGTTTGGGTCCCTGTCACATGGGAGGCCTGGTCCCCCAATGCAACCCATTCCCCCAATGCAAGATTCGACCACTCACCCATAGCCCCCACAGGAAGCCTGGGCCCCAACGCAATATTCGACCTCTAACCCATTCCCCCAATGCAACCCATTCCCCCAATGCAATATTCCACCACTCACCCATAGCCCCCAACTGTGCAGGGTAGCTCATTTCCCGTTATTTTACACTCCCTCATTTTAAACTATTAAAAAATGCAATTGCACTTGCTATGGCTGGCAGAACTCAGTGTCCTGGGATTGTAACATTGTAACGGGCAGGGCTACAATCCCATTATGATGTCATAGCTGAAAAATGTGAATAACTTGTAAAATATAACATCAATCTGAGCTAAACTTGACAAAAAAAAAAACACACCACAAGACAATTGTGAGTAAGGTGGTCCAAAAATTGTAACGCTTTCATGTACGGTTTTGGCATAGTTCAGGCCATGACGCACTCACATGCACAAGCACACGTATGCATGCACACAAACAAGATGAGAGTTTTAGTAATATATATACTAGACCGTGGGACCCATTGTGTCCCTGTCACATGGGAGGCTTGGTCCTCCAACGCAACCCTTTCCCCAACACAATATTCCACCACTCATCTGTTTTCCCAATGCAACCCGTTCTCCCAACACAATATTCCACCACTCACCCATAGGCCCCAACTGCGCAGCGGCGGCTCATTTCCCCTTATCCCCAGCACTCCCTCCCCCTCCTTTTTCAGCCTCCCAATTGCACTTGCTGCCAGGACTTTAAAAAATAATCCAATTGCACTTCCCCTGGCTCCCCCAGAACTCCCTCCCCACTTCAACCTCCCTGTTTTTAAACTTTAAAAACTTGCTGGCAGGACTCAGTGTTCTGTGATTGCAACATTGTTGTGGGGAGGGCCAGCAAGGATTTGGTTCCCATTGTGACATCATAGCTGTAACTGCCAGTGTGCAGATGGAAGAAATTTTTCCCAAAGTTTTTTGTAACGTTAAAAATGTGAATAACTTGTAAAATATAACATCAATCTGAACGAAACTTGATAAAAACACACCACGAGACAACTGTGAGTAAGGTGGCCCAGAAATTGTAGCGCTATCATGTACCATTTTGGCATAATTCAGGGCATGACTCACAGACAGACTCACTGATAAACAAGATAGATAGATAGATTGACAGACAGACAGACAGACAGACAGACAGACAGACGCTGGTGAAACTAGTGTAGGTGAGGCATGTTGGTTTGTGTCGGCAAGTTGTGCTGAAGGGGCTGGTTCCAGTCTGTGTGACTATGCCTCTAATTTCAAGTGTAGCCCACAATCCAGACTGCTAAATACAACATATTATACAAATATAAACCATGGCACCACAGGTAGATTGAGTGGTATGCTTGTCCTCATTGATCGGGGTGTTGAGTATGAGTCAGGAAGTCACAATGTAGTTTTTATATAATTTTGGTTAGGCTGCATTTAGAGTCTTGCGTAATGTACTGGTCGCCCCATTACAGGAAGGATGTGGAGGCTTTGGAGAAGTAGCAGAACAGGTTTACCAGAATGCTGTCTGGATTAGGGGGGATTAGTTATAAGGAGTGGTTGTTTCCCAACAACTTTGCTTGTTTTCTCTGGAATGCTGGAGGTTGAGGAGAGACCTGGTAGAAGTATATGAAATTATGACAGACACAGATATGGTAGACTAGAAACATAGAAAAATAGAAACATAGAAAATAGGTGCAGGAGGAGGCCATTCGGCCCTTCGAGCCAGCACCGTCATTCATTGCGAACATGGCTGATCGTTCCCAATCAATAACCCGTGCCTGCCTTATCCCCGTATCCCTTAATTCCACTAGCCCCTAGAGCTCTATCTAACTCTCTCTTAAATCCATCCTGTGATCTGGCCTCCACTGCCCTCTGTGGCAGGGAATTCCACAAATTCACAACTCTCTGGGTGAAAAAGTTTTTTCTCACCTCAGTCTTAAATGGCATCCCCTTTATTCTAAAACTGTGGCCCCTGGTTCTGGATTCGCCCAACATTGGGAACATTTTTCCTGCATCTAGCTTGTCCAGTCCTTTTATAATTTTATATGTTTCTATAAGATTCCCCCTCATCCTCTAAACTCCAGTGAATACAAGCCTAGTCTTTTCAATCTTCCCTCATATGACAGTCCCGCCATCCCAGGGATCAATCTCGTGAACCTACGCTGCGCTGCCTCAATCACAAGGATGTCCTTCCTCAAATTAGGAGACCAAAACTGTACATAATACTCCAGATGTGGTCTTACCAGAGCCCTATACAACTGCAGAAGAACCACTTTACTCCTATACTGAAATCCTCTTGTTGTGAAGACCAACATTCCATTAGCTTTCTTCACTGCCTGCTGTACCTGCACACCAACTTTCAGTGACTGGTGTACAAGGACGCCCAGGACTCTCTGTACCTCCCCCTTACCTAACCTAACCCCATTGAGATAATAATCTGCCCCCTTGTTTTTGCCGCCAAAGTGTGATTATCAGAACATTTTTTCCCAGGGTTGAATTGTCAAAGACAAGAGGGCGTAGTGGGGCAAAGTTTAAGGTGAGTGGGGCAATGTTTAAAAGGAGATGTGTTGGACATTTTTTTTTACATAGATGGGTGTCTGGAACATTTTACCAGGGGTGGTGGTGGTGGATTGAGATACAATAGTGACCGCTAAGATGCTTTTTGGTAGGCATATGGATTTCCAGGGAATGGTGGGATATGGATCATGTGCAGCTAGTTTATCTTTGCATCATGTTCTGCACAGACACGCTGGGCCAAAACACATGTTCTTGTGCTGTACTGTTTTATGGTTAATGTTATCCCACTTTCATATCTCTCCCTTCACCTTGGGGGCAATTTTCAGAGGCCAATTAACCTCTAAATCTGCGTGTCTTGCTGGTTTGGGAGGAAACTGGAGCACCTGGAGGAAATCCACGCAGTCACGGGGAGAACGTGCAAACGCTGCACAGACAGCATCCAACCTCAGGATCGAACCTGGGTCTTTGACACAGAGGCAGCAGTTCTGCCAGCTGCGCCACTGTGCTACCCTAGATTCTATGTTTTATGCCCCATGTTCATGTATCAGATTTCATTGAGGACACAGTTACCATTTCACATCCAGTAGTATTACATTTTCACAATGATCCAAAATTTAAAAAAAAACATATTGTATAGAATCCCATGTTTATTTATGCCCTTTGCACATGAAATCAGGGTGAAAAGCAAATAATGACAAATGCTGGAAACACATATCAGCTCCTGCAAGGACACAAAATGCTGGAGTATCTCAACGGGTTAGACAGCATCTTTGGAGAACATGGATAAGTGACATTTCAGATTGGGACCCTTCTGTTTACTTTAGGGAAATAGCATGGAAATAGGCTCTACAGTCCACTGAGGCCATGTTGACAATCGATCATCTGTTCACACTAGTTCCATGTTATCCTACTTTTGCATCCACTCTCCACACACTAGGGGCAATTTCCAGAAGCCAATTAACCTACAAACCTGACATAGACACAACTTTTGGGAGTGACTCCATATAGGATGGGTGACGTTTCTGTTCAGGCTACTTCTTCAGTTTGAAGAAGGGTCCCGACCTGAAACGCCACCCATCCTTTTTCACCAGAGATGCTGCCTGACCCGTTGAGTTACTCCATCTTTGGTATAAACCAGCATCTGCAGTTCTTTGTTTCTACAACCTACAAACCTGCACATCTATGGAATGTGGGAGGAAACCAGAGAACCTGGAGAAAACCCACGTGGTCACAGGGAGAACATACAGTACAAACACCGCACAGACAGCACCCATAGTCAGAATTGAACCCGGGTCTCTGGCGTTTTAAGGCAGCAACTCTACCGCTGAGACCTGTGCCCATCACTCTTGTACCTCAACCGTCTCCAAGGAGTATAATGGATTTTGTGATCAATAGCAAAGCAACTGTACTTGGCATTTGCTTCTAAAAAAAACTTCTCCCACTTCTGCTTTTTAGATGTCAGACATTGATTTAATACATTCACTGGTGTACAACAAACATGGGATAATCACACAGGCTGAGTCACCACTCGGGGTGAAGAGTTCTTACAGAAGAAAAATCACACTGGTTCCTGGTGCCGTACGCTGCCATTTACAGTAATTGTGCCGACTGAACTGTTCTCTGCCTCTGACATTTTGAGCTTACGTATCACACACTGACCTCAGCATAGTGGCCCAGAATTTTAGAGTGGCACAGTGGCGCAGCAGTAGAGTTGCTGCCTTACAGCACCAGAGACCCTTGTTCGATCCTGACTATGGGTGCTGTCTGCACAGAGTTTGCACATTCTCCCTGTGACCACGTGGGTTTTCTACGGGTGCTCCGGTTTCCTCCCATATTCCAAAGGCATGCATGTTTGTAGGTTAATTGCCTTCAGTAAATTATCCCTAGTGTGTAGGATAGAACCAGTGTACAGGTGATCGCTGGTCGGCATGGACTCCGTGGGCTGAAGGGCCTGTTTCCATGCTGTTTCTCTAAATGAAAGTAGGGAATTCAGAGGAGCTGCAGGTTCCATGAAATGCATTGGCAAGTCGAATTAAAGAGAATCCAAAGACTTTTCACACATACATTAAAAGCAAGAAGGTAACAAGGTAACAAGATAGCACTATCCAACAAACTAGGGACAATTTACAACATTTTACAGAAGCCAATTAACCTACAAACCTGTACGTCTTTGGGTTGTGGGAGGAATCTGGAGCACCCACAGAAATGGAGTTAGATCAGCCATGATTGAATGGCGGCGTAGACTTGATGGGCTGAATAGCCTAATTCTGATCCTATCACTTATGACTTATGACCTTATGAGAGTGTACAAATTCTGCGCAGAGGGCACCTGTAGTCAGAATTTAACCCAGGTCTCTGGTGCTGTAAGGCATTAACTCTACCGCTGCGCTACTGTGCCACCTTGAAAGCAATGAGAAAAATACCAGAGTATTTTTGGTATTAAATACTAAAAATACTAAGTATTTTTGCATTTAGTGCAGTATTGTAGCATTAAAATTACAGAGATAAAGGCTAAGCAAAAAAAATAAATCAAAATTACCCACCCACAAGAGATTTTATTTTGGGATCAGGAATATTTTACACGGAGAACCTTTCTGACATAACCACTCAGTTACCCATGGGATTCTTTGGCAAGTCTAAAATGCGTGGGCACATTGCCAAAGTTTACAATGAACACACAGGTCCAGTGCCAGATGCCTTCACACTAGCTGTCTGGTTGTCAAATGTTGTTGGCAATATCTGGATGTCAGCATTCACAAATGCATATCAATGCACGGAAATATAGATTTTGCGGTCAATTATGATAATGTCAGGAGCTTTCTGTAATCATAGCACTTTCTCATCGCAGACGCATGGTGCATTGATGGTCCAGTGGTTAAGATAATAGTCTTGTAACCCAGAGCGCTGCCCTAAAGACCCAGAGATCAGAGTTCAAATCCCAGCCCGGCAGCTGTCGTACTTAATTCAGTTGTAAACAACACAAATTAATCCCAGTAATGAAGACCAAAAAAACAACTGAATTGTCAAAAAAAATAAATCCATCCAATTTCACTAACTTCAATATGGTGATGGTAATGTGGTTAAGGTTGGAGTTAGGGAGGAATCCAGCACATTTTCTCAGTCTACCACATTGAAGTGCAGCCAAGGCGATACACCAATGCCTCTATTTCGTCAGGAGACAGATGAAATTTGGCACGTCTCCAGCAGCTCTTACAAGCTCTACAGATGCACCATAGGAAGCATTCAGCCCAGTTGCATCTCAGCTTGGGAACAGCTCTGCCCAAGACTGCAACAAATCGCAGAGAGCTGTGAGTAACCCAATCCATCACACAAACAAAACTTCCCACCATTAATTCCATCTACACTTCACACTGCCTCAGGACAGCAGCCAACATAATGAAAGACTTGTCCCACCGCGGTCATTCCTTCTTCTCCCCACTCCTCTCAGGTGGAAGATACAGAAGTCTGATAGTGCACACTATATTCAAAAGCAGCTTCTTTCTGTCTGTTATCAGACTGCTGAATGGGCTTTCCATAAGTTAGAGTACTGTCCGATCCTCTGACCTGCCTTATTGCGGACATTGTCAAACGTTGTCTCTGGAGCAGCTACCCTACAATGTTGAAACCTACTCCGTTCCATTTGCTCAACCCATTGTACTCCAGTTTTACTTGATTGTATTCATGTGTATTATAACCATATAACCATATAACAATTACAGCACGGAAACAGGCCATCTCGACCCTTCTAGTCCGTGCCGAACACATAATCTCCCTTAGTCCCATATACCTGCGCTCAGACCATAATCCTCCATTCCTTTCCCATCCATATAACTATCCAATTTATTTTTAAATGATAAAAACGAACCTGCACCACCTTCACTGGAAGCTCATTCCACACAGCTACCACTGGATTATAGGATTAGACTGGACAACATGCAAAGGCCGCAAACCGCAGCCACACCACGCCTGGCTCGCCCGACGCGGAACCGGGAACCCACCTGGTGTTGTCCAAGGCTCGTCTTCTGCTCGACCCTGAAGACGAGGAACCGGGAAGGAGGGTGGAGAGAGTCGACGACGGCTATTGTCAAAGGGCCGTTTTCAAGATGGCGGTGGACGGAGGAGAGGATCGGTGCTGCCAGGACAACAGGCCTTTAAGGCCAAGTCAAGACTGCGCTCTTAAGTACTTTGAAACTTTGTGGGTGCCAGAAACGCCTTGATGAAATCTACTGTTAAGCTACGGTCATTGCACCTCTGTACTTATCTATGATTGTGCTTATCTATAGTGTGAGCTAGGTACATGTGACAATAAAGCATCATTATCATCTAGAAAGCCTTTCACACTACCTCCGTGCATATGACAATAATAAACTGAATCAACGTGCGACTCCAACCCACTTCTGAAACGGACTAACCACCACCATCTTCTCAAAGGAAAATGAGGGATGGGTAATAAATACTATCCAGTGAAGCACAGATGCAAAATAAATTACAAGTAAAACCTGAGTCAATGTTGTAGGCTGATTAGAGCCATGAACAGCTTATGCCCCTGTCCCACTTAGGAAACCTGAACGGAAACCTCTGGAGACTTTGTGCCCCATCCAAGGTTTCCGTGCGGTTCCCGGAGGTTCCCGGAGGTTTTTGTCAGTCTCCCTACCTGCTTCCACTACCTGCAACTTCCGGCAACCACCTGCAACTCCGGGAACCGTACGGAAACCTTGGGTGGGGCGCAAAGTCTCCAGAGGTTTCCGTTCAGGTTTCCTAAGTGGGACAGGGGCATTACTCTTTTTTTCCGGATGACAGCCATCAGTCCTGATAGTCGCAGGAACTGGCACAGCTTGTACCACAAACAATTTGGTAGCATCCGGAAATTAACTCTTAGTGGTAGTTTAGTTTAATGATACAGTGCGGAAACACCGAGATCCCGCTGACCAGAGATCACTTCATACACTAACACTATCCTACCATCATCAGCGGTCACTCGAAATGAGTATGACTGTCCTCTCCTCTCCATAGGGTCGTCTACTTTTGGGTCTGCAGATGTCTGCAGAGGCTGATCTGTGATCCACACACCTTGGTGCAACGTGGGCAGTGGAGACTGGTGGTGGTTGGTAGTCTTTGAGCCCCCTTCTCTCTCTCCCCTTATGGTGCTGTCACTTTGTCTCTGCGACACGGCGTAGTTCCATTTTGTGGCGTGCAGCTCCTTCCTGCACGGATTTCCTCCAGGAGCGTCTGTCCAGTGCAATGTGCTCCCAGTTGCTCGATGTGATGCGGAATTTCTTCAGACTGTTCTAGATGTTGTCCTTGAAGCGTTTCTTTGGCCCGCCGGGGGCTCGACAACCTTCCTTCACTTGAGAGTACAGGATTTGTACAAGATACAAGATACATTTATTTGTCACATGTGCCAGTTGGCACAGTGAAATGTGATCACCATATAGCCATACAGCCATTGTTTAGGGAGACGTGTGTTGGACATGCGGATGACATGGTCAGTCCATCAAAGTTGGTGCTGTGTTATTGTGGTGGTGATGCTGGTCATGTTGGCTTCCTCCAAAACACTGATGTTGGTGCATTTATCTGCCCAGCTGATCCTCAGAATCAGTCTGAAGATTCAGAATCAGTCTGAAGAAGGGTTTCGGCCCGAAACATTGCCTATTCCCTTCGCTCCATAGATGCTGCTGTACCCGCTGAGTTTCTCCAGCTTTTTTGTGTACCTCAGAATCTTTCGTAAGGATCTTTGATGGTATTGTTCCAGGGCTCTCAGGTGCCGGCTGTAGGTGGCCCATGACTCGGCTCCATACAACAGGGTGGAGAGGACAACAGTTCTGTAGACCAGCAGTTTTGTTTGAGCCTTTAGATCTCGGTCTTCAAAGACTCTTTTCCTGAGTCTGGCATAGACTATCCTACACACACTAGGGACAATTTACAAATTTTACATACTAGAGACAATTTGCAGAAGCCAATTAACCTATAAACCCGCATGTCTTTGAAATGTGGGAGGAAACCAGAGCACCAAGGGGAAAAAAAATATCACACGGTCACGGGGAGAACGTACAAACTCCATACAGACAGCACCCGCAGTCAGATTCGAACCCGGGTCTCTGGTACTGCAAGGCATTAAATATATCATCGTGCCACTATGCAATCAATTCTGCCAACTTCAATATCTTTCCCGATTATTCCACCACCGCCACCCTCCATTCTACGAATCCTACTTTAGCATTCCCAGACTAAGAGTGACACAGTGGTACAGTTGGTAGAGCTGCTGCCATACTGCACCAGAGAACCGAGTTTGATCCTGATCAAGTGCTGCCTGCGTGAAGTTTGCATGTTCTCTGTGACCGCATGGGTTTTCTCCGGGTGCTCCCATTTCCTCCCACATCCCAACGACGTGCGGGTTTGTAGGTTAATTGGCCTCTAAATTCCCGCTAGTATGTATGGAGTGGATGTGAAAATGTGATACAGGTGCACAACCTTTTATCCGGAGTTCCGGAAACCGAAAAGCTCCGAAAACCGGACATTTTTTTCCAGGATGTCGTCTGCACACCAAAGCTCGCGTTTGGCGCCAAACTTGACCCGAAACGACGCACGGTCAACCCAGGTCTATACTACTGTAGCGGCTGCCTCCTCCCCGGAGACCGGGGAGACAATTAAACATCTGTAAATCATTGCTTAAATGTTAGTCAGTTAGTTTGGAGGGCTTTTATGTGAAGGGGGAAACGTTAATTCTTAGTCCCCTACCTGGTCGGAGAGGCGGGGAGCGGGCAATGCCTTACCGGGTCGCCGTGCAGTAAGCTCCGGAGCGCTGTGGCCGCCGACTCCCAACATCGCGGAGCTGGGGCTGCGGGCATCCGGCCGCGGGCGGCGCCGGTTGTAGCTCTGACCCCGGCAACTCTACCCCTGGCTGCGCGGCGCTCCAAATCCAGCGCGGCCCGCGGTTGGACGCCAGCAGCCCCAGCTCCGCGATGTTGTGTGTCGGCGGCCACAGCGCTCCGGAGCTTACCGCTCGGCGACCCGGTAAGGCATTGCCCGCTCCCCGCTGGTATCCCAGCGCTGCGACGCCGCCGACCCGGTAAGGCATTGCCTGCTCCCCGCCTCATAAAAGCCCCCTTCACCCCCCCCCCACCCACATAAAATCCCTCCAAACTAACTGACTAACATTTAAGCAATGATTTACAATGATTCCCCGGTCTCCGGGGAGGAGGCAGCCGCTCCAGACTTTTCAAGCCGCCCGCGCTACCTACCTAATCTCCGCTAAAAATCTTCCATTCGGAAATCCGAAAAATTCCGAAATCCGAGAAGTGTCTGGTCTCAAGGCTTTCGGATAAAAGGTTGTGCACCTGTAACAGAACTAGCATGAGCCGATGATCGATGGTCGGTGTGGAATCGTGGGTTGAAGGGCATGTTTCCATGCTGTCTCTCAAAAAGAAGCAACAAATGTTTAATTTTGATCCTATTTTCTTCAACAGATGAAGCATTGCGGTAGAAGTTGATAGCCAATTAATTTGCAGTAATGAATGCTTATTAATTAATTTCATTGAAGTACATCTAATCCATTTGGTGGATTGTCATTGTTTAATCTGAGTTATAATGAACTGAACCTTCTCCTTGTCAACGTTTTGAAAAGCAATTTTATTTATTTTAGTAACTATGTTTCATTGTTCAAACGCCGACACAAAATAATTAGCAAACGATCTGAAAATAAACCATTTCCATTAATGAGATATACATACAATTTATGCTTATTTAAATATTAAGAAACACCTCCTTAGGTGAGTTGATGCAAGAAGAGAATTTTTTGGGGGGGAAAGTGCATGACTTTAAATAATCAATTTTGTTTAAAAATACTTGTAAGCAATCTGTTGTGTACAATAATTTTGACTTTATGTGGGATATTATTTTTTAATTGCTTTCGATGCATGCGTACAACTTGATAGTGGCAGGGAAAAGAATTCAACAGCAGATATTTCAATATTCTGTCTTCAGTGTACGATTTAGTTTAGAGATACAGCATGGAGACAGGCACTTCGGCCCACCGAGTCCACGGCAACCATCGATAACCGTCCACACTAGTCCTATGTTATCCCACTTGCTCAACCACTCCCAACACACTAGGGACAAGTTTACAGAGGCTAATTAACCTACAAGCCCACATGTCCTTGGGATGTGGGGGGAAACCAGAGCACCCGGAGGAAACCCATATTGTCCAAGGGAGAATGTGCAAACTCCACACAGGCAGCATCTGATATCAGGATCGAATCCAAGGTCTTGGGTGCTATGAGGTGGCAGCTATACCAGCTGTGCCACTCTGCCACCCATATTTTAGGCTGCATCATCTGGAACACAATTAATCGATTTATTCCATCATATTCAAGGAGAGGTTAGATACAAAGAAGGAATTTGAATAGAAGGATACATTGATTGGTGCTTCAACTAAGGAACATAGGGGAGGCTCCTCTGAAACAGCAACATCAACATGGACCAGTGAAGATGAATGGCCCTCTTCTCAGCCATAGAGTCATACAGCATGGAAATGGGTCCTCCTGCCGACCTTGCCCACAGTGGCCAACATGCCCCATCAACACCAGTCCCACTTGCCTGCACTTGGCCCATTTCCCTCTATACCTATCCTATCTATGCACCAGTCCAAGTGTATTTTAAACGTTGTGATGGTATCTGCCTCAACCACCTCCTCCGGCAGCTCGTTCCATACACCCACCAGTGTGAAAAAGTTACCTCTCAGGTTCTTATTAAATTTTCCTGTCTCACCTTAAACCTACATCCTCTGGTTCTGTGCTAAAGATAATGATTCAAAGCCATGATAGTTCACACGTTCAATATTAAGTCAGCCGCTCTGGTGGTAATCTGAAACCCTGTTCTATTTTTCTGATGCAGGGTCTTTCCTCGATGAAAAACATTATTTGTATTGTAAGATGACTGAGAAACTATTTCCTAAGTGCTTACCTCTGAGCTATTATTGTCTGCAAAGACATTAATTTATCAACACAATCCAATTTTATTTTTCTGCTCCAGAGAACAATTGTCAGTGTCACTCTAATCATTGCCGATGCACCACAGTTCAATTTAGTTTGTAATTAAATGCCACGGCACACAGTTAGAAAAAATACATTGGTGATAAATGAGAACAATGACGAGCCTCTTTAATTAAGCCCCTGTCCGAATTAAATAACGATTCAGTGCAAAATGTTGACCACAATCTTAGCATTCCAGAACTTTCTCTACTGATCCACGATTTCTGTGATTTACCCCGATCCCCCCATATTCCCAATTTATCTTGCAATTCCTCGTCGGTTACCATGACAATATGTTGCTGTTGGCCTCTAGTCCTTGCACACTTAACATACAACATTCCTTTGAGTATTTTAAATATTCATATTTTTTATTTTCTACTTGGATTTCTGTCTTCTGTGGATGGTCGATTAAGGTTTTGCTTCTTTTGCATCGAAGTTAACACTTATCGAGCTATGCTCTTTGCAAATAAAAAAAAGTAAACTGCTGGGCTCACTCAGCAGGTCAGGCAGTATCTCTGGATAACATTGCTTGGTGATGTTTCTAACTATAGCTTTTTCTCCCTTTTTCAGCTAAATGTTACTTACCCACGTTCTCCAGAGATGATGCCTGACCAGAAGTTACATGAAGAGTTTTTGAAGGCTCTGGGCCTGTACTCGCTGGGGTTTAGAATGACAACGGCGGGGAGATTTTAGAAAAGAAAATCCTGACAGTTTCTGCATTATTCCAACATCCAGACTCAGGAGACAGATCTGTCTTGTATTAATTGTTTCTCCCAAAGTTGATTACCATGTACAAAATCTTTAAAATACCAACCGATTCCAGGAGCCCTCTGGCCCACGACTCTCATCTCAGATTAGAAAAATGCAGCTGAGAAATAAACTGTCGTTATCAAACCAGCAATTCACCTGCTAATCAGCTGCATGTTTAAGGTGAAACTGTGGGATTAGAACACAGAACAGTACAGCACAAAAGCAGGTCCTTCGACTCATAATGTCCGCACTGAGCTTAATGCCAAGATGCACTGATCTTATCTGCATGCACATGATTCATTTGCTGATGGCACAATGGGCTAAGTGTTCGGCTGGCAACCGGAAGGTAGCTGGTTCGAATCCCGCTTGGAGTGCATACTGTCGTTGTGTCCTTGGGCAAGACACTTCACCCACCTTTGCCTGTGTGTGTCCTTGGGCAAGACACTTCACCCACCTTTGCCTGTGTGTGTGGATGTAATTATGTGAAGCACTTTGGGGTCAATGCAAGTTGACTAAAAATGTGCTATATAAATAAAGAAATTTAATTTAATTTAATTTAAAAGTCTCTTAAACAACACTATCATATCTGCTTCCGCTTTCACCCCAGTAGCATGTTCCAGGCACGCTTTATCCTTCATTTACAACAAAAAACTTGCTCCGCACAACTCCTTTAAACCTTGCCCCTTTCACCTTACAGCTTTGCCCTCTGGCATTTTCATCCTGGGATGAAAGTTTCCAACCTACACCCTATCTATGCCTCTCATAATTTATATACTTCTATCAGGTTATCACTCAACCTCTGACACTCAAGAGAAAATAATCCAAGATTGTGCAGTCTCTCTTTACACCTAATACCTTCTAAGCCAGGCAACATTCTGGTAAAACTCTTCTGCACACTCTTCAAAGCCTCCAGTCTTCATATAATTGATGAAACAAGGAACTGCAGATGCTGCTTTACATAAGTCAAAGTGCTGGGGTAACTCAGCAAGTCAAGCAGCATCCCAGCTGCAGAACATGGGTAGGTGATGTTTTGGGTCAGGACCCTTCTTCAGATTGCAACACATCATTAATACATGTTTTACAGGGATGTTGCCTAACCTGTTCAGTTAGCCCGACATTTTGAGTGCTTTTTCCTGTAAATGTTAGTGGATTCTCATTAATTTATTTTATTCCAGTTCATTTGCATTGTGCTATTTAGTTATCTTTCAAAGCTCTGCTCTCTCTCCCCCCTCTCTCCCCCTCTTTCCCCTTCTCTCCCCCTCTCTCCCCCTCTCCCTCCCTCCCTTAGTACCTGCCTCAACTACTGCCTCCGACAGCTCGTTCCATACACCCACCACCCTTTGCATGAAACATTACTCCTCAGATTCACGCATAATCTTTCCCCCTTCACCTTAAACCTATACCCTCTGGTTCTCGATTCTCCCACTGGACAAGAGATTGTGCGTGCATCCAATCTATTCCTCTCATGATAGACACCAAATGCTGAACTCAGCAGGACAGGCAGCATCTCTGGGGAGAAGGAATGAGTGAAGTTTCGGGTCGACTCGAGACCCTTCTTCAGTAGTCCTGCTGAGTTACTCCAGCATTTTGCGTTCATCTTTGGTTTAAACTAGCATTTGCAGTTCCTTCCTACACTATTCCTCTCATGATTTTGAACACCCCTCATCCTCCTGCACTCCAGGTAATAGAGTCCCAGTCTACT
Source organism: Amblyraja radiata (assembly GCF_010909765.2). Classification (NCBI taxonomy): domain Eukaryota; kingdom Metazoa; phylum Chordata; class Chondrichthyes; order Rajiformes; family Rajidae; genus Amblyraja; species Amblyraja radiata. Next base: position 19,103,770 of record NC_045979.1, read on the forward strand.
CAGCCTCTCGCTACAGCTCAGGCCCTCGAGTCCTGATTTGTGTTGATTAATGTCTTAGCTGTGACCACCAAATTCCAGAACAGCTCCTTCCCAGCAACCATCAGGCTCTTGAGCACTGCACAGCACTAACCTCAGCAACTATGATCCTCTTTGGACTGTGTCTTTAGTTTTTGTACTGTACCTGGTATTACAGTATTAATTTAGTAATTTTCGATAATTATATTTTATCTGTGTGTATTATGTGGATGGGCCTGTTATATCCTTCAGAGATGCTGCCTGACCCGTTGAGTCACTCCATCATTATATCCTTTTGTGTAAACCAGCATCTGCAGTTCCTTGCTTTTACATTAATTCATGAGATTTAGTTTAATTGCGGTAAAGTAACAACATCAGCAGTTTATGGCTTTGCATCTAAGGTATCTGTTTATGCATTTACTTAAGAAAATCTTCAATCATTTTAATGATATAATAACATTTTTTCCAGCAAAAGGTTTTTGGAAATTCACGCTGAGTAGTAATGTACTAGATCATCAGTTGTTACTGTATTGTAAATATTGAGACTGAAGTTGTTATACTTAATTGGCTGAAATTATATATTCACAACTATGGTAATATTCTGTTAAATTAATGATCATCAATCTTGATGATGGAATTGTTCTAAAGAACATGAGAGAGCTATGTGATATACTGTAGATCAAAGATATTGCATAGTAATTGGTTTGGCCTATCTTGATGTGTTTAAGCATTCTTATATGCAACATTGTCCCGAGTCTCCAACACCAATGTCACTACTTCCTTAGAAGGCTAAGGAAGTTTGGCATGTCCCCTACCACTCTCACCAACTTCTATAGATGCACCATAGAAAGCATTTTATCAGGATGCATCACAGCTTGGGTTGGGAACAGCTCCATCCAAGACGGCAAGAAATTGCAGCGAATTGTGGACGCAGCCCAGACCATCATACAAACCAACCTCCCTTCTATTGACTCCATTTATACCTCAAGCTGCTTCGGCAAGACCAGCAGCATAATCAAGGACAAGTTGCACCCTGGCTACTCTTCTTCTCCCCTCTCCCATCAGACAAAAGGTGTAGATGTGTGAAAACGCACATCACCAGATACAGGGAAAGTTTCTTCCCAGCTGTTATCAGGCAACTGAATCATCCTACCATGACCCGAGAGCAGTGCTGAACTACTATCTACTTCTTTGGTGATCCTCTGCCCATCCTAGATCAGACTTTGTAGTTTTTAAGAAGGAACTGCAGATGCTGGAAAATCGAAGGTACACAAAAAAGCTGGAGAAACTCAGCGGGTGCAGCAGCATCTATGGAGCGAAGGAAAAAGGCAACATTTTGGGCCGAAACCCTTCTTTTTATCTTGGGAGGGCAAAGAGAGACTTTGTAGTTTGTTTGGTTATTTGTTTGTTTGTCTTTTTGCACAAAGTCTGTAAGCATTGCCACTTTTCAAGACTTGCCTTGACTTGACTTTGCTGGCTCTACCTTGCACTAAACGCTATTTTCTTATCATGTATCTAATCATGTATTGTCTTTCAGTTGGCTGGTTAGCATGCAACAAAAGCTTTTCACTGCACCTTGGCACACATGCCAATACTCTAAACTAAAACTAAAAAACAAAATTATCTGAAATTTGCTGTGGTTTTCATACAGAAACGTGTGGGTAAAATGTGCATAATTCACAACGGGGACAGGGTCTGTTAAGTACAACAAATCTGCTGTGTATCAATCTGATAAGATGGTAAAATTGGCCCTAGCCTGCAGGATAGTGCTGGTGTACTGAATATCCGCTGGTCGGCATGGACTCTGTGGGCCGAAGGGCCAGTTTCTGTGCTGTATTTCTAAAGTCTAAATAGAAATATTGAATTCATTTTGAATCCACAACTCACTGATTGAAATATCTAAAAATATCTAAAATGAATCGAAAGGGTACACTATCAAAAACTTTTTCCCTCAGGTGGAAATGTCAAAGGCATAGTTTCAAGGTGAAAGGGTCAAAGGTTTAAAGGAGGTGTGTGGTGCAAGTTCACTTTTGAAACACAAAGGTTGGTCGTGTGGCTGGAGTGCGTTGTCGGGGGTGGGGGTGGTGGTGGAGGCAGATATGATAGCGATGTTTCAGAGGCTTTTAGATAGGCACGTGGGAATGTAGGGCATGGAGGGATCTGGATCAGGATGAGATTAGTTTATCTCAACATTATTTTCGGCACAGAGGGGCCTGTTCATGTGGTGTACTGTTCGATGTTCTATATTAAGATCCATGTCCAGGCCAATATTGTCAGGACTTGATGGATTCAGGAACAGAAGTAAAACCAATTGAACTACAACTGACAAAACTGGAGTATTACAGTTTAAGTTTAGAACTGAACAGCCAATTAAATATCACATTGCAATATATAGCATGAATGTTTTTTTAATTGCTTACTATCTTTATGGTGTAAGTATATGTTGTCAAGTAAAGCCTTCTAAATAACAACTACCCTCCTGTGTACCTTTCTCTAGCTGGTTCAACAACAACAATCTCCCCCAAGGTATGCTTTTGTTTGCAGTTCTCCAAATGAAGCAACAGATTTTTATAGATCTGTATAAAACAAGAGTCATTTTCTAATTATTTCCTGAACTAAAAAAGGAACAAAAAAAATTAGCAAAGCAAACACTCTAAAAATACTCTCCTGGTCAGGTTATGGAGGAGTTCTGCTTTTAATTAAAAATAGGAAGCCACAGCTTTGACTACAGAAAATAAAATCTCTTTATCATATCTCAGAGGGATGCTTAACCAAATCTTCTCAGCAGTAAGAGGATGGAATTGCTTTAAACACCATGTCAAATTTTAATCTCACCGACTTCATTTGAGGTAAAGTTATGCATGTCCTGTGTAAGCAAGTGAGCTAAAATTACTCCTGGCATTTTTCAAATTAAAGCGTTTAAATATCATTTTGTGAGGAAGTCACTATTATAAGCAATAGGCTGACACAGACATACTCACATAATCATTTATTTCAGACGATGTGCCAGAAAACTCTGTCACATTCCCTGGGTATGTCTTGTTCAAAAGCTTGACAAACCTGCCTGGGAACATTGGCAGAGGCAAGAGAGAATAGTCTTCAGAGTCTTGAAACATTGACTCCAGACCGCATGAAGTCTCATGCCATCGAGTCAAATGTGTGCACAGAAATCTCCTGCCGATTACTGTTCTATGTTCATAGAGTCATAGAGTCCTGCAGCGTGGAAACCTTCAGCCCAATTTGCCCACGCCGACCCAACATGCCCCATCTACACTAGTCCCACATGCCTGCATTTCACCCATATCCCTCTAAATCTATACCTGTAGAAATTAAAGTTATGATAGTGCCTCCCTCAACGACCTCCTCTGGCAACTCGTTCCATACACCCACCATCCTTTGTGTTAAAAAAAAAATTACCCCTCAGGTCCCCATTAAATCTTTTTTCTCTCACCGTAAAATGTTGTTCTGGGTTTCCAAGCAACTTAATAACAGGTTATTAGTTTCACTGCGTTATTTTGGAAAAAAGGGCAGGGAAATTATCCCTGGGGATCAGACCCAACTTTAGCTTGCGCTCAATAGCATGAAAGATAAAATTACCGTACAATTATCTTGCAGGACGGCACTGTGGCACAGCATTAGTGTCGCTGCCTTACAGTGCCAGAGAGCCGGTTTCGATCCTGACTAAGGATGCTGTTTGTACAGAGTTTCCAAGTTCTACCAGTGACCGCTTGGGTCTTCTCCGGGTGCTCTGGTTTACTCCGACATTCCAAAGACGTGCAGGTTTGTAAGTTAATTGGCTTCTGTAAGTTCCTAGTTATAGGATGGAACTAGTGTACAGGGTGATTGTTGGTCGGAGTGGACTCGGTGGTCCAAAGGGCCTGCTTCCATGCTGTATCTCTAACATAATTATTACAGCGCTGTTTACAAGATCTCCCCTTATATAAACTGACTCTTGCGTCTCCTCCATTCTAAAGTGGAAGGTACTTCAAAACTGTGTTGGCTACAGTGGGTTTTGCAGTGTCGTGAGAGACATGAAATCCTATATAAATGCAGGTGTATCTCTTTCTGTTATATTCCTCCATGTTGTTTCAAACTTTTGATAAATTATCTGTGTAGGTGATTTCGGGAGAGTCAGTATTGGCAAGTTAGGTAATCAAGGATAACAGGAAGAAATAAAATTACTTGGCCGTTTGATGGGATCATGCGCCACTTTGTTGCATGGCTAACATTAATAATTCTTTAATATTTCTTAATATCAGGCTAATCTTTTGGCATCCATGACTAGAATCTTTAGCCAGAGACAGACTTGGGCCCCGTGTTAACTCTTTTGAAGAATCTAACAGTTCAACCTTCAAACTGCAAGGCAAAACATACTCTGTTGTGCCTGTTAAGATAAGCTTTCATCTTAATATTTCCTTCTTCTTTGCCCTGATCTTTCTACTTGCATCCCAGTTTAACAGCAAATTCCCAAGCATTGGGCGATAAAATATATATACATGTTGTCATACATAATTTATGAGTTCAGTTTCAATCACGGACATGCCATGCAGAATGATTAAATCTGGTGATTTATTTGAGTGGGCAAACGTTTGACAGTAGACTAACATATTTGATCCGTTATATTAATTAGCAGCTACCACAAGACATTAGACACACATTAGTTAGTGCTGCCGAAGAAATAGATGCAAAAAAAAACCCATACAAGGTTACTTTGGGTTTAAACTAATCTTATCAGCAATTAAACGCAGAGGCCATTTGGCCAGAGGTTTTAATAAAGGACCAAATGCTTCAAATGGTTCACGAGAAACACTTGATTCAAGGTGTGGACTACACAGTGGCAGAGGGGCGTATATAACTGATTTAAACATTCCCTCCCGATGCCCTAAAAAATAACTGCAGGTTTAACATTCATGTGATAATTGGACAGTATTTTGCTGGAGTAATACAGAGAGTTGTAGATGTAGCCCAGACCATTACATAAACCATACTCCGCACCATTGAATCCATCTACGTTTCACGGTGCCTTGGGAAAGCAGCCAACATCATAGAGACTTTTAGAAACAGGTGCAGGAGTAGGCCATATGGCCCTTTGATCCAGCACCCCCATTCAATATGATCATGGTTGATCATCCAAAATCAGTACCCCGTTCCGGCATTTTCCACCATACCCCTTGATTCTTTTCGCCCTAATAGCTAAATCCAACTCTCTCTTGAAAACATCCAGTGAATTGGCCTCCACTGCCTCTTGTGGCGGAGAATTCCACAGATTCACAATTCTCTGGGTGAAAATGTTTTTCCTCATCTCAATCCTAAATGGCCTACCCCTTATTCTTAAACTGTGACCCCTGGTTCTGGACTTCCTCAACATCAGGAATATTTATCCTGCATCTACCCTGTCCAATCCTCCAAGAATTTTCTATGTTTCTATAAGATCTCCTCTCATCCTTCTAAATTCCGGCAAATACAAGTCCAGTCGACCCATTCTTTCATCATGTGTCATTATCCTACCCTGGTCATTCCTTCTTCTCCCTGCTCCCGTCCGGCAGCAGGTACAGAAGCTTGAAAGCGTGCACCACCAAATTTGGGAACAGCTTTTCCCCCTCTGTTATCAGGCTTTGGAACAGTCCTTCCACAAGCTTCACCTTTAACCTATTGCAGACATTGGACATTGTCTATGGAACTGATGCACAACAATGCTGAGAACTAGATTCTGCACTCTGTGGCGCCATCATGTGGCCGAGCCACTTTGGTCACGAACCGTCGTTCGTCGAGCTCGAGCTCTCGTGTGGACCTGCGTGATCTGGGCCGACCAATCAATGCCGATCTGTGTGGTCAGCTGACGGGGTGCAGCGGACGACAGAGCTCATCTTCACGTCACAGTCAACACGTTAACACATCTTGCCCTTTCTAATTGTTGAGCTGTTTCATTTAAATATTATGTGTTTATACAACACATGAACCTCCATCTCATCTCCGTTGCTCTGTCTATTGTACATGAGTTTCATTTGTTTGTATTTATGTATAGTTTTATCTGATTTTATTGGATTACAAGCACTGTGCCTCAGTACATGTGACAATTATAAAATTAAACCCATGCTTCCATCAAAGGTTCCATATGCTGGTTGGGACAGAAGTCAACCTGTACTAGTATTTGGGAGACACAAGAAGACAGCCAGTTTCACAAATATGATCTGGGAAATTCAAGTGGGAGCACACAGGTACTGCAGGCAGTGAAGAAAGATAATGGCATGTTGGCCTTCATTGCAAGAGGATTTGAGTTTAGGACCAATGAGGTCTTACTGAAGTTGTACAGGGCCCCGATGAAACTGCACCTGGAGTATTGTGCACAATTTTGGTCTCCTAATTTGAGGAAGGACATTATTACTATTGAGGGAGTGCAGCAGAGGTTCACCAGGTTAATTCCCGGGATGGCAGGACTGACATATGATGAAAGAATGGGTTGACTGGGCTTGTATTCACTGGAATTTAGAAGGATGAGAGGGAATCTTATAGAAACATATAACATTCTTAAAGGATTGGACAGATGCAGGAAAAATGCACCCTGCACCTATTTTTCTGTTTCTATGAGATGAGGATTTTTTTTTTCACCCAGAAAGTTGTGAATCTGTGGAATTTTCTGCCACAGAAGGCAATGGAGGCAAATTCACTGGATGTTTTCAAGAGAGAGTTTGATATAGCTCTTAGGGCTCATGGAATCAAGGGATGTGGGGAAAAAGCAGGAACGGGGTACTGATTTTGGATGATCCGCCATGATTATATTGAATGGCGGCGCTGGCTTGAAGGGCCGAATGGCCTACTCCTGCACCTATTTTCTATGTTTCTATGTCAAACGTGCCCTCCTGAACTTTATGCTCCATCAGCATATTCTGTGCTGCCAGGCAGTGCCCATCCGAGGTGGACAGACTACTTGGTACCAAGATGCCAATGACCAGATAGGTCCATACCTCTGTGGCAACGCTATTGAGACTCCCAACAAATGTGTTTTCAAAAGTTCTCCACAAAGCTCCAACAAGACTCATGGAAAACCCATGACAAGTCAACAAGTTCTTCTCGGCCTAGACGCAAAAAGCTGGAGTAACTCAGTGGGTCAGACATCATCTCTGGAGAAAAGGAATAGGTGACGTTTCGGGTCAAGACCCTTCTCCAGACTGAGAGATGGGGGAAAGGAAAACAAGAGATTTAGAAAGTAAAGAGGACAAATGAATGAAAGATATGCAAAAAGCAACGATGATCAAGGAAAGGTGGACCTACAATGGTCCATTTTTGGCTGTGGGGTAGGTATAACTCATTGGACTGAAGAGTCTATTATGATTCTGTAAGACTCTAATGCCTCTACAAATGCTGAGACCCCATTATCCCAAATCAGTGGGCAGTGGTAGAGGCTGCAATCAGTGCAACAAAAGGCCTCCTTCATTAATACAAGTAGACAATAGAGGCAGCAGGCAGCTGCCTAATGAGTCTCAACATCACAGAACCTCACAACATCACAGAGCAGAGTGACAGTTTTCAATGTTCAATCTTTTCCGCCTCTGACGGCAAACTTTAAACCAAGTGTGAAATAAATAACTTGCATAGCCTTTTCCCTCCTGCTGCATTTTAGGAAGTGCCTCTTGAATGCACATTTCAGCACTTCAAACCTTCAATCTTTACCATACAGGGCTTTAGCATTAATCCCAAGAACCCTCGATGTCCAAAATTCGAAACCTCAAACTGTACCATCCGAGCCCTCACCTCCCACCCTTCAAATTCCTTGCACTTCAACTTCCAAGCTCCTGCTCTCCACTCTCCAACATTTTGAGATGGCACAGTGGTGCAGTGTTAGAGTTGCTGCCTTGCAGCGCCAGGTTTGATTCTGACTGCTGGGTGCAGTCTGTACAGGATTTGTACGTTCTACCTGTAAACCTGTGGGTTTCCTCCAGGTGCTGAAGTTTCCTCCAAAGACATACATGTTTGTAGGTTAAATGTGTAGGAAGGAACTGCCGATGCTGGTTTATACTGAAGATGGACAAAATGCTGGAGTAACTCAGCATCTCTGAAAAAAAAGGATGGGTGACGTTTTGGATTGGGAACAATCGAGATATGTCAGCACAGCATATAAACACACCCTTGGGCCCACGCTGACCATCAATCTCCCGTTTACACTAGTTCTATGTTATCCCACTTTCTCATCCACTTCCTACACATCAGAAGCAATCCAGAGGCTAATTTAACCAACAAACCCGCACATCTTTGGGATGTGGGAGGAAACCCAAACAGCCCCAGGAAGAATGTGCAAACTTCACACACAGACACCACCCAAGGTCAGGATTGAACCTGGTCTCTTGTGCTGTGAGGCAGCGGCTCTACCCGCTGCGCCACTGTGGTGCCCCGTTGCTTCTCTTTCTCTGGCTGAGCTGCTCCAGATAGCAGTGCCCTTTGAAACTGTTGCCTCTAGAGTTGTCATCAGCAATAATGATGAGTTGATATCCCGCTACCTGCTGTTTCCTACTGAACTGGCCAGGTTAAGAGTTGCGTTTGACATTGCTGTTACATCGCTCAACTAAATTGCACTTTATTGCTCCAGTCTATGCATCTACAGGGACAGCCTCTGAGGAACAGTTGGGTGCTTATCACAAGTCAGCTAGCAATTAACCAGTGAACTTCAAAGCCTGCATTGAACCTGGATGTTGTGTCCATAGGCTTTATTTTTTATTTATGTTAGAGAAAAAATAATCTGACACCAAATCAACCATTTTCTTAATGGCCAAACTTTTGATGAGCCTTTTTGCCCAGTAATTATGTTACTGATATGACAGCTTGTATCATTTCACTAATTAATTTGGGATGGGCACAATGTTCAACTTTGCGATATTGTCGGTGCAAAATCAAAGTTGAGCAAGGTTATTTTATATAGTTTTAACGATAAACATCCAACCATTCCATTCGCCCTTCAGACATATCCTAATTGGCCCATGCTGAGCTAAACAGAAAGCTGTGTATAATTAAGAATATATCTTGGAACTTGAGTTCAAATCCTTTTCTACAGTGTAATATTCACAATTGGTAAGTTCATGAAAGGGTTTAATTTTTAGGTCTGCAACTGAATCTCCAAGGGAAGGTTTTCTGCCCCAGGTTGGTTTTGACCTTGCTCCATTTAAAAGAGTAACACAATAAAGGATATTAATGAAAACAATTGATGTTGCTCACCAAACTTAGTTGCAACATTAAATAAACAGATACATTTAGGTTTATGAATGTATATAAGCATTAAGATGAAACATAAACAAATCATCACCTAACCATGTTCTGGTCTGAAGAAGGGTCTTGACCCGAAACATCAACTATCTATGTTCTCCAAAGATGAGAAAAAACTTTTTCACCCAGAGAGTTGTGAATTTATGGAATTCCCTGCCACAGAGGGCAGTGGAGGCCAAGTCACTGGATGGATTTAAGCGAGAGTTAGATAGAGCTCTAGGGGCTAGTGGAGTCAAGGGGGGGTTGAAATGGGGCTTGCTGTCTCTCCTGTGGGGGAATGCGACTTTTTTGTCGTATTCCCCTTCTCTGCCTCCGTCTGCGCTGAGGCCTAATGGCGGAGCTGGCGACCTCGAGGCTCAGGAGGCAGAGCCCGCCAGGACTCGCCCTGAGCTCGCTCCCGTGAGGGCGGCCCGGCTCGGGGCTGGAACAGTGCTTCCGTGAGGGGCTTTGACGCTCCCGTGAGGGCAGCCTGGCCCAAGGAAGGAACGGTGCTCCCGTCGGAGTGGCTGAGCTCGGGGAGGTATGGCGTTCCCAGCCCGAGGGAGGAGCGGCGCCCATGTCGGGGCGGCCCAGCCCGAGGGAGGAGCGGTGCCCATGTCGGGGCGGCCTAGCCCGAGGGAGGTACGGCGCCCATGTCGGGGCGGCCTAGCCCGAGGGAGGTACGGCGCCCATGTCGGGGGCGGCCCAGCCCGAGGCTGAAGACGGCACGATACTCACGTGAGGGTGGCTGGGACGGTGTTCTGGCGGTGGTGGCCTGAGTCCGGGGTTCGGCCGCGGGCCAGCGGCTGCATCAGCAGGACTGGTGGGCGGCAGCTTCGACCACCCCGGGGCGCGGTGATTGAGCCGCGGGACAGTTTTTAACATCGCCCGGTGGGGTATCGCCTCAGCGCAGAGGGAGAAGAGGAGGGAAGAGACTGCAGACCTAAAGACTTTTGCCTCCATCACAGTGAGGAGATGCTGGGTGGACTCACTGTGGTGGATGTTAATATGTGTTTATTGTTGTTTTTTATTGTATTGTATTGTATGTATGACTGCTGCAATTTCGTTCAGACTTCGGTCTGAATGACAATAAAGGCTATCTAATCTAATCTAATCTAATATGGGGAGAAGGCAGGCATGGGTTATTGATAGGGGACGATCAGCCATGATCACAATGAATGGCGGTGCTGGCTCGAAGGGCTGAATGGCCTCCTCCTGCACCTATTTTCTATGTTTCTATGTTTCTATGCTGCCTGACCCACTGAATTACTCCAGCAATGTGTCGTTTTTGTAAACCTGCATCTGCACTTCCTTGATTCAACATTTTTGGACAGTGAATTTTGAGAGGATGTCTCAGGTTGATAAATGTTCTCTCACGACAGATGCTGCTTGACGTTCAATATACCTAAATTTTCTATTATCTCTAGTATGAGAAGGAAAGAGAATGGAGTTGAAAGGGAAAGATAGATCTGCCATGATTGAATGGCGGAGCAGGCTCGATGGGCCAAATTTGGCTCCTAGATTTGGCCCCTAGAATTTATGAACCCTGTTTAGTTACCCTGCTTGTTTCCCCTTCTCTGTACACTCATCGCCTATCCCCAAATCCCATACTTTCCTTTTAACCATCCCCTCCCTCCCCTCCACCCATATCTCTCCCTCTGACATTGCATTTCACTTCTCCTCTTCTCTCCTTATCTGACACCCTTGCACCTCTTTTACACATCTAGCCTTTGTCACTTACTCCAACTTTCAGGCAATCAATCACCCCCACCCCCTCAACTGTATCCACCTATCACTCACCATTCTTTGTTCCCCCACACCACCTCCCTTTTCCAGCTTTCTCCCCCCCTGCTCCATCAGAATGAAGAAGGGTCCCGACCTAAAACATGATCTGATCATCTCTTCGTTCACACCACTGATGCTTCCTGACCCACTGTGTTAGAGTCAGATTGATACAGTGTGGAAACAGGCCCTTTGGCCCAACTTGCGAAAACCGGCCCACATGTCCCACCCACACTAGTCAAACTTGCCTGCGCCTGGTCCATATCCCTCCAAACTTGTCCTATCCATCTACCTGTCTAACTGTTTCTTAAACGTTAGGATAGTCCCAGCCTCAACTACCTCCTCTGTCAGCTTGTTCCATACCTCCACCACCCTTTGTGCAAAAAAGTTATCCCTCAGATTCCTATGAAATCTTTTCCTCTTCACCTTGTACCTATGTCCTCTGGTCCTCGATTCACTTACTCTGGGCAAGAGTTCATCCAACACTTTATTTCATTGCGTGAAGTTCTACCAGACTGGTCTGCAACTGGCAACAGGGAGTAGTGATGTGTCGATGAGAGGCAAGAAGCAACTTATCAATGGTAATGGGACCTCAGCCATTAATGAAACACATTCTTATACATTCAGATCGACTGATAATGGCCAGTGATGGCTCATGTTAGCTGAGTAATGTAATATATTAACAATGCCTAATTAATTTAAATGATCTAGAAAGTCATAGGCAAATACACCAGCTGCACTTCACACTGCCTCTGAAAACCAGCGAACATGATCAAAGACTTGTCCCATCCTAGTTATTCCCCATCTCCCTACTCACATCCAGCAGAAGTTCGAGAAGGTTGAGAGCACTCGGGAATGCTTGGATTTGGCCCACAGCGCCCTCTAGACCCTCCCTATCCATACACTGTGAAGCGGATACAAATGGCCTTCAAGAAGATATCCAGAGTTAATGTCTAAAATCGTAAAGGTATTAATCTTGCTGCGTGAAACAGAAAAGCAGGTATTTGGAAACACAAAGAACTGCAGATGCTGGAATCTTGAGTAAAATACAAAAGTGCTGGAGGAATACAGCAGAATGGGCAATACCTGCGGAGGGAATTGGACAGTTGACATTTCAGGTTGGCATCTATATAAAAAAAAGCTGCCTGAACAAATATCCCATCCTGACGAGTCTGCAGAAGGGACCTGACCTGTAACATCGCTTGTCCATTCCTTCCACAGATGCTGCCTGACCCACTGAGTTACTCCAGTGCTTTTATTAAAGCAGATTATTTATTTTAAACAGTGGGAGATCGCGGAATGTTGATGATCAAAGGGACCATCGTCTACCTGTACACAAGTCACTGAAAACTAACAAACTGAGGCAGCGCAGTGGTTGAGTTGCTGCCTTATAGCGCCAGAGACCCGGGTTCGATCCTGACTACGGGTGCTGTCTGTACAGAGTTTGTATATTCTCCTCGTGAACTGCGTGGGACTCCGGGTGCTCCAGTTTCCTCCCACTTTGTAAATTGTTCCTAGTGTGTGTAGGGATATTGTTAGTGTGCGGGGTTCGCTGGTCAGCACAGACTCGGTGGGCCGAAGGGCCTGTTTCCCACGCTGTATCTCTAAACAAGTAATTAAGAGGCAAATGAAACATTGGACTTCATTAAAAGTGAATTTGTACACGTGTGGTCTCCTCAGTTTAAAACAAAGTATGCACTTGCCAATGAGGGACTACAATGAAGATTCACTAAGTTGGGTCGCCGTATCAGAAAAGATTGAGCAGACTAGACATTCTCTAGCATGAAAGAGAATGAGAGAAGATAGCATTGAAAGTTACAAAATCATTTACAGGGTTAAATAAGCTAGATGAACAATGGACATTTCTCCTGGTTGGGGAACATAGAATTTGTTTAGAGATACAGCGTGGAAACTGGCCCTTTGACTCACCAAGCCCACGCTGACATTCATTCACCCATTCAAATATGTTCTATGTTATCCCACTTTCATATCCTGTGCACTAGGGGCTATTTACAGAGGCCAATTAACCTACAGATCGTGCACTAAACAGTATTCCCTTTATCATGTATCTGAATACTGTGGACGGCTTGATTGTAACCATGTAAGGTCTTTCCACTGACAGGTTAGCACACAACAAAAAGCTTTTCACTGTATCTCGGTACACATGACAATAAACTAGGCATTTAACCTCCTGAACAAGCTCTACGATTAGGTGATACATAATATTTTTATATGGATGTTGTAGAATTGGCAGTTGCAAGTTTATTGGTGAGATAGGTATTTGCAAAGTTATGGAGCATTGGGCAGCACGGTGGCACAGCAGCAGTGTTGCTGCCTTACAGCACCAGAGACCCGCGTTCGATCCTGACTGCCAGTGCTGTATGTGTGGAGTTTGCACGTTCCCCTTATGACCGCGCCTTTTCTCCGGGTGCTCCAGTTTCCTCCCACATGCCAACGATGCAGGTTTGTAGGTTAATTGTCCTCTGTAAATTGCCCCTAGTGAGGAGGATGCAAAACTGGGTTAACATAGAACTACTGTACAGGTGATCATTGGTCAGCGCAGACGCAGTTGGATGAAGGGCCAGTTTCCACTCTGTATCTCTAAACTAAAGTAAAAAGTGTCGCTACCTTCACTGCAAATACTGATTATGATCCAGTCATCTTCTAATTTTAATATTTTAACAATGAAATCATAATTTTACTAACTTTGAAGTTTGTAAATACTTCTGGTGTCTCATCGAGCAGAGCAACATTTACCTTCAAAAACATTTTGAAGTTCGCAAAAATCATTTGGCCATCGCTTTCCTAACTCTGTCAGTCAGTGTTCCTTTGTCTGAAGAAGGGTCTTGACTGGAAACATCACCCATTCCTACTCTCCAGAGATGCTGCCTGGATGTCCTGCTGAGTTACCCCAGCAATTTGTGTCTGTCTTTGGTGTAAACAACATCTGCAGTTCCTTCCTACAGAGTGCTCTTCTGTCCTGGGCATGTTGTATATCTATATCTATTTATCTTCTATCTTCGCTACAAAACTAAAACTCTGATCTTGTTAGCTTCCTGTTTGTGCGGTCTTTCTATTTGCGCAAAAACGGTTCGCGACAGCGCTACAATTTCCCGTCAGTTCACTCACCATTCTCCTATGCTGCGATTGCACCAAGTTTCGTTCTGATCAGTTGAATGTCGTAAAAGTTAGCGAGGTTTAAAAAATCTTAAAAACTGCACATGCGCAGATCGATCTCTTCTCCTGCCTTTTAGCCTCACGCGGATTAGTCTCTTCCCCTGTCACTCACCGGGATGGTCCGCCCCTTCCTGCACCATCGCGTCTTTACTGGAGCTGAGGATGGCCGGTGGAGGATTCCAACCAGACACAATTTTCGGAGAGACCTGAAGCAGCCCAGCCCCAAGCAGCCCAGCCCCAAGCAGCCCAGTGTCGGAGACCCAGCATTGGAAACCCGACCTAGCCCAGCGTGGGAGACCCAGCCCAGCCCAGAGTCTGAGACCCTGCCCAGCCCGGAGTCGGAGATGTCACCGATGTCACCAAATGGAAAGCGGAGACTCTGATCTCGGCAGAGGAGAACGCCCAGCAACTATCGCACCGCCAATTCCAGCCACTACCCCTCTGGTCCCCCTCGCTGGTTCCTCCCCCCCCTACCCCCTACCCCCTCCCCCCCTTCCCCGTGATACCCCCCACAGTCGCTCATGGCTATTTCCCTGTCTTTTCTCCAAGCTCAGTCCCCACCTCCAAATACCCCCCCCCGCCCACACCCCTCCTTGCCCACACCCCCCCTGCCGACACCCCACCCGCCCACACACCCCCCGCCCACCCCCCAGCCCACACCCACCCCCGCCCCCGCCCCCACCCCCACTCCCACAACCCGCCATGCCTCCACAACACCCTCCCCCGCCCACCCACCCCCGCCCATCCTGCCCAAACCCCAACCACCCCCCCACTCACCCCGCCCCCCACCCAAATTTAACACAGTTAAATCCTCAGTTTCCTGATTTAGAATGTAGGCCATCAAGCTATAAGACAATTAAATTGATATCTTTCTGTAAGTCACATGAACAAGTTCAGTTTTCGGGTTGAAGGTTCCTTTGGGAAGTCACTACAACATTTTACAGAATGTAATCTCAAACACACAGAATTAAAAAATCACCAACACTAAATGTTATCTCTGCTGTGCTTTATCTCGTCGAGAACTCAAGTGATTTCAAACATATGACAATATTAATTAAATGGCTCCACAGTGGACACGCACAATGCTGGTTCAAAACCCTGCGGAAAATAATTCAATCTGTTTCATTCTCGCTGATTCCTCTCATGTCTAGAATTTTTACATAAAAAATTAAAATGCGTTGACACTGCCTTACCCAAGAGATGCAGGGCTTAATGCCAGATTGAAACTTATCTGGTGAATTACAGTAGTTAGCTAATAATCATGGGCTCAAGCAGCTAAGAGTAAATATTATAAATTATTGTACAGCGGGTGTCCTTTTAAATTGCCTTTGAGACACGGATGGAAAGCAGATATTGAAATAGAGAAGGGTTCAACGCGTTTCAAAAGCAAGAGTGGGCGAGGAATTTTATCCTATGAAAGATGTAAAGCAGAGGTCAGAATTCCTCTGCCATTATTGCCATGCAGATGACGGTGGCCATAAAGCAGGGATTAAAAGTAAAAGTTTACAAGCTCACGGAGAGTGCAAGTTCGAAAATCTAATCACATTAAGTGCTTAAACGGAAGTGACAAATTGTGGTCCAAACTGCAATCTAAACATAGTTTTAAAATGGATGAAGATTAGTGACGCCCAAGATTAAATTTAATGAATGCATTTTCTTGCCTGGGGTAATAAAAATAACATCGCTCTTTGAAATTTGCTCGTGATTCATTTTTACAATATGTGCTGTTTTCAGGGTGGGTAATTAACAATGAACCCATGTCAAATATTTTTTATCTGATTAGATTTAGTTTGGAAGTACAGCATGGAAATAGGCCATTCAGCCCACTGAGTCCACGCCGACCTGTTCACAATAGTGTAGACCCAAAACATCACCTGTTCATTCCCTGCACAGATGCTGCTTGACCCTCCAGCACTTTGTGTTTTGTTCAAGATTCCAGCGTCAGCAGTTCCATATGTCTCCTTTGGTTTTCAACTCTTGGTTTTGTCAGATCCAGGGATCCTGAGGTGAAATGGGGTCAGTGGATTCTCAGATAATGGCAGATGTGCAGTGGGCACCACAGTGGTAGAGTTGCTGCCTTACAGCGCTTGCAGCGCCATAGACCTGGGTTCGATCCCGGCCACGGGTGATGTCCCGCTTGGAGTGCATACTGTCGTTGTGTCCTTGGGCAAGACACTTCACCCACCTTTGCCTGTGTGTGAATGTGTGTGAATGTGTGTGAGTGATTGGTGGTGGTCGGAGGGGCCGTAGGCGCAGAATGGCAGCCACGCTTCCGTCAGTCTGCCCCAGGGCAGCTGTGGCTACAGAAGTAGCTTACCACCACCGAGTGTGACAGGAGTGAATGAATAATGCGATGTAAAGCGCCTTGAGTATTAGAAAGGCGCTATATAAATCCCATCCATTATTATTATTATTATTATTACTTAACTCTGCACCTTGGTGATAGCCAGTCACCCCCCCCCCCGGACACTCCTTCCCCCAGATAAATTGCACTTCTACTACTGTATGTACGTATATATATTTATTGCTCATTATTCTATGTTCGCTCTTCTGGGGAGATGCTAACTGCATTTCGTTGTCTCTGTACTGTACACTGCACAATGACAATAAAGATTGAATCTGAATCTGAATTTGAATCTGGTCTGTACGGAGTTTGCACGATCTCCCCATGACCTGCGTGGGTTTTCTCCGAGATATTCGGTTTCCTCCCACACTCCAAAGATGTACAGGTTTGTAGGTTAATTGGCTTGGTAAATGTAAAAGTTGTCCCTAGTGTTTGTAGGATAGTGTTAATATGCGGGGACTGTTTCCTCGCTCTATCTCTGAACCAAACTAAACTAAAGCTGACTAAAGCTCTTGTTTCTGATCACCAGAAAAGAGTTCAGTTCAGCTTAAATTAGAGATCCAGAGTGGAAACGTACTGTAGGCCCTTTGGCCCATCGAGTCCATGCCGAACAACAGCGATCCGCGCACACTACCACTATCCTACAGGCTAGGGACAATTTACCATTTTTACCAAAGCCATTAAACCTACAAACCTGTACGTCTTTCGAATGTGGGAGGAAATCGGAGCACCCGGAGAAAACCAATGTGGTCAGGTGGAAACGTGCAAACTCTGCACAGACAGCACCCGCAGTCTGGATTGAACCCGGGTCTCCAGCGGTGTAAGGCAGCAACTCCACCACTTTGCCATTGTGCCGTTTTATATCAATCTCGAACAGCTTGAAACAAAATATGCTCACAGTATAGGATACAGCATCTTCCTTAGAAGATTGAGGAGATTTGGCATTCCAGCAAATACTCTCTTGTGCTTCGAAGGTGCTGGAGTAACTCAGTGGATCAGGCAGTTCTCTGGAGAAAAGGAATAGCTGATGTTTCAGGTTGGAACTCTTCTTCAGACTGAAACGTCACCAATTACTTTTCTCCAGAGATGTTGCCTGATCCACTGAGTTACTCCAGCACTTTGTGTTTATCTTCAATATAAACCAGCATCAATAGTTCCTTCCTAAACTCTCTTGAATATCTGCAGGTGAACAGTAGGCAGCATATTAACTGGTTGCATCACAGCCTGGTTCGTCATGTCAAATGCCCAGGAATGAAGGTGACTACAAAAAATGGTGAACACTGCCCGGTCCATCATGGGTACTGACCTCTCCACCATCAATGGGATCTATAGAAGGTGCTGCCTCAAAACGGGGAGCCCACATCATCAAGGACCCACACCATCCTGGTCACGCTCTCATTTCACTCCAGCCACTGGGAAGGAATCGTGAGCTCCAGGTTCAGGAATAACTTCTTCCCAAAAACTAGCAGACTTGAACACTGCACAACACAAACAAACCTATGAACTATCTTGGGTGACTTTTGGACTTTTTGCACTAATATTGAAGTTTTTAATTATTGTGTTGTTGTTTATCATGAGATCGATATTTACAGGCTTGTTATACTAGTTAGAATTGTATTGTTCTAAAATAGTTGATCTCTTACTGAACTTACAGAGAGATTCAAATTAGTTTAGAGATATAGCGCGGAAAGATAGAGGCCCTTCGGCCCACCGAGCCCACGCTGACCTGCAATTCCCACACATTATCCAACACACACTAGGGACAATTTACAATCACACCAAACCGATCTTTGGAGGGTGGAAGGAAACAGGAGCTCCCGGAGAAAACCCACGCAGTCACGGGGAGAATGTACAAACTCCATACAGAAAAGCACCCATAGTCAGGATCGAACCCGGGACTCTGGTGCCGTGCTGCAACACAGCAACTCTATCGCTGTGCCACTGTGTCACCTGTCATCTTTTCGTCTTTTTCTCACCCATTAAGAGAAATAGTCAAACAAACCCAAAAATCCATCCTGTTCCTCCATCAGCAGTAACTCCTGGATGTAGTTGATCAAAGCAGGCAGCACAACACTTAATTCAGATGTCCATGAATGAAACACTTGACATCCTTAATTATTTCCCTGCCATCTATTTGCCATTCAGTTCTTTAAGGATCCATTAGGATGACTTTCATTTTAACTTGTCATTCCTCGTTACAGTCATATAAATAATATGTTACGACACTTATCTGAAAGCAATTATGAATTCATCTGATATAATAGAATGGCTTGCTGTGGCTTACTTTGCGTCCCATTGTTTCATCACATAGACCAGTGGTTCCCAACCTTTTTTAGTTCATGGCCCCCTTGGATTCTTTAATTTTTCTGTGGCCCCCCCACTGACATTATTAGCAGAAAAAAAGTGGCCCCCTTCATTGAACCTGTGGCCCCTTAAATCCCCAAATTTTTCTGTGGCCCCCCTGAAATTTTCCCCAGGTTGAGAATCACTGACATAGACAATCAATAGGTTAATAACAGAACAAAATGAAAAAAACGTTAGACTGTAAATTAGAATGATAGTCATACCGGCCCTTTGGTTCAACTTGTCCCTGTCAACCAAGATGCCCCAAGTACATTTTTGCCCAGATCCCTCTCAATCTTTTCTATTCATTTACCTGTACAAATGGCTTTTAAATTTTGCCTTATTACCTGCCTCAACTATCTCCTCTGGCAGCTCGTTCCATATGCACACCAACGTGCATGTGAAAAATTTGTCCCTCAAGTTTGTTTCCCCTCCCATCTTAAACCTATGCCCTCTGCTTCTCGATTCCACTACTCTGGGCTAGAGACATTCACCCTATCTATTCCCCTCATGATCGCCTTCATAAGATCAACCCTCATTCTCCTGCGCTCCAAGGAATAAAGTCCTAGCCTGCCCAACCTTTCCCTATAGCTCAGGTCCTCGAGTCATTGCAACATCCTTGTAAATCTTCTCTGCACTCTTTCCAGCTTAATGGTATCTTTCCTAAAGAAGGGTTACCTACTTACATCTAAATCAAAGTGTAAAACTAAATGTATTCATCTCATGGTACTTTCTCATCAGTACCTGTTCAGTGAAGATTCTAGAATGCTGGTAGACACAAAATGCTGGAGTAACACCGGGTGAGGCAGCATCTCTGGGGGCGCTGTCCTGTGTATGGCTGCCCAGCCAGCAGCTGTCCGTCTTCTCATCTCTTTTTTTTATTTTTAGTTAGTTACAGTGTTTTTGTTTCTGGAGTTCTAGACTTTTTTATGCGGGGGGGGGGGGAGGGGTAAACTACCTTTCAGGGTCCCTACCTGGTCGGAGAGGCGGCTTTTCTCCGGGCTGCAGTTTCGACCCGTCCTCGCGGCCTACCAGCGGGCCTGGAGCGGCGTTTCCTGTCGGGGACCGCCCAGAACCACGGCTTCGGCAGCGGCACAGCGCTGGAGCGCTAACGCGGAGCGGAGCGGGCGATGCCTTGCCCGGGTCGCCGCGCTGGAGCTCCGGTGAGCTGAAGACCGCCGAGAAAAACATCGCGGAGCTGCGGGACTGTGGAGCGACCGGCCGCGGGCAGCGGCGCTGTACTTTACACCGGGAGCCTGGGATCTCTAGATGAGATCACCAGTTGTGGAGCTCCAACCGGCGCGGCCCTGTTGGCTTCGGAAACCGCAGCCTCCAGTACGGAGGCGGCCGTTCCAGGTGTCCCAAGCCGCTGTGAGGATTCTCCCGACGTCGGAGCACCATCACCCGGCGAGAACGGCCTGGAACATCGGGTCTCCGTGGAGGCAACTGTGGAGGCCTCAATAGGCCCGACTATGGGTGAACTGGGGTTGGGGACTGGACTTTGTGCCTTCCCTCATAATGGGAACCACTGTGGGGGGATGTTCTTTATGTTTAAATCTCTTATTAATGTTATGTCTGTATTCTTTCATTATGTGCTGCATTGGCAAGAAGCATTTCACTACACCTAGGTGTATGTGACCATTAAATAACCTTTGAACCTTTGAACCTTTGAAAAGGAATGGGCGACGTTTCGAGTCGAGACCCTTCTTCAGATTCTAGAATGCTGGTACAAGAACCCCTCAGCTCATGAACATAGTGCAGCACAACAACAGGCCATTCAGACCACAACATCTTTGCTGAACATGATGCCAAGACCATCACTTATGTCATGACCTCGTATTTCGCTGGGGTAACTCACACCCGAGCAGTATGAATCTTGTATTCTCTAATTTTTGGGGACCTACATAAACTCCCTTCACCCCTCCCCTCCTGTCCTTCTTCTTGGGATCACACCATCCTTAGCCAACAATTGGCCTATCAGGGAATCACCCTGCCTGAGGTCATCTGTTGCCGGCTCTGATTTGTCCAGTTCCTTTCTTGCAATCAGTCTGACGAAGGGTCCCGACCTGAAACGTCACCTATCCATTCTCTCCAGAGATGCTGCCTGACCCACTGAGTTACTCCAACATTTTGTGCCTATATTTGATATAAACCAGCATCTGCAATTTCCTTTTTATTACCATCATTTATCTATCTCCACATAACACATGCCCTCCATTCCCAGCATATTCATATACCTATCCAAAAATATTTTAAATACCACTAATGTAACTGCTTCAAAACTACCCCTGGCAGCGTGTTCCAGGCACACTTCACCTTCTGTGTCAAAAATTGCCCCGCACATCTTCTTTAAACTTCGCCCCTCTTACCTTAAAGTTATTCCCTCTGGTATTTTACTTTTTTTCACCCTGGGGAAAAGATTATAATTGTCTACCCTATCTATCCCTCTCATAATTTGATACACTTAGCTCAGGTCTCCCTCCAGCCTCTGGGATTCCAGAGAAAATGATCCAAATCTGTCCAACCTCTCCTTGTACTAATACCTGCTAATCCAGGCATCATTCTGGTAAACCTCCTCCCCATCCTCTCCAAAATCTCCACATCCTTCCTGGAAGATCTCATTGAAACCTACTGAATAATGCAGGACCAACATAGAGTGGATGTGGAGAGGGGGTTTCCAGTAGTGAGAGAGTCTAGGACCAGAGGGCACAGCCTCAGAATAAAAGGACATACCTTAAGAATGATGAGGAGGAATTTCTTTAGCCAGAGGATGATGAATCTGTGGGATTCATTGCCACAGTTGGTGGTGGAGGCCAAGTCATAGTTATTTTTAAAGCAGGGATCGATAGGTTCTTGATTAGTTCGGGCCTGTCCCACTTACGCGACTTTTCAGCAAACTGTCTGCGACCTTCCAGCTCGGGGGCATCGCCTCAAAAACCGCGAGCTGGATCAACCGCCATCGCTGAACACACACAAACACAAACACATCGCAAAGGCGGGGGCCGCAGTGAACAGGAAGTTTAAAGACAGCTAGTACGGTAAGTCCTTTAAAAGAGCGTGGGGGGGGGGGGGGGAAGGGGGAGAAGGGGAGAGAAGGGGGGAGAAGGGGAAGAAGGGGAGAGATACACCAGAGATACACAGCTGTGAAGTTTAGCGGGCATTTAACATTACCTGTCAGTTTTCCTTGGTTTTGAAAACTCGTGATTATGTTTATCTTCCCCCAATGAGCCAATTAAAATGCCCGGTCAGCAAAGGAGATTACCTACGGCTACCTCGACTACCTACAATGCCTCGACTACCTACAACGACATGGCGACCCCACTACCACTGCACTACGAGTTCAAAAGTAACGATTTTCTCCATGCCGATCAATTTTTGCTCGCAGAAGGGGGAATGCTCTTTGAAAAAAATTTCCGCGACCAAACTGAGGCCGGGAGTAGTAACCACTATGCGGGAACTCCTCTCGATCATGAAGGAGACTTACCAGTGACCACCTACGACCATGTGACGACCATGCTGCGAGCTTGTGGCGAGCGCAGACTCTCCTAAACTCGCCAATAAGGTCACCATAGTGGGTCATGCCCTTAATGGTGTCAAAGGTTAGGGGAGAAAGCAGGAGAATGGGGTTGAGAGGGAAAGATAGATCAGCCATGATGGAGTGGCAGACACGATGGGCCTAATGGTCCAATTTTGCTCTTAGGTTTAATGGTCTTATGTTAATGGGGCGACCAGAAACAATGCACGCAATACTCTAAATGCAGATTAATCAGTCCTATAAAGTTGTAATATGACTTCCCGACTTTTATGCTCAACACCGCGATGAAATGATGCATGCGACTAATCAGTGCATTTTGCAAGCCTGATGATATAATGTGCTGTGTGTGGCCTTCATGAGTTAAGAGCAAGTTGTCTCTACCTCGAAATAGGATGATATCATTATCTTTTCAAAATGATGGTCCAAAGAAGTTAAAAAGGGTATACAAAGTGGCAACAGAGTGGCGAAGCAGTTAAGCTGATGCCACACAGCGCCAGAGACCCGGGTTCGATCCTGACCACAGGTGCTGTACCACGCGGTCACAGGGAGAACGTAGAAACTCCGTACAAGTTTTCTCCAGTTGCTCCTTTTTCCTCCCACAATCCAAAGACCTGCAGGTTTGCAGGTTAATTAACTTCTGTAAATTGTAAATTGTCCCTTGTGTGTAGGATAGTGCTAGTGAACGGGGTGATTGCTGGTCGGCAAGGACTCGGTGGGCCATTGAGTTTATTTCCACGCTGTATCTTGAGACTCTAAAGTCTAAAAGAGATGTTACTAATGAGTAACGTCGCCTATTTCCTTCGCTCCATAGATGCTGCCTCACCCGCTGTGTTTCTCCAGCATTTTTGTCTACCTTTACTAATGAGCCCGATATCTTTCAAAGTGAATTTCTTTGCCAGGCGCCAAAAGGAATAAATATAAATCTCCTTAAAATGTTTACAGAAAAAAAGTATTTCAAATGCAGATGACTGAAAAGGAATTGGATGTGTTCACAAGTATAAAATTCACAAATCATTTGGCAGGTTCGATAAACATAAACAGGAGACATATTTGTTGAAATAAGGGAATCATTGGCTAAGTAAATAGATCTTAGTTGGTAAATAGATCTGTTTGTTCAAAAACCTGCCTGACATTAATTATCTCATGTTCAACTATGTGATGAAATTACACCTGCTTCTTGGGGTACTTTATAACAGCATGCGGTAGGTACAGCAGAGAATCACAAAAGCGTTAAATTGTGCCATGCCATCGCGGTTTTCTATGAATGATTACATCGTGTGCTCAGGAACACAAAAATGATTATACTGTCAGAAATGTATCACTGGAAATATTTCAAAGGCATTTCCCTAATGGCTACAAAGGGAAACAAAAAAAAGACAAAGTGCTGGAGTAACTCAAAGGGTCAGGCAGCATCTCTGTAGAACATGGAAGACGTTTTTGGGTCAGGACCCTTCTTCATGAAGAAATTCTTCAAAGCAGGTGAAGAGGACGAACAGTCAAGTGGAGACAGAAGGAACTGCAGATGTTGGTTTACGAAAAAAAAACATGCTGGAGTAACAGCAATTCAGGCAGCATCTCTGGTGAGATGTTATTATAAGACTTTAAGACTTTGGCCTTCCATCACAGTGAGGAGGTATCTGGTGAACTCACTGTGGTGGATGCTAAATTTGTGTTTATTGTGTGTTTAGTTATTTTATTATATGTATGACTGCAAGGCAACAAAATTTCGTTCAGACCGAAAGTCTGAATGACAATAAAGGATACTTTGATTTTGACTTTGACTTCTTATTAAGCTGGAAAAGATGCAGATAGTGTTAGGCTGGAAAAGGTGCAGAGAAGATTTACGAGGATATTGCCAGGACTTGAGGGCTTGAGTTATAGGGAGAGATTGGGCAGGCTAGGACTTTATTCCTTGGAGCATAGAAGGATGAGGGGTGACCTTATAGAAGTGTATAAGATCATGAGAGGAATAGTAATAGAACAGCGCAGAGTCTTTTATCCAGTGTAGGGGAATCAAGAAACAGGAGACATAGTTCAAGGTGAGGGGAAAATATTTAATAGGAGCCTGAGGAGCAACTTTTTAAAGGGTGGTGGGTATATGGAAGGAGCTGTCGGAGGTTATTGAGGCCGGTATCATAACTATCATAACATTTAAGACACTATTGGACAGGTGCATGGATATGGGCCAAGCGCGGGCAGGTGGGGCTAGAGTAGATAGGGCATGTTGGTCAGCATGGGCACTTTGGGCCAAAGAAGCTTTTTCCACGCTGTTTAACATGGACGGGTGGCGACAATTGAGACACAAGAAACATTCCAGAGGTGCTGCCTAACCTGCTGAGTTACCCCAGCATTTTGTGTCTTTGTTTGTAAATCAGCATCTGCAGTTTCTTGTGACTCCGTAAAGGGCCTGTTTCCATGCTGTAACTCTAAAGTCTGAAGTCAAGCATTAATGTGTTTTGACAAAATCCACACTGTTTTGTTGCATGCATATGTATGTAGAACATTTCCTAAAGCCTTCCCTGACAACAAATGTTGTGTTATTGTTCCCGTGTTATTTTTTCATGTGTCTTCTAGTCCCACCCTGATACACTCCCATTTCTCCCACATTCTCCCACCCCACCCCCAGTATCTCTGGTCCGTTTCCCACCTATGCACACTCACCTCCCATTCCCGAGTCTCCCATTTCCCTTCCTCACCCCCTTTGCCTCCTTTCCCTTTCCCCTCTTTCCTCTCCTCCCCTGTGCCCTTCCCTCCAGCTTTACATTTAAAGGAATAAGATCACACAATGGTCAGGGTCGACCATACAAATTTATGTAGTTAGACGAGAACGAGATACAGCTTCAAAATTTAATGGAATCTCTTTGTTCTGATAAATATTATTGACCCCCACATTAAATGTAAGGGAATGTGCTCCACTGACAAACAGGGTAATAATTACATGTCTTTTCGAAGACTGGACGGTAAAATAACTTTTAGTTGAGAGATGCAGTGTAGAAGCAGGCCCTTCAGCTAACAGAGTCCGCACTGACCATCAATCACTCCGTACACTAGTTCTATCCTACACACTAGGGACAATTTACGGAAGCCAATTAACCTACAATCCTGTACATGTTTGGAGTGTGGAAGGAAACTGGAGCACCTGGAGCAAACCCACTCGGTCACGGGGAGAATGTATAAACTCCACACAAACAGCACCAGATGTCAGGATCAAACCAGGGTCTCTAATGTTGTAAGGCAGCAACTCTACAGCTGTGCCACTGTGCCGCCCCTATAGAGACAAATTAACCTGCAAATTCGCACATCTTTGGGATGTGAGAGGAAACACACGGGGTGACAGTTTAATGTAACTCAGAAATACAGTGTAGAAACAGAAATATTTTTAAAACAATAAGAAAGTTTAAACTTCAAAGTTTCATCTAATGATCTTCCCACAATGCATTGTAATAAGCATTATTTAAATACAAGAATTCCTCTTAAAAGAGGAGAAAGGTTTTCATTGTGATTTGACTATTAGCACGTTTTAAATTTCTAAATCTGAGAATAATTATATCATCTCTACCGGGGAATATTCACTTTTAGCCAATTTTCCACTTTTGTTTGTTGTCATTGTAAAAATTCATTAAATTTTGGGCAAAATTCCAAATATTTTAAACAGCTGCTAGTTTTCATTCATTTAAAAGATGCAAATAATTCAATCTGTTCAGGATATCAATTAAACTAATTGAGCAGACTCAGGTACATTCTTGCTCTTCATAAAACTTAATTAGGTTTTGCCAACAGACTTGCTGTTAAGTAATTAGCTTCATAAAGTGACAACACATCATAACCAATTTTTGGGTCTTTCTGAACTATATGGATCTGCTGTCAATAAATATAATCAAGAGTTAAGAGTCAAGAGTGTTTTATTGTCATATGTTCAAAACGGAACAATGAAATTCTTACTTGCAACAGCGCAACAGATATGTAATCATAATCTATCTATCTATCTATCTATCTATCTATCTATCTATCTATCTATCTATCTATCTATCTATCTATCTATCTATCTATCTATCTATCTATCTATCTATCTATCTATCTATCTATCTATCTATCTATCTATCTATCTATCCCAATACGTAAACAATAATAGTGCAAAGTCAAAAATAATGCCCTCAAGTCTATATAGTTCGGAGCCTATTTGGAGGTTGTAGTATTTAACCTGATGGTTGTAGGGAAGAAGCTACTCCTGAACCTAAACTTTACAGTTTCCAGTCTCCCATACCTTCTTCCCGATGGCAGGAATGAAATGAGTATGTGGCCATGGTGGTGTGGGTCTCTGATGATGCCTTTTTGAGGCAGCGACTCCTGTCAATCTCTTCAATGGTGGGGAGGTCAGTACCCATGATGGATTGGGCAGCGTTCACCATTTTATCTTCTTCGTTCCTGAGCGTTCGAGTTGCCAAACGCCCAGTAACCTGCTGAGTTATTCTAGCATTTTGTGTCTATCTTTGGTATCTGTAGTTCCTTCCTACACCTTTCCCACCCACACATCTGTCTAGATGTCCTGTAAATGTTGTTATTGTACCTGCCTCAACTATTTTCAAGATGTAACACTTTGTATTTCTTGGCATTAGGTGCAAAATGTCTGCCCATTATACCAGCTTGTCTACAACTTCTTGAGGTCTCTTGCTGTACTTCCCGCAATTCAATACACTTCTGAATTTTGCTTCAACTGCAAATTGTGCTCTCTACATTCAAGGCCAACTTGAATCTGTGTGAGTGGCGGCGCCTAACGGCAGCGGCTCGACTACAGTCGTCTGTCTTTTTTAATTTTTGTCTTGTTAAATGTATGTCTTGAGTTAGTTTTTATTTTATTTTTTTAGCTGTGTATATGTGGGGGGTGGTGGGGGAAACCGTTTAAATCTCTTCCCTGTGCGGGGACCCGACTATTCCCTGTCGGGTCTCGGATGTCGTTGGGCCTAACATCGTGGAGCCGGCGGCGACCTCCGGCCGGGACTAACCTGAGGGCTCCAGTTGCAGAGCCTGTGGAACTGAGATCGCGGAGCTGGCCAACTTCGGAGCGGGAAGAGCTGTGGTGGCGTGCGGCTGCGACCCGACTTTGGAGTTCGGAGGCACCGGCCGCAGACCCAGTGGACGGGAACATCGGGAGCTCCAAGTCCCTGGTGGGAGACCGCTTTTCCGAGCTCCGCAACGGCGACTTCTCCCGCTAGAATCGCGGGTTTAAAGAACATGGAGCCGGGGCCTAACATCGCCCGGCGTGGCTTAAACGGCCTCAGGACTTACCATCGCCCGCCGGGGGCTTTAACATCGGAGCCCCAGTTCGCCTTGACACTGCAGTTGGACTGCTGGACCACGGGAGAAGGAACAAAGGGAAGAGATAAAGACTTTGCCTTCCATCACAGTGAGGAGATGTTGGAGACTCACTGTGATGGATGTTTATGTAAACTGTGTTAAGTGTGGGTCTTGGATTGTTTTGTAATGTAAAAAAAACTGTAGAAATGATATTTCGTTCAAACCTAGGTTTGAATGACAATAAATCTTATCAAATATCAAATCAAACTTATTAATATTTATTATATCTTTATGTCGATAACCGTTCAGCGTGGTTCAACTTCTTTTAAGTTTAGATTTGCTCCACAATGATAAAGGTCCCAAAATACTAATTAGCCTCCAAAGCTCTTCATTCGTATGATTTTTCTTACATTATTAAATCACGAGAGGGCAGCACAGTGGTACAGCAGCAGCCTTACAGCACCAGAGATCTGGGTTTGATCTTGACTATGGGTGCTGACAGTATGGAGTTTGTACGTTCTTCCTGTGACCGCGTGGGTTTCCTCCTGGTGCTCCAGTTTCCTCCCACATCCCAAAGACGTGCATGTTGTAGGTTAATTGGCTTCTGTAAATTGACCCCAATGTGTAGGATAGAGCTAGTGTACGGGGTGATTGCTGGTCGGCATGGACCCATTTGGCCGAAGGGCTTGTTTCCACGCTGTATCTCTAAAGTCTAAAGAGAGGCAGCCTAGATTGAGTGTTGTAACATTGTGCAAATCAGTCAAAGGTACCAACAAACTCTGTAAACTGGGGCACAGAACTATCTATTGATGTTCTGCAAGAATTTTTTTTTTTGCTGAAGAAATCTTTGTGATTCTTAAATCTATTGATGTTATCCACGTTGAATGTTAAGGAAAGAATACCAAAACAAAATTGTGGTTGTGTCTCACAATGATAGATATTCGGTAATAAATGTGTTCTGTTTTTTAACAAGGTAAGATAGAGTAAAACACATTAGCTTTATCCATGCATACATACATTATTACATAATTACATAATTTTTAATGATATTTTTCCAACAGAATGTATATATTTTTCTATTAAACAGATTTCACCATATCAATAATCAAATATTAGTCCAGTGACAAGAATTGTCAGCAGTTCATCCTGACATAATAGGTTTCATTCTGTCTAATTATTAATCCCTGCCAAACATAATAGTAATTCAGAAGTACTTTACTAACTGCAAAGCTCTTTGCAAAGACCCAAGGTCATGAAATGTGCTGTATCAATGCTATTCATTCTTCCTTTGATACATCTTTTTCCTAGTTACTATATTATGCAGTGAAAGCTTTTGTAGAGCAGCTAAACCAACATGAAATGCAACTGAAGGGTTTAGGCTTAGGTCAGGTGTGCCTAGGTGCAGTGAAAGGCTTTTGTTTGCACGCAATCCAATCAAATCAAATGATATTATACATAATAACAATAAAGCCCAAAACCCAAGTACAACAGATCGAATGAAGAGAAAAATATCAGAGTGCAGAATATAGTTTCTCAGCATAATAGTTCCAGACAACAAGTTCAATGTGTGCAATGAGGTGGATGTTGGTGGGAAAATCAGGTCTGTACCCTAGATTGTGGAAGGAAACCTTCAGAAGTCCGATAACAGAGGGGAAGAATAAACGAAACGAAACCAAACTAAACTTTGCAGTTCCGCAATCAAGTGGCATGTGCATTCAAGCTTTTGAATCTTCTGCCTGACGGGAGCAGGGAGAAGAAGGAATGTTCAGGGTGGAAAAGATCCTTGAGACAGCTTTCCGGAGACAGCGTGGTGGTGTAGATGGAATCAATGGTGGGGAATCGGGTCTGTGAACTGGACTGGGCGACATCTACAATTCTGTAACTTATTGCTGTCTTGGACACTATAATAACTTGCTATAATTTATCACACAATGTTACTACTACGTTAGAATAGCTCACTAAGAGTAAGGAGTTTGGTCGTTCTCCCTGTGAATGCAAGGGTTTTCTATGGGTGCTCCGGTTTTCTCCCACACTCCAAAGACATCCAGGTTTGTCTTAACCTTAATTAGCTTCGGTAGAAAATTGCAAATAGTCCCTAGTGTGTATAAGTTAGTGTTAGTGTACGGGGATCGCTGGTCAGCGCAGACTCGATGGGCCGATGGGCCTGTTTCCGCGCTGTATCTCTAAAGTAAAAATGAAATAAACAACAAAAAAGTTGAATTCACCTGGGAAAATTGATTGAATTCTTGGGAATAAATGTATTGGTAAAGTCTGAAAGTTAACAAAGCCATCACAATGGTTCTCATTGGTTTGATGAATTAGATAGATCACAACTTGTTTTGAGAATCTCCAGAGGGAAATACAAATTGAGATGTTGGAAGGGGTGACTTTGTAAGTCCCTTGAGGTAGTAAGATTGAGATCTTTTTTAGAGCAGAGAGTGCAAAATGAGTCACATGCCAATCCAATTCATAATTATTGGAGGAACTCAGTGGGTCAGGCAGCATCTCTAGAGAACATGGATAGGTGACTTTTCAGATCAAGACCTTCAAACTTCAGTCTTTAGCGTTTATGAGGTTCTCAGAAATACTTTTTCTGTTTAAGATGGAGATGTCAGCTGTTTGGCAGATATGGACAACACAGTGGAACACCCTCCCGTTGTTAAAGTCTGGGAGGGAGGTCATTTTAAAATGAATCTAGAATAGTTTTATAAGCCAGGACATAGAAAAAAAGGTCCTGTCAGGGACCAATGGCCAGTCTGCTTATGAATCCAGTGGAACTTAGATTGTCTTCTCCAGAATGCTGGAGGCTGAGGGGAGACCTGATAGGAATATATTATAAACTATTTTTAACAACTCTGAGCTTGAAGATTACAAGATGGTTCAAGTTCAAGTTCAAGTGAGTTTATTGCACACAGAAAATAGTAGGCATTTACTACAAAACAGATAAATGTGTCCATATACCATGATATAAATATATACACACATGAATAAATAAACTGGTAAAGTGCAAATAACAGAAAGTGGTTATTAATAATCAGAGTTTTATCCGAGCCAGGTTTAATAGCCTGATGGCTGTGGGGAAGTAGCTATTCCTGAACCTGGTTGTTGCAGTCTTCAGGCTCCTGTACCTTGTACCTGAAGGTAGCAGGGAGATGAGTGTGTGGCCAGGATGGTGTGGGTCTTTGATGATACTGCCAGCCTTTTTGAGGCAGCGACTGCGATAAATCCCCTCGATGGCAGGAAGGTCAGAGCCGATGATGGACTGGGCAGTGTTTACTACTTTTTGTAGTCTTTTCCTCTCCAGGGCGCTCAAATTGCCGAACCAAGCCACGATGCAACCGGTCAGCATGCTCTCGACTGTGCACCTGTAGAAGTTAGAGAGAGTCTTCCTTGACAAACCGACTCTCCGTAATCTTCTCAGGAAGTAGAGGCACTGATGAGCTTTTTTGATAATTGCGTTAGTGTTCTCAGACCAGGAAAGATCTTCAGAGATGTGCACGCCCAGGAATTTGAAGTTCTTGACCCTTTCAACCATCGACCCGTTGATAAAAATGGGGCTGTGGGTCCCCCTCCTACTCCTTCCAAAGTCCACAATCAGTGCCTTGGTTTTGCTGGTGTTGAGGGCCAGGTTATTGCGCTGGCACCATATGGACAGTTGCTCGATCTCTCTTCTGTATCCTGACTCATCCCCATCAGTGATACGCCCCACAATAGTGGTGTCGTCAGCGAACTTGATGATGGAGTTCGCACTGTGGTTCGCTACGCAGTCATGGGTATAGAGTGAGTACAGCAGGGGGCTGAGCACGCAGCCTTGAGGTGCTCCCGTGCTGATTGTTATTCGAGGCTGACACATTTCCACCAATACGAACAGACTGTGGTCTGTGGATGAGGAAGTCGAGGATCCAGTTGCAGAGGGATGCGCAGAGACCCAGTTCTGCCAGTTTGGTAACCAGTTTGGAGGGGATGATTGTGTTGAATGCCGAGCTGTAATCAATGAATAACAGCCTGACATATGAGTTTTTGTTGTCCAAGTGGTCCAGTGCGGAGTGGAGGGCCAGCGAGATCGCATCCACCGTTGATCTGTTGTGGCGGTACGCGAACTGCAGTGGGTCCAGGTTTTTGTCGAGGTAGGAGTTGATTTGCTCCATGATCAACCTCTCAAAGCACTTCATCACCACAGGCGTTCGTGCCACTGGTCGATAGTCATTGAGGCACGTCATCTTACTCTTCTTGGACGGAAACATGGCAAATCCTATGTGCTGCCTCAGTGTCAACCACTATCTTACATTTTTGTATGATTGTGCCTATGTACAATAAGATTATTACTGAACTGTAAGTTACAAAAAATATTTTGCTGTACCTAGTTACAGGTGACAATAAAGTACCATTGAACCATTGAATCATTGAAATTATAGGAGGCATAGGTAGGGTAGACAGGCAGAATCTTTTTCCCAGGGTAGAGATGTCAGAGACTAGAGGGCATTACTTTAACGTGTGAGGGGCAAAGTTTAAAGGAGATGTGTGGGGCAATTATTTTACAAAGAGGGTGGTGGGTGTCCGGAATGCGCTGCCAGGGGTGGCGGTGGAGACAGATACGATAGGGGCATTTAAGAGGGTTTCAGAAAGACACGGATATGCATTGAATGGAGGGATATGGATCATATGCAGGTAGATGAGGCTGGTTTGACTCAGCATCATGTTCAGCGCAGACATTGTGGGCTGGAAGGCCTGTTCCTGTGTTCTGTTTTCTCTGCAACTGCTCAGGTCTTTAATAAATACTTTGCATCTGCAGAGAGGCAGAAAGGCAATGTAGTTGCAGATTTCAGGAAGATGGATGGGGATATTTGAGAGCACATTAATGCTAAAAGGGAGGATATATTAGATATGTCAGCAGACATAAAGACGGATAAGTCCCATGGGCTTGATGGAGGTGTATTCGAGACTGCTACGAGGAGATTGCAGGGGCCCTGGCTGAGAATTATAAATCTTTGCTAGTCACATGTGAAGTGGCAGGTGACTGCAGGACAGCTGCCGTAGAACTTTCATTCAGTCACGGAGTCATACAGCACAGAAACAGCCATTCAGCCCAACTTGTCCATGCCAACCAAGCAGCCTTATTAGCGCAAGTCCAACCTGCCCACGTTTGGCTCAGATCCCTCGAATCCTTTCCTATCACGTACCTGTCCAAATCTTTAAGTAGGGAGCACCCAGGGAAAACCCACGTTGTCACGGGGAGAGTCTACAAACTCCGTGCAGACAGCACCCGTAGTCAGGATCTCTGGCGGGTCTCTGGCACTGTAATGCCCCTGTCCCACTTAGGAAACCTGAACGGAAACCTCTGGAGACTTTGCGCCCCACCCAAGGTTTCCGTGCAGTTCCCGGAGGTTTTGGTCAGTCTCCCTACCTGCTTCCACTACCTGCAACCTCCGGCAACCACCTGCAACCTCCGGGAACCGCACGGAAACCTTGGGTGGGGCGCAAAGTCTCCAGAGGTTTCCATTCAGGTTTCCTAAGTGGGACAGGGGCATAACTCAGCAACTCTACCGCTGAGTCCCTGTGCCACCCCAAAGCTCCTTCGGAATTTTATATTTCATTCCTTGCACTGTAAATATTATGGCTAAATATCACTCAGTTTGGATAGCAGTAGCAATGTGACGTATTTGGAGATATTTAGAGATAGAGATACAGCGCGGAAACAGGCCATTCGGCCCACCGGGTCCGCGCCGACCAGCAATCCCCGCACATTAACACTATCCTACACCCACTAGGGACAATTTTTACATTTACCAAGCCAATTAACCTTCAAACCTGTACGTCTTTGGAGTGTGGGAGGAAACCAAAGATCTCAGAGAAAACTCACTTGGTCACGGGGAGAACGTACAAACTCCGTACAGACAGCACCCGTAGTCAGGATCGAACCCGGGTCTCTGGCGCTGCATTCGCTGAAAGGCAGCAACTCTACCGCTGTACCACCGTGCTGCCCAATAATTATTTGTAATTACGATTCATCAGCTCACGGGGACACAAGATCTTTCATGCAGTCAGTCCCCTCGGCTGTTGTACTAATACCTCCAGCAGTTCACTGCTAATTTCACAGATGCAAGTGCTCTCTGGCAGCTACCCCAACCTACAGCTCCATGTTGCCAGCTCCAGCACCATCTGTTCACAGCAGCACATTACTCACCTGTACAAGCCGCTTTTTGTGAGAGTCTTCGTGTATAGCATGTCATCAAATCATGAGAGGAATAGATCGGGTGGACGCACAAAGTCTCTTGCCCAGAGTAGGGGAATGGAGAACCAGAGGGCAACAGTAGGTTTAAGGTGAAGGGGGAAAGATTTTATAGGAATCTGAGAGGTAACTTCTTCATGCCAAAGGGTTGTTGTTTAAAAAGGGAGCTCACTTCAGGCAAGCGAGCTGCTGGAGGAGGTAGGTGAAGCAGGGAGCATGTCAACCAAGATGCCCCAACTAATTGAGTCCCACTGTCCCATATCCTCTAAACCTTTTCTATCTAGGTACTTGTCCAAGCATCTTATAAATGCTGTATATTACCTGCCTTAATTACCCCCTCTGGCATCTTGTTCTATACACTCTCTCAGTGACAAAATTGCCCCTCAGGTTCCTATTAAATGTTGCACCTCTCATCTTCAACCTTTTACAGAAACAGCATGGAAACAGGCCCTTCGACCCACTGAGTTCACACCAACCATCGATCACCCATTCACACTAATTCTATGTTGTCCTTGATCCATTTGCAGCGAAGTGGCGCAGCAGTAGAGTTGCTGCCTTACAGCGTCAGAGATCCTGACTATGGGTGCTGTCTGCATGGGGTTTGTACGTTCTCCCCGTGACTGCGTAGGTTTTCAACAGGTAGTCTGATTTACTCACACACCCCAAAGACATGCTGGTTTGTGGGTCAATGGGCTTTGGTAAAAATTGTAAATTATCCCCAGTGTGCAGGATAGTGCTAGTGTACGGCTGATCGTTGGTCAGCTTGGACTCGTTGGGCCGAGGGGCCTATTTCCATGATGTATCTATAAAGTCTAAAAGGGTCAGGCAGCATCTGTGGAGGGAATGGATAGACGATATTTCAGGTTGGGGCCAATCTTCAGATTGTTTGTAACTTGAACTTGAACTTGAACTTGTTTAAAATCTCGTTAGAAAAACACCACACAGCAGAGTTCTTTGTGAACATGCATTTTCTACATGTAGATAGCCTTGGTCTACAAAAAGAAAGGCTTAAAAGATTAGCAGCTGAAAAACTCCTATAATCTTGACCTCAGACAAAGCTGCAAGCTACATGTTACAACCTGGCCACATGTAAGGCTGTGTTTTGGTGTCAGAAACAAAATCCCCTTTCCGTCTGAAGTAAAGGATGCTAGGATGGTTAGGAGTCTCTTAGACAAGTGGAGTGGTCTAGTGCAGACTGGTGCTGATTAGAAATGTGCTTTGTTGTTCTTTTGAACCAGGTATTCTAAACCAGTCAAAGTTTGGTTGTAGACACAAGGGACTGCAGATGACGGTTATCAAAACAAATTACAAAGTCCTGGAGGAATTCAGCGGATCGGGCAGCAACTATTCAAGAGAACATTTCAGGTTGGGATCCTTCTTCAGACTGATCGTAATAGCGGGGAGAAAGCTGGAAGAGAGACGCAGGCAGGACAAAGCCTGGCAAGTAATAGGTGGATACAGGTGAAGGTGGTGGGTTCATTTGCAGATGGTTGGACCGAGGCCAGAGATGAAAAGGTAAAAGACTGTGAGATAAGGAGATACGAAGAGATTATGTGCACTGTGAAGCCAGAGGAAAGGAGATGGATGGGGATGGGGGGGGGAGAATGGGTGTGTATTCAAAGGGGGCACAGGGAAGAGAATGTATTGATAGCAAAACTTGTGCTTTAAAAATATGCAGATTGAAGATATTGCCAGCATCGTTATTGTATAAAAACAAGAGACACAAAATGCAATTGGTGTCGTTTTGGGTCAGAATGCTTCTTCGGACTCAATATCCCTATTGCCACCAAATTAATGAGAAACTGTAATTCACAAAGGAAATTAACAAACCTAATCTCAACAACGACAATTTTAAAAGTGGTGCAAGAATAGAGGGAACTCAAGGTGCTTGTGCACATATTTCTAAGAGAGGCACAACAAGTTAACAATGCAGTTAATAAAGGGGACTTTGAAAATGGTGTCAAAACCTGGCTCCTCTTGCATGCCGGATCAGTGGACTATTTCTGTACACTTGCTAATCGGGGATGTGCTTGGGTATGGCGATTCTCTACTGGACTGTTTGTAAGAAAATAATTTCACTGTGCGTTTGCACTTTGCACATGTGACAAGAAGTGCACTATTGAACCACAATAAAACACCATTTTAAACAGAAGCTTGATGTTAAAATTCACAAGTAATGGTTGGACCTCAGATGGAACATTTTGAGTAACTGTGGGCTCCACACATTCAGTTCCATCATGTTGATGAAACAAACCTCCCATCCAATAGTCTGGAAAGTGTCTCATGCAGACAGTGTCTCTTCACACTGTGTTTTTGATTTTCTGTTTTTGGATTGAATTCTGTTTTTAATTTGTGTCATTGTGATGTCTTTAATTACTTGTTTTACTCCGATTATATGTTTTTATTCCGATTACTATGTAAGGTGTCCTTGAGATTTTGTATGAAAGGCGCCCATTAAATATAAAATTTATTATTATTATTATTAAAGGGCCTGGCCCACTTGGGTGTTATTTGCGCATCATTTACGCGACATCATTTATGCATCCGACGCATGATGCATGCGACGTGATAACGCGTGCATGGCGTGCATTACGCGGGCATGGCGTGTGGTGAGACGTGGTGGCGTAGGCAGTGACGCGCGGTAGCGCATGGCGCCCCAGAATATTGGAATTCTCAAAATCCTCGCGCACCACCTACGTGACGCGCAAATGACGCCCGTGGGACAGGCCCTTAACTCTCTGTCCATCTGTCTTACTCTGTGTCTATCCCTCTCTCTCTCCTCCCTTTGTCTCCCGTCTGTCTTTCTCTCTCTCCCTCTCTCCTACTCCTTCTCTCTCTCTCTCTCCCACCCTCTCTATCTCTGTCTGTCTGTCTGTCTCTTTCGTTCTGATTCTGTCTGTCTGTCCGTCTCTCCCCCCTTTCTCTCTTTCTCCCTCTGTCTCTCTCTCTCTCTCTGCCCCTGTCCATCTCTCCCCTCCTCTGTCTCTCTACCTCGCTGGTTCTCTCTCTCTCTCTCTCTCTCTCTCTCTCCCCCTCTCTCTCTCTCTCTCCCCCTCTCCCCCTCTCCCTCCCCATCTATTCGTCCTCTCCTTATCGTATTGTTGTCAAGAGTTGGAATAATCTGCCTGCAAAATGTTATCACGTAACTGTAAAATGAGAATTACCAGAGGATTGAAAATCACTTTTTGCAAAAACATATTGACATGAATGTCATTGGAGCCCAGAGAAATCTCCTGGAATATTTCCAAGGAGCCAAACTCTGAAATGTTCGGGCAGCAGATAGGAAGAAACTCCCTCGAAACTCCCCTCATCTGTATTAAATATATAATTCCGGTCATTAATTATACAAAATCTATGCTAATTATACAAAACCATGCATCAGTGCTAATCACTGCAATTGTACTTGTAATAAATATGTAAATGGTGTGCAAATACATGTAAATTCATGGTAAATTTGCCCTTTGTTTTGTCACTGGCAGCAGCTACATTCTTCATTTGTTCTCCTATTTGCTCTGCGCAAATCACTTGAAATTGTCGCATATTCTTTTCAGGCTTTTCATTTAAAAATAGACTTAGAAAAAAATGCTGCATTTAAAAACATTCGGAACAAATGGCAGAGATCATAAATTCATAAGTTCTAGGTTCAGAATTAGGCCAATCGGCCCATTTAGTCAACTCCAGCATTCAATCATGGCTGATCTATCTTTCCCTCTCAACCCCATTCTCCTGCCTTCTCCCCATAACCCCTGACACCAGATCCCGACCCATGATTGACCATTGTTGCGACTATTTTCCAGATGCACGTCTGACAACACCCAGTCGGTGAGAATTTCAAAGACTTTAAGGTCTTCAGCTGGAAATTGGTTCAGCTGAATGGAAAAAACATTCAGAAAATTAGCTAAAGGGTCTATAGTTCCTAGAAAGAGAAAAGAAAGAATGCAGATACTATCACAATGTTTAAACGGGTACTATCGCAAAGTTCAAGAAACATTTAGACAGGTACATGGACAGGGTAAGTCAAACACAGGGACTAGTGTAGATGGGACATGTTGGTCGGTGTGGGTAAGTTGGGCCGATGGGCCTGTTTCCACACTCTATGACTCTATGATAATAAAAACGTTTAAAGGACACTATGTTAGGTACATGGATAGGAAAGGTTTAGAGAGATATGGGCCAAACGTGGACAAATGGGACTAGCATGGATGGGGCATCTTGGTCAGCATGGACACATGCAGCATGACTCTATGACATTCTGTAACTCTGTGACAGTTTACTAGTAAATTAGTAACAGGGAACAGTACAGCACGGGGACAGGCCTTTCGGCCCACAATGCTTGTGCTGACCACGATGCCAAGTTAAACAAATTTAATTTGCCTGCACATGATCTATATCCCTCTCATCCTTGAACTTCCATGTGCCCATGTAAAAAGTCTGTTAAACACTACCATCGTATCTGCCGCCACCATCACCCCTGGCAATGTGTTCCAGGCCCCCATAACTCTCTTTGTAAAAAAAATTGCCTCTCTCATCCCTCTCTCATCTTATAGCTATGCCTCTAGTGTTGGACATTACCACCCAGAAAAAAGGTTCTGACTGTCTACCCTATCTACGCCTCATAATTTTATATACTTCTCTCAAGTCTCCCCTCAACCTCTGAAGTTCCAGAGAAAACACACCAAGTCTAGCCAACCTCTCCTTGAAACTGAAATCCTCCAATCCAGGCCGGTGTACTGGTAAACCTCCTCTGCACCCACTCCAAAGCTGACCCACTGGGTTACCCCAGCACTTTGTGTCTGTCTTGATTCCCTTCCCCTGTGTTAAAGGCTCTGTGCACTAGATGGAAATTCGATGGAGATTTCTTGTCAATATTAACATGTACTTTAGCTGCAGCAGATATTTTGTGCAGAGATTTTCCAAGGAAAGAAGAAAAGCCAGCTATTCCAACGAGAGCATTTTTGTAGTTCTCCCCCCCTGGCAGTTTTTGTGATGCGGACACCTGACGAGCGTTCGCAAGCAAAGTCGCCACCACTTGATAAATGACATTGGGCAATATTGATTAAGAAATGGCAAGAACTGCCCTGTCAGGAGTCTGAGATTTGCTGCTGGCACAGAAGAACATTACTCGCACTGACAGGACATAATTGATGTTAGCATGATTCTGCAAATCCCCTTATAGCATCACACAGCACTTGCTTATTCAATCCAAAATGCTGAGAACAGTGATTGTTAGACCAAGCTATAAAACGAGCGCCTTACCCTTTTGGAACTAAGAATGCCTGTGTGATCAATCGACCACGTTCAGCTTCAAATTGCCAAAGGAAAAGCAGGTGACATAAGCCATTCTCTGCATGAACTCATTTTTTTCATTGGTCAATAATCAAAAGTCAAGAGTGTTTTATTGTCATATGTCCCGAAACGGAACAATGTCATTTTTACTTGAATCAGCAGCAGGATAAATATAATACCATACCGGGCCTGTACTTGCTGGAGTTTACAAGGATGAGCGGACACCTCATTGAAACTTACCGAATAGTGAAAGGCCTGGATAGAGTGGAGGTGGAGAGGATGTTTCCACAGGTGGGAGAGTCTAAGACCAGAGGCTGTAGCCTCAGAATAAAAGGGTGAACCTTTAGAAAGGAGATGAGGAGGAATTTTGTTAGTCAGAGGGTGGTGAATCGGTGGAATTCATTGCCACAGATGGCTGTGGAGATCAAGTTAATGGATATTTGTAACACAGAGGTTGATAGATTTTTAATTAGTATAGGTATCGGGATTTTGGGGAGAAGGCAGGAGAATGAGGTTAAGAGGGTAAGATAGATCAGCCAAGATTGAATAGTAAACGTGATGGGCCGAATGCCCTAATTCTGCTCCTATAACTTACGAATTTAAGAACATATGACATAGGAGGAGAATTAGGCTCCTCAATAGATAATATAATAAAATGTATAGATAACAACCAATATTTTTACAGAGTTTTATGCTGGTAAGATTTTTTTTTTAATGAAAAAAACTGTTATATAACTACCTTTCTCTTAATCTCCAAAAAAGGCTTTGCTTTTTATCTTAAAATGGATTGTTATGTTCAATAAATAAACAATCCCAAAATAGTGCAAAAATGGACAGCAACATCCAAAATACCTAGTGCAACCCAGACAATTTCTAGTTTGCAGGTGAGTTGGAGTTTATAGTGTTCAATAGTTTAGTTTAGTTTATTATTGTCACGTGCGTCGAGGTACAGTGAAAAGCTTTTGTTCACGTGCTATCCCGTATATGAACGCCTATACATGAATACAATCAAGCCATCTACAGTGATAAAAATTGAATAATTGTAATGGATGACAGCAAATCCCCTTCTGGGACTGGCAGGCAAAGTCACCACACTCTGGTGCCATCCAACGCAATAGAGTTATGGTTTAAACAGCAAGCACAGTTTTATTTTTTAATACACAACAATTTAATCTATTGAAGAAGGCCAATGTGTTCTCTAAAGAACATGCTTGGATTAGGGGGTATTAACTATAAGGACAGGGTTGAAACACTTGGATTGTTTGAGAGGTGTAGACAGTCAGAATCTTTTTTCCAAAATAGAAAAATCAAATACTGAAGAGTATTGCTTTAAGGTGCGAGGTGGAAAGTTTAAAGGAGATGTGCAGGATAAGTTTTATTTTACACAGTGAGTAGTGGGAGCCTGGTATGCCAGGGGTGATGGTGGAGGCAGATTTGATAGTGGTGTTAAACAGACTTTTGGGTTGGCGCATGGATATGTAGGGAATGGTGGGGGTATGGATTATGTGCAAGCATAGAAGAGTTGGTTTTGGCATGATATTCGGCACAAAAATTGTGGGCCGAAGGGCCAGTTCCTTGTCTTTGTTCTATCTATCCTGCAAATCCAACAATCATTTAACACATTGAATCCCTCTGAACTCATTTCTCAGATTTACTGGTACAGTTCAATGAATTTGCAGCAATTGTTTTATCAAGAGTGCTTTAATGCACTCACCGGTAACACAATAACCGAGTTTAGTTTAGTTTAGAGATAGAGTGAAAACAAGTCCTTCGGCCCACCGAGTCCACACCGACCAGCGATCACTTGTGCACCATAGTTCTATGTTATCCCACTTTCTCAACTACTCCCTACACACTCAGGGCAATTTACAGAGGGCCAACAAACCTACAAACCCGCACGTCTTTCAGATGAGGGAGGAAACTGGAGCACCCTGGGAAAACCCACGTGGTCACAAGGAGAATATCCAAACTCCGCACAGACAGCACCCGAGGTGGGAATTGAACCTGGGACTGGCACTGTGAAGCAGCAACTCTATCCGTTGCACCACTATGCCGCTCCCAGCTACTCAGCTCAGGAGTGGTTCATAACCTGAGATATGTAAGTGTTCAACTGCAAATTGGAAGTACTGTGGTCACATCCATATGCAGTGTTTTGTACATCATTCTCCTCAAGAGCGAAATGGTATCACAAAGTGACTGCACTCAAAATTATTTAAGAGAGTCAGTATGTCTAATTGTCGTATGTACCAGTAATGGAACAATGACATTCTGGGTAGTGTTTCAGGTAATGACGCTTCTTCTGAAGAAGGGTCCCAGCACGAAATGTCACCCATTCTTTTCTCCAGAGATGCTGCCTGACCAGCTGAGATACTGAGCTACTGCATGGCAGCTGAGATACTCCAGCACTTTATCCCTGTATCCGCTGTTCCAGGTGTGGACTGCTGTATATCGGCTAAACACCTCTGATCGATCCCCCTAAACCTACTTGATCTCCCAGTTGCTGAACACTTTAACTCCCCCTCCCATTCCCACACTGGTCTTTCTGTCCTGGGCTTCCGTCATTGTTAGAGTGAGGCCCAACACAAATCGGAGGAACAGCACCTCGTATTTCACTTGGGTAGCTTGCACCCCAGCGGTATGAACATTGACTTCTCTAACTTCAAGTAGCCCTTGCTTTCCCTCTCTCTCCATCCCCTCCCCTTTCCCAGTTCTCTGACCAGTCTTACTGTCTCCGACTACATTTTATCTCTGTACCACCCATTCCCCTGACATCAGTCTGAAAAAGGGTCTCAACCCGAAACGTCACCTATTCCTTCTCCCCAGAGATGCTGCCTGTCCCGCTGAGTTACTCCAGCATTTTGTGTATATATTCGATTTAAACCAGCATCTGCATTTCTTTCCTACACATGTTGTCCTCCAGCACTTTATCATCTACATAAGATTCCAGCATCTGCAGCTTCACAAGACTGTCCTAACTCTTTGCCTTCTGAGTCTACCGTTAGGTTAAACCAGCATCTGTAGTTCATTTTTTCTACAATGAAATTCTTATTTCATTATGCGGGCTGCTTTTCTGAGTTTTAGGTTTAGGTTTATTATTGTCACATGTACGTTCCACAGTGAAAACCCTTTGTTTTGCATACTATCTAATTAGGTTAGATAATAGTATACATAAACAAAAGCAAGTTAATCTCATACAATGCAATGGAGCAAAGGGGGAAGATACCGAATATAGTTCTCAGATGACATAGAGAACAGAATATAGTTCTTAGCATTGTCGCTGATCAGTTCCATCAACAAAATCCAATGTCTGCAATGGGGTAGAGGTGAATCGGACACTACCCTAGCATATGGAAGTACTGTTAGGGGAAGGGAAGAAGTGTTACCAGGTTTCTGAAAGTTTCTTCCATAAGCTAGGGCACTGTCTGATTCACCTCTCCCCCAGTGCATTTGGAATCACATAGTTTATTTTGTCAGCCATGTCATCAAGTGATCCAAAAAATCGGGGCATGAAAGCATCAGGTTCAACGATATTAAAAAACTAACTTCTTGGCAAAATACACGAACGATTCACTGACTCTCAAGTAAAAACTCAGTTCCCAGGATAAATTCATGCCAAGATCAATTGGCATACAAATAGATCTACTCTTGTTCGAAGGGGCCACAGTGCAAATCGACAGTGAAACTTGGGAATTTTTATAACGATTTCTCAAAGCAAATCAATGCAATAGTTCTGGGATACTTGAAAGAGCAATAAAAAGGAGTTAGCCGCAACATAAAGAGGATTAGGAAGCAGAATGCTGCAAAAGCATCAGGATCAGTGTCAGCCCATTGTGTATACATTACTTTCATTGACTGACAGAGGCAAGATAAACCCTGCTTAAAGAAGGATCTGCTGCACATTATTTATATGGCCGTCACATTTAGTATCAAAAACGGACAAAGCTCTCAACTGCTATATTGGTAAATTATGGTTGACTCGATCATTTGATGTACATCACAAGCACAACATCAACCTCCGTACATCAAAGGCAAAAGTCAATGGAAAACCCACGATTGCATTGATCGTCCTGGTTAGCTTTTAGTTCCAGTTTTGGAGATACAGCGCAGAAACAGGCCCTTCGGCCCATCAAGTCCGCGCCGACCAGCGATCAGTACACCAGTACACTAGCACCATCCTACACACACTAGGGACAATTTACAGTTTTACCAATGCCAATTGAACTACACACCAGTACGTCTTTGGAGTGTGGGAGGAAATCTGAGCACCCAGGGAAAATCCACGCTGTCACGGGGAGAATGTACAAACTCCATACAGACAGCACCCGTTGTCAGGATCAAACCCGGGTCTCTGGTGCTGTAAGGCAGCCACTCTACCACTACGCCACTGTGCTGCCCCTTTGAATTAATGGAACAAGAGAATTAAGAAGACAAGAGTCAGTGGAAATACCCACGATTGTGTTGACTGTGTTAATACTAAAACCTGCTCTGATATTGGATTTAGTCAAGAATCAAAAATAAATTGACGTAATTTGTGTGATTGTCAAAGTAACAGAAACAGAACAATGCAAGGAAACAAATAACTACGAAAGCTGGTTTATTTATACCAAAGATACACATAAAGTGCTGGAGTAACAAAGCAAGTCAGGCAGCATCTCCTATGGAAAATGGATGGGTGGCTTATTGGGTCGGAACCCTTCTTCAGACTGAAAGTGGGGAGTGGGGGGGGAAGAGTGAAAAGCTGGAGGCACCAGGACACCTTCTTGCCTGAGGTCATTTGTTTGCGGCCCTAATTGGTCTTTATCCTGCACTAAACGTTATTCCTGTTATCATGTAAATGTACACTGTGGATGGCTCCATTGTAATCTTGTATAATCTTTCTGCTGACTGGTTAGCATGCAACAAGAAGCTTTTCACCGTACTTTGGTACAGGTGACAATAAACTAAACTAAACTAAATGTTCAGACAGATTATGTAGCTGGAAGTACTAATTGAATTTTAGAAGACGACATTTTATAAACAGTTTAATGTGTGAATTGTTAAAGCCGAACAAAACAGAAGCAACTTCCAGAGCTGCGATGCTAATTTCCACACATATCCGCTATTAACTGAGGAAAGT
The DNA here is from genome assembly GCF_010909765.2 of Amblyraja radiata. NCBI lineage: Eukaryota > Metazoa > Chordata > Chondrichthyes > Rajiformes > Rajidae > Amblyraja > Amblyraja radiata. The sequence continues at coordinate 19,148,126 of NC_045979.1, forward strand.
TCAGGGGATGGTGGGACGTGTTGCCTCACTTGTACTACTTATCAGAGCTTCTCTGGAGTTTAGTCTAATTGGCTGGTTTAATTAGAAGGAACATGATCTCTGTGGATTTGTTGATGATGGCAAGAGGGTGGCAGAGTGAGAGGAGAATGATTTTACAGCTCAGAAGTAGCGTTTGCTGTTTGCTGTGGAAGTCTCAGTTCTGGTTGTCAGTCGAACTGACGGGGCTGCAAGTTGTCAAAACAACCCCGTCACATCTCATCAGTCGGCTGACGTGAAGTGGGACTCTCGTTTTATTTTGAATTCCTCGTCACATTTCGCTATCCTCCGGCGAATTATTCATCTCGTCGAGAAATCGGGGATTTGTGACCAAGACGGATGGATAAGAAAGACAGGGTCGCCCAAAGGGAAGATGGGGTAAATAAGGTGTACCAAATCATGAGAGGAATAGGTCGGGTAAATGCGCAGAGTCTTTTGCCCAGAGTTGGGAAATTGAGAACCAGAGGACATAGGTTTAAGGTGAGGGGGGAAAGGCTTAATAGGAACCTGAGATTTGTTTACACAAAGGTTGGTGGATGTATGGAAGGAGCTGTCGGAGAAGGTGGTTGGGGCAGGTACTAACATAACATTTAAGAGAGATTTGGACAGATCTAGGAATAGGATAGGTTTAGGAGGTTGTGGGTCAAGGGCAGGCAGGTGGCATTAGTGTAGATGGGGCATGTTGGTTGGCATGAACAACGGGCCAAAGGGCCTGTTTCCACGCTGAATGATTGTGACAAGATATGCTCTGCTGGATCATCAGAGCTGCAAAAGCATGGTCAAGAAAGGTTCAGAGGTACAGTACATGGATCAATTGCCATGAAAATGGGACTAGCTTAGATTGGGGCACCTTGGTTGAATTGGACGAGTTGGGCCAAAGAGCCTGTTTCTGTGTCATATGACTGTAACAGAAGGATGGAAAGACACAAGGAACTGCAGGTGCTGGGATCATGTGTAAAACACAAAGTGCTGGAGGAACTCAGTGGGTCAGGCAGCATCACTGGAGGACATGGACATGACGTTTTGGGTCGTGACTCTTTTTCAGACTGATTGTAGTGAGGTGGAGGGGGGTAAAGAAAGCTGGAAAAGAGGTGGGGGCAGGACAAACACAATACAAATTGGTAGAACAGCACATCATATTTCGCTTGGGCAGCTTACAACCCCACGGTGTGAATTTTGATTTCTCTAACTTAAAGTAATCAGGATGCATCACAGCTTGGTTTGGGAACAGCTCCATCCATAACCACAAGAAATTGCAGCAAATTGTGGACGCAGACCAGACCATCACAAACCACCCTTCCTTCTATTGACTCCATTTATACCTCATGCTGCCTCGGCAAGGCCAGCAGCATAATCTAGGACAAGTTGCACCCTGGCCACTCTTCTTCTCCCCTCAGGCAAAAGATGTAAAAGTGTGAAAACGCACACTACCAGATTCGGAGAAAGTTTCTTCCCAGCTGTTATCAGGCAACTGAATAATCCTACAACACCAGAGAGCAGTGCTGAACTACTATCTGCCTCTTTGATGACTCTCAGACTATCCTTGATCGGACTTTGCTGGCTTTACCTTGCAGTAAATGTTATTCCCTTATCATGTATCTATACACTGTAAATGGCTCGATTGTAATCATGTGTTGTCTTTGTGCTGACTGGTTAGCACGCAACAAAAGCTTTTCACTGTACCTCGAGTGACAATAAACTAAACTGAACTGAAAATTAACTGAACTGATCCCCTCTTTCTCTGCCCTCCCCCACCCTAGTTGTCGTACTAGTTTCACTGTTGTCCTGTTGAGTTTCACTGCCTGAATAACTTGTTATCACCTAGCCCACAGCCAACATTGAACCATTGTGGGCTCCACCTTTTCTTGATCATCGTTACATTCTGCATATATTTCATTCATTTGTTCTATATCTCTCTATTTCACTGACTAAATCTCTAATTTCCCTTTCTCTTGAATCTCAGTCCAAAGAAGGGTCTCCAAAGATGCTGCCTCACACACTGAGTTACTCCAGCACTTTGTGTTTTACTCAAACGGATGGAAAGTATATCTGGTGTGGAGTTTGAGATCTAATGATAGTTCAAGAGAGTGACTGATACTACTTGCTTTCAGCACAGTGGGAGCTCAGATAGAAAAAGGAGTCAATTGTTCAACAGTTAGGGCAGTGTTAAGGAGCTGCAGATGCTGGAATCTTGTCAAGATCATAATGTACTGGAGTAACTCAGCAGGTCAGGCAGCATCTCTGGAGGACATGGATAGGTGATATTTCAAGTCGATACTCTTCTTCAGACTAATTGTGTTGGGCGGGGCAGTGGGGGAGAAAGCTGGAAGAGTGCTCTGGCACAGTGGTGCAGTGGTAGAGTTGCTATCTTCCAGTGCCAGAGACCCAGGTTCAATCCTGACTATGGGTGCTATCTGTACGGAATTTTTACTTTCTCCCTGTGACCGCATGGGTTTTCTCCAGGTGCTCCAGGTTCCTCCCACATTCCAAAGACTTGCAGGTCGGTAGGTTAATTGGCTTCCGTCAATTGTCGCCAGCGTGTAGCATAGAACTAGTGTGCGGTGATTCCTGGTTGGCCCAGACTCGGTGGGCTGAATGGCCTGTTTCTACGTTGTATCTCTAAAAAGGAAAAGAAGTGGGATAAGGGCAAAGCCTGGAAAGTGATAGGTGGATACACAGTTCGGGGAACAATATCGAGGAGAACATTAGCAGCTATCTGCTGTATCTCTAAAACCTAAATTAAACGAGTGTGAATGAGTGATTAATGGCCAGCATGGACTCGGTGGGCAGAAGGGCCTGCTTCCATGATGTATCCTTCAAACAATCGATTCTTGTACTTGATGGCTGATCTAATTGCCCCATCCAGAATTGTTAAAACTCTGTGAACTACTTGTGTCCCAGCTTTTGCCATTCAGGCGGTACAGTGGCACAGCGGTAGATTTGCTGTCTAACAGAGCCAGTGACCCGGGTTTGATGCTGACTACGGGCGCTGTCTGTACGGACTTTGTATGTTCTCCCTGTTCCAGCTTTAACATTAGCCATTCGTGAGACGCAGGCATTTTACTCACGAGGCAAAGCCACAATTTATATTACGGCAACACATTATTTTGATCACGCAGATGTAATTTATCCACATGAAAAATAAAAATGACACTACTCGCATGCAAATTAAAATTTAACAGGCGGTAGCTGTTTGTGTTATCCCGAAATTAATGCCTGTACTAAAATTACACACGCTCCCACGTGTCAGGGAGCAAACAAAATATATGCACACAGCTAACTAATCTCCTCGTAAAAGCTTAGTAATATTTTCCAAAGGCAATAATTCAATATAAACTCCACATTTTTGCACCAGTGGTTTATGATGGTGGAATTCTTGAACTAGAAAAACATACGTTAAACACGCTGTACAGAATAGTGATGACACAGGTGTGTGTGTTGGAGTCTGCATCTTCCTTCATAAATTATCAAAATTATTACTGAAACTGAATACTCGTGTTGTAGAGCAATATTGAGGGGGAAATTAGCAGCTGTCCACTGTAGTTTGTTGCCTCCAGAATGCTTGTGTGGGCAATATTGATTTCCTCTGCAATTTTATTGTTATTGGTTCATTTTCCCAGAAACATTGTGAGATGATTCAGATATAACGGCTCACGAAGTACAGTCCAACTCTGACATCACCTTTCAAACCCGCCATGCCCCTTTAAATATATCACGTTATTAACCACCTTTTGCACAACACTTTGGTCACTTTCCCAAAATAGAACATGGAAAAGTATAGATAGACACAAAAAGCTGGAGTAAGTCAGCGGGTCGGACAGGAGAAGGTGACCTTTCGCGTCGAGGCCCTTCTTCATACTGAGAGTCAGGGGAAAGGGAAACGAGAGATAAAGATGGTGATATAGAGAGATATAGAACAAGTGAATGAATGATATGCAAAAACATAACGATGATAAAGGAAACAGGCCATTGTTAGCTGTGGGCTGGGTACAAAATAATTACAGACAATGGAACACCAGGATGCCAGTGAAACTAGTGCATGCACTAGTATAGCACTGGAACAGGCTTAGCAACACACAGTTTTTATGCTTAACATGATGCCAAGAGAAATACAAAATGCTGGAGTGACTCATTGGGTCAGGCAGCATATCTGGAGAAAATGGGTGGGTGACGTTTCCGTCAGGGCTATCAATGTCAAGGTAAATTGATCTCATTATAATCCATATCCCTCCTTTCCCTGCCTATCGATGTGTCTATCTAAAGGCCTCATAAATGTCACTATTGTATCTGCCGCCACCACCATCCGTAGAAGCGCGTTCCAGGCACCCACCATCCTCTGTGTAAAATAAACTGCCCCGCATATCTCATAGTCATAGTCATAGAGTGATACAGCATGGAGACAAGCCCTTTGGACCAACTCATTATTGCTGACCAAAATACCCCATCTAAGCTAGTCTCATTTGCCATGTTTGGCCCATATCCCTCAAATCCTTTCCTATCCATCAATGATTTAGATGAAAGGATTCAAAGTAACATTAGCAAATTTGCAGATGACACAAAGCTGGGTGGCAGTGTGAACTGTGAGGAGGATGCTATGAGAATGTAGGGTGACTTGGACAGGTTAGGTTAGTGGGCAGATGCAGTTTAATGTGCATAAATGTGAGGTTATCCACTTTGGTAGCAAAAACAGGAAGGCAGATTATTATCTAAAAGGTGTCTAGTTGGGGAAAAAGGGGAAGTACAACGGGATCTGGGGGTCCTTGTTCATCAGTCAATGAAAGTAAGCATGCAGGTACAGCAGGCAGTGAAGAAAGAGAATGGCATGTTGGCCTTCATAACAAGAGGAGTTGAGAATAAGAGCAAAGAGGTCCTTCTGCAGTAGTACAGGGCCCTAGAGAGACCACACCTGGAGTATTATGCACAGATTTGGTCCCCTAATTTGACGAAGGACATTATTTCTATTGAGAGAGTGCAGCGTAGGTTTACAAGGTTAATTCAAGGGATGGCGGGACTGTCATATGCTGAGAGTGGAGCGGCTGGGCTTGTGTACTCTGGAGTTTAGAAGGATGAGAGGGAATCTTATTGAAATATAAGATTATTAAGTGTTTGGACACGCTAGAAGCAGGAAACATGTTCCCGATGTTGGGGGAGTCCAGAACCAGGGGCCACTATTTAAGAATAAGGGGTAAGCCATTTAGAACGGAGATGAGGAAACACTTTTTCACAAGGGCGGTGGAGACCGGTTCTAGATGGGGCTCTTAAAGATAGTTTAGTCAGGGGATATGGGGAGAAGGCAGGAACGGGGTACTGATTGGGGATGATCAGCCATGATCCCATTGAATGCGGTGGAGAGAGAGGGAATGCCGGTGCTACCTGAAGTGAGAGAATTCAATATTCATACTACAGGGCTGTAAGCTGCCCAAGCAAAATATGAGATGCTGTTCCTCCAATTTGCATTTAGCCTCACTCTGACAATGGAGACCAAGGACAAAAAGGTCTGTGTATGAATGGGAAGGAGAATGAAAGTGTCCAGCAACCGGGAGATCAGGTTGGTTCACGCGGGCAGAGCGAAGGTGTTCCGCAAAATGATTGCATTTGGTCTCGCCGATGTATAAGAGTCCACATCTTGAGCAATGGATACAGTAGCTGAGGTTAGAGGAGGTGCATGTGAACCTCTGCCTAATCAGAAAGGACTGTCGGGGTCCCTGGACAGAGTCGAGGGAGGAGGTATAGCGACAGGTGTTGCATCTTCTGCGGTTGCAGGGGAAGGTACCCAAAGAGGGGGTAGTTTGGGTGGGAAGGGATGAGTTAACCAAGAAGTTGCGAAGAGAATGGTCTCTGATAAGGCGGAAAAGAGTGGAGATGGGAAAATGTGGCTGGTGGTGGGATCCCGTTGAAGGTGAGGGGAAATCTCAACCTCCTCCTCTGGCAGCTTGTTCCATTGAGGCACCACACACTGAGTGAAAATGTTGCCCAGTATTTCCTATTAAATCTTTTCCCTCTCACCTTAAACCTATCTTCTCTGGTTTTCGATTCCCCTACCCTGGGTAAAAGAGTCTGTGCCTTCACCTTATCTATTCCCCTTATGATTTCATGCACTTCTATAAGAACACCCCCTCAGCCTTGCTCCAAGCAATAATGTTATGGCCTGCCCAACCTTTCCAAAAAGCTCAAGCCTTCAAGTCCTGCAACATCCTTGTCAATTTTCTCTGCACTCTTTCCAGTTAATTTCATGCTTCCTGTAGCAAGGGGACCAAAAGTAAACATAGTGAGCCTGTCCCACTTGGGCAATGTTTTTGGCGACTGCCGGCGACTGTCATAGTCATAGCAGGTTGCCGAAAAACTGGCGACTGGAACCCCCTACGATAATGTCTATGACAATGTCTACAACAACCTACCACCTAGTTGACGTCAAGCTACGACAAGCTACCGACAACCGGCGACCCATTAGGACGTCCACCTCCGACAACCTACGTCCACTCGCAACAAGCTGCGACAAGGTAAGACAATTCAGTCGCCGGTACCTATCGCCAGTTGACGTAGGTTGACGAAGGTTGTCGCAAATGGAATTCACCGGCGACAACTGGCGTCAGGAGAAGTCAAGCTACGCTCATTGGCATCAAGCCAACTCTCGCCGACTGTTGCCGAAAAGATTTGAACATTTCAAAATCCAGCGGCGACCAGAAAAACGCTACGATTCTTTGGGCGACCGAGGAGACGACTCACAACCATACAGGCGACAACCCGGCTACCATGTGGCGACAGCTTAGTCGCCTGTAGTCGCCTAAAATATCGCCTAAGTGGGACATGCCCTTAACACTCCAAATGCAACCTCACCAACGTCTTGTACAATGTTAAACTTTGCCCCTTTCTCCTTAAAGCTATGAAAAATTTGTATGTGCCAAGCATAAAATGTCTCAAAATGTCTTAAGTTATATACAGAGATCAACTGTTCTCATTTAAAAACGTTAATAAGTAGTTCTATTTTCCTGTAACAACCAAGCCTTGTGCCTAACCAAACTCCCCTAAAAACTCCAATAAAGGAAGATTTAGATGTGTAGTGGGAAAATTTCCACTAGATTTGATATACAAATAAAGCTTTTTGTTTTGTTCCCAAGGCTATTCAAAATGTTTAATGTATTCCCTTTTAATCAATCAATGAGGAATGTTCATTAGTTTGTTTTGAGGTTACGATTAATTAGGAGTTTAATCGATCTTTAAGCCACAACAGACAGTTCAGCAAGTTATTGACCTACTTCTTACTATAAAATAATTGCTTAATATTTCCCCAGTGAGCCCCAAATGGAACATAATGAGGTTTTATAGAACGGTTGGGTAGAGTGTTGCTTGGTGTACAGCAGGTGATAAATTATGGAGTCATAGTCATAAGGCATGGAAACGGGTCCTTCCACCCAACTTACTCACACCGACCAACATGTCCCATCTATGCTACACTACTCTATGACTTAGTCTTTGATTGGTGGCAAGAAAGAGAACATTAGATTGGTGTGTAGGAAGGAACTACAGATGATGGTTCACACCAAAGATGGACACAAAAAGCTGGAGTAATAATAGACAATAGACAATAGACATTAGGTGCAGGAGCAGGCCATTTGGCCCTTCGGGCCAGCACCGCCATTCAATGCGATCATGGCCAATCAGTACCCCGTTCCTGCCCTCCCCATATCCCCTGACTCCGCTATTTTTAAGAGCCCTATCTAGCTCTCTCTTGAAAGCATCCAGAGAACCTGCCTCCACCGCCCTCTGAGGCAGAGAATTCCACTCAGCGGGTCAGGCAGCATCTCTGGAGAAAAGGAATAGGTGACGTTTCGGGCCGAGACCTTTCTTCAGACTGAGAGTCAGGGGAGAGGGAAACGAGAGATATGAAACAAATGAATGAAATATGAGCAAAAGAACAAATCTAAGCCAGCAACCATGATCAAGGAAAGGTGGAGTCCATAATGACTAATTGTTGGCTGTGGGAAATGTGTTAACAAGTGATACAAACTGTGAAACTGTGAAACTCGGCAGGACGACGGTGAAACTAGTACAGATTGGTACTTCATTGAAAGTCTATTTGTTTCCATGGAAAAGCACTGCAAGCATCATAATGTTCGAATAAACAAAGCATCACCGCAGACCAAGACATGACCGAATAAGATTCTCTTTCCATCGTCTGATGCTTTCAATGGATGCGTTCCTTTTGTGTTTGCAACAAATCTCCGAGACATTTATTCTCCTGAAGAAGAAGTACAACCATAATTGCATCTTCAAGCAGGGCAAATTCTGAAACATCTTCCCAGCTGTCAAAGTTAATTGAGCAAAAACTTTGAGATTAATCTAGCTTTTCATTTGTATCCTTCAATGTCAACTAGCTACTTTTGATAAATGGCAAAATCTGTAGTGTTTCATAGACCAGTAGATCATCAATGTCTACACCCATCCATACAATATTCAGTCTATTTTATCATCAGATACTTGTTCCGCTTTGAAGGAACATAGAAACATAGAAGCATAGAAACATAGAAATTAGGTGCAGGAGTAGGCCATTCGGCCCTTCGAGCCTGCACCGCCATTCAATATGATCATGGCTGATCATCCAACTCAGTATCCCGTACCTGCCTTCTCTCCATACCCTCTGATCCCCTTAGCCACAAGGGCCACATCTAACTCCCTCTTAAATATAGCCAATGAACTGGCCTCGACTACCCTCTGTGGCAGAGAGTTCCAGAAATTCACCACTCTCTGTGTGAAAAAAGTTCTTCTCATCTCGGTTTTAAAGGATTTCCCCCTTATCCTTAAGCTGTGACCCCTTGTCCTGGACTTCCCCAACATCGGGAGCAATCTTCCTGCATCTAGCCTGTCCAACCCCTTAAGAATTTTGTAAGTTTCTATAAGATCCCCTCTCAATCTCCTAAATTCTGGAGAGTATAAACCAAGTCTATCCAGTCTTTCTTCATAAGACAGTCCTGACATCCCAGGAATCAGTCTGGTGAACCTTCTCTGCACTCCCTCTATGGCAATAATGTCCTTCCTCAGATTTGGAGACCAAAACTGTACGCAATACTCCAGGTGTGGTCTCACCAAGACCCTGTACAACTGCAGTAGAACCTCCCTGCTCCTATACTCAAATCCTTTTGCTATGAAAGCTAACATACCATTCGCTTTCTTCACTGCCTGCTGCACCTGCATGCTTACTTTTAATGACTGGTGTACCATGACACCCAGGTCTCGCTGCATCTCCCCTTTTCCTAGTCGGCCACCATTTAGATAATATTTCCTAGTCGGCCACCATTTAGATAATTTAGACAGAAGATGAGAAGGAATTTCTTGTCCGAGGGTGGTGAATCTGTGGATTTCATGACCAAGACGGCTGACGGGGCCAAATCAATGGATATTTTTATGGTGGAGAGTGAGAGATTCTTGATTAGTGCGGGTGTCAGTGGTTAAGGGGCAAAGGCAGGAGAATGGGGTTGAGAGTGAAAGATAGATCAGCCATGATGGAATGGCAGAGTAGACTTGATGGCCCGAATGGCCTAATGCTGCTCCTTGAACTTATGAACTCCTCTTTCAACACCCTGTTCACACACACACACACACGTGGCGGAGAATGGCAGAGTAGACTTGATGGGCCGTATGGCCTAATGCTGCCCCCTGAACTTATGAACACACGCGCGCACACACACACGCACACACATCTACCACCACCTGTGTTTTCTAACTTCAAGTAAATTTTGTATCCATTTTACCAGTTTATCAAGAATCCCATGAGATCCAACCTTTCAATCAAGATCTTGTCAAAACCGTTGCTCAAAGTCTACGTCGACTACTGCACGGCCCTCAATCGTGCTGGTTACCTCTTCAAAACAACCTAACCAAATTTGTGAAAGACACTTTCCCACACACAAAGCCAAGCTGATTGTCCCTACTCAGTCCTTGCCGTTCCAAATACACCTGGATCCTGTCTCTTAAAATCCCCTTAAGTAACCTGCCCAACTAAGGCATTAGATTCTCTGGTCTGTACTTCCCTGGTTTGTCCTTGTAGCCTTTCTTAAATAAAGGCATGACATTTGACATTCTCCAGTCTTTTGTGGATTACAATCATGCAAATATATTTGCCAGTGCTTCAGCAATTTCTTTTCTGCTTTCCCAATGTTCCAGGATACACTTGGCCAGGTCCCAGGAGTTTAGCCAGCTTATGTACTTTAAAGCTGTCAACACCTCCTCCACTACCACATCACTACTCTCTTCCGTGACTTCCCTACCTTCTCCAAATTCAGAATCTCGGAAGATTTAAAAGGGAATGTGGGGAATATAAAATGGGATTGGTACTTGACAGTTGGCACAGATATCATGGGTCAAACAGACAGTTTCTGTGCTGTCATTGTAACTGTTGCAATAATTCCTATCTGATCAAGTCAAGAGAGTTTATTGTCATGTGTCCCTGATAGGACAATGACATTCTTGCTTGCTGCAGCACAACAGGATATTGTTGTCAAAAATACAGATCAGATCAGTGTGTCCATATAGCATAGAATATATATATACACACACATCAATAAACAGATAAAGAGCAATAGGCTGTTATTGTTCAGAGCTTGTTTGAAGTTGTGTTTAATAGTCTGGGCTGTGGGGAAGGCGCTATTCCTGAACCTGGATGTTCTACCTGATGGCAGCGGAGAGATGAGTGTGTGGCCAGGATGGTGTGGGTCCTTGATGATGCTGGCAGCCTTTTTGTGGCAGCGACTGCAATAGATCCCCTAGATGGTAGGGAGGTCAGAGTCAATGATGGACTGGGCAGTGTTTACAACTTTTTGCAGCCTTTTCTGCTCCTGGACGCTCAGGTTGCCGAACCAAGCCACGATGCAACCGGTCAGCATGCTCTCTACTGTGCACCTGTAGAAGTTCAAGAGAGTCCTCCTTGACAAACCGACTCTCCGTAATCTTCTCAGGAAGTAGAGGCACTGATGTGCTTTCTTTATGATTGCATCGTGTTCTGGGACCAGGGGAGATCTTTGGAAATATGCACGCCCAGGAATTTGAAGTTCTTGATCCTTTCCATCATCGACCCGTTGATATAAACAGGATTGTGGGTCCCCATTCTACCCATTCTGAAGTCCACAATCAGTTCCTTGGTTTTGCTGGTGTTGAGAGCTCAGGATATTGTGCTGGCACCATTTGCTCAATCGGTCGATCTCACTTCTATACTCTGACTCGTCCCCATCAGTGATACATTCCACAACAGTGGTGTCGTCGGCGAACTTGATGATGGAGTTCGCACTATGTCTGGCTACGCAGTCATGAGTATGGAGTGAGTACAGCACCTGGAACAATTCATCAGTTTAACTTTTTGTAATTTTGTAATATTATGAATGTTTTAACTGCCTCTGCCAGAATAGTGAAGATAGACTTTATGTAACAATTGTGATATAAGGATAGTCTTAATAATCATAAATTTTATGACAGTTATGTTATTAAATATACTAAACTCATTGTTTTTTGTTGATATTTACCTCAACAGTGAGTTTTGAACAGGTCCATGGATAGGAAAGGTTTAGAGGGATATTGGCCAAATATGGGCAGGTGGGATTAGTGCAGATGAGGTATCTTGGCCAGCATGGACAAGTTAGGCCAAAGGAACTGTTTCTATGCTGTATGCTTCTATGATCTATACTTGAAAAATGAAGATAAATTAAATCACAGAAGTTCTCACCCAACTTAATTGTACAGCAGAGCATTGGATGATAGAACAAAATGTTTAAAGTAAGCATACTTTGAGAATCTTGAAAGTGCAGACATAAGGAACTGCAGATGCTCGGATCTTATGTAGATGACAGTGCTGAAGTAACTCAGCGGGTCAGGCAGCATCTCTGGAAGACATGAATAGGCAAAGTTTCGGGTCAGGACCTCTCTTCAGACTCGAGAGGAGCAGCACTTCAAAGTAAGCATACCTTGAGGAGATTTCACAGTGGAGGCGTAAAATGCAGACACAAGGAACTGCAGATGCTGCAAACTTATGTAGAACACAAAGTGCTGGAGTAACTCAGTGGGTTAAGCACCATCTCTAGAGGACATGGATAGACAAAGTTTCGGGTCGGGATCCTTCTTTACACCTGTGAATAAGCATTCCATTTCACCAAATGAAGGATGAACCGATCAGCATTTACATGTCAAAACGGCACAGAGGTAGAGTGGTTGTCTTACAGCGCCGGAGACCCAGGTTCAATCCTGACAATGGGTGCTGTATGTATGGAGTTTGTCGTTTTCCGGGTCCGCGCGTGTTTTCTCCGGGTGCTCTGTGTTCCTCCCTCACTGCAAAGACGTACAGGTTTGTAGATTAATTTGGATTTGGTAAAAATTGTAAATTGTCCCGTGTGTAGTATAGTGCTTATGGACTGGGAATGATGATCGGCATGGATTTGGTGGGCCGAAGGGCCTGTTTCCACACTGTATCTCTAAATTAAACAATCAGAATCTCACATGATGAGGTTATCTCAAATTCTCCTCACTGGTGAGTGTAATGGCTTACGTGATGCAATCCCACTTTAAAGGCCAACCTTTATTACGGGGATCAACTTAGTGATTCCATATTCCATCATCTTCAAGATGGATATGATCAGTCTGAAAAAGGGTCCTGATCATAAAGGTTAGTCCATTCCCTCCACAGATGCTGCCTGACCCATCAAGTTCTTCCAGCTCTTTGTGTTTTGCACCACAGGACTGACTACTTTTGAGATGAGTGGTGTTGGTTGGAAATGGCCTTTCTCCATTCCCATAAGATGGAAAAAACTATCTGAGTCTCAGATCAATCAGACCTGGTAACCACATTGTTGTAAGGAACTTGAGATTAATTTTACGCATACAGTTATTATGCTTTCTCAATTGCTTAATAAATTCAAACTAAACAGAGCTCAGAACTTTAGGGCTGCTATTTCCTAGTTTGGAGACTCCGTTAATGAGATAATTAATGGCCCAGACTTGTCCATCAACCTTGAAGGCCGAGATGGGAACATTTCAAAATGTGGGCTCGCACTGATTCAATGAGGTAGTAAATTATTCAGAGAAATATCTTTAATTTAAAGTTTTATGGCCCGGAAATTTGGTTGTGCAGCAATGTGGCTCCCTTTGGAGCATTCCCCAGGAAGCACGCTCACATTATTCCAAGGCAAGACTCGGCCTTCAAAATGTGACTTCCACATGTCCACTGAACATGGACATAGCACAGTACAGCACAGCAACAGGCCTTTCGGCCTACAATGTCTGTGCAAAGCCTGATGCCAAGTTCAACTGATCTCCTCTGCTTGTGTGTGATTCATATCCCTCTATTCCCTCCATTTCCATCTACCTATCTAAAAGCCACAAACACCACCATTGTATCTCCTGGACTACAGGCCTTTATGGCCAAGTTAAGACATTTAACATTTATACAACTTTGATCTTGAAGGATACAAGATGGCGCCAGAACTTGTGTACTGCCTCAGTGTGATCTAATATTTTCTTACACTCTTGTACATAGAACGGTACAGCACAGGAACAGGTTATTCGGCCCACAATGTCCATGCCTAACATGATGCAGAGTTAAACTAATCTCCTCTGCCTGCACATGATCCATATGCCTCCATAATTATGTGCCCACCTAAAAGCCTCTTAAATGCCACTATTGTATCTGCCTCCACCACCCACCCCTGGCAGCATTATCTAAGCACCCACCACCCTCTGTAAAGGTCATGCCCGCACATCTTTAATTTTTTTGTCATTCTTCCCTGCAGCCATCAGGCTGAAGAAGGGTTTCGGCCCGAAACGTTGCCTGTTTCCTTCACTCCATAGATGCTGCTGCACCCACTGAGTTTCTCCAGCACTTTTGTCTACCTTCGATTTTCCAGCATCTGCAGTTCCTTCTTAAAGGCTATTAAACACTACAGCCTCCAAATAAGCTCTTGAGTATACACACATATATACATATATAGGTATGCATATATATGTATATAGGTATATATAATATATAGAAATATATATATTTTTTATACACACACACGCACATATATATATACACACACACACACATATATATCTGCAGAGAATGGGAGAAATGACCCAAATACAGGTGTGCCAAGCTTGTAGCATCATACCTAAGAAGACTTGAGGCTATAATCGGTGCCAAAGGTGCCTCAACAAAGTACCGAGTAAAGGGTCTGAATACTTATGTAAATGTGATATTTCAGTTATTTCTATTTAATGACTTTTCAAAATTTCTAAACACCTGTTCTCACTTTTATAATATGGGGTATTGTGTGTAGATTGATGATAAAAAAATTAATTTAATTCATTTTCAAATAAGGCTGTAATGTAACAAAATGTGGAAAAAGTGAAGGGGTCTGAATACTTTTAGAATGCACTGTATAGTGAACTTTTTAAATTTATTATAATGTTTACAGAGCACTGTGTTTACACATTCTGTTGTGCTGCTGCAAGTAAGAATTTCATCATTCTATTTCGAACATATGACAATAAAAGATTGTCGACTCCTAAAGCTATGCCCTCTAGTCTTTGACATTTCCATCGTGGTGAAAACAACATCCTGTCTATCCTAACTATTCACAGTTTAAAGAGGGCTTAAGGCCAACCTCGGCAATTCAATCCATATAGATCATTCGTGTCCAGAAGGTATTCTAATTGTGCATCTGTGTGCTGTGAAGATCGACACAAAATGCTGGAGTCTGAAGCAGGGTCTCGACCCGAAACATCACCCATTCCTTCTATCCAGAGATGCTGCCTGACCCGCTGAGTTAATCCATCTCTTTGTGTCTGTCTTCGGTATAAACCAGCATCTGCAGTTCCTTCCTACACATTCTGTGTGCTGTGAATCAGAAGGCTTAGAATTTTGCAACGTCTGACCCACAAGGTTCACAGGGTGGACAGTCAGAACACTTTTTCCCCAGGGTGGAAATGTTCAACACCAGAAGACACAGCTATGAGGTGAGAGGGGGAACGTTTAAAGGAGATGTGCGGGGGGAGTTCTTTTACACAGAGAATGGTGGGGGGCCTGGAACGAGTTGCCTTGGGTGGTGATGGAGGCAAATTTGATAGTGGCGTTTAATAGGCACATGGCAGTGCAGGGAATAGCGGGATATGGATCGTGTACAGATAGACAAGATAATTTTAACTTGGCAACATGTCGGGCACAAACTTAGTGGGCCGAGGGGCCAGTTCCCGTGCTGTATTGTTCTATGCTCTCAATCAAAACTGTCTTTATATGTTCCTTAATGCCCTTTAAAGTCCCTTTTTATGAGAAGCAATGTATTTCCAGGAATTTTAACAAAATACTTCCCATAGAAAGAACCGTTTCTTCTTTTTTTCTTCTAATGGAGGTCATGTCCCTGTTCAATTTGTTGAATGCACTAGCCTATGGAAGAGAAACGTAACACGGGGACACCCTCAATGGCGATAGGAAGGCAGAGATGAAAACTCTTTGCTGAATCATGCTGGCCGCACAAGATGAGTCTGTAGATGCAGGTCTGGTGTGGACATGACGGAGAAGATATATCTGGGTCACCACCCTGATGCATTGGATCCCCTGGGATGCAGCGAGAAACTCACAAGGGATAACTTCTCAAACTCTTGCAAGCTCCCAGATGTTAAGGCACCACAATTGCTGTGTAGTGTTTGATCTCATTTACAGTACGTGGAATACTCAAGCAGTTATGCTGTGCTAAGCGCTATGAATCTATGAGTAACTTTAGAGTGGCCTTCTTTAGTTTCGTAATGGGCCTGTCCCACTTACGCGATTTTTTCGGCGACTGCAGGCACCCATCATAGGCCGTTATAAGGTCACCAAATATTTTCAACATGTTGAAAATCCAGCGGGGACCACAACAAGGTACAACTCTTTGGGTGACTACTCATGACCATACAGGCTTCACCCCGCGACATGTCCCCGAGACTTCACCTGTATGGTGGTGAGTAGTCTCCTCAGTTGCCCAAAGAGTCATAGTGCCTTTCTGGTCACCGCTGAATTTTCAACATTTTCGCCGTCCTGCAATGACCTATGCCGGGGTAGTCGCTGAAAAAGTCGCGTAAGTGGGACAGGCCCATAAGGCAACAAACAAATACGTTTTTTTTATAAGACTCAAAATGCTGAAGTAACTCAGCGGATCAGGTAGCATCTCTGGGGAACATGGATAGGTGACGTTTCGTCCCCTTCCTGTCCCACCAAACACTTGCTAGCCCACTATCGGTTCTTTCTAAGTCACTTCAGAACACACAGCACAGAAGCAAATCATCCTCCATCCCAAGCGGCTATCCATGAGAAGAAAATTAATTATGCAAAGACCATAAATATCAACTGGATGAGTTCTATTTTGCTACTTAAAAGTTCCCTTTAGACTTCAGAGATGCAGCGTGGAAACAGGCCCTTCGGCCCATCGAGTCGGCGCAAACCAACGGTCACCTCGTACACTAGCACTAACCTACACACTGGGGAACATTTACAGGAGCCAATTAACCCGCACAACTTGAACGTCTTTGGAGCGTGCGGGGAGGCCGTGAGCAGCCGGAGAAAACCCACGCGGTCACGGGGAGAGGGTACAAACTGCGTACAGGCAGCGTCCATGGTCAGGATTGAACCCGGGTCTCTGGCGCTGTGAGGCAGCAGCTCTACCGCTGCGCCACTGTGCCTCCCAAAAGGCCTTCTCACAAGAAAGTATTAGGCATGCATAATACGTCAATAACAGAAAGTCAATGTGTCTCAGGAATCTCTCCTATGATTCCACGCACTGACAGATAGTCTCCAGTGCTGCCTCACAGCAAGAGATCAAACAGTGGGTCAGGACTGACAAGAATGCTATCACAAGCACTGAACTGGCAGATGTCAACTTGCTATCATTAAAAGAGCATTTGCTACCGAGGGATTTGGACTGTGTCAAAATATATTAAATTTCATTCTGCATGCTACAATTAGCAGAGAGGAAAATCCACACAGCATTTTCCACAGGGCAAATACTGTAAGTTTTGACTTTTAAACGTTAATGAGTGGTGTCATCCATCTGCTGGCATTTGTTGGAGGGTCGTAGAATCTAGTTTGAATATGATCAATAGCCAGATACCAGTCATAACAAATGCTTTGATCTGTCAGTCATGATTGCTCAGAGAAGTTTTTGAATGATAATATTCATTACAGGCAATCCGTAGCCAGTTGTCATGCTGTATTAGAGTTAGCTACACTGTGAGGGCAATGACGAGAGATCTATCTGTACTTGGTCAGAAACCTGATCTCAGAAACAGGCAACTGCGCTTGACGGTTTACAAAAAAAAGACGCAAAGTGCTGGAGTAACTCAGCGGGTCAGGCAGCATCACTGGAGAACTTGGATAGATGAAGTCTCGGGTCGGTGCCCTTCTTCAGAGTAAAGAAGAGTCCCGACCCCGAAACGTCAACTAGAGGGCCAAGACGTCAAAGACTAGAGGGTATAGCTTTAAAGAGAGAGTGGCAAAATTTGGAAGGAGATGTGCGGGGCAAGGTTTTTACAAAGGGGGTGATGGGTGCACGGAACGCACTGCCAGGGAGGAAGTGGAAACAGATAGGATAGTGGCGTTTAGGAGGCTTTTAGATAGGAACATGGATATGGATCACGTGCAGACAAGGGAAACAAGTTTATCATGGCCCTTTGACCCACAGACATTGTGGGTCGAAGGGCCTGTTCCTGCGGTGACTATTCTATGTTCTATGTCTGTACCGACCATGATATCAATCTATTTAGTCCCATCTGTGGACTTCAGATCATGGATTTTTGCATTTGATTGTGTTCAAAATGCATATTAGTTTCGCAAAATACTGACTGCAGCTGTGCCACAAAATATGCAGAGGGTTGTAGCAAAATTTTAAGACATGAAGATTTTAAAATGGACAGCAGGGCAATAATGCATGTAAGGAATCTACTCTTTGGGGAGAGAGTTCAGTCCATTTTTGCAGGTAAAACTAAGCAGAATTATAGTGGATTGTGACAGAGTGCAGAGAACGAGAGCGGAAAAAATGAGTGGGAGTAAAAACTGTACACTCATTTTAACACAAAGTGTACAGCGCTGCATTTTAAATATAAGGTTGGCCTGTGAGATTAATGTCTACCAAATTCAGAACAAAACTGCAGGGCTGATTTCCAACAGCAATTCTTCTTCCGTGTGTCCGGCCATCTTCTAGATCACCTCTTTCCGGCCGGTCAGTGATGGTTAGTGGTTGCAGAATTGGCTACTTCAGTCAGTCACTGTGGTACAGTTTCTGTCGTCAGCATTGCCCGGGATGCACCACGTGGAGGTTTCTGCTTGTATCCCTCCAACAGCAATGATAACGATTACTGGGCTGGCTTCTAGTTTAGTTTATTCACAAGTTCATAGGTTATAGGAGCAGAATTAGGCCACGGGCCATCAATTTGACTCCGCCATTCAATCATGGCTGATCTATCTCTCCCTCTCAGCCCCATTCTCCTGCCTCCTCCCCATAACCCTGACACTCATCCTAAGCAAGAACATGTCAATCTCAGCCTTAAAATTATCCATTGACTTGGCCCACACAGCCTGCTGTGGCATTGAATTCCACATATTCACCACTCTCTAAAGAAATTCCTCCTTTCCAAAGGTACATCCTTTGATTCAGAGGCTGTGTCCTCTGGTCCTGGACTCTCCCAGAAGGGTCACTCCAGCACTTTGCGTCTTTTTTTGACTAAAACAACAAAATAGGTTATTCCTACGGAAAATCACAAGATTTGATTCCTATGCTGAAGATTATGCAAGCAGCCGTACTTGCTGAAGACTTGCACATTTTCCCACACACGATACAGATATGGTAGATTTCACAGCTTCAATAACGCAAAATGTCTAAATTCAGATGAGTCATGCATCTTATTCTTGGCAACATTGACTTAGACTGTACTGATTAACTGGGATGATAGATTGAGCACATTTTGTATTTTTTGGAAATATTGTGATTTTGAATGAAGACTTGACCTTTAAAATTCATATTGACATTTATAATCCAGTAACACTGACTACGTGATGCTTGCTGGATGAATAATATTTGTAGGTATGGAAGTGGATGATTGTCACCTAGAATTGGACAGAGCTGGGTATGACTTGCAAGGCATATTTACCTTTGATGGACAATGACTATGCAATGTGTAAGGCAAGTGTTGAAAAGTAACTTAAAATTAAAGGACTTAGAAAATACCTTTCAGGGGCTCCACAAGGAACTGTGCTGGCTCCGTTCCTGTTTACCATCTACACAGCGGATCTCCAATATAACACCAACAGCTGCTTTTTGCAGAAGTTTTCGGATGACACAGCTGTTGTCGGCCTCATTAAAGGGGGCAATGAGGAGGAGTATAGAGACATAATAAGTAACTCTGTGGAGTGGAGTGCACACAATAACCTCCATCTTAACACCAAAAAGACCAAGGAGATAGTTGTGGACTTCAGGAGGGGGAGGAGGAGGACTCAAGCAACACCAATCACCATTAAGGGCACTGAGGTGGAGGTGGTCGCTAACCACAGGTACCTTGGGGTGCAGCTTGACAGTGAGCTGAACTGGAAGTGTCATATGGAGGCGGTGTACAGGAAGGGACAAAGCCGACTGTATTTTTTAAGGAGGCTGAGGTCATTTAACATCTGCCAACCCCTACTGTGCAGTGTCTACCATTCAGTGGTGGCCAGTGCTCTGTTTTTTGCTGTGGCCTGTTGGGGAGATGGCGCCCGCATATCGGACAAAAACAGACTGGACAAGCTAATCAGGAAGGCCGGCTCAGTGGTCGGGGCTGAGCAACGAACGGTCCAGCAGGTGGCAGAGGCCAGAACTCTGAACAAACTGGGTTCAATAATGACCAACCCCACTCACCCACTCCATGCCCTGAAGGTGATCAAGAGCAGCATCTTCAGTCAGAGGCTGATTGCACCAATGTGCAAAACTGACAGACATAGGAAGTCCTGTTTACCAGCTGCTATAAGGTTATATAATGCGCATAAATAACTGCACTTTTTTTTTAATTAATTGTATTTTAACTTGTATTTTAACTTGTTAAGTATGGAAGCCATTTGAGGAAATGTGTGGTGTTATGTCTGTCTTGAAGCTGTCGTGGCACTGTAATTTCCTGTAAAGGATTATTAAAAGTATAATCAATCAATCAATCAATCAATCAATAGGAAAATCACCTTAAATATATTGCCCTTATCAATCCTCTTGGTGACCTCTTCAAAAACGTGGAGCCAGAGACTCGGGTTCGATCTTGACTACAGGTGCTGTCTGTATGGAATTTTTACGTTCTCCCTGTGACCGCGTGGGGTTTCTCCCGGTGCACTGGCTTCCTCCCACACTCTGAAGACGTACAGGTTTGTCGGTTAACTGACTTCAGTAAAAATTGTAAATTGTCCCTCGTGTGTAGGATAGAACTAGTGTACGGGTGATTGTTTCAGTGCAGACAAGGTTGGGCCTGTTTCCATGCTGTATCTCTAAACGAAACTAAAAGGAGAAAGCAATCATCGAATCTTAACTGGCCTTGAAATTGCATTCATTCAGTTCTGTCAAAGACTTGGACTTAAATAAGATTCAAAGGGTTCCTATCTAAAAGCCTCTTCAACCCCACAATTAAACCTCCCTCCCAACACCACCCCTGGTACCCACGTTCCAGGCACCCATGACACTGTGTCTAAACTTTGTCTCTCTCACCTAAATTCTATACCCTTTAGTCTTTGATATTTCAAACTCGCATCTTAGACTTAAATAAGATTCAAGGAGTCATAGAGAGATATAGATGGACACAGAAATCTGGAGTAACTCAGTGAATCAGACAGCATCTCTGGACAAAAAGAATAGGTGACGTTTTGGGTCAAGTCTGAAGAAGAGTCTTGATCCAAAAGTCAGCTATTCCTTTTCTCCAGAGATGCTGTCTGACCCGCTGAGTTATTCCAGCTTTCTGGGTCCATCTATATTTCTCTATGACTCTTTATGTCTATTTTCAGTTTAAACCAGCATCTGCAGTTCCTTCCTACACATCGAGAGAGAGAGAGCCCGAATGGCCTATTTCTGTGCTATCAGTTTGGCATTAGTTTTCCCAGGTCTTAGTTAATTAAGTCTATTTTTCCATTCCATTATATTTTCAATTATTTTAATTGTATTTTATCTGTGCTCTCCACATTCTACCACACATTTACATACCAGGGCAATTTACTTAGGGCCACCACTCCACACGGCAGTTCCAGACATGGGGACTGAACCTGGGTCTCTGGTGCTGTGAGGGAGCAGCACTACCAGTTGTGCCCTTGTGCCATCCCTAACATTGTGTTTTCTCTTTTCCCTGCTTTTACCTTTCAACCCTGCAAATTTCCATTTTAATCGCTTTAAAAATCACTGTTGAATTTCCTCCCTCTGTCCCTTTAAAGCTTTTATCCTCCAGACAATACAATGTGTTTTTAAAAAAAGACTTCTCTTCATTTCCTCCTCGGTTCTTTTGTTCAATATCATAAACGTTTATCGATGATTTACTGCCATGTAGGAATAAAAGAATGTCGGACAAAAGGAATGAGAGATAATTTGCGAAATAACATAATAAACTAAATCTTGTATTCTCGATTTTTAAGAATAAAAGAGAAATAGTAATTTGGCCAAATTTATCACAGATTTACAATGTAATGTACAGAAATTTAATTTCTGAAAGCATTCCAGTGTTCACATTATTCATTCAGTTGCAGGTGTTAATGGGAACATTAAAATATTATATCCTTCAATAAAATTACATATTTCTTGACGAATTAGAGGTGTAAAAATGCTATCATAATCCATTTTCTATTTCTTAGGCAATAAATAATTTTTGATTGTTCAATGGGCAGTGGTGGAAGGGTGTTACTCTAGCTGGAGGTCAGGACTAGTAGACGTCGTGGGCCAAAGGGCCTGTTTTTGTGGGGTATTATTCTATGGGTTCCAGGTGGGTGGGATTTTCATTTTAGGTTTTCTTATGCATATGATACATTGGGACTTTGAGGGACGTCAAATAACAAACAATACTTATTTTGATGTAGATAGGCACAAAATTTCATGTCTGAAGAAGGGTCTCGACCCGAAACCTTTACCCATTCCTTCTCTCCAGAGATGCTGCCCGTTCCGCTGAGTTACTCCAGCATTTTGTGTCCAGCTTTGGTGTAAACCAGCATCTACAGTTCCTTCCTACTTATTTTGACATGACTTGGGTAAAATTCTACCACATGACAGGGGTCCTTGAACAGCATAGACATTGAACCCTGAAATGAAAGTGGCAACATGTGTAGATAGAGTGATAAAGAAGGCACATGTTTGGGGCATTGAGTGTAAGAGTCAGGAAGTCATGATGCAGATTTTAGTCATAAGGCCGCCTTTGGAGTATTGAGCTGAGTTCTAGTCGCCCCGTTATAGAAAGAATGTGCAGAGGAGGTTTATCAGAATGATGCCTGGTTTAGATGGTATCATCTGCACAGGAAGAGGTTGGATAGCCCTGGATATTCTCTGGAGTGCAGGAGGTTGAGGAGAGATCTGAAAGAAGTATATAAAATTATGAGAAGCTTAGATAAGGTAGACAGTCAGAACCTTTTTTCCCAGGATGCAAATGCCAAAGACTAGTACAGATGTCAGGGGTTATGGGGAGAAGGCAGGAGAATGGGGTTAGGAGGGAGAAATAGATCAGCCATGATTGAATGGCGGAGTAGACTTAATGGGCCGAATGACCTAATTCTTCTCCTATCACATGAATTCATGAACTAAAGGGCATAGCTTTAGGGCGAGAGGGGCGAAGTTTAAAAGAGATGTGTGGGATATTTTTTTTACACCGAGTGGTGGGTGCCTGGAATGCATTGCCATGGGTGGTGGTGGCGGGAAATATGATAGTGGCATTTATGAAGCTTTTGGATGGGAATGCATGGAATGGAGGAGTATTGATCACCTGCGGGCAGATACATAAGAGTTGGCCTCGGCACCATGTTCGGTACTGACATTGTGGGCCAAAGAGCCTGTTCCGATGCTGCGCTGTTCTATGCAGTATGGCACCCACGTAGAAGAGGATATGGAGTAGAGGTCTTAGAGGGCTGGTAATATTACTCCACTTGGAAGATTTTGGCCTGGTGTGCAGCCGAACGCGGGAGTCTACAGAGCCTCACAGTAAACTGGCACAGGTCCCCTGCTTTAATGAGGACTACAGATTCTAAGCCAATATTTTCTCAATGAGATATGCATCCTTGTTAAAAAGACAATGCTGCAAAATTTAACATCTTGCCAAAATGTGTTGTAATTGTAGTGTTCTACCCTCCCGAGCCTTAGGAAAGGAGTGTTCATATCAGTTAAAATTATAACAATGATCTGTGTTTGTAAGCACGGCATGAGTCAGAGTTTGAACACCCGTGAAGGATGTGTATGGTGCATCTTTATTTTCCTGCTAATCACGCAGTCTGCTGCAGTTTGGATCAACAACGTGGACGCGTATCCGTGCACCTAACGGGAAAGAGAGTGTAGGAAAGGACATGTTTAAACTAACAGGGGAAGGGGATGGAACCCAATGCAAGGACACAGAGGGCCACAAAAGGAGCACAGCAGCAAATGGTAGAAAGGGGATAAGAAAAACTAACCTGAAAGCTTTGTGCCTTAACGCGAGGAGCATTCAAAATAAGGTGGATGAATTGAATGCGCAGTTAGTAGTTAAGGGATATGATATAGTTGGAATTATGGAACAATGGCTCCAGGGTAACCAAGGCTGGGAGCTAAACATGCAGGTGTATTCGATATTCAGGAAGGATGGACAGAAGGAGATGAATGCAATAGCAAGGGGAGACATTAGCTTGGATGCTGTAGAATCAGTATGGGTAAACTGCGAAATAGCCAAGGGCAGAAAACGCTTGTTGGAGTGGTGTACAGACCACCAAACAGCAGTAGGGAGGTTGGGGATAGCATCAAGCAGGAAATTAGGGATGCGTGTAGCAAAGATACAGCGGTTATCAGAGGTGACATTAATCTACATATAGATTGGGACAACCAAATTGGGGATAGTGCTGAGTAAGAGGATTTCCTGGAATGTATACGGGATGGGTTTTTAAACCAATATGTAGAGGAACCGACTAGAGGGCAGGCCATCCAAGACTGGGTATTGTGTAATGAGGATTAGTTTGCAATCTTGTTGTGCAAGACCCCTTGGGCAACAGTGACCATAATATGGTGGAATTCTGCATTAGGATGGAGAGTGACACTGTTAATTCAGAGACTAGGGTCCTGAACGTGAATAAAGGAGACTTTGAAGGTATGAGATGGAATTGGCTAGGATAATTATACTTAAAGGATTGACAGTGGAGATGCAATGGTGAAGATTTAAAGACCGCATGGATGAACTCCAAAAATAGTTTATCCCTGTCTGGTGTAAAAATAAAACTGGGAAGGCGGCTCAACCATGGCTGACGAGGGAAGTCAAGGATAGCGGTAAAGCCAAGGAAGAGGCATTTAAATAGGCCAGAAGAGGTGGCAAATCAGAGGACTGGGAGAAATTTAGAACTCAACAGAGGAGGACAAAGGGGTTAATTAAGAGGGGGAATAAAGAGCATTTTCACCCAGAAAGCTTGCGGGAAATATAAAAACTGACTGTAAAAGTTTCTATTGGCATGAAAAAAGCAAAAGATTAGTGAAGATGAATGAAGGTCCTTTACAGTCAGAGACAGGTGAATTTATAATGGGGAAATGAGGAAATGGCAGAACAGTTAAACGAGTACTTCGGTTCTGTCTTCACTAAGGAAGACACAAACAATCTCCTGGAAATACTAGGAGACCGAGGATCTAGTGGGAGGGAGGAACTGAAGGGAATCCACATTAGTCAGAAAATGGTGTTAGGTAAACTGTTGAGACTGAAGGCAGATAAATCCCCAGGGCCAGATCGTCTGCATCCTAGAGTACTCAAGGAGGTGGCCCTAGAAATCATGGATGCATTGGTGATCATTTTCCAATGTTCTCTCGACTCTGGATCAGTTCCTGTGGACTGGAGAGTAGCCAATATAACTCTACTTTTTAAGAAAGGAGGGAGAGAGAAAACAAGGAATTATAGACCAGTTAGCCTTACGGTTAGCAGTAGTGGGGAAGTTGCTGGAGTCGATTATGGTTTTATGAAGGGGAATTCATGCTTGACTAATCTTTTGGAATTTTTTAAGGATGTAACAAGTAGAATGGAAAAGGGAGAGCCAGTGGATGTGGTGTATCTGGACTTTCAAAAAGCCTTTGACAAGATCCCACACAAGAGATTACTGTGCAAAATTAGAACACATGGTATTGGGGGTAGGGTATTGACATGGATAGAGAACTGGTTGACAGACAGGGAGCAAAGAGTAGGAATTAACGGGTCCTTTTCCGAATGGCAGGCAGTGACTAGTGGGGTGCCACAAGGCTCGGTGATGGGACCCCAGTTGTTTACAATATATATTAACGATTTAGATGAGCGAATTAAATATAACATCTCTAAGTTTGCGGATGACACAAAGCTGGGTGGCAGTGTGAGCTGTGTGGAGGATGCCATGAGGCTGCAGGGTGACTTGGACAGGTTGGGTGAGTGGGCAGAAGCATGACAGATGCAGTATAATGTGGATAAATGTGAGGTTATCCAATTTGGTAGCAAGAACAGGAAGGCAAATTATTATCTGAATGGTGTCAGATTAGTAGGGGAGGTGCAACGAGACCTGGGTGTGCTTGTACATCAGTCACTGAAAGTAAGCATGCAGGTACAGCAGGCAGTGAAGAAAGCCAATTGGCCTTCATTGCGAGTGGATTTGAGTTTAGGAGCAAGTGGGTCCTACTGCAGTTGTACTAGGCCCTGGTGAGATCGCATCGTGAGTATTGTGTGCAATTTTGGTTTCCTAATTTGAGGAAGGACATTATTGCTATTTAAGGAGTGCAGCACAGGTTCACCAGATAAATCCCTGCGATGGCGGAACTGTCGTATGATGAAATAATGGGTCGACTTAGCTTGTATTTTGCTGGAATAGAAGGATGAGACGGGACCTTATGGAAACATATAAAATTCTTAGAGGATTGGTCAGGGTAGATGCCAGAAAAATGTTCCCGATGTTGGGGGAGTCCAGAACTAGGGGTCACAGTTTAAGAATAAGGGATAGGTCATTGAGGACTGAGATGAGGAAAAACATTTTCATCCAGAGAGTTGTGAATCTGTGGAATTCTCTGCCACAGAAAGCAGTGGAGGCCTATTCAATGGATGTTTTCAAGAGAGAGTTAGATTTAGCTCCTAGGGCTAAGGGAATCAAGGGATACGGGGAAAAAGCCAGAAAGGCGTACTGATTTTGGATGATCAGCCATGATCATATTGAATGGTGGTGCTGGCTTGAAGGGCTGAATGGCCTACTCCTGTACCTATTTTCTATGTTTCTAAACCATGCTGCAAGTCTTCTCATTAGGAGTTAATATTACCAGCAACTTGACCTGGACCGCCCATATCCAAGCAATGGCCAAGAAAGCACACCAATGCCTCTGCTTCTTTAGAAGGCTTAGGAAGTTCGGCATGTCCCCAACAACTCTCATCAACCCCTACAGATGCATCATTGGAAGCATTTTATTGGGAACAGTTCCATCCAAGACTACAAGAAATTGCAGAGAATTATGGAATCAGCCCAGACCATCACACAAACCAACTTCCCTGCCATTGACTTCATCTACACTTCACACTGCGCGGCAAGGCCACCAGCTTAACAAGGAAGAGTCTCACCTCAGTAACTCACTTCTCCTCTCTCCCATCAGGCAAGAGGTGTGGAATGGTGAAAACGCACACCTCCTAACTCAGGGACAGTTTCTTCCCAGCTGTTATCAGACAACTGAACCGTCCTATCACCAACTAGAGAACGGTCCAGAGCTACCATCTACCACCTCATTGGAGACCCTTGGACTATCATGAATCAGACTTTACTGGACTATATCTTGCATTAAATGTTATTCCCTTAATCATGTATCTTCTCTGGTGGATGGCTCAAATGTAATCATGTATAGTCTTGCCGCTGACTGGATAGCACGCAATAAAAGCTTTTCACAGACACGTGACAATAAGCTAAACTAAACATCTGCATGCATTTAGGCAGGTTTTGAATATTCCATCATCATCCTAACTCCAATCTTCTGTCTTGGTTTGGAAAGTTAGAAACTGCCAGTTTTATTTTCTCAAAGTAATTAAACATGTGGAATGCAGATGGTATAGAGCATGACCACTCCCACAAACATATTTGATACGAAGATTCTTGACGTGAAGCATCACTCACCTGTGTGGTAAAGTATAATGAGTTTTTTTAAAATTAGTTATTAATGTTTATTCTTCTTTAACTTTAAGCAAGCACAGCTGTGGAAATGCTGGTGTTATACTGACGAAGAAAAAGCTATGGCAGATACAGAAGATTGCGTTTTTAATTTGGGGTTTACGTTCGTTACATACATGTGAAAGCTAAAGAACTGAGTTAATTTGCTCATTGTAATTACAGTTTTCTTTCATAAGCGTGCATCTTAACTGTACGGGTAAAAATAACACAAAAACAAATTGAAGCAATCTACCCCCTGCATCGCCATTAGTCACCGACTCTCTTTTATCTTGTAATAGAAATCTGGAGGCAATGCACAAAACCATAATAAGACATCACAACACTGCAAAATGCCCCGCTAATTTTTTTTTCTGAGAAACTTCAAATTGATTCAATTTATATTAGATCTAAAAACCAGTACTTGTTGTTCGTCCTTCGTAGTCGAAGAAGACCATGACTTCAGTGTTTTTGTTTTTGTTTGTGGGTCCGGAGGTGACTGGTGAGACCGATCCTGGCCCGGAAGGCTCGCCCGCATATGGGACACAGTTGGGTGGGTGCTGCAGTAGGAGTTGAAGTGGCTCGAGCCTTGCGCGTGGTGCCTTTCCTCTGAGCTTCTGCAGTGCGCTTCTTCTCAGCTGCACGCGCTCCTGTGATGATCTTGCTTCGCCCAGTTGGGCAGTACGGGTCCTGAAGTCATGACTTGCGCTTGACTTGGATTAAAGTGAGGGAGAGTTGCGCAAATCGTCAGTCTCACTCTCTCGTCCCGGCCTATCTGGATCCAGTGGCAAGACATAGTCAAGACGGCTGGCGATAGGTCAGGTGGCAGTGGATGGCCACCAGTGTTCTACGTGAACATTGTGCCCTAATTGCGCTCCATGACGCTTTGCTGGGCCCACCTTCCTACCCGTTGGACCGCCAAATGGTGGTCTCCTCCGCGTATTCCACCGGATCCAGTCTTCACCTTTCCTGAATAAGATAATAGCCACAAGGCAGTGGAGGTTTGCATTTGGTGTTTTCCTTCACCCCTCCAGGATGCTATATGGAGGACGCCTGGAGGACACCTGTGCGTGACTTTGTTTAACTGGCGCACAGGCAGCCACCCCACAGTCCTTGACAGATCTGGGTCAGGATCCAGTGGCATGGACTCCAAGACGACCGGAGACCCTTTTCTGCTGCAGCCTTCATCCGCCTTCCCAGCCGTTGTGACGCTCCCCTAAGGTCAGTCATCATCCTCTGCCTGTTCCACTGTTGAGGTCTTGGTTGGATTGCTCTTTGTCAGAGACCTCCCCCTCGACCTTACCGCCATGGGTGGCCCTACCAGTAGCATACCTCCAGACGGCATTGCTCTCAGGATCTCAGGACCACACAAACTTCTCCACCACGACAAGGTGACAATCCACGGAGAAGGAAAACCAGTACTTATCACTTCGTAGAACACAAAGTGCTGGAGTAACTCAACGGGTCAGGCAACAACTCTGAAGGATCAGCTGCAGAGTTGCTACCATACGGTACCAGAAACCCGGGTTCAATCCTGACTATGGCCGCTGTCAGTATAGGGTT
This sequence comes from Amblyraja radiata, assembly GCF_010909765.2. Lineage (NCBI taxonomy): Eukaryota > Metazoa > Chordata > Chondrichthyes > Rajiformes > Rajidae > Amblyraja > Amblyraja radiata. The sequence goes on from NC_045979.1 coordinate 19,177,047, forward strand.
TGTACGTTCTCCCTGTCACTGCGGGGCTTTTCTACAGCTGCTCCAGTTTCCTCCCACATCTTAAAGACATGCGGGATTGTTGGTTAATTGGCCGCTGTAACTTGCCCCTCGTGTGTATGATGGCATGGACTCAGTGGGCCGAAAGGCCTGTTTTCGTGATGTATCTCTAAACTAAACTAAGTGTTTCCCCATTCACCTCAAACCTAAATCCTCCAGTTCCTGATTCCTCTAATCTAGGAAAAAAAAAACATTGTGATTTGTTTGCATTTGATTTCTATGGGAGTAAGCAACAATTAAGTCTGAAAAAGGGTCCCGACTCGTAACATCAACTATCCATGTTCTCCAGAGATGTTGCCTGACCCACTGAGTTACTCCACTACTTTGTATCTTACAATTAAATCATGCTGTTTTCCTGCAAAAAGACCATGGAACTGTTTGCTTTAAATAAAGTTTCTATCATTTAGATTCTTTCTGATTTTAGATGATCAGCCACGATCATATTGAATGGCAGTGCTGACTCGAAGGGCTGAATGGCCTACTCCCTATGTTTTTCTATGTTTCAAATATTCTTTGGAGAAACGGTTGAGAATTTTGCAAACTAGTACTTAAATTCACAGACCTTAAAATACTTCTTACTCACAGTATAATTTTAATCAAGGGCAATGTGTTCTGCAAGATATTTCGGAGAAGCTTCATAATGTACTGTTACTTTTCAGTGTCAGAATCAGCAACTCCAATCACATTTATTTGCTGAATCTTTAAATTTGATGCATGCTTCCCCCATTTTTAAATTACATGCTCATCCAAAATGCCATTCCAGTTAAATTATTTTAAAGAACTTTTAATGTTGGTATTGGTTTATTATTTTCCTATGTGCCAAGATACAGTGAAAAGTTTTGTTTACATGGTCAAATCATAATGCCCATGAGTGCAATCAAGGAAAAGGCAAATGCAACAAGTCGTGCAAAGAAATATAAACCAGAGTGCAGAATATAGTGTTACAGCCTTGCAGTGTTACAGTTCCAGAGAAAAATTCCAGCGTCCGCAAAGAGGTAGGTAGGAAGATTGAGACTGCAATCTAGCTTCTGGGAGGACTGTTCAGTTTTCAGAGGAATAAGCTGTTCCTGAGTCTGGTGGTGCGTGCTTTCGAGCTTGTGTATCTTCTGCCTGACGAGATAGACTCATTGATATTAATCAAGCTAAATTTCCTTTTCCTGTTAAATGTTTGGAAAGTAATTGCAATTACCAATCCACCAGCTCAAAATAACTTGTTCAGTCATCGAATCAGAATAGAATTTGAAACAGCTTAAAGCATGCGGCCTAGTAGTTTCCAATTCTGCGGGTTGACTGGGTAGTGATTTGTCGTTACCAAAGCTGCCTGCGTGTTTAATTGCTGAAAAGAAAAGGAAATCTCTGAGGAGCAACCAACGCCTTTTTTCCAAAACCTTTGGGTTACAAGCAGTTATGTTAGGTGACAGTACAATAGAGATTTACTGGAAAGTTTCGAGGTTGAAGAATGACACATCGATAGCTTGGGGCATCATTTTCATAGACATACAGTGTGGAAACGAGCTCTTCAGTCCAACTTGCCCACACCCACCAACATGCCCAATCTACACTAGTCCCACCTGCCTGCGTTTAGTCCATTACCCTCTAAACTTATCCTATCCACATACATGCCCAACTGTTTTTAAACATTATGATAGTACTTTCTCCAACTACCTCATCTGGCAACTCGTTCCATATACCCACCACTCTTTGTGTACAAAATGCTGCCCCGCAAGTTCCTGCTGAATCTTACCCCCACCCCCCCCCCCCCCCACCCCCCCCCCCCCCCCCCCCCAATGCATTTTGGAGATATTTACAGTCAAAGCCACATAGGTGGAGACATACAGCACAGAAACAGGCCCTTTGGCCCACCGAGCCCATGTTAAAAGAGAGAGCATAGAACAGTGCAGCCAAGTAAAAAGTCCCTTTATCCCACAACGTCCTTACCTCACGTGAAGTTGTGCCGCATGTGCTCACGTGCCACAGTGGGATCAAATCGCGGGCCCGGCTCACTCGGAGAGTGAAGGCCGCGAGCCTGGTCCTGCTCGCTCCGCGGATCAGGATTCGGAAAGTGGCTGGAAGGAGATGGACACTGGACAAAGGGCCCGGTGAGAGGAACTGGAGAGGGGTCCTACCTGCGAGAGGTGCCCTCCCCCCTCCCCCCCCACCACCGGGGAATGAGGGCTGAAGTGGTCCGTGCATGGAGAGGGACAACGGCTCGAGAGACAACCGGAATGGGGGTGACGGATGCAATGGGCCTTGTGGCCAGCTGTAGCTGGGACTGTAAAATGGCACCTCTTGTATATGGACTCATTCGGCTGTTCTGTGCAAACTGCATTAACTGGAGCGATTGTGCTTATGTACGGGAATAGTCTTGCTGAGCTGTAGGCAACAGATGTATTTCACTGCACCTGGTACATGTGACAATAAAGACCATTGGATGAAGCTAAGATAAGCTGATCTCATCTGCCTGCTCATGATCCTGTATTCCCTGAATATCCAAGTGCCCATCTCTTAAACACCACTATCATTTCTGCCACACCAACAGCTCTGGCAGTGCATTGCAGGACTAACTATGTGCAAATAACTATGTAGTAATTATGTAGCTGGCCAAAGTACAGCCTGACCACTAAGGTGGATTAGTTGGCACAGTGCACATTTAGTCTGGGGTCTAGGCTAATTCTTCTTGCACACAGCGATGGATCAGAAGTATTCTTTCTGTCGTCTGCAAGAGGCATAGATGGAAATATTGCCCAGAAATTGACTTTAAAACCCCAGAGTGGATGTCAAGCTGAAATCTCCCTTGCCCCAGTTTTCCAGTGAGCCTGCATGACATTTCAGCAGAGGCTAAAATGTCAACAGATTCAGAACTTGAACCTGTCATTTGACTCCCTCCTTGCCGATTCATCTGTTATATATTTCCAGCCACGTCTGTTCTTGACATGTTATTCCACTAACAGTGTCGATTGACCCAAATAAAACTAAACACTGCCCCCTGCAGTGATGCATTGCCAACAGAATTACCCTGACTGCTGTCAATTTATAAAATGGTTAAGAATCGAGAGGGGGGGGGGGGCAGATGGAGGGAGGGGGTGGGAGGAAGAGGGAGTGAGAGAGGGGGGGGTAGGGAGAGAGGGTGAGGGTGAGAGGGGGAAGGTTCAGGAAGATTCAGGAACAGTTTCTTCCCAGTTGTTCCATCTGAACCATCCTATCACCAGGGGCAGAAATCCCGGGGGGGGGGGGTGCAGGGGGGACACGTCCCCCCCCCCCTGTTTTGAAAGGTGGGGGACGTCCCCCCCTCGTTTTTTGTAATCCGGATTTTAAAACCTGATGAAATCTCCGCTTTCCGCGAATCAGTGGGGGTGGGACTGCTGATCGAGGGCACCGATTGGACGAGGGAGGCGTCGACCAGCAGGCAATGGGGGCGGGACATGATGATTCAAATCCCGGGGGGGGGCTGGGACTGAGGATAGAGTGCAGTGATTGGAGAAGGGAGATGTGCCAAAACACTCTCGGCAACCCTGGACACAGACCTGCGCCTCATCCGCAGCCAGGATCGATCCCGGCTCTCCGGCGCTGTCCCGTCCCCACCCGAGTGCACCCCCCCCCCCACCCCCCTACGCCCGGGGGTGGCCAGAGACGTCGGGAGTCAGATGGGAGCTGTGCCCGCAGGCCCACAGCCAGCGCAGCGAAGCAGTGCTAAACCCAGCTCAACTCTGCCTGTCCCGCCAGATTAACCTACCACACCCCCCCACCAGACATCGCCTCATCCTGCCTTCCTCCGGGCCCAACCCCCATCCCAGCCGGGTGTTCACCATCCCCCCTGACCTCCCCCTTTCTGATACCGAATGGTCGGTCCTCAGCAGAGGCCTTACCTTCGTCCCACTCCGTCCCCACCTCAATGAGTTCCACGCCCGCCACGACTTGGAGCTCTTCTACCATCGCCTTTGCCTTGCAGCATTCTAGGCTAATCCAGATGTTTGCCATCAGGCTACATGTTTGCTTTAAATGATTAATCACACCTTGAGGAATACTAAATGACTGATGCCAGAGCAATTATCTGCTGCCTTGTGCCTATCACCCCCCCCCCCTCTCCCCTTTCTGGTAGGACCAAGGCAATGGATTATTATTCTGGTATGGATGCTTTTGTATTTCCTAGGCTGTGATTGATCATCTGAACCTGGTTTTAGCTAGTACCTTTAATATCTAGGCTAGCCTGGATGGGCCCCGAGGGTCCATTTAGGGAGTCTGGTCGACCCAAGGCAGCGGATAATTATTCTGTCATAGGTCATTTTATATCCCCCAAGGTGTAATAGATCATTTAAACTTGTTTTTAGCTGGTACCCACAATATCTAGGCTAGGTCTAAATATTGTGTCTAAAATATCTAGGTGCACATTTTTGGAGTGCCTGGTACCTGAGGTGCAGTGGACTATTTGTCTGGCGTAACCCATTTTGTACTCTATGAACTCAACTTGTTCATTTGGCATTAATTTTGAGTGGTACCTTGCTCGTCTATATGCTAGCCCATTTTTGAAGCCTTTTGTGTGGGGGGGGGGGGGGGGTCTGGTGGACCTTTTGCAGCAGGAGAAATGTCTACCGTTTGTGTTGTTGATATAGGCGTGGCAGTGAGCACTCCATGGCAGTGGGTTTAAGTGGTACCTCACTCATCTATTTAGCACCCATTTTTTGGCCCCTTGGGGGGTCCCCCAGGTCTACACATAGCGGGTGATACCCGGCACAATCCCAATTCCGTTCATTTCAGGTGACCCCTTACACACTCCCAGAGTCAGACATTGCTACCTAGTTAATGTCTCTGGGCTGAAGGTCTAGTATCTGTACACTATGGACGGCTCGATTGCAATCAAGTATAGTCTTTCCGCTGACTGGTTAGCATGCAACAAAAAGCTCCTTGCCCGTCCGCCATTCAGCCTTTGTGCCCTGGCGTTGCCTCCAGCAGCCGAGCTTTAGGGCGCGGAAGGTAAGACCCTGGTTCACTCCCTTACCGGCTCTTTATCCTTGCGTCCGCTGCCATTTCCAACTCCCTCCGCCCTCCTCTCCGGATCTCTGGGACAAGCAAGTGACCGGGCTTGGCAGCTTCCCTCTTCAGGCGGGTTTCCCGGTTCTGTGCCGGTGAGCCGGGCTTGCTGCCGGGGTGTGGCCCTGGCCCTGGCCGTCTCCTTGCCAGGTGGCCAGAATGGCATTGTTCCTGTGCAGTACTGTTCAATATCCTACATCCTCATAAGACACTATTTCTAGATGTTAGACATGAGAGATACAGCGCACCAACAGGCCATTCGGAATGTGGCAGGAAACCCGAGCACCCGGAGAAAACCCACGCGGTCACAGGGAGAACGTACAAGCTCCGTAGACAGCACCTGTAGTCAGGATCAAACCCAGGCGCTGTAAGGCAGCAACTCTACTGCTGTGCCATGCAAGACTGCTGAGCAAATCCATCTTAATGTAGATCTTCAAACTGGTATCCCCATAGCTATGCAAATACAATCAGATGAATAACGCTGACCTTCACGTCTAAACTTCATTTCTATCTTGCAACATTTTTTTAACGGTTTTCACTTATTAATTCCACGTCTGTCTCGGTTTTCTTTGATTTCTTTATTTATTTTCTCTCAACTGCTTTCAATTTTATTTTTATTTTTCACTGTTCCATGTTATATATGCATTTAGTTTAGAAATTAAGTGTGACAATAATGAATGAGCTTCCCGATGCCACAAAAATGAAATCCAGTAATATTATGCATCCAAATTAGGCTGGGATTGACAACAAGATACAACACAATTTTGCGTTTTGTCTTTTATATAATCAATATGTGACAAGATGTCTGGGGAAATATATTAAGACTAATTTCAGAAAGATACAATTTCCCCAACAAAAATCTATTTTCTCTCACCATTTTTCACAGTGAGTAAAACATGAATAACTTCAATACCTGGATGTCTTAGCAGATTTTGTTTAGTTTAAAGGTACAGCGTGGAAACAGGCCCTTCGGCCCACCGAGTCCGTGCCGACCAGCGATCCCCGCATATTAACATTCCTACACACACACACTAGGGACAATTTACATTTTTGCACAAAGCCAATTAACCTACAAACCTGTATGTCTCTGGCGTGTGGGTGGAAACCAAATATCTTGGAGAAAACACACTCGTGCACGGGGAGAAGGTACAAACTCCGTACAGACAGCACCCGTAGTTGGGATTGATCCCAGGACTCTGGCGCTGCAAGTGTGGGAGGAAACTGGAGCACCCGGAGGAAACCCATGCGGTCACTGGGAGAATGTGCAAACTCTGCACCTGAGGTCAGGATCAAACCTGGATTTTTGGCGCAGTGAGGCAGCAACTCTACCGATGCGCCACTGTGCCACCAGTTATGTCGTAGACTGTGATTTGGATACCAGGTGGCACAGTGGCGCATCGGTAGAGTTGCTTCCTCACTGCGCCAAAGATCCAGGTTCGATCCTGACCTCGAGTGCAGAGTTTGCACATTCTCCCTGTGACCGCATGGGTTTCCTCCGGGTGCTCCAGTTTCCTCCCACACTCCAAAGACATGTGGGTTTGTAGGTTAATTGGCCCTCTGTGAATTACCCTTGGTGTGTGAGGAGTGGATGAGAAAATGTGATGACATAGAACTAGTGTGAATGGGTGATCAATGATCGTCGTGGACTCGGTGAGCTGAAGGACCTATTTTGCATGCTGTATCTTTCAATCAATCAGAATCTGGCACACAAGGCAATGAAATTCCTTCCATAATTTTTTCCTCCACTCTCTTCCTTTAAGATACTTTTTAAGAAATTTTAATTTTACCAATCTTTTGATGAATTGTGCAAGTATCTTTCATTTAAAACCAGACCTCTCCTACAATTTTGATACATTTAACCAGAAGTAAAACCTGGTTTCCTATATTATTATAATGAATAAAAATGGTCTAATTGAGATAATTTTACTGCGAACATTAAGAATTTTCTCTTCTTTTTATTTGTAAACGGCACCACAGTATGGCGAGTGTGCATTTGTAGGTTGTGCAAAAGAATAGTAAGATTAAACGAGAACTTACCAGTTTGAAGTTTGATCTGTATTTTATGAGGAGTTACGATGAGGGATTACGTGAAGAACCCGCTCAGTGCGCAGGCGCGGCATACTTCCAAGCAGCGGTGTGGAATCACAGATAGACACAGTTATTTTGAAGTAAACATAGTAAAGATAAGGAGACATCAATTTATTAGTTTGATCCACATAATGAGGGTGGGAGCGGAGGGCACGTAATCCCTCATCGTAACTCCTCATAAAATACAGATCAAACTTCAAACTGGTAAGTTCTCGTTTAATCTTACTATTTTACTTCGGAGTCACGTGAGTGACTACGTGAAGATTTCAAAGCTCTGTGATTTCAAACCGTGTAACAGTTTCATTTCACTCACTGCCGAAGTTCTTGAGGGAGGAAGTGTTATCGTAATGAACCAATGAGTCTATTTGTAGAAAAACACAATGGTATTTTTTAAGCAATAACAACAAAGAATTAAGTTGCTCCCCTGGGCTTAAATTAAATATTTGCAGTTCGTAAATCTTTACTGCAAATAAACCAGGTTTTGCCAACGGCTTATTATAAAATTTCTGAACGGTCTTTTCCCTTCCCACCATCCTGCTGTAGCCAGGATGTGGTCTATAGGCATGTCCATTCTTTAGCCGTCGACATGGATGCTGCCCTGGTGGAATAAAATTTGTACATGTTGGTGTTTATCCCAGCAGTTTCTAGCACCTGCTTGAGCCATCTCGCAATGGTTTGGCTCATACCCCACCATAAGGTTTTTGTGACTGACCCACAAGGCTTTTCATCTCCCTCGAATATTCTGGTTGTGTCTATGTAGGATAGTAGGTAGGTCATGGCACATAACCGTGGTTCTGGTGGGTTAGCCACGACTGGATTAGGTGTTCCTGGTCTGCCCTGTTTGACCAGTCGCTGGATAACGACAGATCTGGTCTGGAGCTGTGATCATGTTGTCCAGTCGCAATAGGTGTAGTGACTGGACCCTCTGAGCGGATACAAGTGCCATCAACCTAAGCGTCTTTAGTGTAGCTTGCTCGAGGCCGGGGGATCTGGCTGGTGGCCATTCCCTGAGATATGTCAGGACCACACTGATATCCCAAATATGGGTATACCTGGGCTTAGGGCTTGATATTGTAAATGCCCTTCATCAGTTTTACCACCAGTGGATGGGATCCCATCGCCTGTTGTCCTGCCGCTGGTTTGAGATAAGCAGAAAGAGCACTCTGCGCTGTGTTGATGGCACTGTAGCTGATCCCTGCATCGTGGTGTAGATGGCCAGGAACTCCAGTATGTTGGTGGCTGTAGCTGTTGCGTATGTTGTCCATGTTTCCTGGCAGTACTTCTCCCTTTTTTGATGCTGGTTAAGTACTGCCTCTTGGTGGATGTTCGAAGGGATGCCGACATGGTGGTGATGGTTTGTTTGGACAATCCCAGTTCCAGGTAAGGTCTGTTCAAACTTGCAACCCAGACGTTTAATTTTCTCATGGCATGGGTGTTTAGCTTACCTGGTAGGTAAGTAGTAGCTGATAGCCAAATATGTCTTTCGACATACCATTGCCAAATCATGTTGACCAATTTGTCGCATGATAATGATTTTATGCCACCCATATGGTTAATATAAGCCATCACCGTAGTATTTATCAATTTGTAACCGAACATGCAAGTGCTGCATATTAGATACATATGCTTTTAAACCATAAAAGGCGCCCAACATCTCTAGATAGTTAATGCCCAGTGTAAGTAGTAATGATGACTCTAGTTTAGTCCATCTACCACTTGTGCTGGATATGGAGTTAGTCGCTCCCCAGCCTTGAGCACTGGCATCTGTTTGAATAACTAAAGTAGGGTTAGTGATAAAGATAGGGCTGAAACTATGCCAAACGTTTTCTGCCCACCACTGTAGCTCTGATATTGCTTCAGTGGGTAAGTTCATGACACGATCATAGTGACCTGTATGTCGTTTTATTGCCCGTACCTTTGCTCTCTGTAAATTTTTTGATAGTGCAAAGGTCCGAATTGTGTAGCCGGAAATGCTGCTACCATTTCCCCAATTCCTCTTGTTACTTGTCGAATAGTTGGTCGCTCGTTGACCATTAATTTGTTGCATGATTGTGCTAATTCAACCATTTTTGCCTTTGGCAAGGTAACAGTCATATGGACTGAGTTAATTGTGAAGCCCAGGTAGTCCATGATAGTGGATGGCTTCAACTTAGATTTATCTGGATGTAGGACGAACCCCAGAGTTTCGAGGAGCTGTTTTGTAGCTGATACTGCTGCCACAGCCAATTCCATCGTTTTCCCTACTATGAGAATATCCTCCAGATATGCCATGACAATATGTTTTTGTTTTCTTAGTATTGCCATGGCTGGGTTCAATATTTTGGTGAATAATCTTGGGCTGAAGTTCGCCCATAGGGCAATGCTTTGTACCATCCAGATAAATTTTAGGTATCTGCGATGATCCTTGTATATGGGTACTAGATAGTAAGCATCTTTAAGATAAATGCTTGCCATGAAGTGCCCTTTGGAATTCAGTTGTTTGGCAGTAACATATGTCTCCATTTTGAAATGTATATACTTAACAAATTTGTTTAGTGATGTTAAGTCAATGATGATGCGACAGACACCATCTTTTTTGGTTTTAGTGAATATATTCGATACAATTTCCAAAGGTTCATGTTTGGTCTTTTCGATGACCCCCTTTGTGATAAGTCTCGCCAGTTCAGCTTGTCCCTCACGTTTCTCTTTGACGGAGGGAGAAATACCCTTTGGGGCCATTGTTGAACTGGCGGCGTTTTTTCTGACATGAATTGTATTTTATATCCTGTAATGTTGTTGAGTATATACTTGTCACTCGTGACCATACCCCATGCTTCTTTAAACAAGTGTAATCTCCCCCCTGTTAATAAAGCACCCTTATTCTCTATATGCTGGTAGGGACCAGACCCACCTACCTCCATGGTTATTGGCGATTCTGTTTCTTCATTTTCCTGAAGATTTTGTTCTGACGTGCTGGCGATGTTGGGGGGAGGCGCATTTTCCAGAGGGTCCGCTGCGGGCCCTGATCTGAAAGATCTTTGGGGATAATGTGCGGACCCCAAGCGTTCACCAGTCCCATATTGCGGACGTCGACTGGTGGATGCCGTGGGGTGCTGCCACTTGGGTATCGGAGGTCTTGGTTTGCTCGTCCCGGGGCCTGCCCTCATTAGGCCGAAGGTTTTTGATGCTTCCTGCATCTCCTTCAGTTTTTATTGAAATCTTTCCCAAATAGCAGCGCGTCCGTCTCCGCAGCTGGGGCTTTACACAAGCCAGCAAATTTGGGATTGAGGGCAGGTCTTATGTTTCCCTCCGGAGATTGTTGATCTCAAATTGTGTGGTACACATTAATGCCAGCACATCCTGCTGGCAGGTATCCATCTCCGTGGTCTCCACGGAATGAGCAAAGGCTGTGATGGCTGACGTCAGGAGCCTTAGGATCCGCTGTAGCTTGAGTTCTTGGGTCTGGATGTGTGACCCACATGCCCCCAGATTTGGCTGTTGACACTTTTTACTTTGAGGGCCTCACCGTTTTCTGGTGCTGTGTTGTTTCAGCACCTCAGCGAGCACCTTTTCCAGTAATGGTTGATGCTGGCCGCCATTCTTGGTTCCAGCGGTGCTCCAGCCTGTGGGGTTGCTACAAGCGGTCCATCACACCCAACAGCTCTTCATGTTCCTGCACCCCTGGCATACTCCCGAATTCGTCCGCCTGCCCCTGTTCCAGACCAGCCCAGCCCTGGTCCCCAATGCTAGCCTCCAGTAATGAGGGAGCAGAGGGCAGTGTACAGAACACTTTGGAAGGGGTGCCTGACCTCCCTCCGCGAGAGCGCTCTTTCTGCGTATCTCGCTGGAGCTGCTCCAATTGCTGTTGGATGCAGCTCAGGCGGCTGTCTCTCCTCCATTTAGGTGGAGACATGTTCCCGTCCGACGAATCGGACGCCACCGGCCGGATGCCTGTTCGGATGGCTAGACATCCAGCCCGCAGTTCAGGCACTAGCGGGACTGGGCTCGGCGCGGTGATGGGGATAGCGGAGCGACCGGTAATTGTTCCTACCGCCTGTTGCTGCCCCCCCTGCAATGGAACGCTCCTCCGCTGGAGTCGAGCGGGGGACAGGTTTTTCTGGAGCTTTTGCCTTGTAGATGCGAGAGCGCCCCTCAAGCAGCGCGTCTCGCAGGCACCTGCTCCATGAGCCGCTCCAGCGGCTCAGGCAGCTCTCTCTCCCCCCGTGCGGGTGGAGAGACGTCCCGTCCGACATCGGGAACACCTGCCGGCAGGGCCGGCGTTAAGCCGATTTGACCGATTGCTCCCAATTGGGCCCCGCGCCTAGCGGGGCCCCGCACTAATGTTCAGTATTTCGTACGGAAATACGAATTCTCTTTGTTAAATAAAGATTTTTTTTAATTCGCCATCCGGATTTTTTTAAACGAACATGTATAACAACCGCTGCACGGCCATCATACACAAACGATTTGTTAACTAGTGCTGTTAGCACATCTTAACGGTAAGTACTTAACACCTTGTTATGCAATGTCATGAATCTGCATCTATCCGCATTCCTCAGTAAATGTTATAGTGTTTTGAACAAGTATTAATGACGCCGTGTTTGAATAAAATTCACGCGGCGTCATTAATACTTGTTTAAAACACAATTACATTTACTGAGGAATGTAGATCGGTGACACGTTGAGAATTTCATTTAACTCACCATCATGAGTGAGGGCCCCGAACCGCGAGAAGGGGCTTCTTCCTGGTGTGCAGGTTTGTCATTCACCTACCGACCCACGTTGTGTCCAAAGATCTTGGATCCAGTTCCCTTTTGAACATCTTATAGCGGATCTTTGGTTGTGTCTCTCTGTCTTTTGCTCACTCCCTCCCTCCCTCCCTCTTTCTCTCGCGCTCTCTCTCCCGCTCCCCATATTGTCTCTCTCTAGCTCTCCCACTCCCTCTCTATCACCCTGTCCCCTCAGCATTCCCGGAATGACGTTTTGCAGTAGACAAAAATGCTGGAGAAACCCTGCGGGTGAGGCAGCCGCCTGGCCCGCTGAGTTCCTCCAGCACTCTGTGTTTTTTGTTTGGCTCTGAAGTTGAAGTTGGCTCAGCGGGACGGGCAGCGGCTCTGGGGAGAGGGTTGTGTTTCTGGTCGAGACCCTTCTTCAGGCAATCACAAGTACTCTCATCGACGCGAGTTTAGTTCGGTCTGAAGAAGGGTCTTCTCTCCAGAGTCGCTGCGCTGCCTATCCTACTGAGTTACTCCAGCTTTATGTCTATCTTCAATTTCAGAGAATTACAATTTCTCACGAGGGGCTTATAACGTCTCTAAACCCCTCTGGGACCCTCTGAACACCTCTAAACCCCCTCTAGCCCCCCTATTTCCCTCTATTCCCCTCTAAACAATTGTAAACACACCTGAACCCATCTGAAGCCCTCTAAACATCTCTAAACCGTTTAAACCCCTCTAAACTAGGAGGCTGCAAGGTGACTTGGATAGGCTGGGTGAGTGGGCAAATGCATGGGAGATGCAGTATAAAGTGGATAAATGTGAGGTTATCCACTTTGGTGGCAAAAACAGGAAAGTAGACTATTATCTGAATTGTGGCCGATTAGGAAAAGGGGAGATGCAACGAGATGCAACGAAAAATGCTCACGGCAGACCAAACGTGTTAAACAGAAATTGGTCAGATATTGAGCTTTACACAGTGAGAAATCATGTGAAATAATCACTGAATTTAATTTTAAATGAATGTACCTGCATGTTATACTGTTTAGTTTGGAGATACCACCAGATAGTCTGGTTGATACAACCAGATTAGTTTGGAGATACAACCAGATTAGTTTGGAGATACAACCAGATTAGTTTGGAGATACAACCAGATAGTCCACTGAGTTCGCACCGACCAGCGATTTTTGTTACAGATTTGACAAATTTATTTGGCGGCCAATCAAACGCTGTCTCTAAGGGGGGTGCATCCAATCACCAACCAGCTTGCCTTAAAATTCCCGAAACTACACGAAATATAAGCATACATACATTTTTACTTTTCTAGAGTAGGGGCCCCGCCATCAGTTTTCTAATTGGGCCCCGCAATTCCTAGCACCGGCCCTGCCTGCCGGATGCCTCTCGAGTGGCTATGCGTCCAGCCCGCTGCTTCAGGTACTAGCGGGCTGGCCTCGGCATGGTGTCGGGGAATTACGGAACACCGGGTAACGCTCCTACCGCCTGTTGCTGCCCCCTCCCCAACGGGAAAACGGAGGACAGTTTTGTTCCAGAGCCTTTTTCTCTGCCTGTAAAAAACACAAGCAGAAAAAGGCTCACCTGTAAAAGAAAACCGACCTCAGGGTACTCACCTGACGGTCCGGTTCATCCTGTAACGGACAGCCTAACTCCCGTGGCAGCCGCTGTTGCACTGCTGGCGTAATGCCGCGCCTGCGCACTGAGCGGGTTCTTCACGTAGTCACTTACGTGACTCCGAAGTAAAATTGCACTGTGCTGTGCATACGTGACAATAAAGAACCATTGAACCATTAATTACCTTAAATAATTACTTGTTAATATAGCCTTTTGCCAAATAACTTCATTAAAATCTTCCCTTTGACCTCGCCCTCTCAGAAACTTAAAACATGTTTGCTTTCTCATTTTTATTGCTTCTGATGAAAACCTATTGACCTTAAACGTTTATTCTGTTTTTCCATCAATTAAGGATGGTAGATTTCTGTAAGAGGAAGCTTATGATAATTTTTGTGATTCACCATCCCTGATACAAGCTTTTTAATTTCAATTTTATTTCATTAACTAAATTTAAATGTATAAAATGAGTTTTGGACTCCTGTTTCTGGATCAATATTGCAACCCTTTGGACTAGTAACATGACAACTGCATTACCCTTAAACAGTCTATCCTCCTTAATCATCTTGCAGTTAATTGCAGAGCTAGGATCTATTTTAACCATATCAGCAGCGCTCACATATATTAGGCCATAAATTTGCAACGTATTCAAACTACTGATGATCTCAGCGCCGTTAGTAGAACATTTAAATAATTTTAACATTCTCTCTGCATAAGTTAGAAGATGTTCCTTGTTTGGGCGGCACGGTGGTGCAGCGCTAGAGACCTGGGTTCGATCCTGACTACAGATGCTGTCTGTACAGAGTTGGTATGTTCTCTCTGTGACTGCGTGGGTTTTCTCTGGGTGCTCCTGTTTCCTCCCGCACTTCAAAGACGTACAGGTTTGTAGTTTAAAAGGCTTAAACTGCAATTGTGCCGTGTATAGGCTAGTCCTAGTGTGCAGGGTGATCGCTGGTCGGCATGGACTCGATCGGACTTAATCATGTTTCCATGCTTTATCTCTAAAGTCTAAAATCTAAAGACACATAGAATATATCAAATGGACCTTCTGTGTTGTTAAAGCTAAATCAACTGTGTTTCATATTTCATGTCGACATTTCTCCACCATTTTATCACTTTTTGGGTCGGCGTTAGCTTCAGTCTCCAGGATGGAAATGTCAAAGCCAAGAGGACATAGTCTTAAGGTGAGAGGCATAAAGTTTAAAGGAAATAAGGTGGGGAAATTCTTAACACAGAGGGTGGTGGAATGTGCTGCCAGGGAGACAGATATGATTGGGGCATTTAAGAGGCTTTTAGGTAGGCACATGAATAGTCCTATATTGTAAATAGGTCGACATCCTGCAACTTCCTACTCAACAGCACGATGGGTGTTTACCTTCACCAGATGGATCGTACAGGTTCAATGGAGACTCACCTGTCCCTTCTCAATGATAACCAGGGATGGACAATTAGTCATCGAGCTATAGACTCATACAACATGGAAACATACACTTCGACCCAACTTGTCCATGTCGTCTAAGATGCTCCAGCAAAGCTAGTCATATTTGCTGGATACTTTCAAGAGAGAGCTAGATGGGGGCTTTTAAAGATAGCAGAGTCAGGGGAGATGGGGAAAAGGCAGGAACGGGCTACTGATTGGGGATGATCAGCCATGATCACATTGAATGGCGGTGCTGGCTCAAAGGGCCGAATGGCCTACTCCTGCAGCTATTGTCTATTGTCTATTGCCTGTATTTGGCCAATATCCTTCCAACCATTCCTATCTATGTACCTGTCCAAGTGTCTTTTAAATGCTGTTTTGGTACCTGCCTCGACGATCTCCTCTGGCAGCTCGTTGCATATACCCACCACTCTCTGATTGAAAAAGTTGCCCCTCAGGTTCATTTTAAATCTTGCCCCTGCAAATTGTGACTTCGCCAATTTCAGAAAAATCACGTTCATATGTTCGTAACTTCGAGGGGCAGAATTAGGCCATTCGGCCCATCAAGTCTAATCCGCCGTGCAATCATGGCTGATCTATCTTTCCTGCTCAACCCCATTTTCCTGGCTTCTCCCCATATCCCCTGACATTCTTACTAAACAAGAACCCATCATTTTCTGCATTAACAATATCCATTGACTTGGCCTCCACTGTTGTCCGTAACAGATTTACCACCCTCTGACTAAAGGTATTCCTCTGCATCTCCTTTAAGGTTATGCCCTTTTATCCTGTTATTTTTATCTTTTAACAATTTAAAAAAAAACCTTTGACACCCAGAGTATGTGATGTTAACAAAACAAATACAGGTGTCCTAGTATTGCTACGCGATCAAAAGCAGCGTGGAGTGTTGAAAGGAAAGCCTATCAATAAAAACCGCAGCTTTACAGCTCTGCAAACATTTCCTGTACTAGAGCAAAAAACAAACTGCTGGAGGAACTCAGAGGGTCAGGCATCATCTGACAAGATGCTCAGATGCTCTGTGGAGACCCTCCACAGATGCTGCCTGGGCCACTGAGTTCCTCCAGCAGTTTGTTTTTCGCTCAGATTGCAGCATCTGCAGTCCCCTGTGTCTAGTACAATGGAATCCCTTTGGGAGCTCGATATACCAAAATAAAAAGTTATAGTTATAGCTTTCACTGTCTTTGTGATCTTCTCTGCCAGACTGTGGAGTTGTTCATTTGTTCTGTCTTGTTCCAGTTCTCCGAGGGCATATCACCACAGGTGCTGCCAATACTGTTACATTAAGGTACACAAAGGTGGGCCATTATAAGCACCTCCATAATCCATCATCTGTATCTCGTGTTTTGAGTTTGCATGTGTTTTGTTAACGTCACAAACTATGTGTGTATGCTTGACAAAGAGTCATAGAGCTATACAGCATGGGAAGTTCATAAGTTATAGGAGCAGAATTATTCCATTCGGCCCATCAAGTCTACTCTGCCATTCAATCATGGCTGATCGATCATTCCCTCTCAACCCTATTCTCTTGCCTTCGCCCCATAACCCCTGAAAGAGGCCCTTTGTGTGTATAAAGTCATGAGGGGAATAGATAGCACAGTCTTGCACCCAGGGTAGGGGGAATCAAGAACCAGAGGACATTGGTTCAAGGTGAGATGGGCAAGATTTTATAGGAATTTGAATGGCAACTTTCTAATTCAGAGGGTGGTGTGTATATGGAATGAGATTCCAGAGGAGATAGTCGAGGCAGATACAATAAAAACATTTGAAAGACACTTGGACAGGTACATTGGTATAGACAACGGACAATAAACAATTGGTGCTGGAGTAGGTTATTCGGCCCTTCAAGCCAACACCGCCATTCAATGTGATCATGGCTGATCATCCACAATCCGTACCCTGTTCACGCCTTCTCCCCATATCCCTTGACTCTGCTATCTTTAAGAGCCCTATCTAGCTCTCTCTTGAAAGCATCCAGAGAATCGGCCTCCACCGCCTTCTGAGGCAGAGAATTCCACAGACTCGCAACTCTGTGTGTGAAAAGGTTGGTCCTCATCTCCGTTCTAAATGGCTTCCCCCTTATTCTTAAACTGTGGCCCCTGGTTCTGGACTTCTCCAACATCGGGAACATGTTTCCTGCCTCTAGCGTATCCAAACCCTTAATAATCTTATATGTTTCAATAAGATCCCCTCTCATCCTAAATTCCAGAGTATACAAGCCCAGCTGCTCCATTCTATCAACATATGACAGTCCCGCCATCACGGGAATTAACCTTGTAAACCTACGCTGCACTCCCTCAATAGCAAGAATGTCCTTCCTCAAAATGGGAGACCAAAACTGCACACAATACTCCAGGTGTGGTCTCACTCGGGCCCTGTACAACTGCAGAAGGACCTCTTTGCTCCTATACTCAACTCCTCTTGTTATGAAGGCCAACATGCCATTTGCTTTCTTTACTGCCTGCTGTACCTGCATGCTCACTTTCAGTGACTGAGGAACAAGGACCCCCAGATCCCGTTGTACTTCCCCTTTTCCTAACTTGACTCCATTTAGATAATAATCTGCCTTCCTGTTTTTACCTCCAAAGTGGATAACCTCACATTTATCCACATTAAACTGCATCTGCCATGCATCTGCCCACTCACCCAACCTGTCAAGTCACCCTGCATCCTCATAGCATCCTCTTCACAGTTCACACTGCCACCAAGCAGTGAAAAGATTTGAGGGATAAGGGCCAGGCATGGGAAAATAGGTCTGGCTTAGATGGGGCATCCTGGTCAGCATGGATGAGGTGGGCCAAAGGGTTGTGTCCATGGCCCTTGACAATTATCTACATCATTGGAGACCCTCAGACTATCTTTAAATGGACTTTCCTGTACTTTATCTTGCACTAAACATTATTCTCTTTGTCATGCATCTGTACACTGTGGATGGCTCAATTATAATATTGTATATTCTTTCCACTGACTGGTTAGCATGTAACAAATGTTTTTCACTGTACTTTGGTAGATGGGTCAATAAAACTAAGCTGACTAACTAACTATGGTCCTCCTCGTCTACTCCAATCAAGATGGCCTGCGAGGTCATTTGCCAGCCTTTGACCCATATCCCTCTAGATCCTTCCTATCCATATATCCGTCCAAATGTTTTTTTAAATTTGTAATTATATTCACTTCTGGCAATGCGTTTGGATATGGAACAACTCTCTGAGTGAAAAAATGTCGCCCCTGAGGTCCCTCTTAAATCTCTGCCACTAAATATTGGAACTGAATCTAAAATACGAACATCACCATAGTTCTGACCCACTCTAATTAGGTCTGAAAAGTTGAAAATAATACATTGAGGCGAAGGCAAGTTTGCTGCAAAAAATCTCTGCTTACAAGGGGGCTCTCTCTCTCAGCCTGAAGTCTCAATATAATGAATGAGAAGGAAATGGTAGGTCTTTGTGTTCTTAACTAAGCTATTTTATTCAATTCCTTAAAGAATTCTATAATTGACTGCTAATTATAGAATCATTTACCTTGATAGAATTTTATGGACAATATAATTGTGGGCAGAATCTGTTGTTTGATCAGGCAATAAAAAGTGGATAGAGCAGAGGAATCTAGGAGTGCAGGCTCATACTCCCATGAAAGTAGATAGGGTGGTAAAGAGGGCTTTTGGTGCACTGGCCTTCATTAGTCAGGGTGTTAAGTGCAGAGGTTGGGATGTTATGTTAAAGGTTGTACAAGATATTGGAGAGGCCACATTTGGAGTATTTTATTCTATTTTAGTCACCCTGTTATAGGAAGGATATTATTAAGCCATGGAGCGCGGAATGCTAAGGGGCCATCATATAAAGGTGTATAAAATCACGAGTAGAATCAATAGGGTGAATGCACAGTATTGATCAAGAATCAGAGGATATAGTTTTATGATGAGAGGGAAAGAGATAATAAGAACCTGAGGGGGAAATGTTTCACTCAGAGGGCGGTGGGTATGGAGTGAGCTGACAAAGGAGGTAGTTGAGGCAAGTACAATAGCAACATTTAAAAGACACTTGGACAGGTACATGCATTTGAAAGGTTTAGAGGAACATGGACCTAATGTGGGCAAATGAGTGGCTTAGATAGGGCATCTTTATCAGTATGGACAAATTGACCTCAAGGGTCTGTTTCCATGCTGACTAACTCTATGACTCTATAATAACAGTCCAAGATCCTGTTAAGATATGTTCTGGATTAAAACAACATGTTGCCTGCCAACAGTCCTTATAATGTTGTTTAATGCGTTAACATTTTTTTTAGAGATACAGGCCGGAATTAGGCCCTTCGGCCACTGAGTCCATGCCAACCAGTGATCACCCCGTGCACTAAAGCTACCCTACACACTAGGGACAATTTTACAATGTTGCCAAAGATAATTAACCTACAAACCTGCACGTCTTCGGAGTGTGGGAGAAAACCGGAGCACCCGGAGAAAACCTATGCGGTCGCAGGGAGAACGTACAAACTCTGTACAGACAGCACCCGTAGTCAGGATCGAACTGGGGTTACTGGCGCTGTGAGGCAGCAACTCTATCTCAACGCTATCATGCCACCCTACTGGTTTCACACGAGTGACCATCTCATGCAAGACGATCTTGAGCAAATGCGATCAGATGGCCAAAAAACTGGAAAAGGGTACGTTTGAAGACTATTTTAAAAGAGTAAAAATAGATTAAGATGATTACAAATGCAGCTCCACAGCTAAGGTCCTCGACTGTTGAATGTACCACAAGAAACAACTGAACAAATAAAATCTGACGTACAAAAGGAGCCAGAGTTGAAAGAACAGCCATCTCACAAGGTTGTAGAGCCAAAAATATTACTGAAAGCAGAAGATCCTGCCCTGGCTTGACTTTCAAAGCATTGAAAAATGGGAGAGATGAGGGAATGAGACAAGGAAGGGCGTCATCAGCCAAGAGATAACACTGAGGGTTCGCAAATCATTACTGAGATGTAGCAGGAAGATGAGAACTGAGGGAGGACTATTTGCTGAGCCTTTATTTCTGGGGAAATAACTCCCTCATTTTGTCCCTCGATAGCCTTTCAAAGTAGCATCAAATCTATCAATTGACCACACATGGTCAACCAAGATCATTGAAGTTCCACTCTACTTTTTTCAATTAACCTTTATTAACCCCAGGGGAAGTTAAACAGTGGAAGAGAAGAGAATGGGGTTGAAGGGAAAAAGTATGGAGTTACCTTGGAACCAAAAGACCAGAAGTGTGAAGTTTGCATAATTCTTTCTCAATTGCAAAAAGGATAACGGGACAGCAAAAATCAGGAGCATGACTAAATCTGGAATATTTCTGTTTGCTGTTGAAGTGGTGTAGGGTGTAGATTGATATCACCTGCAGCATGCTGGCAGCATAAAGATAAAATGGTTAGATTTTGGGCAATTCTACCACTCAGTGACATAATCAAAGTGCATTTGACAAGAGGTGCACTAATCCACTTCCCACTGGATGTTACACACACAAAGATTGATTCTCCCGAATAAAATATGACAAGCATACCGAGAAACAAAAATCAGGAAGAACTTACGGAAAATGATTTGGTTTCTATTCTTCCTGTGGACTGTTAAATCATGTGAGCTGTTTCACAGCTAGATATTTTATTTTTTTTAGTTTCAGAGATACAGCCCCGGAAACAGCCCCAGCCAGCAATCCCTGCACATTAACACTACCCTACACACACTAGGGACAACTTACACATACACCGAGCCAATTAACCTACATCCTTGTACATCTTTGGAGTGTGGGAGGAAAGCGAAGATCCCAAAGAAAACCTACACGGTCACGGGAAGAACGTAAACACTACGTACAGACAGCACCCGTAGTCGGGATCAAACCTTCCGACGCTGGAAGGGCTGTAAAGCAGCAACTACTGCTGCGCCACCGTGCTGGCCAAAGGTATTTGATTACTGCCAGGCCTGGACTAATGATTACCAAAATACTCTCTCATTACAGAACTGCTTGGCCTGAATCTCTCTGTGCTACATCCATGCTGTATTTGGAAGACTCAGTGTAGCTATCACAGCTTTATAATGTCAGGGGCTTGGTCCTATCATCAGAGAACATTGGGCGAGTTAAGACTTTGAATTTTGGGCTACATTTCATCTTTGAAAGAAAAGTGGGAAAATGATTGCATCACATGTAAATTTGCATTTAAGTCCAGACGCCACTTGTCACCGATTTGGGCAATTTAGGAATATACTGTTCCCGAAAGTGTATTGATACGAGGGAGAACAAGAGGAATTCACACAATTATAATATCTCACACAGTGGGACAGCTTCACCCAGAGAAAACAGCTGTAAAATGCAGTTTATACATCGGCAGGGTGCACCGTGCTTTACAAATTGTTCAAGAGACATCTAACCTGTGCTTTGCCAATCCCACAAGGATCTAGGATACAGATCAAAGAGGACCTGCAATTTCACAAGAGCATCACACCTTTTTTGTACTAGATGTAATAACATCAGAGATAAAGTGTGCAGTTGCAGTGTTTCAGCTCTATTTGAGCACAGAAAAGTTTGGCAAAGCTTTAAGCAAGAGAGTAGAATGAAGTCTTGTAAGAGGCCACAGCCTCAGAATAAATGGACAAACCTTTAGAAAGGAGATGAGGAAGAATGTCTTCAGTCAGAGGGTGGTGAATCTATGGAAATCATTGTTACAGAAGGTTGTGGAGGCCAAGTCAATAGATATTTTAATGGCGGAGATTGATAGTTTCTTGATTAGTACGGGTGTCAGGGGTTAGTGGGGGAGAAGGCAGGAGAATGGGGGTGGAAAGGGAAGGATAGATCAGCCATGATGAGTGGTGGATTAGACTTGATGGGCCGAATGGCCTAATTCTGCTCCTATAACGTATGAACATCAATCATGAGGGGGGTTGGATAGTCTTTTTCTAAGGGTAGGGTATTCGAGCTGGAAGGCATCGGTTTAAGGTGAGAACGGTAAGGTTTTATAGGAACCTGAGGAGCAACCTTTCCATACAGGAAGTGTTGAGTAGATGGAAATGAGCTGCCAGAGAAAGTAGTAATGGCAGATTCTATAACAATATTACAAGACATTTGGACAAGTACGTGGATAGTAAGTGTCCACAAGGATATTGGTCAAATACAGGCAAATAGGATTAGTTTAGCTGATGCACCTTGCTTGGCATGGATGAATTGGGCTGTAGGGTGTCTTTCTGTGTTGTATGACTGTTTTGTTGGTGGTATAGATAGACATAAGAAACTGCAGATGCTGATTTACAAAACAAAAGCACAAAGTGCTGGAGGAATTCAGCGGGGGCAGGCAGTGTCTCCGGAGAACATGGAGTCTGAAGAAATGTCCCAATCCAAAACATCACTTATCCACGTTCTCCAGAGATGCTGCCTGGCCTTGAGTTACTCCAGCACTTTGTGTTTTTTGATGGTACAGTGTATACATGGTAAAGCAAATATGCTTCCTGAAGTTTAAGAAGGAACTGCAGATGCTGGACAATCGAAGGTAGACAAAAATGCTGGAGAACCTCAGCGGGTGAGGCAGCATCTATGGAGCGAAGGAAATATGTGACGTTTCGGCTGTGGCCTCTACTCTCCTGATTAAAGCTTTGCCAAACTTTTCTGTGCTCAAATAGAGCTGAAACAGTGCAACACTTCTGAAGAATGTCTCGACCCGAAACGTCATCTATTTCCTTCGCTCCATTGATGCTGCCTCACCCGCTGAGTTTCTCCAGCACTTTTGTCATGCCTCCTGAAGGATTTTTAATGTACCAAATAATCCTGTTTCAATTCCACATTAAGTGTCATATTGAGTCATAGTCATACAGTGTGGAAACAGACCCTTCGGCCCAACTTGCCTGCACCGACCAATATGTCCCATTTACCTAGTCCCATCTGCAAGCGTTTGGTCCACATCCCTCTAAACCTATCCTATCTATATACCTGTTTAAAATGTTTCTTAAAGGTAGCAATAGCACCTTCCTCAATTACCTCCACCAGTAGCTCGTTCCATACTCCCATCACCCTTTATGTAAAAAGGTTACCCCTCAGGATCCTATTAAATCTTCCCCCCTCACTTTAAAGCTCTGGTTCTCAATTCTGCTACTCTAGGCCAGAGACTCTGCGTTTATCCTGCTCCTTATATGCAGGCAGATAAGAGTTGGTCTTGCCAATACGTTCGGCACAGACATTGTGGGTCGAAGGGCCTGTTCCTGTTCCATATTCTATTTATCAGAATCTTAAATGGTTATTCGACACTTCACAAACCAAGACCTAAACACCTGCAAAACAGGATGGAATAATACAGCTTGCTAGTTAGTTCCATCAAATATTTAGCACCCAACCTTGTGTAACAGAATTTTCAAAATGTGCCAGAGAACTTTTTTATCAACTGGCCTTATTAGAACATTAATTCTCCAGCTTCCACACTAAAAGTAGGCAATACAGACCGCTGCCCTCACCAAGAAACATCTCACACCACTGTGCCCTGAGCTGCCTTCAGGACATAAGTTAAAGTAGAAGAACATGAAGGAAAGACCTGCAGATGCTGGTTTAAATCGAAGGTAGACACAAAATGCTGGAGTAACTCAGTGGGACAGGCAGCATCTCTGGAAAGAAGGAATGGGTGACGTTTCGGGTCGAGACCCTTCTTCAGTCTGAAGAGAGACTAAACTAAAGAGAGAAAAATAAACTTGAGGGACTAAAATTCTCCCAATATGAAGAAGGGTCTCGACCCGAAACGTCACCCATTCCTTCTCTCCAGAAATGCTGCCTGTCCCGTTGAGTTAATAAAGTAGAACAATAGGCCTGATTGTGGCAAATCGCCTAGTTCACGAGGAATATCAATTCGATGGTTAGTTTAGTTTAGAGATACAGCATGGAAACAGGCCCATCAGCCCACAGTGTCTATGCCGACCATCGATCACCCGTTCACGCTAGTTTTATGTTATCCCACTTTCCCATCTACACCCCTGAGTTGCACTATTACTCAATTGACTTAGTTTAGAGATAAAGCATATTGAGAGAATTTTAGAGTCGCTCAAGTTTATTATTCTCTCTTTAGTTTAGTTTAGAGATACAGCATGGAAACACTAAGACCACATTGACTATCGATCACCCATTCACATTAGTTCTTTCTTATCCCACTTTCTCATCCACTCCCTGCACTCTTGGGGCCAATCAACCTACAAACCTGCACGTCTTTGCGATGTGGGAGGAAACCGGTGCACCCAGAGGAAACCCACACAGTCACAGTGAGAACATACAGACTCTACAGAGATCGCACCCAAAGTTGGGATCAAACCCGGGTCTCTGTTACTGGATTGCATGCATAACACAACTTTTCACTGTTTAGTTTAATTTAGATTAGTTTAGTTTAGTTTAAAGATACAAGGTGGAAAGAGGTCCACCGAGTCCACACCGACCCGTATACCAGTTCTATCCTAGACACTAGGGACAATTTTACAGAAGCCAATTTACCTACAAACTTGCACCTCTTCGCAAAGTAGGAGGAAACCGGAGCACCCGGAGAAAACCCACGCCGTCACAGGGTGAACGTACAAACTTCATACAGGCTGCATCGTGGTACATGTAACAAATTAACTATTGAATTATTCACTTGTAACTGAAATTAAAGTGCACTTATTTCTGAATGCATACACTTCTTATTTTATTATGAAGTACCTCAAGTACATGGATCCCCAGTTTCCACGGACTAGCTACAACTGCAATGTGATAGTGTAGGAACTGAATGATCTGGATAACAATGTCAGATTTCAGTGTGTGAGTGCTTTCAACGTTGCTGTTCAATTTCGACCAAGTTAACAGTGTGCAGCCATCTCACAGTCATTACACAGGCAAAAGGTTGGACAAGATACTAACTTTATAACTATTAATTAACTAACGCTAATGAAACCAACTACTACAGAGCAGTCCTGGGCTGCTATATACCTCACTGGAGACCATCGGACTATCTTTAATTGGACATTACTGGATTTTATCTTGCATCAAACAGAATTCCCTTTATCATGTATCTGTACATTGCGGACGGCTTGATTGTAATCATGTATTGTCTTTCCGCTCACTGGTAAACATGCAACATTGTACACGTGACAATAAACTAAACTATACTAAATCAGAACATTGTATTGGAGTGCCAGTATTCACAAGAAAATCCATTGCATCTGTTCCCCCACTGATAATATAATTGAATGGAGAGATGTTTCCCATTATATTTTTGAGAAACTGGTAACATTTCATTCTTGTTAAAGAGCATTTTGTTAAATAGCAGATGAACCTTACAAGAATGACAATTATGCTGCATCCATTATCATATACTTATTAATATTTAAGCCACGCACAGTGGATTGTTGAGCATCTGAAGGACTATTTACAAAGTTAAATGTTATCTTCTCTCTAAACATATGTTCCCAGCTTTGGCATCCTTGTAGAAACAAAGAACTACAGATACTGGTTTAAGCCAAAGATAGACACAAAGTGCTGGAGCAACTTAGCGGTCAGGCAGTATCTCTGGAGAAAAGGAATGGATAACCTTTCAGGTCGGGAACCTTATTCAGTCTGAAAATAGTAAGTGGAGAGGGGGGAGGGTGGTGGAGGAGAAGGGCTGGAGGCGAGAAAAGGCAAGGATCAAACAGAACCAGTCTTTTCTCACGGGTACACAAAAAGGCTGGAGAAACTCAGCGGGTGCAGCAGCATTTATGGAGCGAAGGAAATAGGCAACGTTTCTCACCTCCAGCTCATTTCTTCTCTCCCCCACCCCCTTCCCTTACTTTCAGTCTGAAGAACGATTCTGACCTGAAACAGTTACCCATTCTTTTTGGCACCTTTTTGTTCATTTTACAAATTTTGCTGTCCGACCCACTGAGTTACTCCAGCACTTTGTGTTGCAGAGTCATAGAGTAACAGGGCCATACAGCGTGAAAACGGGCCCTTCACCCCAATTTACCCACGACGACCAACATGTCTCATTTACACTAGTCCCACCTGCCTGCTTTTGGCCCATTTCCCTCCAATCCATGTAATTTGTAGAATGGACTTAATTAAATAAACTCTGCCACTTGTAACAAACTTTAAGATAATTACTCAAAACCATTTTAAAATGTATTAGATTAGGGTTGTGTTTGATCCATAGTAAACCTTTCCGGTTTTGCAACAATACCACTTTACTATTATGAAACATGTTCTATCAGAGATTTAGAGAAAAATAATGGAAACCGGCCCTTTAGCCCATCAAGTTCACACTGACCAAAAACACCCATATACAGTAATCCTACACTAATCTAATCCAAATTTATTTTCTCCATTATGTTATCAACTCCCCCCAGATTCTATCACTCCCTACACACTATGAGCAATTTACAGATGCCAATTAACCTACAAGCCTGCATGTTCTTGGGGCCCAGAGGACACCCACATGAACACCGGGAACACATGTAAACTCCACACAGATAAAACCTGAGGTCAGAATTGAATTTGGGTCTCTGGCGCTGTGAGGCAGCAGCTATGCCAGCCGTGCCAATGTGCTGCCAAACATGCCCCTTTTTTAAACGTGGTATAGTTTTATTTCACATGAGTAATGTTACTGCAAAGCATACATTCATAATTTATTATTGTGCTGAATGATTCAAGGTTATTTTAGAGATACAGCATGGAAACAGGTCCATTGGCCCACTGAGTCCACACCAACCATCGATCATCCATTCACACTAATCTATGGTATCCCATGTTGATTTGGGCTGAGTGTGTAATATATGACAAGCAACTTATGCCTGCAATAAAAATGTGACTAGTTCTCATAAACAACCAAACCCAATTTTACAATGTTAGTTCATTTTGGGCAACAAAATTATATCAGAAATTGGAATTCTAATGAATGCAATTTAATGATAATAATTTTAGCAACAGCTTTATTAATTGCCTGAGGTGACTAATTTTTATAGTTGATAGAAGTAATCTACAGAATCTTCTTCAACTGTCTCTGCTTCACAAAGCAGGTTTTTGTTCCTTGCAGGCATATTAAATCAATGTTAGAATGAAAATTAGTTCCCGCTCCCATAAGTAGAAAGTCCCCGATTGTCCGTGTTAATCTGAGGACTCGGGGCATTGGACTAATGATTTAGTCAATAGATATGACTTCAAACTATCCAATTGTTCAATGAAAAAGCATAAGAGGAATAGATCGGGTACATGCACAAACTCTCTTGCCCAGAGCAGGTGAATCGAGAACCAGAGGACATAGGTTTAAGGTGAGGGGGAAAAGATTTAATAGGAATCTGAGGGGTAACTTTTTCACACAAAGAGTGGAGGATGCATGGAACAAGCTGCCAGGGGAGGTAGTTGAGGCAGGGATTATCCCAACATTTAAGAAACAGTTAGACAGTACATGTATTTGACAGGTTTGGCAGGATATGGACCAAAGAGTGCAGGTGGGACTAGTGTAGCTGGGACATGTTGGCAGGTGTGTGGGTAAGTTGGGCCGAAGGGCCTGTTTCCACATTGTATCACTCTATGACTATGACTTTATGAGTTTAAAATAAACATTGTTGTCTGTAGACATATGTATCTGAAATTAATCAGCTTTAACTCTTTGAGTGCTGACAGCTTCTTGGAAATATCTCATATGTTCTCAATTAGATAATCACAACATACATGGTCATGTGATAGGAGCAGAATAAGGCCATTCAGCCTGTCTACTCTGCCATTCAATCATGGCTGATCTATCTTTCCCTCTCAATCCAATTCTCCTGCCTTTTTCCCATAACATTTGACACCCTTACTAATCAAGAACCTATCAATCTCCTATCAAAATACCCAATGACTTGGCCTCCACAGCCGTCTGTGGTAATGAATCTCACAGATTCATCCCCCTCTGACAAAATAAATTCCTCCTTTTCCTCCCTTTTCTTAAGGTACGTCCTTTTATTCTGAGGCTGTGCCCTCTGTCTTTATAGTTGAAACACAAGGAACTGCAGATACTGGAATCTTGCCTAGAACACAGTGCTGGAGTACCTCAGCAGGTCAGGCAGCATCTCTGGAAGACATGGATAGGCGACGTTTCGGGTCGAGATACTTCTTCAGGCTGATTGTAGTAGTGAGGAGAAAGCTGTAAAAGGGATGGGGTTGTGGGGGGGGGGGGGGGGGGGGGGGTATGGGTGAGGTACAAAGTGAAGTACAAAGCCGGGCAGGTGGATACAAGTGAGGGTTACTCCAGTACCTGTACTATATCCTTTTATCAAGAATTAGCATTTTTTTGATTGATCGAAAGTTATAGCTTGGAAACAAGCCCTCGAAGTCCACCCTGACCATCGATCACTCGTTTACATTAGCTCCATGTTATCCCACTTTCACATCCACTCTATACACGCTCAGAGCAATTTACAGAGGGCCAATTAACCTGCAAACGTCTCTGGGATGTCTGAGGAAATCGGAGCAGCCGGAGGAAACCCACGCAGTCACATGGTGAACATGCAAACTCCACACGGTGAGCACCCGAGGTCAGGATTGAACCCGGGTCTCTGGCGCTGTGAGGCAGCAGCTCGACCCACTGCGCCACTGCAGTTTGAGAACAAACTTTTGAAAGTAGATCAGACTTACTTTCCAAGCGATAAGTTATTAAAACATGGGATGTGTTACTGAAAGTAGTTTCAATGCTGAGTCATGAAATTTAAAAGGGAATTAAAAGTGTTAAAGAAAAACATTAAAGGGACTGTGTAATGAATAGAGAAGCAGTTATTCAATAGACTTATTCTTGCATAATTCCATCCAGCAGTATTATTGGATGCATAGTCTACATTTATGCTGAAATTTCTGTAATGATGAAAAATTTTAATGTGATTTTAATCGATTAGGATTTAGCTGAGACCACGCTGGCTAAATGTGTCTTTCTTAGATGCCTTTGAATTATGCAGGTAGATATATAGAACTGAATTATACGTTAAGTGGAAATTAGTGACATTTCATGTTATGCTGTAGGATTTATGATTAGAAATCTTAAATCAAACATTTTTTTAATGCTTTCATCATGAATAAAATGGAGACAATTCTTCAATTCAGTGCAAGAGAAGAAAGTAACTTTCTTTTCAGCAAAAAAAATCGACTGAAAACATGAACAGAATAAAATAGATCTCATATACTGTATTCTCCCCCCATGAGAACCCCGGTGAATTATCCGCACTGGGCCTTCAGCCCACCAAGTGTGCGCCAACTAGTGATCACCCGTACACTACAGGTCTACCATCGATTTTCCGGTAACTGGTGGTCCTTCAATCCAGACAAAATTACAAGAACAAACTTGAAATTCCCTCCGTCCCCCTCCCCCCTCCCCCGGCCTGGGCATTTTCAGGGGGACCTCAAAGGGAGGGGGGGTCCTTTGAGGTCCCCCTGAAAATGCCTAGGCAGGGGGAGGTGGATATCTTGTTTATTCTGAACTCTATTCCCAATTTAACAACTCAATCCCCATCACTCCCCGCTATTTAAACCTGAACCTTGCTAATCAAGCCACTCTCATCTGTGTGGGAAGGAACTGCAGATGCCAGTTTATACCAAAGATAAACACAAAAAGTTGGAATAACTCAGCGGGTCAGGCAGCATCTCTGGAGAAAAGGAATTGATTATGTTTTGGGTCGAAACCAGTCTTCAGACTGAGGATCAGGAGAGAGGGAAACTAGAGGTATGAAATGGTACAGAACAAATCAGAGTCGGCACCGATGACTCAGGAAAGGTGGAGCCCACAATGGTCCATTGTTGGCTGGTGAAGAGGTGATAATGAAGGGATACGAACAGTGAAGCTAGCAAGACGACTAGGGTGAGGTCAAGCCTGACTCTCTGGTGCTGTGAGGTAGTGGCTCAACCCTAGCACCGCCCACTGGGCACCATACCCTCGATGGATGCTGCCTGAGCTGACTGGTGAATCTATGAATAAATAGCAAACTTCTAGCCCTGTGATCTTACACCAATTGAATTGTACATCCCCTCTCGTTCATGAAATGTTATTCACACAAACCATTTCAACATACAGGCACTTCACCATTGATTCAAATGGGTAAATGACTGTATATAACACACCTAATTCTATACATACAAGTTAATTATAAACTACTTACCAGTTAAGTACATTGTGCAGTTGGATTACTTCCCGAGTAAACTCCATATGATTTAGAGTGCGGGAAGGAACTGCAGACACTGGTTTACACCGAAGATAGACACAGAATGCTTGAGTAACTCATCGGGCCAGGCAGCATCTCTGGATAGAAGGAATGGGTGACGTTTCGGTTCGGGTCTGAAGAAGGGTCTTGACCCAAAATGCCACCCATTCCTTCTCTCCTGAGATGCTGTCTGTCCCGCTGAGTTACTCCAGTAGTTTGTGTCTCTCTCCGTATGATTTAGATGTTGTTGTGGATGATCCTGTGAGTGGCTAGGGCATATACCATGCAATTCACTGTAGATAAATCACTCATAACTCATTAATCACTCATCTTCAGCTTTATAGGACTTTTGCCCGGTCACATTTGGAGTATTGTGAGCAATACAGGAAAGATGTGGAGTCCATGGGGAGAATACAGTGGAGGTTAACCAAAATGCTGCTTTGATTAAAGGCTTTCAGCTACAAGGAGTGATTGGATAGACTTGGGGTTTTTTTCTCTGGAATGTCAGAGGTTGAGGAGGGATTTGAAGTACATAAAATGATGAGAAGCATAGATAGGGTAGAGAGTCAAAATGTTTTTCCCAGGGTGGAAACGTCCAACACCAGAGGGCTTAGCTATAAGGTGAGAAGGAGAAAGTTTAATGGAGATGTTCGGGGCAAGTTTTTATACACAGAGATTAGTGGGGGCCTGGAACGCACTGCCAGAGGCAGATACGATAGTGGCTTTTAGAAAGACATATGGAACTGCAGTGAGTAGGGTGACATAGATCAGGTAAAATTAATGTCACAAATAAATAAAAATATAGGGGAACAATATAGTCTGACGAAGAGTCTTGACCGAAAACGTCACCTATTCCTTTTCTCCAGAGATGCTGTCTGACCCGCTAAATTACTCCAGCTTTTTGTGTCTATCTAGGGCAGTGGTTCCCAACCTTTTTTTGGCCATGCCCCACCTAATCACCTCTAAAATCCTGATGCCCCCCCCCCCATATTTTAACACGAGCAGACAAATAAATAATTCTCAGAAAATGGAATTTACTCAAAATAACATCTGAAACATAAACTACATATGTTTACTTGATGCCCCCCTTAAAAATCAAATTGCCCCCCTGTGGGGCGTACGCCCCACGTTAGGAACCACTGATCTAGGGTAACATCAACTTGTGTATCTACTGATATTATATGTTGTTGGCAGTTAGAGACACTAAACAAACTGCTGGAGCTGAAAAGGTGATTAATTTTTTGCTGTGCGCAACTATTTCTCTCTACCTTCTGAATAATGAACATATTCATCAGCCAGAGCAGTAAATCTGTCACCTCCTGAGCAAATACAAACATCGCTGAGCCTTAATTGTTGCCACTGTTAACTGTCTGCAAGGCAACATTAATCACTCATAGCAACTGTCAGAGCCACGGTTGGGATTATTGAGATACTTCACATACCAAAAGCTAAGGCGCAGTGGTAGAGTTGCTGCCGTACAGCATCAAAGACCCAAGTTTGATCCTGGGTGGGTGCATCTGTACGGAGTTTGTACGTTCTCCCTATGAACACGTGGGTTTTCTGCGGGTGCTCCGGTTTCCTCCCACACTCCAAAAGACGTACAGGTTTGTAGGTGAATTAACTTTGGTAAAATTGGAACTCCTCCATAGTGTGTAGGGTAGTGTTAGTGTCGGGGTGATCGCTGGTCGGCAAGGACTCGGTGGGCCAAAAGGCTAGTTTCCACGCAAGTCTAAAGTAAACTCTAAAGCCTGAAATTTGGAATATTTCTTCCATTAGCATTCTAATTCAGATTTAACGTCTCGTCTTCTATGTCCCGAATAATTCCAGGAACGCTCTGACTGCTATTACTTTGAATCTCTGAAATCAGAAGACACAAAGTGCTGGAGTAACTCAGCGGGTCAGACAGCATCCGTGGAGGACATGGTAGACAAAATTTCGGATCGGGACCCTTCTTTTTCTACATACGAAAAACTATGCTTCGGAAGAACAAGACTCCGTTAGTTTTTATTAAGTATATCTTTTGCATTGGTCATTGACACCAAACCTCTGTTGGCCATTCCTGGACCCAACTCTGAAGCATACCATATATCTGATGAGTTAGTGATTTGCCCAGGTATTAGATGCCTTTTTTCAGTGCTCTACAATCCCCACAGTGGCAGCACAAATATGACGACGCTATTGAACACGTGGAATCTAAACAGTAACCCACAGCTGATGCATAATCATAAATACCTTATGAAGCCAGTAATACAGACAAAGAGTAAATAGCATACAGTCAAAAATAAATACAAAAAATAAATAGCATACAGTCAATAGATCTTAGAGATGCTTGGCATTGTTGCAGGTAACAAGATTTGGTGCAGAGGAAACAAATGAGTACATTTTCAGTGGCTGGACTTGATTCTGATGAATGTGCAGATGAAACTATAAAGTCAATTCAATGGTACATTATTGTCACATGTACTTAAAGAGAGCAAAATTCTTTGTTTTGCATGCAGTCTAGTGAAACCATATACACATAAACACAATTATAAATGAGTTTAGTGTAGGAAGGAACAGCAGATGCTGTTAATCTGAAGATCGACATAAAATGCTGGAGTAACTCAGCGGGACAGGGCTGCTCCTCTGGATAGACGGCATGGGTGACATTTCGGGTCGAGTCCCTACTTCTGACTGAGAGTCAGGGGAGAGGAAGACACAGAGATAAGGAAGGGCAAGGTGTGAAAACAAGACATCAAAGGGGATGAGGTTCAAGGAAAATGTAGAATAGATCATAGTTAGCTCAGGAAAGTGAACAATGAAGCATGCAGAGATAAAATTTAATCAGGACAGTCAGACTGGATAACTAGGATGGGGGAGGGATGGAGAGAGAGGGAAAGCAAGGATTACTTGAAGTTAGAGAAGTCAACATTCATACTGCTGGGTTTTAAACTGCCCAAGCAAAATATGAGATGCTGTTCCTCACACTATGGACAATTTACAGAAGCATATTAACCCACAAACCTGCACATCTTTGGATTGTGGGGGGGACAAGGAACACCCGGAGAAAACCCATGCGGAAACAGGGAGAACATACAAACTTCATACAGGCAGCACCTGTGATTAGGATTGAACCCGGGTCTCTGGCATTGTAAGGAAGTAACTCTACTGCTGCGCCATTGTGCCGCCCACTAAATTAGTGAATGTTCAGTAGCTGGACTGATTCTGATCTATGTGCAGATGAAAATATAAAGACAATTCAATGGTACTTTATTGTCAAATGTACTTACTGTGAAATTCTTAGGTTTGCATGTATTCAGTAAAATATATACATAAACACAGTCATAAATAAGTGCAAAGATTGTAGTGTAAGAATAGTAGACTCTCAGTGAGACTCTCAAAGTTCACAGCTACCAAGGTCTGAAGAAGGGTCTCAACCCGAAACGTCACCCATTCCTTCTCTCCAGAGATGCTGCCTGTACCGCTGAGTTACTCCAGATTTCTGTGTCTATCTTCGGTTTAAACCAGCATCTGCAGTTCCTTCCTATACAAAGAATGCTTCATGTGAGGATTGTGAATGCACTTAAAGTAAACGAGGTAAAGTCAAGAGGAAGAGAAGAATAGAGCCTCATAACACTGTTAGCTGGGATTATATGAAGAGGAGTGAAATGGAGCATAATTTCCTCAATAGACCAGGTAAACCATGTTTGTTCTACATAATCAGAGCTCAGATTCCTAATAACGTGTTGGAGTAAGTCGACGGGTCAGGCAGCATCTCCGGAGAACATGGATAGGGGATGTTTCAGCCAGTGTTCAGACTGATTGTGGTAGGGGAGGTGGGAGAAGTAGTGGCGGACTGGCCAGGGTGTCAGCTAGCTTGCCCGATGGCAAGTGGGCCCCTGATGAAGTGGGCCCCCTATATCAAGTGGGCCCCTGATGAAGTGGGCCCCCTTTGTCTCCTGGCAACCAATATTTTTAGACCCAGTCCGCCACTAGGGAGAAGGGCAGAGAAAGCTGGAAGAAAAGGTGATGCAGGACAATGCCTGGCACAGGGGTGGCACAGTGGCAGAGCGGTAGAGCTGATGCCTCACAGCACCGGAGACCCAGGATCAATCCTGAATATGGGTGCTGTCTGTGCGGAGTTTGTACGTTCTTCCCGTGACCGTGCGAGTTTTCTCCGGGTGCTTCAGTTTCCACCCACACTCCAAAGACGTACAGGATTGTAGGTTAATTGGCTTTGGTAAAAGATTGTAAATTGTCCCTCGTATAGGGCAAAGTAGGATAGTGTTAGAGTATACGTTGATCGCTGGTCGGCGCGGAGTAGGTGGGCTGAAGCTGTATCTCTGAATTAAATTATTTTTTTAAGTGATAGGTGGATACAAGTGTGGGTTTTATTTATGATTGGCAAATGGTTGGACACAGGCCAGAGATAAAAAGACAATAGTCGACGGAGGGGGAGGGGGGTTATTTTTCAGTTAGTTACCTAAAATTGGAGAATTCAATATAACTAACCTATCGACAAACCACCCCTTGCCTCCCCTTTCACTCCTTTGGACCCATTTATCTTGTTCCCCCTCTCTCTCTCTCTCGTTCCTTTCCACTTATATTCATTCCTCTGGCTTCACAATGCACCTCTTCCATCCTTAAATCACACTTTTTTGTGATTTCAATCAAAAACCCTCCTCATCCATATCCACCTAATGGAAATGAGAAAATTCAAGGATTGTTTCCAAGAGGTTAAAAGTTCTGATGCTGAGGTGTTCAACACAGCACCAATGGCAGGAAGATTGAAGTAAGTGTTGGAATATCCCTAGAATTATAGTGATTGATCTTTCAAATTGTCATAATTGAAAACTTAATTACTTGGCTGTGCACACTTCTTTTGAGACATGTTGTGACTGTCGTACAACATATTCCTCTCCTTGCTGCAAATGCAGATTTCAAACAGATAAATCCTTTGTCAAACATAGTTCTTTAACTTTTTTTTTAATCTGCATAATTTCCATAATTCCTTACAATTCAGAATTGTTATGCAAAACATTCCGCCCCGATTACGCTTGACCAAATAAAAATTCTACCTAAACGTATTCCAACAAAGACATATTCCAACAACTTCTTCACACAAAGGGCAGTGAGTGCATGGAATGAGCTGCCGGAGGACTAGTTGAGGCAGATACTATCACAATGTTTAAAATAAACATTTAGACAGATACATGGGTAGGACAGGTTTAGAAGGATATCGGCCAAACACAGGCAGGTGAGAATCGTGTAGATAGGACACGTTGGTCGGTGTGGGCAAGTTGGGCAGAAGGGCCTGTTTCTACGCTGTATGAAACCATGACTCTAACAAAAAAAAAATTCTTAGCAGCAATCACTCATCCGACGGTACCTATCCTTTAATTTAATACTATATAAGAAACAGCTGTAAAGAAATTTGAAGCAATGTTTAAAAATAAAATCTTGAATTTTGGAGACAAAGACTATTGAAGACAGGAAAAGGAAAAATGTCACGTTTGAATGCCTGGGATAATTAGCAGGTCTGAGGATATAATAGTGGGAAGCACAGTGATGCAGCTGCTAGAGCTACTGCTTCACAGTGCCAGAGAAAGTTGGATAGCATAGAACTTGTGTGAACGGGTGATCAATGTCGGCGTAGACTCAGTGGGCCATCTGTATCTTACAATCAATCAAACTTGAAAATCCATGCTGCCCACAAACAGAAAAGTCGTTGTGGTTATTCAAAGATATATGTTGATTTATTTGGTTTTGGATGTACTTTTTCTCATAACTTAATTTCGTTTTGTGTAATGATTATGAACCAATCAACAAAATGTATCTGTGGGAAACATGGCAGAAACCAGGAGCTTAAATATCACAAAACAAATGACACAAAGTGCAGGAGTAACTCAATGGGTCAAGCAGCATCTCTGGAGAACATGGATAGGAGACGGTTCGGATCGGGACCCTTCTCAATGAAGAAGGGTCCAGATCCAAAATATCATCTATCCATGTTCTCCAGAGATGCTGCCTGACCCGCTGTGTTACTCCAGCACTTTGTGTCATTTTTTTGGTTAAAAAAATCATGTGTAGTTCCTTGTGTCTCCCTCTGTGGAAAACGTGGCAGGTATCAGGAGCTCAAATATCACAGATGCTTTGTGGCTGAGACTAGCAACCAAATCACTAAACCTGGGACAACCTATCATCCAAGAAAGATATTTCACATAAATAAGGAAAATGCAACTCTATTGAAACGCTGTATAAAAAAAATATTCAGTCCCCAAATTGATCTCCACATGCATTGACCAAAAGGCACATGTTAATCACTGCATGCTGAAAAAAATCATTGTTGTAATTGAAAGCAGAGGATGTCAGGAATTAAATGAGAAAGGCATAAATAATTAGGCATTTCTGCAGT
This sequence comes from Amblyraja radiata, assembly GCF_010909765.2. Taxonomy (NCBI): domain Eukaryota; kingdom Metazoa; phylum Chordata; class Chondrichthyes; order Rajiformes; family Rajidae; genus Amblyraja; species Amblyraja radiata. The sequence goes on from NC_045979.1 coordinate 19,213,544, forward strand.
CATTAAATGATTTATATGAATTTTAGCACCACCATTAATGGAAAAGAAAAATCACAAAATGCATTATACGTTCATATGCTGGCATGTCAGAGCTTAATTTGAAGGTTAAATCTTTTGAGGAGATATCCAAATGATTTTTAGGTAAACTTGGATCAATTCTCTTTGATTCTGGTTGTTATGGCAACGGCACATTCACGATTTTGAATCTTTCAATTCTTTATCTTACGGATTCATTTGCTCATAATTTCCAGCAGCAATTACTCTTGAGGGATCCATAGATTGTGGTCGAGTGGTAAAAGTAAAAATCCATCCCTCCCTCAGGCAACAGAAGCAATGAACCTCCTCTAGTTTAGTTTAGTTTTGTTTAGAGATACAGCGTGGAAACAGGCCCTTCAGACCACGGAGTCCGCACAGACTAGCAATCCCCGCACATTAACACTTTACATTTAATACCAAGCCAATTAACCTGCAAACTTGTACATCTTTAGAGTGTGGGAGAAAATTGAAGATCTCGGAGAAAACCCACACAGGTCACGGGGAGAACGTACAAATTCCGTACAGATGAGCACCCGTAGTCAAGATCGAACACGGGACCTGGGGCTCTGGCGCCGTAAGGCAGCATCTGCGCCACCGTGCCACTCCATTCAGTTTACTTCAGTTTAAGCCCGTGGCTACCATTTTGTTGGTGAGGAGGACCAATAGCAAGAACGGTTGGTGCAACAGACAAAAGAGAATCATGGTGGCGCAGTTGATAGAGTCGTTGCCTAACGAAGCCAGAGGTCCACATTCGATTCTGACCTCGGGTGCTGTCCAAGTAGAGTTTGCAAGTTCTCCTTATGACTATGTGGTTTTCTTCACATGTCCGAAAGGCGTGCGGGTTTGTAAGTTAATCAACCTCTGTAAATTGTCCCCAGTGCCTGGGGAGTGTATGAGAAAGTTGGTTGGCATAGAATCAGTGTGAACAGGTGATCGATGGCCAATGTGGACCTCAAGTTCAAGTTCAAGTGAGTTTATTGTCATGTGTCCCTGTATAGGACAATGAAATTCTTGCTTTGCTTAAGCACACAGAAAAGAGTAGGCATTTACTACAAAACAGATAAATGTGTCCATATACCATGATATAAATATATACACACATGAATAAATAAACTGGTAAAGTGCAAATAACAGAAAGTGGTTATTAATAATCAGAGTTTTGTCCTGGTTTAAAGTGTGGGAGAAAATTGAGCCAGGTTTAATAGCCTGATGGCTGTGGGGAAGTAGCTATTCCTGAACCTGGTTGTTGCAGTCTTCAGGCTCCTGTACCTTCTACCTGAAGGTAGCAGGGAGATGAGTGTGTGGCCAGGATGGTGTGGGTCTTTGATGATACTGCCAGCCTTTTTGAGGCAGCGACTACGATAAATCCCCTCAATGGAAGGAAGGTCAGAGCCGATGATGGACTGGGCAGTGTTTACTACTTTTTGTAGTCTTTTCCTCTCCAGGGCGCTCAAATTGCCGAACCAAGCCACGATGCAACCGGTCAGTATGCTCTCGACTGTGCACCTGTAGAAGTTAGAGAGAGTCTTCCTTGACAATCCGACTCTCCGTAATCTTCTCAGGAAGTAGAGGCGCTGATGAGCTTTTTTGATAATTGCGTTAGTGTTCTCGGACCAGTAAAGATCTTCAGATATGTGCACGCCCAGGAATTTGAAGTTCTTGACCCTTTCAACCATCGACCCGCTGATATAAATGGGACTGTGGGTCCCCCTCCTACTCCTTCCAAAGTCCACAATCAGTTCCTTGGTTTTGCTGGTGTTGAGGGCCAGGTTATTGCGCTGGCACCATATGGACAGTTGCTCGATCTCTCTTCTGTATTCTGACTCATCCCCATCAGTGATACGCCCCACAATAGTGGTGTCGTCAGCGAACTTGATGATGGAGTTCGCACTGTGGTTCGCTATGCAGTCATGGGTATAGAGTGAGTACAGCAGGGGGCTGAGCACGCAGCCTTGAGGTGCTCCCGTGCTGATTGTTATCGAGGCTGACACATTTCCACCAATACGAACAGACTGTGGTCTGTGGATGAGGAAGTCGAGGATCCAGTTGCAGAGGGATGCGCAGAGATCCAGTTCTGCGAGTTTGGTAACCAGTTTGGAGGGGATGATTGTGTTAAATGCCGAGCTGTAATCAATGAATAACAGCCTAACATATGAGTTTTTGTTGTCCAAGTGGTCCAGTGCGGAGTGGAGGGCCAGCGAGATCGCATCCACCGTTGATCTGTTGTGGCGGTACGCGAACTGCAGTGGGTCAGGTTTTTGTCGAGGTAGGAGTTGATTTGCTCCATGATCAACCTCTCAAAGCACTTCATCACCACCGGCGTTAGTGCCACTGGTCGATAGTCATTGAGGCACGTCACCTTACTCTCCTTGGGCACCGGTATAATTGATGCCCTTTTAAAGCAGGTGGGGACCTCAGAACTCAGAAGTGAGAGGTTGAAAATGTCCGTAAAAACTCCCGCCAGTTGGTCCGCACAGGTTTTTAGAACACGACCGGGTATACCATCAGGACCAGGTGCTTTTCGGGGGTTCACCCCTCTGAAGGATTTCCTGACATCGGCCTCTGTGACTGAGACTGAAATGCCATCACAGCGAATGGGGGATCGGGAAGGCACATCAGTATTCTCCCTGTCAAAGCGTGCGTAAAACGCATTGAGCTCGTCAGGGAGTGATGTTACACCGACATTCGAGCTGCCTCCTGGTTTTGCCTTGTAGGAGGTGATTGCATTCAGGCCCTGCCACAGCTGCCGAACATCTGTCTCGTCCTCCAGTTTGGAGCAGAAGTCCCTTTTGGCCTTTTTGATGGCCTTACCAAGGTCATATCTGGTCTTCATGTAGGCCACTGTATCATTGGAGGTGAATGCCCTGTGTCTGGACTTCAGGAGAGTCAGGATCTCAAAGTTCATCCAAGGTTTCTGATTGGGAAACACTCGGAAGGTTTTTGTAGGGATGCAGTCCTCCACACATTTCTTTATGAAATCTGTAATGACTGTGGCATATTCGTTCAAGTCCGTTGCCGACCTGGTGGGCTGAAGGGCCTGTTTCAATGCTGCATTGCTCTAAAAGGATGAAACCTTATTCTGAATTGACCAAATATGATAAATATGCATAATCTGGATATTCCTGAAAGTATTTAAAAGCTGAAAAATATCTTGAAATACCTTAATTACAATAGTGCTTATGAAGTATGTGTATATACACACACTGAACTTTTTTTTCTCGTTTATCATATTGTTTACAGTGTACTATGTTTACATATTCTGTTGTGCTGCTGCAAGTCAGAATTTCATTTTTTTTATATGGGACATATGACAATAAAACACTTGACTCTCACCCTTTTCATTATCATTCCCAGTCTCCTCACATAGCCATCTAGTAATCTTAGGTAGCTTGCAACCTAGCAGTATGAACATTGAATTCTTAAACTTTAGATAACACTTACAAACAAGACCACTCTCTTTTATTTTTCCCTTCCCCCTTTCTTTCCTGTTCCACTCCGAGATTCATACCCATTTCTTCTTCCTCCCCCATCCCCTTCCACCAATATTCCTTCCTCTAGTTTCACAATTCGCACCTCTTCCATCCTTATCTCCCACTTTTCATCTCGGGCCTTTATCCAACCATCTGCCAATCAAACCCCCCCACACATGTATCCACCTATCACTTGCTAGACTCCTCTCTTCCATCTTCAAAAGGTGTCCAAGATGTTCCTCACATCCATTCCTAACTGTAACAAAATTCATGTTCTACCACTTCCTTAATAAATATAGACATAATAGTGATGGGTAAAAGGCTTTTAGATGAGCGCATGGCTATGTCGGGAACAGAGGGATATTAATCAAGTGCAGGCAGAGGAGATTAGTTTATCATGGCCTCATGTTCGGCACCTATATTATGGGCCAAAGGGCCTGTTCCTGTGCTGTACTGTTCTATGTTCATTGCTTATCTGTTGCCTTTAACTTGCCCACTTTCTATTTCTCCCTTCTAATTTCTCCCTCATTGTTTTTCTCCTATAAAACCTAGTTGTTCATCCCATTATCAATGTCGCCATTTTTACTACACCTGGAAGCTCTTGGCATGTCAACAGGTCTTTGAAGTTAAACCTTGAATCACACCTACACATTCTTCAGATGGATACAATTCAGAATTCTACCTTCACCACACTCAAATGTTTGGCCTGAATTCAACAGTAGAGTAATGTGTTTCAATTTAGCAGACATAAGCTTGAATCTCAATCAAAACCATTAATCAAACTCATTCAGATTTAGAGCTTGACAAGTGCCTCTTAGAATCATTGATAAATGAGCCACATTCCGTCATTGTAAGAGGATAAAGAGAAGGAACGATTAGTGCAAGCACGAACTACATTCAATCCGAGCAGATGGTAAAACGCAAAAGTGTCTGGAAAGTTTTAGAGAACTTCTCAAGTTGGAACAGTTTGTCCTCTGCATTTGAAATCAATAGCATGGCAGAACATATTGTGGAGAGGAAATCAAATAGATTTAACTGATGAATGGGCTGTCACGTTACAATAACTTTGATAAGTAAGAATCAGATGCTTAATTTTACCTGCAAGGGGTAAAATCATATAGAACACAGAACATTACAGCACAGGAACAGGCCCTTCAGCCCACAATGTTGATGCTGAACATGATGCCAAAACCAATTCTTATCTGCCTGCACATGATCCATATCCCTCCATTCTCTGCATATCCATGTGCTTATCCAAAATTCTCCTAAATGCCACTATTGCAGTGTGTTCCAGGCACCCATCACCCTCTGTGTAGAAATGCCTGCCCTTCACATCTCCTTTAAAATTTGCCCATCTCTCGTTAAGCCATGCCCTCCAGTATTTGACATTTCCACATTGAGAAATAAGTTCTGACTGTCTACCCTATCTATGCCTCTCATAATTTTAGATACATCTGTCAGGTCTCCCAGCAACCTCTGGCGTTCCAGAGAAAACAATCCAAGTCTGTTCAACCTCTCCCTGTTGCTAATACCTTCTAATCCAGGCATAAACCACCTCGGCATCCTTTCCAAAGCTTCTACCTCCTTCCTGTAATGGGGCGACCAGAAATGCATAGAATACTCCAAATGCAGCCTAACCAAAAGCCCCACAAAGCTGCATCATGACTTCCTGAGCCTTATACTCACCGCCCCAACCAAGGAAGACAAAAGCATACCATAAACCTTCTTTATCACTCTTACATCAAAACAAGTAAACCCATGATTTGATGATCTTCTTCTTATCGAGTCCACATCAAGATTAGAAATCGTTCAGCCAGAGCTAAACACACTTCTCGGCATCTGCATACAATGGTGTCGATCTTGAGCTTGTGCTTCTTGTGCGTGGTGGTAGAAAGATTTGTCGAAACAGGGCCGCGACGTGAACGCTCTTTCCTTGACCCCATTTGATGGGTAAAACATAAATAGTGTAAAACAAGTCAGTCGTTTAAACTCCAGAGAGTGGGAAGTTATGAATTCATTAACATGTCCATCACACAGAGTTGATGAGGCAAGGCAGTCGCCAACCACTTCTTACTTAGTCTAATAATGATTTCAAAAAATGTATTGGAAACTTTTTGATTAAAGTAACCTAATAATGACTGTGGTTTCCAGGATACATCACTCTATCAGTGAGGTATATTGCTTTACAGTCTTGCTGTTTGCAGCAGATTTATTACATTTGATAAGTCAAAGCCGATGAAAAAGTTGCTCAGGTTTATTATTTTGAACATTTTGGTTTTCGTTTGGTTCTAAATATAAAGCATGGAAATAGGCCCAGCAAGTCCACACCGGGCATCAATCACCTGTTTACACTAGTTCTATGTAGTTACATTTTCTCATCCGCTCCCCTTCACACTGGGGGCAATTTACCGAGCCATTTGATTCTCAAACCTGCACCTCTTTGGGATGTGGGAGAAAACCAGACCATCTGAAGGAAAACCCATGCAGTCACAGGGAGACCGTGCAAACTCCACAGGGACAGCACCCAAGGTCAGGATTCAACTCGGATCTCCTGCATTATGAAGCAGCAGCTCTACCCGCAGCACCACTGTGCCGCCCACAAATTACCCGTCCATTCCTCTTGCAGATGCTGCCTGACCCAGTGAGTTCCTCCAGGACTGATGTTCCTGATGTTGGGGGAGTCCAGAACCAGGGGCCACAGTTTAAGAATAAGGAGTAAGCCATTTAGAACGGAGACGAGGAAACACTTTTTCTCACAGAGAGTGGTGAGTCTGTGGAATTATCTGCCTCAGAGGCAGGTTCTCTGGATGCTTTCAAGAGCTAGAGAGGGCTCTTAAAAATAGCGGAGTCAGGGGATATGGGGTGAAGGCAGGAACGGGTTACTGATTGGGGATGATCAGCCATGATCACATTGAATGGCGGTGCTGGCTCGAAGGGCCGAATGGCCTCCTCCTGCCCCTATTGTCTATTGTCTATTGACTTCCTGCAACTTCATTTTGCTCCAATAAAGCTATTCTAATTATAATTATAAAGTAGTTAACTTTATTTTTCTTCTTTTGTGCAGGCCTAATGACCTCAAGTTGCAAGCAGTAATGAAGCATGCACCTTTCTCAGGCAGCCACCTCACCAACTAAAATAAAGTCAGGAGTTACAAAAGCAGTAATACACAAATTGCTGGAGTAACCATGCACAGTGGGACAGCAGTGGAGTTGCTGCCTTACAATGTCAGAGACCCGGGTTCGATCCTGACTACGGGTTCTGTCTGTACGTTCTCCCTGTGACTGAGTAGGTTTCCTCTGGGTGCTCCGGTTTCCTCCAACATTCCTCCAACATCCAACCGGTAACGTTTGTAGGTTGATTGGCTTCTGTAAGTTGTCCCTAGTGTGTAGGATAGATTTTTCATAGAACTAGTGTATGGGGTGATCGGTGGGCAGCACAGACTCGGTGGGCCGAAGGGCTCTGTTTCGATGCTGCTGTATCTCTAAACTAAACTAATGCAGGCAAGTTGTCTGGGAAATGTTAAAGCAAATTCTCATTGAAAATCCTTGGCAGTCAGGCATGACCAAAGATCACCACAGGAACGAGTGTTTGCGGACAAGAACAGTATGCATTTGCACAAGATTATAATAATCATCCTCCTAATGCTGCATAATTAAGGTGAAGTAAAATTAACAAATAAATCCAGTATTGAAGGCAGAATTGTTCATAGCCTAGGGTTCTTGCTGACTCAACATTATGTTTGCAGTGCCATCTAGTGGTCTTCTTCTTCTTGCGAATGAAACATAAACCAAAGGAATAGTTAGATCTCAAGCAGGGTGTTGAGCAGCCAGGTTGGTGTTTCTGCGTCAATGTCAGCCAGGCCCTGAGCTCCATTTGGTGGGCGGTAGAGCGGGCACCCAGAGATGGCATGGTTGGCTGGACCATCTAGTGGTATAAAATCTTTTCAATGCATATAGATAAATACTATTACTTAAATCGTTCAGGTTCAAGGAGCAGAATTAGGTCATCAAAGTCGACTCTGCCATTCAATCAAGGCCAATCTATCTTTCCTTCTCAACCCCTTTCTCCTGGCTTTTCCTCATAACCCCTGACGCCCGTACTAATCATGAAGTCAATTCAATATCAATCATAATCATACCAATCATACGCTTATATCTTGTGAAATCTTCAATAAATTTTGTAGATAAATAGAAACCAGCAGCTAAAAGTTTACACTTACAGAAGCTAAAAGATCTGTCTAACTTTTAGATAGGCAGAAGGTAGACGCAAAACACTGGAGTAACTCAGCGGGACAAGCAGCATCTCAGGAGAGAAGGAATGGGTGATGTTTCGCGTCGAGACCCGTCTTCAGCATCCGAAACGTCACTCCAGAGATGCTGAGTTACTCCAGCATTTTGTGTCTACCTTTGACTTAAACCAGCATCTGCAGTTCTTTCCTATACTTTTAAATAGGCACATGGACGTGCAGGGACTGGAGAGATATAGATCACGTCCAGGTAGAGGAGATTAGTTTATCATGGCATCATGTTCAGCACGGATATTGGGGCTGAAGGGCCTGTTCCTGTGCTGTACTGTTTTATTTTCTATGTTCTATGTTTTAGTGGCATTTAACAGGTGTTTAGAAAGGCACATCTGACCCACGACCAGCTCTTATCTGCCTGCACATTCCCTTCAGATCCATGTGCCCAACTAAAAGTCTCTTAAATGCCACTGTAGTATCTGCCTCCACCTCCACTCTCCCCCCCCCCCCCCCCTAATCTAGGCAACATTCTGGTAGACCTCCTCTGCACCCTTTCTCAGTGTCTCGGAAGTGGAGAATTGGAGCAATGCAAGACCGAGTGTCCTGATGATAGAGCCAGTTGCAAACATCATTCACATCCATTTAGCACATAGAAACATAGAAAATAGGTGCAGGAGGAGGCCATTCGGCCCTTCCAAATGACTGCAATTTGGAAGAAAGTTGTAATTAAAATCTTTCAAAAATATTTCACCAACCCCAATGAGGCAAGGTGGAAGACGTCGCACGTAAACGAACAGACTGGCGAAAGCTTGCTGCCCAATCCTCTCAACAGTGTGGGAGGAACTAAGTCTAAGTAAGTAATGAGACAAGGTCACATTCTATATTTGTTCATTTAAGTAAATCTCCCAGTTGTATTTGCGATCAGAAAAGATACTGGTTCTTTCTCAGAAGCTTGAGTTGTATATTCACTCACTAATTTCACTATTTCAGACACCTTGGTTGATCTATTTCGGCATAACCATTCTATGGTGCTTTTAGAGTCACAGAGTCATACAACATGGAAGCAGGCCCTTTGGCCCAACTTGCCCACACAGACCAACTTGTCCCGTCTACACTAATCCCACCTACCTGTACTTTGGCCCAATTACCTCCAAACCTATCCTATTCTTGTGTCAAATTGTTCCTTAAACATTGCAATAGCCCCTACCTCAACTATCTTCAGACCGGCCGAAGAATGGTCCAGACTGGAAACGTCACCTATCCATGTTCTCCAGAGATGCTGCCTGAGCCGTTGAGTTACTCCAGCACTCAGTATATACCAGCATCTGCAGTTCCTTCTGTCTTTTTTTGTCTTTTGTCTGTCAAGAGCAGATATCAATTACAGTTTTAGAACGGACAAAAGGTGAGCTGAAAGGAAAGTTAAAATTAATTCAACTTCTTATGATTTATTTGACATAGTCATACAGCGTGGAAACAGGCCCTTCGGCTCATCTTGCCCACGCTGACCAGCATGGCCCATCCACATTAATCTCACCTTCCCATATTCCTCTAAACCTACCCTATCCAAATGTCTCTTAAACATTATGATAGTACCTGCCTTAACTATCTTCTTCGGCAGCTCATTCTATATACCCACCATCCTTCGTGTAAAAAAAGGTACAGCTCAGGTTCCCATTAAATCATTGCCCATCAACTTAAACCTATGTCTTCTGGTTCTCGATTCCCTTACTCTGGGATAGAGACTCTGCGTTTACCCGATCTATTCCTCTCATGATTTTGTACACCTCTTTCAGATCACCCCTCATCCTCCATTTGTGCTGATGTTGTTCAGCTCATTGGTTTCTGTTAAGCCATCAATACCGTCTTGTAAACCGAATGGAAGTTTGCTCTTGAAGAACTAAATCTTATGAGGAACTTGAAGGTCAACTTCCGCAGGATGGCTTGCCTCTGACAGCTTGTACATGTGAAGATAAATCAATGGACATTCAAACCTCCTCTCTGGAAACAGACAACATGAGTCCAGCCAACTCTTTCCATTGCACGGCCACAAATTAAGTTATAGTGATTCAATTTGCAAGTGGGATCCTTCAGACTCCCATACATCAGAGAAGATGGATTTTATTACAGAACTACAAAATTGCTGCCCGCTATCGTCACTCATCCAGAGGAAGGCAACATCAGTGTGTTATGACATTAAATCAATACTCACCAAGAGGCAATGAAGAAGTAGAAACAAGGAACTGCAGATGCTGGTTTATACCAAAAATAGACACAAAGTGCTGAAGTAACTCAGCGGGCTCAGCAGCATCTCTGAAGAAAAAGGATGGGTGCTGTTTCTTGACAGTGAGGTTAAAGTTTGTAATGTAATGCCCCTGTCCCACTTAGAACCCTTCTTCAGACTGAAAGTAGGAGGTGGGGGTTGTGGGGGTGAAAGGCTGGAGGCGAGAAAAGACCAGGATCAATCAGGGCTGGTGACAAATGACTTCAGGCAGGGCTCTGGAAGGTGTGATCTCAAGAGAGATGCAATGTGGGGAACCGTGGAACTGGTAAAACGACTAGGGTGGAGGATGAGGGCAAATTTGGATAGTGGTTGTGTGTGGGGATCACTGGTCAGCACTGACCCAATGGGCCAAAGGGCCTGTTTCCATGCTGTATTTATAAACTAAATGTACCGTCATTAAATAAATTCACTGGTTATCATAAGGAAGAATTAAAATGTTGGGAAATGTGTATTTTCAGCAGTTTCAGTTCTTACCACTTAATGTTCATTTGGTGCCATTACTTGTTGTTGAAAAATTAATTAAGCATAGATTTAGGCAATATTAAATTATAGCTGTGAGCAAAATGTTTTGTTCATCAACTACTTCTATTCATAATTAGGTCAAAGGATTTCAGAAATGGGACTATGAAGCAGCCAGATAAAGCCATGGGGTGGAAGATTGCAACCTTCACGTGGTCCGCCCTGTTTCGACTAATGCAATTAACTCGACGTGCACAAACGGAAGATCAAATAGAACAAGTTGTCCTACAACTTTAGGCTGTGCACGCCACATGAAAGAAGATAAAGCCATCATAAAACCCCTTCAATTCAAAGATCTCTACCTCACATTGATAAAGCAGATATCATTCATTTTTAATTTCCTCAAAATATGTACGATATTGAAAGTTTCCCTCAAATGTCTTTGCACTTCAATATGGTCCATGAAATAGATCACAAAACAAATGTCTGGGGAACTGCTGAAATGTGTGGGGGGGATATCAGGTGCACAGATCCCCTATTCACAGGCAAATTAGTAAGTGATCATGAGGGTTTGTTCAAGGAAATCTCACTTGAGCATCAGCTGATGATTTCCCCCAAAACACATCCAACTTTTATTTCTGGTCTTTCGGAAATTATCGCAACGAGAAAAAAAAATTGGTTTGGATGAAAATCTGAAGCATTCTTTAATTAGTCCTTTGGGACTGAAGTCATTTTTAGCTTCCATATAACAAGGGACGGCAGGAAGGGAGAGGATGAGGGAAAAGACAATTATAGAAAACCAAGAAATTAGCCTAATTTGGCACATACAGTAGGGATTTTTAATTATAGACACTGACCTCAACCTAGACCAATTTCAGCTTTTTTACTACTTAAAAAATGTGAGGGGAGATTTCTGGCCCGTCTCTTCTCCCCCCTCTCCCCCTTCCTTAAAGGTGTTTCAGCCCTTCCTTAAATACCTTGCTCCTGTCTTGCTTTCTCTTTAGACTTTACTTTAGACTTTAGAATTACAGTGTGGAAACAGACCCTTTGGCCCACTGAGACCGTGCCGTCCAGCATTCAACCCATACACTACCACTATCCGACACACTAGGGACAATTTAAACTTTACAGAAGCCATTTAACCTATAACCCTGTGTAAAAAGGAACTGCAAATGCTGGTTTATACTGAAGATAAACACAAAGTGCTTGAGTAACTCAGCGGGACAGGCAGCATCTCTAGAGAAAAAGGTTGGGTGACGTTTCGGATGGGAACCCTTCTGCAGACTATCCTACAAACCGGTACATCTTTGGAGTGTGGGAGGAGACCGGAGCACCAGGAGAAAACCCACGCGGCCACAGGGAGAACGTGTAAACTCATTACAGACAGCACCCGCAGTATGGATCGAATCCCGGTCTGTGGCACTGTAAGGCAGCAACTCTACCACTGCACCATGGTGCCGTCCTCTATCTCTCGAGTTCCCAGAAGTTCTGGAGACACATTGATTACAAAAAACTTACAAGTCCATCTTAAAATTATGACAACTGAGCATTTAATGTATTGAAATTGACAACTTGCTTCTCCCACGCTGGTTAAGTGTGGAAGTCAGCAGATGGAGGTTGCTTCCCAACACAGCTTCTTCATTTGAAATTGCCACAAGCATGTTCTTCTGGTTAGGATGAAGACCTTAATTGAAATTTAATTTCCATCACGGCATGCTCATTAGGAAACTTGACATCTCTAATCAAAACTTCGGTATCAGCTGTCATACTTGCCAGCCACGGAAGAATATTAATTGACTTCGTAGCAAACTGTGAACAAAACACAAAGATATCCTTCACACTTGTGCTCACTTAGACCTGTGCCAGAACGACCCAGAATTACTTTATCCTTTGCAAATTTATTTTCATCAAGGTTATATCTTTATGGAAGCACCAAAAAAGGTATACATCACCAAAGTTTAGTTTAGTTTAGTTTAGAGTTACAGCATGGAAACAGGCCCTTTGACATGCCGAGTCCACACCAAACATCGAGTCCACACCTTTCACATCAGTTCTATGTTATCCCGCTTTCTCATCCACTCCCTACACACTAGGGGGCAATTTACAGAGGCCAATTAACCTTTGGGATGTGGGAGGAAACCGGAGCACCGGATCCAAGATGGCGCCTAAGCCAGGCGACTCTTTGTGTGCTCGTCACACAAGTGGATCAGCAATCACGCGTACAATCGCTCCACTCTTAAATCTCCACTCCGACAGCAGGATTTCTTACTTTATTCCCTTTGTCATGTTTCTGTACACTGTGGATGGCTCAATTGTAATCATGTATTGTCTTTCCGCTGACTGGTTAGCACGCAACAAAACACTTTTCACTGTACAAGTAACAATAAACTAAACTGAACTGGTGGAAACCCACTTGGTCACAGGGAAAACATGCAAACTCCACGCGGATTACACTTGAGGTCAGGATCGATCCTATCAGACACTGAGCTCATCTCGGATTTCTCTGGTGTAAAGAAGTTAAGTCTGACACACTTGTAACTTTACTTATTGTTTAATGATTACTCAGGTTAGACACATTCCAGCACTGACTGCTTACAGTCTATAACCGTGCTGGAACCAAGAGAGGGAGGGAGAGATAGAGAGAGTTATTATACTTGATAACTAAGGCGTGGTTAGTGGTACTGAGGTAGCTATATTATTGGTTGCATGCATGGACCATCTACATCCTTCCCCTTAGAAATCAAAACAGAATTAGAGCCGTGGCAATGTAACAGCACAGAGCATGCGAGTTTAAGCAAAGTCGCCGTAACGAACAGGCGGCCCGAACGCGTGCGTACAACACCTTCCCCCCCCCCCCAACGGAAAGAAGAGAAGGCGTAGCGGAGGCAGGCGAGAAAGTTAAAGCAGGATCAAGCGCAGTCGAAGCTGGAAAGGCAGGAGGGGGAGGTGAACTTTGAGGAGGTGAAGAAACCCGGCCAAAACCTGGCGGCAGAGGAAGAGGAGAAAGCAGAGGAGGAGGAGAACGCAGCAGGGGAGGGGTCAGCGGCATGCGGGGAACAGCAGGGCGATCGGCAGTGACAGGCTGGAACGGCAACGGAGGAGCATAAGGACCCGCAGGTGCGGGCTTCGGCTCGTTCACAGCCAGCAGGTGTTGACGGCTCCAACGATAGACAGTCCCTTCGTAGTCCACCAGGTAAGTTCTGGGGGAGTCAGCCATACCGACCACGGTCGCGAGGCGGGAGTAGCCGGTGGTAGTCTGCATCCAGACGACTTGGCCGGGCAGTAGAGGCGACAGAGGGCGGCAGGACTTGTCACTTGTCAATCCGCTGTTGGACAGTGGCAGGCTCGAGCACTTTGGGTAGCAGGGCATGTTGGGCGATTGGCATGGGTGGTCTTGTCATCCTCAACATCAGACGCTGGGCAGGGGAACCCATGGTTGGGTCCCGGGAGAAGTTACGTAGGTTAAGCAAGCCCAGGTAGAAATCGCAGTTGGACAGAAGAAAATGGTGCGGCCCTGTCCAGTCGCCGTTGTGGCAGCTCCGCGAAAATTGTGTGTGTTTTTAACTTTTATGTTTCTTTTTAACTTATTTCTAAGTTCTAACTCCCTAGTACTAACAAAGTATGACAGGGAAACCCTCTTAAATCTAAACTCTGTACTTACTGATCCAGCATGGCCAGCAGAGATCAGCAGAAGCTGCTGCAACAACAATGGGAGCTCAGCTGCAAGGAAAACCCGGAGAAAACATCAAGGGAAGCGGGGGGGGATTTGGAATAGGCTGAAAGCCCAAGCCTTTCGTCCACCTCTGCCCAGCATTCTTCTGGCGAATGTCCAGTCCCTGGAAAACAAGCTGGATGACCTCAGGGCGAGGGTCAGATTCCAGCAGGACATAAGGGACTGCAACATCCTCTGCCTTCATGGCAACAGTAACCGACAACATCGTCCCCACGGTAAAGGTAAGCACCTTTCCAAACCAAAAACCCTGGGTAGACAGGTCTGTTCGTGTGGCCTTGAATGCTCGCACCTCTGCCTACAACTCGGGCCTGGCATCAGGAAACATGGATGTCTACAAGGCAGAGTCCTACCGACTGCGAAGGGCGGTGAAGGACGCAAAGAGAAGGTACAGAGACAAGATGGAGTTACAGATGGAGCAGCAGGACACCAGAAGCCTGTGGCAGGGGCTACGGATTGTAACCAACTACCGGAGCACCCCTCCCTCATCCGCAAGTGCCGGCACCTCCCTAGCTGATGACCTGAACTCCTTTTACGCTCGTTTCGAGAGGGGCAACACCACACCAGGTCTGCCGACTATCGACAATACCGCCAGCGGGCTGGCTACCGAAGCTGAAGGGAGGAATGTGCACACATTCTCGCTGTCCAAGCACGACGTGAGGAGGGCTCTGACACGGGTGAACACGAGAAAAGCTGCAGGCCCCGATGGCATCTTGGGGCGAGTACTCAAGTCCTGTGCTACGCAGCTAGCTCCAGTGCTCACTACATTATTCAACCTCTCCCTGGACAAGTCCGTGGTCCCTGGCTGCTTCAAAAAATCCATCATTGTACCGGTACCTAAAAATGCCTCCCCAGCCTGTCTGAATGACTACCGTCCGGTGGCCCTTACCTTGGTAGTCATGAAATGCTTTGAGAGGTTGATGAAGAAACACATCAGGAGGTGGCTGGTCTAGCACTCTGGTGCCAGGAGAACATCAAAAAAACAAAGGAGCTTATCATGGACTTTAGGAGGGCACATCATCCGAGGACGTACACTCCATTGAGGATAAATGGGGATCCTGTGGATAGGGTGAACTGTTTTAAATATCTGGGAGTCCACATCTCCTAGGATATGACATGGGCATCACACGCCTCAGCACTCGTGAGTAAGGCAAGGCAGCGCCTTTACCACCTCAGGCAATTCAGGAAATTCAGAGTGTCTCCGAGGATCCTCCAGTGCTTCTACGCAGCGGCGGTGGAAAGCATCTTGTCCGGGAACATTACCATCTGGTTTGGGAATTGCTCTGCCAAGGACAAGAAGGCTCTGCAGAGAGTACTGCGTTCGGCCGAACGCACTATGGGAACTTCACTTGCCCCCCTGCAGGAACTATACATCAGGAGGTGCAACTCCAGAGCCAACAATATCATGAGAGACCCCTTCCACCCCTGCAACGGACTGTTCCAGCTGCTACGGTCAGGCAAACGCCTCCGTTGCCATGCGGTGAGAACGGAGAGGTTGAGAAGGAGTTTCTTCCCAGAGGCCATTCGGACTGTAAACGCCTATCTCACCAGGGACTAACTCTACTGAACATTTTTCCTTCCATTATTTATTATGTAAAAGAATATGTGTGTTATGATTGTGTTTATAGTTTGTTTGGTTGTTTGGTTGTTTCTCTTTTGCACAAAGGTCCGCGAGCATTGCCACTTTCATTTCACTGTGTATGTGACAAATGTGTATGTGACAAATAAACTTGACTTGACTTGACTTGACAGGCGCGACTGCTCCAGCAGAGCCTTAGCACTCCGCACAACCCGTTCGGCCAGGCCATTACTTTGTGGATACTCAAGGCTGCTGGTGTAGTGATGGAAGTTCCACCTGGCAGCGAAAGCCTTGAATTCGGCGCTAGTGAATTGCCGGCCATTGTCGGTCTGCAAGCGGACAGGGGCACCGAAGGTGGCGAAGTGCCTGCGCAGTTTGCTGATGACCATCTCGGAGGTGATGGAGGGAAGTATGTCCACCTCGAACCAGTTGGAGTACGAGTCGACCAGGACGAGAAACTGCTTGCCTCGCCATTCGAATATGTCGGCAGCCAGCGATGTCCAGGGCACGGTAGGCGCCGGCTGCTGCAAAAGGGGCTGATGTTGCTGGTGTGGGGCGAGGTTGTTGCAGGAGGGACAGGAGGACACTCTGTCCCTGATGTATTTGGCCATACCGGGCCAGTAAAATTGTCCTTGGGCATGAGAAATGGTAGCATCGACCCCGGGATGACTGCTGTGGGCTGCATTGAAGTATAGATCGTAGAGAGAGGCTGGGACCACGACCTTGTGGCCCTTGACGATAACACCGTCTTGGATCACCAGTTCATCGCGGACTAGGAAGAAAGGCTGGGCACCCGACGGCAAAGTGGTGCGTCTGTCGGGCCACTCGCGCTTGATAATGGCTGCGAGCTGCTGCAAAGCAGGGTCAGTGGCGGTGTGCTCGGTCAGGCACTGTAGCTGCTTGGTTGGGACAAAGTTGACGTTCAGTACCTGCAGGTCCTCCTGCTCGTAGGGGTGACGGTCACAGGAGGCTAGTGGGGCACGAGACAGGGTGTCGGCCACATGCATCTCAGTGCCCTTCTTGTAAACGATTTGGAAATCAAAACGCTGGAGGTACTAGAACCTGATCGTTTTCATCCCGGACCGCGGGATTGTAGGCAAAGGCAAGTGCTCTCCTCATGGCATCAGGACCGACAAAGAAGAGATGCTTTGACAGCGTCGGGATCGTTTCGGTGAACGATATTAATGTAGTGTGTGAAATCCAACTCAAAAGTCGCCCAGCGCTCCGCTATGTCGGCATCAAAGACCAGTGGCGAGGGTTTGCGACACGAGGAGGCCATGGTGGTAGAGGGGTACGAAAAAACTCCAATAAAGCAACACTTATAAAGAAATAAAACCCGATGAACAGGATGCGGGCGTTTTAACTATCTGACACCATGTAAAGAGGTTAAGTCTGACACACTTGTAACTTTACTTATTGTTTAATGATTACTCAGGTTAGACACATTCCAGCACTGATTGCTTACAGTCTATAACCGTGCTGGAACCAAGAGAGGGAGGGAGAGATAGAGAGAGTTATTATACTTGATAACTAAGGCGTGGTTAGTGGTACTGAGGTAGCTATATTATTGGTTGCATGCATGGACCATCTACATCTGGGAAAGCAAAGCTTATCTCAGTGACCTCCCAGGTATCCTCATGATCTACTGGTCCCTTTGAATTAGCCCAGGCATTCTTCAATAACATCTACTTGTTTTCCTAAGCAGGGTTCCTGCTACTTTAGCTGACAACTCCATTTTAGCTCACAGTCTGTTTAACCCTTACATTACAAACTTTAACCTCACTGTCAAGAATTGGTTTAAACTGTAGTCCTGATGAGAACGGAATGGAATTCTAATTATTATTTAAACGAATAGTGAATTGTGATATATTGCCAGATTTAAAAAAAGCAAGGAAAAAGTTAATTTACTGCTTTCATCACCTTTTGGAAATATTAGGAAATATAAATCCCAAATTTGTCAAAAAAAAGAATAGATTAAAACTTATCAATTAGTTTTGCCACAGGCATTTAGTTTACATTTGCATACCACTGTGTTAATTTCCACACAACTATAGGCAAAAATATTACTTTGTTCCTAATCTATTGTTCTTCACTTTTAAAAAGTCTTTCACTTCTCTGGTATTTTTCTCATGTTATCATTCGAAACTTTCACTTTGCCCATCCATTTTAATGAACTGTCAGTTTATATTTCAGATTATTGTGGTGACACACCTGCATATCTTGGTGTCATAGAGTTGTAGAGCACAAAACATGCCCTTTGGTCCATCTTGTCCATGCCGATTAGGTTGGCATGTTGGGCTAGTACCACTTGCCTGCATTTGCCCATTTCCTTCTAAATCTTCCTATCCACATATCTGTACAGATGTCTTTCAAAAGTCATAGCTGTATCCAGCTCAGTAGCTTCCTCCAGCAGTGCATATCAGATACAGACCTTCTTCTCAGTGGGAAATCTGCCTTGAGATTCCTCTTAAATCTGCCCCCTCTCACTTTCAGCCCATTCCCTCTAGTTTTAGAATCCTCGACCCTGGGAAAAAGACTGTGAGCGTTCACTGTATCCATGCCCCTCATAATCTTGTACACCTCAATAAGGTCACCCCTCACTCCTACGCTCCAAAGAAAAAAGTCCCAGCCCAACAAACCTCCCTTTGTAACTGAAGCCTTACATTCTTACTATCTATTGAATGAACAGTCATGTTATTTTGAAGAAATTAGGAACTGCAGATGTTGACTTACAAAAAAGGACACAAAGTGCTGGAGTAACTCAGCAGGTCAGGCAGCATCTTTGCAGAACATAGATAGGCGTCGGGACCCTTCTTCAGATTGGATCTTTCAGACTTCAGGGTCAGGACCCATCTGAAGACGTGTCCCAATCCAAAACATCGCCTATCCATATTCTGCAGAGATGCTACCTACCCATTGAGTTATTCCAGCATTTTGTGTCCTCTTTTGTAAACCAGCATGTACAGTTCCTCATTTCTACACAATTAAATGATTGTTCTTTCAATACAGAATCCTATAGATATTGATCATATTCAATACTGTATTGAAAATGTATACTTTCAATACAGAGATATTGCCTGACCCGCTGCGTTACTCCAACACATTCTGTCCTCAATCATATTATTTCAATGTTAAAAAATGAAGGTTTTGTTATAGGCACGTTGATGAAGCAATTGTCTTAATGGCTTATACACTTTTCATTAAAAGAAAAAAGAAACTGAAAAAATGTATACATTGTTAATTAAGGGATGCAATACAAATCAGAAGTGGTGATTTTGTACAAAGTTCTCCATACAAGTCTGATCAAGAAAGGGCATTATTGCCTTGAAGCAAGTACAGGCATAAATAACAAAGATGATTCTGGGTATGAGAAATTTAAATTAATACAAAAGGTTAAGAACTGCTGGTTTCTGTTCTTGCTGAAATAATGAAATTGAAGTTATTTAAATTATGACATGTATTGACGAAGCTGGCCTCAGTAAAATATTCAGCGGTATGAAGCATCCAAATATCAAGAGACTCAAGTCCCAATTAAACAGAGGTAAAGAGGGAAGTCAAGGGGAACATTTTAATCAAAAAGATGGTAGATTTCCAGATCAAGAGATCGGGAAAGGTTAATGAAACGAAAGGAGTAATAAGATGTGGCTCTGACGAGAAAGGAGCTGAACAATTTATTTGAATTTATTGTGCCCAAAGTTTAACAACACGATCCTGGCCCTTATGACACCTTTGACATTACGCAAATCTTCCAATTAACTGTGAACATGGGGGCTTTGGTGACGTCTGCTTACGCCAAGCTGTGGAATGTGCGTCTGAAGAAGGGTCTCGACCGGAAACGTCGCATATCCATGTTCTTCAGAGATGCTGCCTGACCCGCTGTGCTACTCAAGCTCGTGTCCTTTTGTGGATAAGGCCTGATTTCTGATTTAAAATTCCAGGAATAAACATTCACACTTAGTGATTGAAAGATGCAGCATGGAGACTGGACCTTCAGCCCACTGAATCTACACCAATCACCGATTACTCATTCACACTAGTTCTACCTTATCCCATTTTCTCATCCACTCTCTACAGAGTCCAATTAACCTACAAACCTGCACGTCTTTGGGATGTGGGAGGAAACCAGATCGCCCGGAGGAAACCCACGTGGTCACAGGGGAGAACGTGCAAACTACACTCAGACAGCAGCCGAGGTCAGGATTGAGCCCAGGTCTCTGGCGCTGGGGGGCAGCAGCTCCATTGGCGGCCCCACCGTGCTGGCTTAAAGTTGGATCAGGCCTAAAGTTGATACGAAATGAGGATACTATATGATGCATTATAAATTATCTTGGAGATGTATTGAAAGGTCCAGCTTAGTTAGGAACTAACCTGCAGGATATCACTAATGCGGGGTGAAACATAATCCCTTGCTCAGATATGGCCGTGCCTGACAAATCTACCACTGGCAGAATCTGATAGTAAATGCCTGAAGTTAAGATTCAATGTAATTGTCGCATGTACCAATTAAGGTCCAGTGATATTTGAGTTACCATACAGCCACACTAAGTAAAAAGCAAAAATACACACAGCACATAGAATAAAGTTTAACATAAACATCCACCACAGTGGAATCAACATTCCTCACTGTGATGGAAGGCAATAAAGTTCAGTCATCTTCCTCGTTTGTTCAGCTTGAAGCTGCGGGCCGGTCTCCAGGAAAGACCGCGCCATTCCACGTTGTAGGCCGCAGGGGGGGGGGGGGGGGGGGGGGGTGGACGGAGATGCGACACAAAGACAAATCATGTAGAATAGCAGCAGTCAAGACAGGAAACAATTCAGCATGTTTTTATTAACATTTATTTATAGTTTTATACTACTTTTTATTTACCATTGCCAATTATTTATTCACTTGAGCCATTGAAAATAGTGTTGGGATAAATGATTGGCCATGGTTTTGATGACTGGTGGGACTTCTTCATAAGGCCAAATTGTTGATCTTAATCTTGATCAGGTCTCAAGAAGGGTTTCGGCCCGAAACGTCACCTATTCCTTTTCTCCAGAGATGCTGCCTGAACCTCTGAGTTACTCCAGCACTTTGTGTCCTTTTGTTTAAACCAGCATCTGCAGTTCCTTGCTTCTACATTTTGATTTGTCTTTAAAAGTTAGCTTTCATTGTCAAACCTGGCTTAATTGTTCAACTAGAATACTAAGTTATGCAAAATTGCAGGTTGGTGGTAGAATTGTAGTTTGTATATTACTTGTCAGGCCTACTCATTCTAGTCACTGCAGTTGTTTTAGCTCTTTGAACACACAATCTGATTGGAATACATGCCTTTTATGTCATAGGAGCAGAAGTAGGCCATTTGGCCCATCGAGTCTACTCCACCATTCAATCAAGGCTGATCTATCTTTCCCTCTCGACCCCATTATCCTGCTATGATGTATTTCATGATGTATTTCTGAACTGCTAGTTTTGTATTAACATGGCACAGTGATGCAGTGGTATAGTTGCTGCCATTACAGCACCAGAGACCCGAGTTCGATTCTGACTACGGGTGCTGTCTGTTTGGCATTTGCACGTTCTCCCTGTGACCGCGTGGGTTTTCTCCGGGTGTCCAGTTTTCGTTCACACTTCAAAGACGTGCAAGTTTGGAGGTTAATTGGGTTCTGTAAATTGTGTGTAAGTGTGTAGAATAGAACTGGTGTGAACCGGTGATCGCTGGTCAGCGCATACTTGGTAGGCCGTAGTGCTGGTTTCCACGCTGCATCTCTAAACTAAACTAAACTAATCTGCAGACATTATTTTAAGCCACCCAACTGTGTATTTGGCACAATGGTTTGCAGGCCATTTTTCTCCTTCACATTTCCAATTCTATTTTAGAGTCTTTCCACATTGAGGTCATTTATTACAGAGCGGGGGACATGCAGTGTACACACAGGGGAACAAGGTGAAAGTTGTAGGCAGCGTTACAACTTTTCCCTGATGCTTCTTCAATGCGGAGCCAATAGAAAAATAATTATAAAAATAATTTCCACATCTCAGCTGGCGAACTCAAAATCATTAACAGCTGGATTTGAAGATAGCTTCAACATTGCGGAAGAGTGTGAATACTGGGAAACAGTTCGAGCGAGCGAGAGCTGGAAACGGGCAGGAGAAAGCGTTCAGCCACTTTGGGACAGACACTGCTGTGGCCAGGAATTAAACATGAGGAATGTGTTGGAAGCAAATGCATCCCGATTGAAAAGAATTAACTGTTGCCATAGACTCCACTATTGTTCTTTTGCAAAACTACTTTCCTTTAATCAGCAATTCTGTCACCAGAATACAGAGTTTGGAAGTGTTACTGAAGTGCCCTTGCAATTTTTCTGACCTTCTGAACCACATATTTTTTGTACGATTTGAGAGACGGTGTACCTCTCCGTCAAAATATCGTGCATTTACATCAATAACACGCTGTTTGTGGCAGCTGAACTGTACAAGAGTTTTAAACAAAAGGCATTTCTTCAGAAAATAAGACTGTGGGCTGAGAAATCTGTCCTCAATGATAAATGAATGCAAGAAAGTCAGGAACCGAGTGTACTCAATTCCCAACATTCTCTTGCATTGAATTCAATAAAGTGACCAGAGTACAACAGGCAACCATTTACTCTCACAGGCAGCTGAATACAGATTGGAATAAAGATTGGCAAAGGGAACTCTAACTCCCACCCCCTATTAAGTTTAAACAATGACTGAGTAGGTCACAGATAAAACAGAGCCACAGAGCGAGGAAACAGGCCCTTTGGCCCATCATGTCCATACCAACCATTAAGTCCCTTTCTCCACTAATTCCATTTGCCAGCACTTGTTCCATTGCCTTCTACGTGTTGGCAATTCAATTGCCTGTCACAATACTTCTTAATTCTTGTGAAAATATCTGCCTCCACAATCCATAAATTCATAAGCTATAGGAGCAGAATTAGGCAATGCCGCCTCATCAAGTCTACTCCATCATTCAATTTTGGCTGATCTATCTTTCCCTCTCAACCCCACTCTCCTGCCTTCTCCCCATAACCCCTGAAACCCGTACTAATATCTGTTAACTGTACGAATCCATCTGTTATCAGGCTTCTGATCTGCTCTTCCTTGGCAAGGTTACTGTCTGATTCACTTCTACCCCATTGCGGACATTGGACTTTGCCTATCAAACTGATGTGTGACAATGTTGAGAACTATATTCATCTTCCCCTTTACTCTCACTATTGTACTTGAGTTTGACTTGATTGTATTGATATATAGTATTATCTGATCTGATTAGATAGCATGTAAAACAAAGTTTTTCACTGTACAGATACCTAAACCTGAAGCATAAGGCAATGGATTCCAGATTTCAACTACTCTTTGGTTGGAAGAGTTCTTCCTCAGATTGCCCCTACATCTCTTTCTCCTTGACTTCATCATATGTTCTCTGTTTCCCTGCCTCTGAATTTCCTCTGAACTATCCTATCCATGTCTTTAGGCTTTGGACTTTACTTTAGAGATACAGCGTGGAAACAGATCCTTCGGCCCACCAAGTCCATGCTGACCATCGTACACGAGCACTATCCTGCACACAATTTGCAGAAGCCAATTAACCAACAATAGCCAGAGATTGTTAGAGATACTATTTCAGATATTTAACTGATGTCATATGAGTTAGGTTAGTTAAATAGAAATGACAAGGTGCTGCTACTTAAAGCAGGAATATTGCCCTTTTTGCTCAATGCTTTTTCCTGTATAGCACCCAAATTAACTGATCATTTATCTTATTTACTATCAAGGGAAGCTTGTGGTGTTGAAAATTACCATTGTGTTTCCCCTCAAACAAATTGCATTTCAGAGGCGGGTCATCAGATATTAATTAATTTCTGAATGGTCCTTCCATAAGCTTGGGTACTGTCTGATTTACCTCCACCCCATTGCAGACCTTGGACTTTGTCTATGGAACTGATGCGCTACAATGCTGAGTATATTCTGAGGTCTTAATAAGAATGCTATACTAATTTTTCTTTCACATCAAGACATTTTTTGACACCAAGTAAATGAATTATGGACATAGAGACTTTCAGCACAGAATACTATAAAGTATAAAGCTTAGGCATACTGACCATGACATACAGAGCGGCAAGGTCTACCGGCAGTCAATACTCGTAGCTGTGGATGCCGTCTGAAATCGCGGGTCAGACCCTCCACACAGAATCTGTCGGCCTGGCCAAGCTGGCCGTCCGTGAGTCACGGCGCCAGGCGGAAGAGGGCTCTGCCCGAGCCGGCTGCCCGCTCATATTTCGGGGTTACGTCCGCGCCCGGGTGGTACTTGAGAGGGACTACACGCTGTCCATGGGCGCCCTGGGGGATTTCCGGGACCGTTGGGCACTGTGTGGGGTGGAAGTCATCCTCAATAAGGGTTATAATATAGTTGTATAGGAGTTTATTTAGTATACTTGTTTGACTTGTATTATGGTGGTTTTGATTTATTTCGTACTTAAATATTATTGTAAATAATTGATTAAATAATATTTGGTAAAAAATACACAGAACCTGTCAGGATAAATGTGAGAGGCTTTCATCAATAGACTGGAAGTGGTATAGGTGACAAAGTGGACAGAAAAATATATAATGCCATACAATACAAAAACAGAGTCATGGAGTCATACAGCATGGAAACAGGCCCGTCGGCTAAACTTGTCCAAGATATAAGCTGGTCCCATTTGTTTAGAGATACAGCGTGGAAACAGACCCTTCGGCCCACCGAGTCCGCGCTGACCAACGATCCCCGCACATTAACATTATCCTACAGGGGTATCACACTTTTATATGCCAAAGAAATGGGCAGCACAGTGGTACATCGGCACAGTTGCTGCCGCACAGCGCCAGAGCCCCAGGTTCCATTCTGACCTCAGGTGATGTCTGTATGGAGTTTGCACATCCTCCCTGCTGGTGTTCTGGCTTGCACCCACATCCCAAAGACTTGCAGGTTTGTACGTTAATTGGCCCTCTGTAAATTGCCCCTAGTGTGCAGGGAGTGGATGTAAAGTGGGAAACATAGACCTCGGGTGAATAGGTGACCGATGGTCAGCGTGGACTTTGTGTGCCGAAAGACCTGTATCCATGCTGTCTCTTTCAATGAACAATAGACAATAGACAATAGGTGCAGGAGTAGGCCATTCGGCCCTTCGAGCCAGCACCGCCATTCAATGTGATCATGGCTGATCATCCCCAATCAGTACCCTGTTCCTGCCTTCTCTCTATATCCCCTGACTCCGCTATTTTTAAGAGCCCTATCTAGCTCTCTCTTTAAAGCATCCAGAGAACCTGCCTCCACCGCCCTCTGAGGCAGAGAATTCCACAGACTCACCACTCTCTGTGAGAAAAAGTGTTTCCTCGTCTCCATTCTAAATGGCTTACTCCTTATTCTTAAACTGTGGCCCCTGGTTCTGGACTCCCCCAACATCGGGAACATGTTTCCTGCCTCTAGCGTGTCCAAGCCCTTAACAATCTTATATGTTTCAATGAGATCTCCTCTCATCCTTCTAAACTCCAGAGTGTTCAAGCCCAGCTGCTCCATTCTCTCAGCATATGACAGTCCCGCCATCCAGGGAATTAACCTTGTAAACCTACGCTGCACTGCCTCAATAGCAAGAATGTCCTTCCTCAAATTAGGGGACCAAAACTGCACACAATCCTCCAGGTGTGGTCTCACTAGGGCTCTGTACAACTGCAGAAGGACCTCTTTGCTCCTATATTCGATTCCTCTTGTTCTAAAGGCCAACATGCCATTCGCTTCACTGCCTGCTGTACCTGCATGCTTACTTTCATAGACTGATGCACAAGGACCCCCAGAACCCGTTGTACTTCCCCTTTTCCCAACTTGACGCCATTTAGATAGTAATCTGCCTCCCTGTTTTTGCTACCAAAGTGGATAACCTCACATTTATCCGTATTAAACTTCATCTGCCATGCATCTGCCCGCTCCCCCAACCTGTCCAAGTCACCCTGCATTCTCAGAGCATCCTTCTCACAGTTCACACTGCCACCCAGCTTTGTGTCATCTACAAATTTGCTAATGTTACTTTGAATCCCTTCATCCAAATCATTGATGTATAGTGTAAATAGCTGCGGCCTCAGCACCGAGCCTTGCGGTACCCCAATAGTCACTGCCTGCCATTCTGAAATCACATCACGGATCGCAATATCAGGACAAAACAAAAGGTATGTTGTTTATTTAACACTAGACTAAGTGGGACCCGTTGGGTCCCAGCATCACACGGGAGGGCTGGTCACCAATGCAATATTCCACCTCTCCACCAATTCCAATACTGCTCACCAGTTGGGGGGGGGGGGGGCTGTCTGTTGCGCTAGTATGGGTGTTGTGGGCCGAAGGTACTGGTTTTCAGAGGGCTAGTATAGACATTGTGGGCCGTATGGATGCTTGGGCAGGCATCCAACTGTTGCAACGATTTTAAAAGCCAAGGCAAACAATTGGGCTGCAGCCACCCGACAACCAAAATTCATTTTGTGAACACAAACTTGTTATAAAAAGGCGAGATAAACAATTGGGCTGCAGACACCCTGACAACCAAAATTCATTTTGTGAACATAAACTTTTTAAAAAGGGCTGCAGCCACTTTACAGCTGCATCGAGGGGACTCACCGTGGAGTAAACGTGCGTTCAGTGTTATTCGCAGCTCAGTCTCTGCCAGACCCTCTTGCTTCCTGGGTCTGGCAGAGACTGAGTGAGGCACGACACTTCCTGGTTTTATAGTCCCTCCCCCTGGTTTTATAGTCCCTCCCCCTGGTTTTATAGTCCCTCCCCTAGCAAAAGAGACTGATTTAGACAGCATTTGCAGAGATTATCCAAATTTGGACTATTCCAAATGTGATGATCTACAGGACATTCTTTATGGGAAAGTAGTGGGCAGAAAGGCATGTCATGCGTGGTTTGAAGAGTAAAAACCTGTAGTTTACAATGCCAAAATGGGGAATTTTGTAAAAACATTAATATCTCTCTCATTTTTCATCGACGGAAAAAATCCTCCGCACTCATACGGCGGTGAGGGGCTCTGTGCGAGGTGGCCTAAAATTATGGCCATAGGTGGCGGCGTTCTCTCGGAAATCGCAGCACAGTCAGCCAAAAGCGGTCAATATCAGAGATTTAGTAATATAGATATTATCTTGCTTTTTTGGTGTGACTTTATTTTAATCCTATGATGCGAAAATGTTATTTAGGCCCCATACGAATCGGCCATGTCTTGCCTGTTAATATGGGCTTAAAATTTACGGCAACGGCAACATTCCAATCGATCACATTCCAGAAACATCCATTTTCAAGATGATCAAAATCATTATTTTATTTGGACAATCATGTCATAAGAGCGTCTAAATCATCTATATTTTGTGTTATTGTCTATCCATTAATAATATTTTCACATTAAATATCCACAACAGTTTTAGTCAGATGTATTGTGCAAAAAATAATGACTTTATCTTGAGAGTGGATGTTTCTGGATTAATTTATGGGAATGAAACATTCCTTCCACGTCATATAAATTCATGACAAAGTGAGATTTAAAAATCATGTTATATTGTGAATTCTTGTGTGAATGGGATCAGTTTGTTATTTGTAATTCGGATACAGGCCATTTAAAAAAAAATAGCCTTTTCTTAAGAATTGGATAGGTATAGATCTAGCAATTGAATTTAGATGAATTTAATTGATTTGATGAAACTAATGAATATGAATTTTTTGTTGGGTATTTACTATTTGTTTTAGCATTTAACGTTATCATTTCTACCTTTTTTTCTAAAACTGCAAATAATAACTAGTTTCTGTTAATGTTGTTCAATGTTTTTTTTAACATTTTAAACAGATGTCTCCGAAGAAGAAATGCAAAATTGTCAATCCAAATGCCCAGCAAAAGAGACTGATTTAGACAGCATTCGCAGAGATTATCCAAATTTGGACTATTGCAAATGTGATGATCTACAGGACATTCTTTATGGGAAAGTAGTGGGCAGAAAGGCATGTCATGCGTGGTTTGAAGTAAAAACCTGTAGTTTACAATGCCAAAATTGAAAAGTTGAGGAAAAATAAGGTGTACAGAGTTGCTTATTGGTTACAATCTGAGGCGTATGATGATGCTACTGATTATGATATGCCAATGTACCAGCTAGCAACTGATCTTCTCCATAAAGGCCTAGTCTATTGCTAGAAATTGTAATTTATTTACATATCTGTTACGGACTTACATCATATAATGCAATAATATTAAAGTTCTGATCTTAAGAATATCACATTTTTGAATTTTCAAGGCAGTCTGGGTTTTTATTACTATTTCCGTCACAACGGTCAATTTTGTAATAGGCTACAATTTGGTAACTAGCTAATTATATGCTTTAATTTCAGGTCATCCAAGTAAGATGTTTTATATTTGTTTCAGAATGCTTCAATCTATAATAACTGAAATTTTCATCCAGCTTAATTTTTAAGAAAGTTATGGGCTTTTTACTGTCCTCGATCACAGCTTTTGTGTTAATTCAATGGAAAAGCAATAGGGAACAAGATGCTAATTTCCGAGTATGAAATTGGCCATAACTTTTTTAATACTGAAGATATGAAAGTGAATTAGGCATCAAATTAAATTTATTTTTATGCTTTATCTGATGGGATAAATTACAGGCTTGATTTTAAAAATCTCAAAATTTTGTAACATTCCTACTCTGTGTCCCTCTCTGTGTCCCTCTCTGTGTTCCTCTCTGTGTTCCTCTCTGTGCCTCTGTGTCCCTCTCCGTGCCTCTGTGTCCCTCTCTGTGTGCCTCTGTATCCCTCTCTGTGCCGCTGTGTCCCTCTCTGTGCCTCTCTCTCTATCCCCCTCCCTCTCTAGCCGCGCCTGCGAGTTGGGGGCTATGCGTGAGTGGATAGGGCGGGGCATGGAGTAAAAGGAGTGAATGAATAATTTTAATATAATATCAATGGGGGTGGTTAGTGTGTATGTGTGTGTATGTGAGAGGTTGGTTAATGTTTGTGTGACGCCGCAGGTGGCCTCCTCCCCTCGCAACCGTGCGTTGAGGGGACGGGACCCAACCGGTCCCACTTGGTCTAGTAACTATAAAACACTGATCTTGGATGTTCGCTTGTGGGGATGTTAGCTTGAACTTTTTCTTTGATTCACATCTCCTCGAAAACCCGACACAGTAAGGGAGAAATATTTACATATTCTGGTAGAGATTTTCCTCATGATTTCAAAATTTCCTCATCTGTAAATTTGATTCATTATTGCATGAGTTTTTTTACCAAAACTGTTCACCAATCTGACATATTTTTAAAATCTAACGTGCTGAGCCAGCTGGATGACGTCACAATGCATTTGCTCCTCACGGCAAGTTGCACAGAGTTTTCAATGCAAGGGCACGAGCTGTAAGTTTACGTGGCCCAGCCGCCTCCCCATCCCCCCACCCGTGATGTGGAGGCCAAGCTCCTATCACATGCACTTATAATAGACAATAGACAATAGGTGCAGGAGTAGGCCATTCGGCCCTTCGAGCCAGCACCGTCATTCAATATGATCCTGGCTGATCATCCACAATCATTACCCGGTTCCTGCCTTCTCGCCATATCACCTGACTCCGCTATCTTTAAGAGCCCTATCCAACTCTCTCTCAAAAGCATCCAGAGAATTGGCCTCCACTGCCTTCTGAGGCAGAGAATTCCACAGATTCACAACTCACCTGGTGAAAAAGTTTTTCCTCATCGCCATTCTAAATGGCCTACCCCTTATTTTTAAACGGTTGCCGCTGGTTCTGGATTCTCCTAACATCGGAAACATGTTTCCTGCCTCTTGCGTGTCCAATCCCTTAATAATCATATGTTTCAATAAGAAAACCTCTCATCCTTCTATATTCCAGAGTATACAAGCTCAGCCGCTCCATTCTCTCAACATATGACAGTCCCGCCATCCCGCCATAACCTTACGGTGCACTCCCTCAATAGCAAGAATGTCCTTCCTCAAATTTGGAGACCAAAACTGCACACAATACTTCAGGTGTGGTCTCACTAGGGCCCTGTACAACTGCAGAAGGACCTCTTTGCTCCTATACTCAACTCCTCTTGTTATGAAGGCATTTTATGTTACACAATGTAACTTAATGTAACATAATATAATATAACATAACAAATTAACAAAATACAATACAATGTAATGTAGTTTAATGTACTATCATATAATATCATATATCATATCATAACAACAATGATATATGATAATATAAATATTATTATTATTAAAATTTAGCTTTTAACAATGCCTTTTTATTTCAGATGATAAGCAATGGTTCAGCTTGATATTGTCCCAGAGTAACCAACATCTTGTTTAAGGATACAATTGAAGTTGGGTCTGACAATTACAGTCAAGAAATATGTTTCCTCTTGCTTTCCCACGACATTTGATAAATCGGTCAGCTTTACGGTCATCATTAGAGTGGATATTGATTCAGGGGTTGATGATCATTGTGTGAGTACAATGAATGGCACTGAGTATTTGTTGAAGTTTGCTTCAACTCAATAAAAAACAATTCCTTTGTACTGCAGCGGGCGATTGTATCGACAGGCAGCTCCGGGTTTCGTCCAGTGAGAGAGCACCACGAGGTGGTAGCCTCACTGTTCCTGACACAGAACAAAGACAGAATTTAACAGCCGCCGATGCACTATCCCAATCAAACAGAATTCTTTCTTACTGTGCATTGTGTAGTTTTAACAAAGAAAATCTGCCAGGGATTCAGTACCAATTGAAACGTGAAACGAACAGCATGCAAAACCAATACAGGGTCTACAATAAAGGAGCAACAGAATCAAGCAGCTAATGTGCCACAAAGGAAAGAAATGCTTACAGTTGGCAGATTATTTTATTAGCGAATGTTAAAATTCTAGGGAAAATTGATTTAACATGAAACTGATACATAATCTGATTCATGTTTCAGCGAAGTGCAGAGATAAACAAATAAACACTCGCCCCTGGGACATTAAAATGAATTAAGAAGCAGGGACATAGGTTTAAGATGAGTGGGGAATTATTTAATGGGAAGCCAGGTGAGAGGGGCAAAGTTTAAAGGAGATGGGCAGGACAAGTAGAGTTTTTACACAGAGGATGGTGCCTGGGTCATGGTGGTTGGACAAGATATGTTAGTGGTATTTAGGAGACTTTTGGATAGGCACGGAATGCTGGAGTAGCGGGACAGGCAGCATCTCTGGAGAGAAGGAATGGGTGACGTTTCAGGTCGAGACCCTTCTTCAGACATATGGATTGGTATATGGATACAGAAAATGGAGATATGGGTAATGTGCAGGTTGTGATGTTTTTGACATCACGTTTGGCACAGACATTGTGGGTCGAAGAGCCTGATCCTATTGTGGGCTTGAGAGGCGGCTTTTTCACTCAGTGTAGGGAGGGGCTGCCAGAGGAGGTAGATGAGGCATTTACTATAACAACATTTAAAAGACATTTACACAGGTACATGGATTGGAATGATTTAGAGAGATATGGGTCAAAAGGGACGAGTTTAGATGGTGCCTCCTAGTCAGCATAGACGACTTGGGCTGAAGGGCCTGTTTCTGTAACAAGACTCCATGATTCTATCATGACTATGATTCTATCACATGATAGAATCATATGGTCATACGGCACAGAAACAGGCCCTTTGGCCCAAGTCATCCTTGCTGACCAGGAATTGATTAAACGTCACCTTTAACTAAAATCTGGCTGAATGAACTCATTCAAGTATTTGCAAGTTCCAGTCATTGACAATAAATTGTTATTCCCGCCTTTTCTCTCCCTCGCACACACAAACACACACACACAAACACTAACAGAGTACCTCCCCCTTCATCCTAAGAGAGCTACGCTAATATGGATAGACCACATCAGTGGACTGGCTTTGTTACATTCTGTTCTTACTCCTCAATGGTCAATGTTGCATAATTGTCCCATGTATAGCGTTCAATGAAATTCTTCTTTTTTGTACAGTTCACTAAAGAATGCCACATCCAAGTACAATCCCTGACCAGCAACGTGTGCAACTTAAACCTATGTCCTCTGGTTCTTGATCCCCCTACTCTTGGCAGGAGACTATGTGTGTTTACCTGATCTATTCCTCGCATAATTTTGTACACCTCTAGAAGATCTCCCAGCATCCTTTTGCGCTCCACGGTATAGAGTCCGGGCCTGCTTAACCTCTCCCTATAGCTCAGGGCCTCGAGTACTGGCTACATCCTCTATATTACAGTTCTACAGTTCAATGTTATCACACTTTAGCATCCATTCCCTACACACCAGGAGAAATTTACAATGGCCAAATAACCTACAAACCTGCACGTCTTTGGGATGTGGGAGGAAGCCGGAGCACCCTGGAGGAAACCCACGGGGTTCACAAGGAGGACATGCAAACTCCACACAGAGGTCAGGAAGGAACCAGGGTCTCTGATGCTGTGAGTTAACAACTCTACCACTGTGATGCACACTGTTACATTCTCAGAGTTGCTAATTATCCCAGACATTCATACTGACATTTTTCCCTTTTTTTTCTTGTTTTCAGTAGCCTTTGCCTCCCAATTCAAGATGTTATTGTTTAAACTTTGCTTCAAAATCAGCAGCCGAAGTCAGTATCGAACCTGCGTCTCTACCACTCAGGGGCATGTCTAAGGCGCACACTCTTGGTATGAAGCAGAAAGGTGATTGCATTCTGGCTTTCCAATGTTTCAATGTTAAGAATCCCTCCAAGGGACTGATCACAGCTGCCAGTGGCAATGACTGTGATATCTCACACCATCCATCACCACTTTACACAACCTGTTACCATTACAAGCATGTGCACTCCCAGTGCGATGGACTTGAAAAATTCAAGGAGAAAGTACTTGGCAGCTCACTGCTCACAGATGGTTAACAAATTATCATGATTGCAGCAGAGAAACAAGTACCTGCAGGATAAGCATAAGATGTGCCATTTCCAAGGTGCAAATCGCTGAGATTGGGATTTCATTTCAAAGCATCAGAATAATAATTGCTTCCAACTATTTCAAAGATTTTAAAGTTTTCAAAGGTCTTTTATTGTGACATGTACCAATTAAGGTACAGTGAAACCCGATTACCATACCATAAAGAAAGCAACAATTGACACACTACATGAAACTGAACCAAAACATCCACATTCCTCACTGTGATGGAAGGCAATAAAGTCTAATTTTGATAGTTTAGTTTAGAGATACAGCACAGAATCACGCCCTTCGGCTCACCGGGTCCGCGCCGACCAGCGATCCCCGTGCATTAACACTATCCTACACCCACTAGGGCCAATTTTTACATTTACCAAGCAAATTAACCTACAAACCTGCACGTCTTTGGAGTGTAGGAGGAAACCGAAGATCTCGGAGAAAACCCACGCAGATCACAGAGAGAACGTACAAACTCCATACAGACAGCATCCATAGTCAGGATCAAACCCGAAAGGAAAGGCAGCAACTCACCGTGACCGCAGTTCTTCCCTCTTTATTCTCCCGTGGTCAGGGCTGTCGAACCAACCGCAGTCGGGGCGATCGAAGCTCCTGCAGCCGGCGATCAAAGCTCCTGCGTCGGGGTGATTGAAGCTCCCGCGATCGGGGCGGTCGGAGCTCCCGAAGTCGATCCCTAACCAGCGACCGCCAGCTCTGCGGGCCGCAGCAAGAGGCCGCCAGCTCCACAATGTTAGGCCGCAGTGCGGATGGAGATATGATATGGAAAAACATTGCTACCATGTCGAGGTAAGAGGTTAAAAAAAAGTTTCCCCCAACCCCTCCTGAACAAAGAGTTCTGGCAGGTCTGTTACGGCTTCAAAAGAATTTGCAACTTGCAATGGAAATGGAAAGAGATAAAATATTTGGCCTTGTGTACGAATCCATCATTGACATGGACAATGAGAACATTAGAAATGCGTGATGCTGGAGAGATTTGTGCGTTTGACTTGCACTTGGACGGACCTGTGGTGGGTGTCGGTGGTCAGTTGAGGACGTGCTGCTGTGAACAAAGATGGACCTGGTCTGGTGGGGGGTATGTGTAGGGGGGGCATTGGGGACTACTTTGTACCTTTGTCAGCTCCTTATAAGTGGCAACTCTTTGCATACTTTTGTGTACGGAATTCAAAACAAAGTATTTCACAGTGACATGTCACATGTGATAATAAAGTATCAGTCGATGAATCTGGCTTTCACGTTGGGCCCATTACACTTTGTGTCCTTTTGTACGTGTTCTAAGTCGTCTCTCACTGTGACGAGCCCGTTTGCAGCCAATTGTGCTGGGAAATATAATATGTGCTTTTGGAATAGAGACAGATCATGTCAGCAAGGCTATAGAGGCACAAACCCCCTTCCCTGATATGTATAGAGACAGCATACATGTTGCATTGCAAGGGCCATTGTAATGCTCACTGAAATATTGCTTCTGTAGTTCTGGTGTTTCTTGCCATAGGAGAAGTATCATGATTCAGCACTGAACTCCATTAGCTTTCAGAAGCTGTCCTGACACTCTGACATCTCCTAATAAATAAGCTAGGCACAAGAGACTGCCTTAAATTACAGGAATGCTGACTGCTGCCTTTGAAGTTGGTATTGAGCGGCATTATCACGGATTGTTCACTGAGTGTCATGACACGAATGGAGTGGAGGTGCTTTCAGTCAATGAACGCCAAGGCATTGTGTGCAGCAGTCCCGAGGGGCACAGAGGTGCCATCAATAATGTCCTGTGCTTTGGGAATATTGCAAGGCAGAAGCTCGCAAACCTTTCCTTTTCTTTTACCCAAATGGAAAGCGATGAAGACTTTTTCTTTTGATGAATAGCATATCAGCGACTTGTTTAAACCAATCTGCACATTGTTAGTATGACCAGTGCCAGACATCCCCCTGGGAACGTGAAAGAAATTGTGGAATTTGATGCTGCCATGACTTTTAGACTTTGCTTTAGACTTTAGCGATACAGCACTGAAACAGGCCCTTTGGCCCACCGAGTCCCCACCGACCAACGATCCCCATACAGTAGCACTATCCTACATACTAGGGATCATTTATAATTCTACCGAAGCAAATTCACCTACAAACCTGTGGCTGGTGCCCTGACAACAGAGAGGCTAGAAAGACAGTTGTTTTTAGTAGCCCAGAGTAAATGCAACTGAGATTACAGAGACAGCTGTGTGGGTGTGTGGGTGGGTGTTGTGGTCCGTGGGGCTAAAGGAACCGGTCTCGCATCTGTCTTTTCATGTTATCACGCCCTCAAAAGCTTTAAGGAGAGTATTAAACCCAATACCCATTTTATGTATTCCAATTACACTAATCAAATCTGCAGCGTCCTGGCAAATTTCTCAGTACCTAAAAGGTCAGAATGTGTTTTAACATTTTATGAGAATACACTGAGTAAATGGTCACATCAGGTGAAAAATCCTCGTCAGCTGCATTTGGAACAGCTTTCATGAAGTTCTTGCACATTTTTTGCAAAAGTACTTACTCAGTCTTTTACCCAGAGTTGGGGAATCGAGGACAAAGGTTTGTGGTGGTGGGGGGGAGATTTAATAGGAACCTGAGGGGCAACGTTTTTGCACAATGGGTGTTAGGTGTATGGAACGAGCTGCCAGAGGACGTAGTTGAGGCAGGTACTATCAGAATGTTTAAGAAATATCTGGACAGATACATGGATAGGAAAGGTTTGAAGGGCTGTGGGCCAAATGCAGGTAGGTGGGACTAGAGTAGATATGGCATGTTGGTTGGCATGGGCAAATTGGGCCGAATGGCCTGTTTCCACGCTGTGTGACTTTAGAATTTGCTTTTAGACTTCAGAGATAAAGTGTGGAAACAGGCCCTTCGGCCTACCGAGGCTGCTCCAATTCCCATACACTCGCACTGGGGCCAATGTTCCAATTTTTACTGAAGACAATTAACCTACAGACTTGTGACAATCTATGACTCTCTGACAAAGGATAGTGTGCACATGGAACGAGTTGTCAGAGGCAGGTACTATAACAAGATGTAAAAGATACTTGGAGAGGTACATGGATAGGAAAGATTTAGAGGGTTATGGGTCAAACAAAAGCAGGCAGGTGGGAGTTGCGAGAGTGGGGCTTCATGGTCAGCATGGGCCAATAGGGCTGAAGATCCTGTTGGAGACAGA
Organism: Amblyraja radiata; assembly: GCF_010909765.2. Taxonomy (NCBI): domain Eukaryota; kingdom Metazoa; phylum Chordata; class Chondrichthyes; order Rajiformes; family Rajidae; genus Amblyraja; species Amblyraja radiata. The sequence goes on from NC_045979.1 coordinate 19,249,514, forward strand.
AGAAAATGCAGATGTTGGAATCCATTGCAAAAAACAAAGTGTTGGAGAAACTCAGTGGTTCAGACAGCATCTGCGGAGGAAATTGACAGGTGACATTTCGGGTTAGGACCCTTCCTCGGACTTCTGAGAGTCCCAACCTAAGACATCACCTGACCATTTCTTGCACAGATGCTGCCCGACCGCTGAGTTCCTCCAGTACTTTGTTTCTTGGTAAAGCTGGATATGGCTTTCGTTTGGACAGGAGTCAGAAATGAAACTGTTTGGAGTCAGAAATGCAGGAGTCAGAAATGCAGGAGTCAGAAATGCAAAACTGAATCTCAATAAATTCCGGAAACAACAAACTACACATGCTGGTTTACAAAAAAAACCCAAAGTGCTGGAGTAACTCAGAGCTTCTGAAAAAGCGTCCCAACCCAAAACGTCACCCATCCACGATCTCCAGAGATGTTGTCCGATCCACTCAGTTACTCCAGCACTTTGTCTTTTTTCCTCAATAAATCCAGCATCTATTTCTATCACTATTTTCATAAAAGGTTACACGTATCATCTCCAAGAATGTTACATCCATCTGTACACATCTCTCTATCTACAAGGAGATGATGGGTAACTAATAGATTACAAATCAATGGTCCACATATTGACATGGTCCACATATCAAATACTTAGCGAGAAGGAGGATTACATCCAACCTTAACTCCGTACTCAGGGGCACTGTGCATGCAACATCATTGACTCCAGCTACAATTCACTCTGCCTCAGAAATGCACACAACACAGCCAAAAATTTGATCCATCTTAGTCATTCCTTCTTCTCTCCACTCCCGTTGGGCAGAAAGTAAAGAAGCTTGAAAGCGCGCACCATAAGATTCACAAACAGCACCATCAGATTCACAAACAGTTTCTTCCTCTCTGTTATCAGGCTTCTGCACGTACGTTCCATAAACTAGGGTGCTGTTCGATTCACCTCTACCCCGTTTTGGACATTGGACTTTGTCTATGGAACTGGTGCTCTGCAATGCTAAGAACTATAGTCTTCACTCTGTATCTTCCCCTTCGCTCTATCTATTGTACTTGAGTTTGGCTTGATTGTATTGACATATAGTACTATCTGATTTTTTATTTTTAGTTTGGAGATGGGCGGATAGCATGCAAAGCAAAGAGTTTTACTGTACATCTGTGCACTTGACAATATTGAACCTAGACCTGGGCTGTGAAGTCCCTTGAGATGTTCTGAAAAGACATGAAAGATTGGTTAATGAATAATTTTCCTTCTGTTTATTTTAATCTAGAGGTCAAATTAATCATTCCAGAAAAGAGAAACAAATAAGATGACTTCCAGTTGTCTGTACACAGTGTCTGATAAAAATGCAATTGTTTCAAGTGTCTGAAAAGTTAAAAGGTTAAAATTAAATATGCTTACAATCTTTCCTCAGTCCCCACCATCTGTTTGTAAGTAGCTGAGCCACGATAAATCGAGGTAGTCCCACTAGAGTTCCATGCCATCGGAACTCTCAGATCTGTGCCTTTGCTCGAGGTTATGATAATTGCTTTTGTCAGGTAGTCTCGAGACTGGCCCTAAACCCCCCTCTCTGGGACCAGTGTCAAAAAACTGCTCAGATCTAGGACGGATAATGGCTAGACTTCATAGTCCCTGAGTTCAGGCATACAGTGTCTCAAGAATCCTTTAGTGCCAAAATATACATGGAAATTAAAGATAGACACAAAATGCTGGAATGACTCAGCGGGACAGGCAGCATCCCTGGAGAGAAGGAATGGTTGTGGGCGGTACAGATATAAATTGTAGTCAGAGACAGTAAGACGGGTCAGAGAACTGGGAAGGAGGAGGGGATGGAGAGAGAGGAAAAGCAAGGGCTACTTGAAGTTAGAGAAGTCAATGTTTATACTGCTCGAGTGTAAGTTACCCAAGCAAAATATGAGGTGCTGTTCCTCCAAATTGCACAGGGCCTCACTCTGACAATGGAGGAGATCCAGGCCAGAAAGGTCAATGTGGAATGGGAGGGGGAGTTAAAGTGTTGAGCAACTGGGAGATAAGGTAGGTTTAGGCGGACTGAGCAGAGGTGTTCAGCAAAACGATCGCCGAGCCTGTGCTTGGTCTCGCCGATATACAGGAGTCCACACCTGGAACAGCAGATACAGTAGATGAGTTTGGAGGAGGTGCAAGTGAACCTCTGTCTCACCTGAAAAGACTGTCGGGGTCCTTGGATGGAGTAGCAGGAGGAGGTAAAGGGACAGGTGTTGCATCTCCTGCGGTTGCAGGGGAAAGTACCTGGGGAGGGGGTGGTTTGGGTGGGAAAGGGACGAGTTGACCAGGGAGTTGCGGAGGGAAGTTCTCCGTGGAAGCAGAAAGGGGTGGAGATGGGAAGATGTGGCTCCTAGTGGTATCCCGTTGGAGGTGGGGAAAATGTTGGAGGATTATGTGCTGTATGCGACGGCTGATGGGGTGGAAGGGGGAGCAAGTTACGTCCTTGTTACTGTCCTTGTTACGAATGGAGGGAAGGGGGAGCAAGAGCGGAGCTGCGGGTATCAAGGAGACCCTAGTGAGAGCCTCATCTATAATTGAAGAGGGGAACCCCGTTCCCTAAAGAATGAGGACATCTCCGATGACCTGGTATAGAACACCTCATCTTGGGAGCTGATGCGGAGTAGACGGAGGAATTGGGTGTGGTGGATAAAGTCTTTATAGGAAGCAGGGTTGGAAGAAGTGTAGTCTAGATGGCTATGGGAGTCAGTGTGTTTATAATAGATGTCAGTCAATAGTCTGTCTCCTGTGATGGTGACGGTGAGATCTAGAAACTGTAGGGAGATGTCGGAGATGGCCAAGAGAATTTGAGTGCAGGATGGAAATTAGTTGCAAAGTTAATGAAGTTAATAAATGCATGGAAATTAGTTTAGTTTAATTTGGAGGTACAGCGTGAAAACGGTCTTTGGTTCACTGAGTTTGCTTCTACCAGCATTCACTCATTCTCACTAGTTCTATCCTACACACTAGGGGACAATCCACAGAAGTCAATTAATCAGCAAACTTGCATCTCTTTCAGATGTGGGAGAAAACCAGAGCACCTGGAGAAAATCTACGTGGTCATGGAGAATGTGCAAACTCTTTACAGACAGCACCCGCAGTCATGATCAACCCCCAGTCTCTGGCGCTGTATGGTAGCAACTGTACTGCTGCACCTCTGCGCCACTCCAGAGTCTTAGAGAAGAGGTGTCATGAGATATCCCAAAGTATCTCTCTGTATTTCTTGCAGATGGTGATCAAACTATAGCTCATTTCAAAAATCTTATGTTTCTGAAATCTTAAAATACAACAGAGTAAATAACCGGAGCTGATAATAGCAGACAATTGCATCAAATATTCAAATCACATTCACCTGTCCGCTAGTTTAATAGAGTTTGTGACCTGCTGAACAAAAGAGGTGAATGTTAAGGCAGGTTTATCTCGAGCCTATATTCAATTTTTGTCACTGTCAAAAACGGTTAGTTTTTAAACTTTGGAAACCAAAATCAATTTGCAATGCACACGCAAAAAAATCTTCAGGCCATAATTCCCACGTGAAAGACTTGAAAGCTGGGCTTTGTATTTTCAGGTGCAGTGTCTGATTCTCAAATATGTAATCTTTGATTCCTTATTACTTATTATTAATATTGGAATTGGTTTATTATTGTCACATGTACCAAGATGCAGTGGAAAGCTTTTGTTTGCTACCCATTCAAATTAAATTATATCCGAGTACAAGAATCATGAGTCAGAATGATGGTCCTAACCTGAAACATCGTCCATCCCTTTTCCCCCCAGAAATGCTGCCTGACCCGCTGAGTTAATCGAGCACTTTGTATCTATGCATGAGTACAATCAAGCCATACATAAGTACAACAGGCAGTGCAAAGAGAAAACTACTAGAGTGCAAAATATAGTGTGACAGCATTAAAGTTACAGACAAAAAGTCCACAATGAGGCAGGAAGGGAGATTGGGAAGACATCCTAGCTTATGGGAGAACCATGCAAGCTTTTGATAACAGCGAGGGAAAAGGTAATATAACTCTTCATAATCATAATCATAATAGCACTTTATTAGCCAAGTATGTTTTGCAACAAACGAGGAATTTGTTTTGCCATAGAGACATACCAATAAAGAGCAACAAGACACCCAAATAAATGTTTAACATGAACATCCATCACAGTGACTCCCTCACATTCCTCACTGTGATGGAAGACAAAAAAAAGTTCAATCTTCTTCCCTTCTTTGTCCTCCTGCGGTCGGGGGCCTCGAACCTTCCGTTGATGGGGCGATCTTGGCTCCCGTAGCCAGCGGTCGAGCCCTCCGCATCGCGGCGATCAAGCTCCTGCATCGGAGGGATCTCTGCCTGACATGCTGAGTGTGTCCAGAATGTCAGGCAGCATCCGTGGGTAGAAAAACACGAGTCAACGTTTCAGGTTGGAAAACTGAAACAGACAAAAGAAGCAGGAAATGCGCAGGTAGGTTGAAGGTTCTCTGACAGCATAAAGCCAAGACGAGGATATGGATCAGATAGAAACAAGGCTACCCGGTCAATGAATGGGAACTGTTAGAGTGAGAACATATAGAACATAGGCGGCACGGTGGCACAGCGGTTGCTGCCTTACAGAGCTAGAGACCTGGGTTCGATCCTGACTATGGGTGCTATCTGTACGGTGTTAGTACATTTTCTCTATTATCGTGTGGGTATCCTCCAGTTGCTCCAATTTCCTCCCTAATCCCAAGATGTGCAAGGTCCAGGTGATTGTTGGTCGGCGCGGACTCGGTGAGCTGAAGGGCCTGTTTCCCCGCCGTATTTGTAAACTTAACTAAAAGAACCCAGGCAAAAGAATGAAGGAGACACAAGGAACTCCAGATGCAGGGCTCTTGAGCAGGAGTGCCAGAGGAACTCAGCTGGTCATGCAGCATCTGTGGAGGGAATGTTCAGATGACGTTCTGGCCAGGACACTTATACACACTCAGAATGAGAAAAAATGAGGGAGTGATGAAAATCACCTCACATTACGGCTGTCCTCCACTCCCAGAGAGAAACTTAAATGAAGAGTTTAGTTTTTGTTTAGTGTAGTTTATTGTCACGTGTACCAAGGTACAGTGCAAAGCTTTTTGTTGCGTGCTATCCAGTCAGCGGAAAGACTACATATGATTACAATTGAGCCATCCACAGTGCACAGACACAGAATAAAGGGAATAACGTCAAATGCAAGACCAGTAAAGTCCAATTAAAGATAATCCGAGGGTCCCCAGTGAGGTAGATGGTAGATCAGTACCTCTCTCTCGTGTTGATCGGATGATTCAGTTGCCTGAGAGCTGCTGGGAAGAAACCGTCCCTGAATCTGGAGGTGTGCGTTTTCACACTTCTCTATCTCTTACCTGATGGGAGAGGGAAGAAGAGGGAGTGACCAAACTTGACCCTGCTGGTGACCTTGCTAAGGCAATGCAAAGTGTAGGTGGAGTCAATGGAAGGGAGGTTACTTTGTTTGCTGGTCCAGTTTGCGTCCCCAATCCTCCACAATTTCTTGTGATCTTAGATGGAGCTATTCCCTAACCATGCTGCGATGCATCCCGATAAAATTGTTTCTGCAATGCATTTGTAGAAGTTGGTGGAAGTTGTTGGTAACATGTCGAACCTAAGCCTTCTAAGGAAGTAGAGGCATTGGTGTGTTTTCATGGTTATTGCTTCGAGAGAGAAATACACATGTTGAGGCAATATTAGTGATGGATGACTGATAGTGATTTTTTTTTAGTTTTTAGTTTAGAGATACTGCATGGAAACAGGCCCTTCGGCCCACCAAGTCCGTACTGACCAGCGATCCCTGCACATTAACACAAGCCTACACACACTAGGGACAATTTAAACTTATACCAAGTATGCAAACCTAAGCCAATTAACATACCAACCTGTACGTCTTTGGAGTGTGGGAGGAAACCGAAGATCTCGGAGAAAACCCATGCGGTCACAGGATAGATAGATAGATAGATATAATTTATTGCCACACAACCAGGGTTGGTGGAAATTTGGGTTGTCAGCAGCAGTACAATAATAAAGAACACACAATAAAACTGTAACACAAACATCCACCACAGCATTCATCACTGTGGTGGAAGGCACAAAATTTGGCCAGTCCTCCTCCATTTCCCACCCGTGTACAGGACCAGAGTCCAGTCAGTCCAGGATCGGCTCTTCCTCACCGGAGACCGCGGCTTTAGATTGTTGTAGGCCGCAGGCCGGCGGTCGAGATTTAAAGTCCCCGCGGCAGCCAGAAGCACCGTAGACTGCAGGGCCGGCGGTCGAAGCTCCCCTCCAGGGGTGATGGTAAGTCCATGCCGCACCCGCGGTAGAAGTTGGCCGCGGGCCGGCAGTGATGGCTTCTTCTTCCCCCGGGAAGACGCCGCACCAGCTGGAGCTCTGCAGACCGCGGCTTCAGGCTGCAACTTCAGGCTGCCGGCTGCCCCGGGCCAGCGAAACGGAGCGCTCCCCTCCAGCGAGCCCCAGCGAGGGTCGTCCGCTCCACGCCGAGAGTCCACGCTGCGCCCGCCGCTGAAGCCCAGGGCGTGTCTCCGGGAAAGGCCGCGTCGATCCTTGATGTTAGGCCACGGGGGAGGTGACCTGGAAAAAGTCGCCTCTCCAAGGAGGAGGCGACCGAGGCGGTTTCCCCTTTACCCCCCCACACCACCCCCCACACAAAACACACGAAGAAACACAAAATACACACTTTAAAACATACTAAAAAAAAAAAAAAAGCTGGAAAAACTGACGCGCTGCTGACATGGCTGCACACAGAGGAGCGTATAAACTCCGTACAGACAGCACCCGTAGTCAGGATTGAACCCGGGTCTCTGGCGTTGCAAGCGCTGTAAGGCAGCAACTCTACCGCTGCGCCACCGTGCCGCACCAATTTGGAAAACCAAAAATTACCTGAAGGTATTGAAGCCGCGTCATGCCAAGTAACAAGAGGCTTTCTACGATGACATATAAAGAAACCAAACATACCCTTCAAAAGCAATTTGAAGTGGCTCAGCCTACACAACGTTAATCTATATGGTGCAGAGGCTGGATCAGAATTAGATCCTTGTTTCCCAAAATTAATGTTTATCTGAAGGAAAAATCTGAAGCAGGAAATGGGAGAGTAGGCGGAGGTTGGAGAGTAGGCGTGCATCTCAATGAAAATTAGAGCAATTCAAATTTAAAACTTATTCATATGTAAAGTAATAATTAAAGGAAAATGCCAAGGACAATAATATGTTTTATGCATAAACTAGGATCTTCAAGTAGCAAAAAATAATACAGATTATTGTATTAAAGCAACACAGATAATTATTTATAAACATAATTTGAAATATATATTTAAAATATTACAATTTTTTTTTAAAAAAGGGGCAGCACAGTGGTAAAGATGCAGCCGTACAGCGCCAGAGACCTGGGTTCGATCCTGATTAAGGATGCTGTCTATGAGGAGTTTGCATGTTCTCACTGTGACCGTGTAGGTTTTCTCCGGGTATTCCTATTTCTCCCACAGTCTAAAGACTTGCAGGTTTGTAGGTTAATGGGCCTCTGTAAATTGTCCCTCGTGTGTAGGGTGGGAAAGTGAGATAACATGGAACTAGTGTATAGGGTGATTGATGGTCAACATGGGTACAGTGGGCTGAAGGGCCTGTTTCCACACTGTATTTCCAAACACTGGTTCAATGGTCCTTTCATTATCACGTGTGCAAAGTGCAAACTGAGCCAGGAACAGGACAATGAAAGGCAAATGCATGATCTCATCGAATTAAGCTTTGCAAAGATCAAGTGGAAATGATGTAAACAAGCCATCTAATTCAACTACATCAGGAGTCTTGGAGCCTTGATAGAGCGAAGCAGCTCCTCGATTCTTTGTGGAATGGATGGAGATGATTTTCTGAGCAATGGCCTAATGGTGCCTGAAAAACATGAGAATGTTAGAAAGCAACCTTATGAATAGAAATAGGTTCAGATACCTCTGCTGCTTTAGCAGACCTTGAGGCAAGATAAAAGATGTTTTGTTTAATGAGGTTGCAGAATCCAGCAGCCCTAGAGATTGTAGAAATTTACAAATGCGGAGACTTAGAGCGAGGTTGGTGCGACAGACACAAAGATAACGAGGTTATGATATTAAAAAATTTCATAAGATTTCATTTATTGGTCAAGTGTTCATCTTCACTCCACAAATCATAATTTGATAAATGGAATGGCATTAATTAGTGGTCAGTAATCATCTTTAGGTTTCTGCAATGGAAGTGAAGACTTATCCAAATGTTTCTACAGTTTCAAGTTTCAGTTGAGACTTTACTTTAGACCAGAGATACAGCACAGAAACAGGCCCTTCGGCCCACCAAGTCTGCGCCGATCAGCGACCACCCCGTGCTCTAACACTATCCTAAACACGAGGGACAATTTACAATTGTTCAACTTACTAGTGACATTTAACTGGTCAGCTACAACCTACAAACGTGGAGCGTGGGAGGAAACCGGAGCATCCGGAGAAAACCTAGCGGTCACAGGGAGAACGTACAAACCCTGTACAGACAGTACCCATAGTCAGGATCAAACTGGGTCTATGGTATACCGCTCATCTCTACTGCTGCACCACAAGTTGCGGAAGTGCCTTCCACTAAATGGTCAATCAAGGAGGGTCTCCGTATGAAGATATTGACATGAATAGCTTTTTATTTAATGTTTGTGTGCAGCTTCCAGCTAACAGCTTGAAAGCACGTTCCACCTGATTCAGGAACAACTTCCTTCCCTTTGTTATCATACTATCGAATGGTCTTTCAATTAGCTTGGGTGCTGTCATGATCCAAGCTACCTCATTGGGGCCGATGAGTTTTTTTTCTCTAGAGCTGTAACACTTTTAATGCTGCAGAACAATATTCTCCACTCTCTTTGCACAACCAGCTGCAGTTGTGTGCGGCTTGATTGCATTCTTGCATAGTATGATTTGACTGGACGTTACAAGCCAATACCAATACATTGTACCATGGTGCATTTAGTAGTTTTTCTTAATACATTGCCTAATTTCATAGCTTCATGAAAAGCTTCATATTTTGAATTATGTGAATTTTTTGGAAGAGATGAGAGAAAAACAAAATAATTTCTAGGAAGTCTGTGATTTACAATGGAATACATGATGACTCTACCTAGAAACAGTATCCACAGTCAGCACTTCACCTCTCTTAGTAACGGGTTATTTGAACAAATTATTTAAATTGGAAGTATTAAAATAATGATAAAGTAGCCAAATTAGCAGACAAATCATGCTTTGGCATGTTTAATTAATCAGTAACATTATTGCAGTGAGAACCTTCAACAGTAATATAACCCTGCTTCTGAGAAAATAACTAGTGATGATTCAAGAAAGTTCTGTTCCCTTCCATCAGCACCACTGCAGGAAAATCCCTGCGGTTTATTTTACTCTAATACTGTGAAATTTATTCGAACAATTCTCCAGACACCCATTTATTTGGCAAGGTTACATAGCTACCCTTCCTAACTAAGTTCCTTTAGTCTTCTTCAATCAAATCATCCTTGTCACGAATTTGCTACTTTTTCTTTGAAAAAATCCAATTAAAGATTGTTTTTGAAATGGAAATTTCCTCCAAGTCTCCGGAGCAAGTCTGCCTTGTTTTTATCGTAGGTATAAAGCCACAAAATGCTTGAGTAACTCAGCAGGACAGGCAGCATCTACGGAGAGAAGGAATGGGTGTCGTTTCGGGCCGAGACTATTCTTCAGACTAGTGTTTGTTTTAAGTACAAGCTCTGTGATAACATTGACTTGTTCGCTCTTCATTTGAATTGCAAGTTTATTGTATTTATGATCTATTACTTTAAAAAAAACTATTTTTGAGTGCAGTAATTTATTTACTTATTGACACTATCATCCGTTTTCCATTACATTAACTCACAACAAACCTTTATCTGAACATCGCTGAGCAGTAGTGTAGCAATCCAGCTAAGCATTTTTCTACATCCAGTCCTTAGGGACAATAGATAAACTGCAAATACTCTTTCTGAACTTTCCCGTCTACAAGAGTCTCTGGAGTGGAATTTATTTAATCCATGCCCTTTTGTTATTGGCCTTTACTTTCCTTTCTTCTTCACTGCTTGGTTAATTGGGAGAATGGGTTGCCACGAGGCCAAAGGCCAAATGTCCTGCCTTTGCTTGATTGAGACTGTTACATACAAGGCACAATATGGAGACATTGAAGAGGTGGAACATCAAATGTTGAATGCTCTGCTAGCCTGAGTTTCAGCTCAGGATAATCATGATCTACAACATGCTTCTAATGCCAGCGGGTCAGGCAGCATCTCTGGAGAACATCGATAGATAGGTGACATTTCGGGTCGGGACCCTTCTACAGATCGTCCCAATCTGAAATGTCACCCATCCATGTTCTCCAGAGATGCTGCCTGACCTGCTCAGTCACTCCAGCACTTTGTGTCCAATTTTGTAATGGGCCTGTCCCACATAGGCGATTTGTTTGGCGACTGTCATAGTCGTAGCAGGTCGCCGAAAAACCGGCGACTGGACCCCCCTATGACAATGTCTACGACAATGTCTACAACAGCCTACCACCGAGTCGACGTCCAGCTACGGCAAACTACCGACAACCGACGACCCATTAGAACGTCCACCTATGACAACCTACGTCCAACCGCGACAAGCTACGACAAGGTAAGACAATTCAGTCGCTGGTATCTGTTGGGGTTGATGTAAGTAGTCGCCAATGGAATTCACCAAAGTCAGCACCGGCGACAACCTACGTTATCCTGGCGACAACCAACGACAAGCCAACTGTTGCCGACAAGTTTTGAACATTTCAAAATCTCGCGGCGACCAGAAAAACGCAACAATTCTTTGGGTGTCTGAGGAGACCATGCAGGCGACACTCCGGCGACAGCATAGTCGCCTGTAGTCACCTAAAACATTGCCTAAGTGGGACAGGCCCATGAGCCAGCATCTGCAGTTTCTTGCTTCTACATTTTAACTGCTACTCTGTGTTTTAGATAATATTCACTGTTGAGAATGAGTGGTGGGAGCTTATACCTGTGTCTGGCCACTCTTTACATTTAAAGGTGCTATTGTCTAGTCTCTTAGAATAAAAGATGGAAAAAAATTCCTGTACAAATCCTGCCATTTCAGATCGGCAATATAATTGATTCAGAAGACTGACCAGAGATGGAAGATACTGTGTGTTAATGAAATTGGCACTGAGATTAATTAAAAGGAGGAAATCAAATACTATTTAACTAGATAGTGAGAAATTCCTAAATCCCCTTGTGCATTATTGTCAGAGCAGATCTGATAAAACAGTGAAGATCACATATTATGAACATAGAAACAAACTTTTATAAAACAACAAAAAATATGTCCTTAGAAAGTTTACACAAAACAGTTGGACTGTAAAAATATGAAATTCACTAACCAATAGAGATTTTAGAGATTCGCTACTTTCTGAGAATAGAAATTTCCCCTCCTCCAGAATGCCTAATGGCAGCTCCATTAAATTCATTAAACTCCATTAAAGGCAGTGACAGTAAATTCTCGAAACACTGGTGGATTCACCTCTACCACATAGCGAACGTTGAACTTTGTCTCTGGAACTGATGCGCTCGAGAACTGTATTCTGCACTCTGTATCTTTCCCTTTGCTCTACCTATTGTACTTGAGTTGGACTTGATTGTATTCATGTAATGGTATATCTAATCTGTTTGGATAGCATGCGAAACAAAACTTTTAGTGTACCTAATGACACTAATAATAAACCTAAACTTAGGAGGAAACAACTTTTAGGTTTAGGGTGATTATTGTCATATGTCCTCAATATAGTCAGCGTTACTAAGTGAAGAAGAACAAAGTTCAGTTTAATTTTGTTTAGTTTATTATTGTTACGTGTAGCGGGTACAGCGGAAAGCTTTTGTTTGCATGATATCCAGTCAAAGAAAAGACCAGACATATGTAGAAAGGGACTGCAGATGCTGGTTTAAACCACAGATAGACACAAAAAGCTGGAGTAACTTAGCGGGACAGGCAGCATTTCTGGAGAGAAGGAATGGGTGACGTTTCAGGTCGAGACCATTCTTCAGACTAGTTAGGGATGAGGGAAACAAGAGATTGATGTAGAGATATGAAGAACAACTAATGAAGGATATGCAAAAAAAGTAACTATGATAAAGGAAACAGGCTTTTGTTAGCTGTTTGTTCAAGAAGGAACTGCAGATGCTGGAAGATCGAAGGTACACAAAAATGCTGGAGAAACTCAGCGGTTGCAGCAGCATCTATGGAGCGAAGGAAATAGGCGACGTTTCGAGCCAAAACCCTTCTTCAGACTGATGGGGGGTGGGGGGGAGAAGGAAGGAAAAAGGGAGGAGGAGGAGCCCGAGGGCGGGGTGATGGGAGGAGACAGCTCGAGGGTTAAGGAAGGGGAGGAGACAGCAAGGGCTAGCAAAACTGGGAGAATTCAACGTTCATGCCATCCGGACGCAAGCAACCCAGGCGGAATATGAGGTGCTGTTCCTCCAATTTCCAGTGTTGCTCACTCTGGCAATGGAGGAGACCCAGGACAGAGAGATCGGATTGGGAATGGGAGGGGGAGTTGAAGTGCTGAGCCACCGGGAGTTCAGGTAGGTTATTGCGGACTGAGTGGAGGTGTTCGGCGAAACGATCGCCCAACCTCCGCTTAGTCTCCCCGATGTAAATCAGCTGACATCTAGAGCAGCGGATGCAGTAGATGAGGTTGGAGGAGATACAGGTGAACCTTTGTCGCACCTGGAACGACTGCTTGGGTCCTTGAATGGAGTCGAGGGGGGAGGTGAAGGGACAGGTGTTGCATTTCTTGCGGTTGCAACGGAAAGTGCCCGGGGAGGGGGTGGTACGGGAGGCAAGGGAAGAATTGACAAGGGAGTTGCGGAGGGAGCGGTCTTTGCGGAAGGCAGACATAGGGGGAGATGGTAAAATGTGGCGAGTGGTGGGGTCACGTTGGAAGTGGCGGAAATGGCGGAGGATTATTTGTTGTATTTGCCGACTGGTGGGGTGAAAGGTGAGGACCAGAGGGACTCTGCCCTTGTTGCGAGTGCGGGGATGGGGAGAGAGAGCAGTGTTGCGGGGTATGGATGAGCTTTGTTAGCTGTTTGTTGGGTGAAAATGAGAAGCTGGTCCGACTTGAGTGGGGAAGGGATAGAGAGATATTCATACCACTGGGCTGTAAGCTGCGCAAGTGAAATGTGAGATGCTGTTCCTCCAATTTGCATTTAGCATCAACCTGACAATGGAGACCTAAAAGACAATACATGATTATAACCATTAACCAAGCCATCCACAGTGCACCGATAAAGGATAACGGGTACAGAATAGTGTGCAAGATAAAGTCTGGTTAAAGAGAGTTCAAAGGTCTCCAATTAGGTAGATGGGAGGTCAAGATGTCCCTCAGGGGGATGAGAGGCCTGATAACAGCTGGAAGAAACTGTCCCTGAATCTGGGGGCATGTGTTTTAAAACCACTGTTCCTCTTACCTGATGGGAGAGGGGAGAAGAGGGAGTGACTGGGTGAGACTGACCCTTAATTATGCTGGTGACCTTGCCGAGGCAGCATGAAGTGTAGATTGAGTCTTTGGAAAGGAGGTTAAAGATACTTCTTTCTGCCAAAGACACCAACAAGTGCATGTCAGCTCAATGGCAGAGAAAACACAGAAGGAGCAGAGAGATTTGACAGATGGCGAATCTGCACTAAGTTTGATGAATGGTGAATTTGACAATGCATGGCTTCAGATTACAGATTACAAGAGGCAGTTAACAGACACATCAGCACTCTATTCAGGTTTAGGTTTATTATTGTCATGTTTATCAAGGTAAAGTGAAAAGCTTTGTTTTGTATGCCATCTAAACAGATCCGATGCATAAACACAATCAAGTCCAACTCAAGTGCAATAGGTAGAGCAAAGGGAAAGATACAGAGTGTAGAATATAGCTTTCAGCACTGTAGCGCAATAGTTTCTTAGACAAAGTGCAATGTCTACAATGGGGTAGAGGTGAATCGGACAGTACCCTGACTTATGGAAGAACCGTTCACAAGCCTGATAAGAGAGGGGAAGAATAGTGGGTGAAACAAATGCATGAAGGTAGTTAGTTTAACAGCAGCCTGCATCATTGCTGGGAGTTTCAGGACTTTTTGGATTATCATTAATTCAGTTACTGTTAAAACAAACAGGACAACTGCGAGTCAGGCAGCATCTGTGGAGGGAAATGGACAGACAACGTTTAGGGGCGGGACCTTTGTTTATCTACAGCATCTTGTGTTTCTACGACAATTCTCTATATCAACTCAGGTGATTGGATGGAAGATCACCTGACCACACCAATGCCTCTACTTCCATAGAAGGCTCAGGAACTTCAGCAAGTGCCCTGCACCAGTCACCAACCTCTACAGATGCGCAGCAGAAAGCATTTCATCGGGATGCATCACATCACGGTTTGGGAAACTGCTCCATCCAAGACCCGCAAGAAATTGCAGAGAATTGTGGACGCAACCAGACCACCACACAACCAATCTCCTTTCCACTGATTCCATTTATACTTCACGCTGCCTCAGCAAGGCCACCAGCATAATCAAGGACCCCGGTCACTCCCCTTTCTCCCCTCTCCCATCGGGCAAGAGGTATAGAAATGAGAAAATGCACACCTCCAGATTCAGAGTTTCTTCCCAGCTGTACTCAGGCAACTGAACCAATCTATCAACAACTAGGCAGCCGCTATCGACCTTATTGGAGACCCTCAGACTATCTTTAATTGAACTTTAGCTTGCACTATATGTTATCATGCTTTTAGTACACTGTGGATGGCTCGATTGTAATCAGTTCCACTGACTGGTTAGCATGCAACAAAAGCTTTTCACTGTACCTCGGTGCATATGACAATAGATTAAACTGAAAATAAGTGTGGTGTCTATTTTCCCACCAATGGCATAATTAAAAAATGTCTTCATAAAACTGGCTTACATACTCACTAGATATTGTTTTCCCTGCAGATTTCTTGTCAAAGCACACTTATTTATCAAAGCATTCGACAATTGGAGTTATCCGGTTCACCCACCACAACAGAACACCAGCACAGAAACAGCATGTGAAAATGAGGAGTTAAGATGGAAATTTCATTCGAAAAAACATTATGGAAGAAAGGCCTTCTGGTTTTCTTGTGGAAGTTATTAAATTCTCAATGTTGCGTAGAACAAGAAATCTGTTGGAGATTTTGGAGTTGACAGGTCATTTGGCAAAGTTTGGACAGAGGGCACAGAAATCTGCATCTTCATCGTGTCCTTCTGAAAAATGTCATCAGATAGATAGAGCAGAAAGTTTAAAACACATTAATAGAATTGCAACAAGCGGAATATTTTTCAGTATTCATGGGTTCCGCTTCAAATTTATAGCGGGTGATTTTTAACTCAGGCTTATTAATTCTGTGGAGATACTGCAGAACTGTGCAATCTCAATGATGGCAAGGATAGCAAGTGAGCTGATATCAAAGGTACCTCATAGACATTTGAAAGGTTTGTCTTTGCAGCTGAATTCATAATGGCTCCACAAATTGACTTTGTTGACCTTCCGCTGTCAAAGCTGAGAAGAAACCAATCATTAAAAAGGCCATGAATTTCTCAAAATTTGTTGTTTATACATTCATATTTTTGTTATATAATAATGCAATCTTAGCATTCAAACAGAGTTTTCCTGAAAGAGATTTGCAGCATGAAGTGTAGGCACATGATGTTTCAGGAATGAATCACCACCATTATTCTCATCGTGAGGTTGAAGGTTATTGGCCTGCATAGAGGGAGAGAGAGAGCAGAGAGAGAGGGGAGTGAGAGAGAGATAGGGGAGAGAGGGGGTGAGAGGAGAGAGAGCAGAAGAGAGGGGAGAGAGAGAGGGGGAAGAGTGAGTTGGGAGGGAGAGAGAGGGGAGAGAAAGAGAGGGCGAGAGAGAGGGGAAGCAGAGAGTGGGGGAGGGAGAGAGAGAGAGGGGGGAGAGAGAGAGGGGGAGAGAGAGAGAGAGAGAGGGGGAGATAGGGGGATTATAGAGGCAGGGCTGCCAACTCCCATGCATTGAGCGTGAGAATTATGCATTTTGCCAAATTCTCACGCTGATCACAAATTTCTCACGCTCTGTCGTGAGAAATTCTGTGATCAACGAAAATTTCAAAACTGATATCAACTGCATGGGCCACGGGAGTTGGAAGCAGAAGCAGCGGTGTGGACAGGTGCGGACGGGGAGCGGGGATGGCGAGTGTTTGTTGGGCTGGCGAGTGTTTGCTGGGCTGGCGAGTCACTCACTGCAACTCCGGCCATGGAGCAGCCTCAGTGCAAGAGTCCCGGGATGTCGGAGGCGTTGCGCCGCTGCCGTGAGAGTCTGTGTGCCAAATTCGCCCAGGTGGCCAGCATGGATGAGGCTGCGGCTCGGTGCATCCTGGAGGACAACCAGTGGCTGCTGGAAGTAAGTACCAAGCACTGGGTAGAAACGGTGGAAGATAGTGGACTTCAAATGGTAGTGGTTGGAGAAAGCATCCTGCTTGCCTGCTTGATTTTCACTTACTGTAACTGCAGGAAAAATGTTCCCAATGTTGGGGGAGTTCAAAACCAGGGGTCACAGTTTAAGAATAAAGTGTAGGCCAGTTAAGACTGAGATGAAGACAAACTTTCTTCACGCAGAGAGTTGTTAATCTGTGGAATTCTCTACCACAGAAGGCAGTGCAGGCCAATTCACTGGATGTTTTTAAGAGAGAGTTGCATTTAGTTCTTGGGGCTAATGAAATCAAGGGATATGGGGAAAAAACCCGGAAAGAGGTACTGATTTTAGATGAATAGCCATGATCATGAATGGCAGTGCTGGCTCGAAGGGCCGAATGGCCTATTCCTGCACCTATTTTCTATGTTTCTATGCTTGAGTATATGGTAATAAAACTCAATCACGATTTTGAAACATTCATGCATGGTGGAGGTATAATGTAGTCATAGAGTGATATAATGTAAAAACAGGCCCTTTGGCGCAACCTGCCCACACCTGCCAACATGTCCCAGCTATGCTACCTGCTTTTGGTCCATACGTCCAAAGCTGCCCTATCCATGTATTAGTCTAACTGTTTCTTAAATGTTGGGATGGTCCCTACCTCCTCTGGCAGCTTGTTCCATACACCCACCACCCTTTGTGTGGATAAAGTTACTCCTTAAAAAGTTACCTCTTAAAAATAATTCATACAAAAAACATTGAAATCATACTTCTACAATGCACTAAAACATGACTTTAATACATCAAATTTCAAAAAGTCCCTACCCTGGGAGGGGGGACACCCCACTTCCACACCCTCTCCCCACTCAGTTGCTCCACTCCCTCACTGGGTACCCCCAAAGCCAGTGATCAGTGATGGCTCAGCCTCTCCACTTTCAAAAACGCTCCATGGCCCCTGGTTCAGACGGAGAACACTGCCAGATGTGAGCGGGGAACTGAGGCCAGTTGTCCATGATGTCTGGATCCCAATGCTCAGCGCTTCATGTTTCAGAGTTGGCTAATGTTATTGATTTGTAATTAGCCTGATTTATAATTAGTTGACAAAACCTTAATTTATTAATCTGGAATATCCATGTATAATATTAAAATGACATGCAAGGTGTCAGGCTGTCTGTCACAACATACAGCCCCGATAACCCATTATTTCCTACAGTTAAATATTGGGAAGGTAGTGCTATTGTCATTTGCCACTCAACTATTATGTTTGTTTACCTCACTGACTATTTATAAACTCCGCCCCCCCCCGCCACAATTCCTTTGACAGGTTGAATAGAAATGTCCCCAATCTCGTTGTTTTATTAATTAAACACATAGATGAACATCCTCAAGGAGTGTAATCAGATGGAAACTGAGCTTGTACAAAGAAGGGGAAATATTTTTTAAAATTTTTTTTTTTTTAATTAATAGTTTTTTATTGGAAGGAAAAAAAAAAAAAATTCACAGTACATCTGATGTATGGCATTACATTTTCCTCCATTTGTTTTTTTATAAATAATAATAATAATAATAATAATATAAACAAAATAACCCTAACCCACTCTCCCTAAACACCCCTTGGCAGCTTATTTTTTCACAATCCAAATATATCACAAAATCAAATGCACTTTTTAACAATTATAAAGTAACAAAACAGAATAAAGGCGGATCCCCACTTACTGTCAAGTGCCCTCAGTCAATAGGTAGTTCCTTTAGACCCTCAAAGTATGATAAAAAGGGTTCCCATTTCAAATAAAACTTTTTCACAGACCCCCTCAATGTGAATTTAATCTTTTCTAACCTTAAAAAAAACATGACGTCTTCCAGCCAAGCAGCGGCAGATGGAGGAGTAGTAGATTTCCAGACCAGCAAGATTCTCCTACGGGCCAAAAGTGATGTAAATGTAATGATATCAGACTGGGTTGTATTTAAACCCAAGGTTTTATCTGTTACACCAAATACAGCTACAAGCGGGCAAGGTCTCACTGTCATCCCAAGGACTTCACTGATGGTTTTAAAAACCACTGCCCAGTAGTTAACAAGTTTGGGGCAAGACCAGAATGCATGAGCTAGATTGGCTGGAGAGAACGAGCACCTGTCACAGCCAGCGTCCGTCCCTGGATATATGTTAGCAAGCCTGGCTTTGCTTAAATGAACCCTGTATAAAACTTTAAATTGTATGAGCCCCAATCTAGCACATGATGACGAGGAGTGGACTTTTTTCAGCGCTTCTGTCCAGCATTCCTCAGACAGATCCATACCAAGGTCATCCTCCCACCTAGCTTTAACTTTGTTCAGGTTTTGATCTCCTAAATACATCAATTGAGAATATACTGCAGAGATCAGTCCTTTATTTGCAAAGGTAAGAGTGAGTTTATCCAACACTGTGACAGGAGGGAGATCAGGAAAAGAAGGACATTTTTTCATGACAAAGTGGCGAACCTGAAGATATTTAAAGAAATTATTATGTGGGAGGCCATGTTTTTTGTGTAGGTAATCAAAACTATCAAATATGTTGTTAGTGTATAAATCCTTAATGGACATACGACCATTCAAACCCCACTGTCGAAAGGTTGAGTCAAGTGTAGAGGAGTGGGAATAAATGGTTACTATGAATGGGACCCAGAACTGAAGCTGATGTAAGCTTATAATGGCAACGAAATTGGTTAAAAATTTTGATGGTGGATAGTACGACAGGGTTGGATGTAAATCTAGAGGGTTTCAATGGCAGGGAGGAATATACTAAAGCTGGGAGAGACGAAGAGTAACAGGATTGTGATTCAAGCAGACACCAGTCTGTATCTGGTCGGTGGAGCCAGAATAATATCTTTTGGATATTGGATGCCCAGTAATAATTAATAAAGCTAGGAAGGCCCAGTCCACCTACTTCACGACCTCTTTGGAGAGTGCACTTATTGACCCTTGGAACCTTGTTACCCCATATAAAGGAGGTTATAGATTGGTTAACTGAGTTAAAAAATGACTTGGGTAGGAAAACCGGCAAACATTGGAACAAGTAAAGAAATCTGGGAAGTACAGTCATCTTCACTGACTGCACTCTCCCAGCCATAGTGAGTGGCAGACTACGCCATCTCTCAAAGTCAGCCTTCATTTGGCTAACTTGAGGCATGTTAGCAGGGATGTGAAAAAGCGGGTGATGTGTATTCCTAAATATACAAAACCTTCTTGAGATATGGGAAAGGGCAGGGTTTCCTGTTGGATCTGTAGGGCTAAGTTGATGGGAAAGCATTTGCTTTTTTGGAGGTTTAGTTTATAGCCGGAAAAAGTCCCAAACTGATCCAACAAGGACACAATTGCAGGGCCACTGGCTGTAGGGTCACTCACATAAAGAAGAAGGTCGTCGGCATATAGAGACACACGATGTTCCCTGTTTCCTCTCCTAATGCCCTGGAATAATGTGGTTGACCTAAGTGTAATAGAGAGGGGCTCAATTGCAATCGCAAAAAGAAGCGGAGACAATGGGCAACCTTGACGAGTGCCACGTGTTAATTGAAAATAATCAGATCGCAAATAATTTTTCTGTACACATGCTAAGGGTGAATGATATAATAGCTTAACCCAGGCTACAAATATTTTGCCAAATCCAAATCTCTCCAAGACTCTGAACAAATATGGCCACTCCACTCGATCGAATGCCTTCTCCGCGTCCAAAGAGATAGCCTCTGGGCGCGGAGAAGCACTGGGCGAATAGACCATGCTGGCCAATCGGCGGATATTAGAAAAGGAATGACGATTTTAAATGAAACCTGTTTGATCTTCTGAGATTATTTTGTGAAGTTGGCATTCTAAAAGGCAAGCCAGCGCCTTCGCCAAAATTTTTACATCTACATTCAAAAGTGAGATGGGGCGGTATGATCCACATTGAGTCGGATCCTTGTCTTTTTTAAGAAGAAGTGAAATAGAAGCCTGTGAAAGAGTGGGGGGTAATGAACCTTTTTCCAAAGATTCTTGAAACATTTCTAAAAGAACAGGTGTGAGCTTATCCTTAAATTTCTTATAAAATTCTAATGGGTAGCCGTCAGGGCCCGGGGTTTTACCACTCTGCATCGCCATAATGGCATTATTAATCTCTTCCTGCCCAAATGGTTGGTCTAGATTTTCTGCGTCTTCTAATTCCAGAGTGGGTATTTCCAAATCGTCTAAGAAAGTTTCCATATTCATAGTATCCAAGGGGAATTCTGAGGTGTAAAGAGAAGAATAAAAGGCTGTGAAAGTATTGTTTATTTCTTTTGGATTGCTTGTTATGTCTTGGTGTATGTCTCTTATCTGAGGAATATGCCGTGACGCGGATTGACGCTTCAGTTGGTGAGCCATAAGCCGGCTCGCCTTATCACCATATTCATAATAAAGACCACGAGTCCGGAGAATTCGTTGTTCTGTTTGATTAGTAGATAAAAGATTGAATTTCGTTTGTAAATCAGCACGGCTTTTGTATAATTGGGTGGTGGGTGCTTCAGAATATTGCCTATCCAGGGTCAAGATGGATTTTAACAGGGTTTCCATTTCCTTCTTGCATTCTTTATTGGCGTATGAAGTATAAGATATGATTTGACCTCTTAAGTAGGCTTTTAAAGTTTCCCAAATTAAAGAGCAGGATACGGACTAAGTTTTATTAATTTCAAGGAATGTGTCTATGTTAGCTGATACAAAACTGCAAAATTTTTCATTGGAAAGCAAAAGGGGGTTGAGTTTCCAAAGAGGTCGTTCTTTAATATTTAAAGGAAAGCCTAGGTCCAGTATCACAGGTGAGTGATCTGATATTACTATAGCGTTATATTCAATTTTCTTAACCCTAGGAATGAAGGGGCTGTCTATAAAAAAACAGTCTATTCTGGAAAAAGAATGGTGAACATGAGAAAAAAAAGAGAATTGTCTAGCAGTTGGGTTCAGAAATCTCCAGGGGTCCACATAACCATTTTGTTGCATAAACAGTGAGAAGGTCTTTGCCATACCAGAAGGTGTCCCCTTAGAACTAGACCTATCAAGCAGTGGATTAATAGCACAGTTCAGGTCTCCCGAAAAAATTAGCTGATGCGTGTTCAGATCGGGTATTAATGACAGAACCTTATTTGCAAAGTGAACATCATCCCAATTAGGGGCATAAACATTCACTAAAACGACAGGTTTTTGAAAAAGACACCCGGAAACTATAATAAACCGGCCATTAGGGTCACTGACTACGTCAGACGGTGTAAACTGTATTCTTTTGTTGATTAATATTGCCACACCCCTGGACCTACTATTAAATCTGGAGTGAAAAATCTGACTAACCCACGTTTTACGCAGTCTATTATGATCTTGCAGTCTTAAGTGAGTCTCTTGTAAAAGTAGTATATCTGTTTTTAGTTGTTTTAGGTGAGAAAAAACTTTAGCTCTTTTAACCGGACCATTAAGCCCCTTTACATTCCAAGATATAAACCTCACAGGATTGCCTCCATCAATATCACCATTAGCCATATTTCAAAATATGATTCAAAAAATACATACAGCGTCTGCCATCCAGAACCACGCGAAGGCTGCATGTGAGAGCCCACAATGGGGGGGGAGAAAAAAAAAGAGAGAAGAGAAAAAAAGCAAAAAAAAAGAAAGTCGAGTGCATTTGTAACAATCAAAGAATGAGCTGCCATTACCCCAAAACCTTTCCCTCATCCCCTTATAATAACAACAACAAAAATTAACCCCCAAAAACCTAGATCTTCTTCCCCGACTGAGGATGATCGCAGGCATTACAAAACAAAAAACTTCCGAAGTGTTCCCTAACTAAAATTTTTGATCCAATTGAGGGTGGCTCCCTTCTTTGAAAGTTGTACAGTCATTTATTCTACTTTTAAGATATACTAGACCAAGTGCAGACCCGTTGGGTCTGTTTCCCCAACGGCGTTTTGCAGGGGGGGGGGGGAGGGGGGGGCTGTGGCATCAAACTCATATTAACCAACCCCCAAACACACAGGTGGGGGGAGGGAGGGGGGATGTGAAGAGGGGAGGGAGGGGAGAGGAGGTGGAGGAAATGGGACAGATTTGGGAGGGAAAGGAGAGCGGGGTAGGGGGTGAGAGAGGGGGATGGGGAGAGAGATGTGGTGGAGGGGGAGGATGGGGAGGTAGGGAAGGAGGGAGGGAGGGGGAGAGGGGTGGGGGAGAGAGGGGAAAGAGTGGGGAGGGAGGTGGAGAGGGGTAGGGGGAGTGATGGAAGAGGGACAGAGGGGTAGGAGGAAGGGGGTGGCGTAGAGAGGGAAGGGGGGGTGGGGGAGAGAGGGATGGGTGGGAGAGGGGTGCGGAGAGGGAAACATAGAACCATTGAAATTAAGTGCAGGAGTAGGCCATTCGGCCCTTCGAGCCTGCACCACCATTCAATATGATCGTGGCTGATCATCCAACTCAGTATCCTGTACCTGCCTTCTCTCCATACCCCCTGATCCCTTTAGCCACAAGGACCACATCTAACTCCCTCTTAAATACAGCCAATGAACAGGCCTCAACTACCTTCTGTGCCAGTGAATTCCAGAGATTCACCACTCTCTGTGTGAAAAATGTTTTTCTCATCTCGGTCCTAAAAGATTTACCCCTTATCCTTAAACTGTGACCCCTTGTTCTGGACTTCCCCAACATCTGGAACAATCTTCCTGCATCTAGCCTGTCCAACCCCTTAAGAATCTTGTAAGTTTCTATAAGATACCGCCTCAATCTTCTAAATTCTAGCGAGTACAAACCGAGTCTATCCAGTCTTTCGTCATATGAAAGTCCTGACATCCCAGGAATCAGCCTGGTGAACCTTCTCTGTACTCCCTCTATGGCAACGATGTATTTGAACATTGGGCATTGTGACATAACACGATGGAACGTTCACCATGGGCTGGGGCTGGTGCTGCTTCTATTGGTGAGAAGCCAGTTTATTTTTGAAATATTGGGGGGGGGGTGGGTTAGGATTTGATTAAAAACGTGCACTTAAACACGACGACCAATGGCAAACCCGTTGGGTCTGATCCCCCAACGCAGCCGTTCCCTACCCGTAGCCCCCACTGGGGGGGGGGGTGGGGGGCGGCATCACACACACTAACCACCCCCACACACAGAGTTTGAAAAGTGTATAAAGACCGTTCTATACCTGTAGCCCCCAGGGGAGACGTGGTCGTCGAAGTCGGGTTCCGGCCGTCTTAAAATGGCGTATCTTGAAGTCGTCGAAGTCGGGTCCGTCTCGGCAACGCGGGGGGGGGGGGGGGGGGGGGTGTGGCGGGGCGGCATCACACACACGAAGCATGCCCACACACAGAGCCTTAAAAGTGTAATGCCCCAACGCAGCAGTTGCCTACCCGCAGCCCTCACGGGAGACGTGGTCCTCGAAGTAGTGCCGTCCCCGAAAGGCCGTTTTTAAATGGCGTCGCTTGAGGTTGTGCTACGGGCGCCAGCAGCCGTTATGGTCGCTGGCCAGCAGGAGGCGACAAAATGAGTGAGGGGGGGGGGGGGGGGATGAGATGGTTTTAATGAAAAAAATGGACATAAACATAACGAAATGTAATGAGGAGTGGATAGCTGGAAGGGAAAGTGAAATGTCTACCGAAATGTCTGCTTGTATTGGGGAGAAGCCAGTTTGTATTTGAAAAACTGGGGGGGGGGGGAGGAGGCATTACACTTTTGCGTATGTGAGCATTGGGCATTGTGACATCACACGTTGGAACGTTCAGCAGGGGCTGGGGCTGGTGAAGGTTCTGTGGGTGTGAAGACAGTTTAGTTTTGAAATATTGGGGGGGGGGGGGGGTATGTTATCCATTAAAACGTGCGCTTAAACACGACGGAATGAAATGAGAAGCGCATACTTAGAAAGAAAAGCGAAATCTCTGACGAAGTGGAAAAGACGTGGGCGGTCCTGCGGCCCCCAATAGCCCCCAATGGGGGGGGGGGGGCCTCACACACACTAACCACCCCCACACACAGAGTTGGAAAAGTGCATAAAGACCGTTCCCTACCTGTAGCCCCCAGGGGAGATTTGGTCGTCGAAGTCTGGTCCCTGCCGTCTTAAAATAGCGTATCTTGAAGTCGTCGAAGTCGGGTCCGTCTCGGCAACGCGTGGGGGGGGTGGTGGGGGGGTTTGCGGTGCGGCATCACACACACGAAGCTTCGACACACACAGAGCCTTAAAAGTGTAAATGCCCGACCTCTTTTCCGTTTTTCTCTAATTTAATTAAGATGTGCAGGTGGTGTTCTTATCGTGGTTCAGGGGTGAATGACGTAAATATTTTCACACAATATGGGAACATCTCATGTTGTCTTGAAGGCTCCTCGGCCCACATCTGACTCTCTGTACTGTCACTATGGCAACGATGTCTATGAGCACTGGGCATTGTGACATCACACGATGGAACGTTCACCATTGGCTGGGGCTCCTGCATAGGCATATGTAAATGGGTCCATTCCGATTGGTCATCTGTGAGCATTGGGCATTGTGACATCACACGATGGAATGTTCAGCAGGGGCTGGTGCTGGTGAGGCTTGTGTGGGTGAGAAGCCAGTTTAGTTTTGAGATTTTTGGGGGGGGGGGGGGGGGGTGGGTAAGGTTTTGATTTAAAACGTGCGCTTAAACACGACGGAATGGAATGAGAAGCGCATACTTAGAAAGAAAAGCGAAATCTCTTCCGAAGTCGAAAAGACGCGGGCGGTACTGCGTCCGGTTTCGGAGTTGCGGAGAATCACAGGGAGCGCGCCAGCAAAGGGAGTGGGCCAGGGTGCCGGACGGACGGAGTTCCGTTTTGGAATCTGGGGCGAGAGTTTTATATATTATATGATTCCGTTTTGGAATCTGGGGCGAGAGTTTTATATATTATATGATAGGCTAAAGATAACCCCGGACAAGCAAAGCATTACGAGAAAGAAGGAAGTGAAAATTGTATCCCAAAGAGTAATCATAGACATTTACATTTTGCTGGCTAAAAGTCCTCGACTCACTACCCAAAATATGTAGCATTGCAGTTCAGCTCAGTCGAATTCCACAAATGAAACTGAAGAATAAACAAATCTTCCAAAGATCACCGCCGCAGGAGGCCGTGCCAATACCGCATGGATATCCTAAAAGGTAATTGTTCTTCACAGCTGTCACCTCCCCAGCGCGAGTAGTAAAACTTTTTGGCAGTCTCTGGTGTATTGAAATAGTGCTTTTTACCTTCATGAGTGACCTGGAGCCGGGCAGGATACTGGAGGCCAAACCGAACCCCTTTATTGTAAAGCAGGGATTTTATTTCCCTAAAAGTTGCACGTTTTCTCCCCAGCTCCACGCTGAAGTCCTCATAAAAAAACACCCGGTGCCTTCGGAAGATCAGCTCCTGCCTCCGTTTGGTGATGATACAATGTTTATCCTGGAAGTAATGAAAGAGAACCAGGAACACTCTTGGCTTAGATGGCTTGATATTCGGGACGTCTGTTGGTGTAGGTCCAATTTGGTGGGCACGCGAAAGCATAAGAGGTCTTGGGAAGAAATCCGCCCCCAGCACTTCTTCAAAAAACTCAGTTATAAATTTAACAGGGTCCGAGCCTTCCATCTTTTCAGGAATCCCGACCACCCTTAGGTTGTATCTCCGCGACCGGTTCTCGAGGTCATCTAACTTCATTTTCAGGAGTGTGTTTTAGGAATATTCAGGAATATTTTAAAGGAGTGACAGAGATACTTGCAGGGGAATGTGTGAGAAGGTTATTATTTGTCTTTAGTTTTAGCTTGAACCAGGACATCTGAAGATTCAAAGTTTAATATAGTAATTGTACTGATACTGAGCCCAACCAACCACGTGATGAATATCATCCATTCCGGAGGTTTGACTTTTATGTTGGCATTTAAACTTCATTTGGATTTCAATCACTTCAATGTAAAAGTAATTGGGAATGGGGAGCATTGGACAAAAATTTGCCCTCGGTACATATTAACTGTAATATAATAATGTATGGATGTTGGTAGGTGCAATCAAAACAAACATCTTTTTATCATTGTTGTGTTATGAATACCATAGAAAATATTATGTACTCTCAAGATCACATTTAATAGAATAATATCGCTTAAATATATAGTTATTGGACTTTGCTTTTCGGAAAAGTCCCAGCTGAGAGGAAGACAGCAAAATACTGAAAATATTGGGGGTGAAAATGACTTCAGGACAGTTTGTTAGGAAAATGAAAGAAATGGTAACAGCATACTTATACAGCTGAGTGAGTATAACTTTATGGATGATAAATTGTGTTCCGCCACTTTGACAAAGTAACTAGCATGTTAGATAACAAGGAAGTCAATGGGTGTAGCAAATTTTGTTATAGATAATTTGGTCTGTGAAGTGCCCCATAAAAGATTACTGCATTAGATAAGCACCTGTGGACTTGAACGTAATAGGTTAAGTCCAGGGGGTCAGATATGGGGCTTTATGTGAGGGCCAAATATATTGTCAGTGCAGAGGGGCTAGGAGCAAGGCCAAGTGTGCATCCAGAGTCAAGGTCTGGAATAGTACTAGGTATGCAGTCAAAGCTGGGACCAGGGGAGTGTTCAGCACTGGGAACCTAAGCAGGTAAGCAGCTATGATCAGGGTAGAATAGGGGGGGGCAGGTGTAAGGCTGGACTCAGGGTCAGGAATGAGAGAAGGTATGCAACTGGAGTCAGGGTCAGGTGTAGTACCCGGTGTGCAGTGAGACCCAGGTTGGTCAACATGGGCCGTGTTTAATTAAAATCTGATTTCCATACATGAATATACTAAGATCAGCCATGTGTTGCACGTGTTGATCAGAGCCTGGGCTCAACTGTGGAATGTAATTAGGAATGTAATTTAGTTTAACCTTATTCATAGCTAATCCAATTTAAAGCATATATATTGCATTCAAGTGTAAGTTAAAAGGCTCGCTACAGTATGCACCATATTGCAGAATTTAAATCTGAAAAATGCAAAAGCCCCGTACCAATGGGGAGGGGGGACACCCTCCTCCCACCCCCCCCCCCACCCACCCACCGGTTGCTTCGCTCCCTCGGGCTTGGTCTCTCGCAATTTCTCACTCCCAACTCTCACCCAATGTTGGCAGCCCTTTAAAAGCCCTCTTGAACTAAATGCCAGCATTGAGTTTGCTTTCTTTATTACTGATTCAACTTGCAAATTAACTACGGCGCTGAAGAGTAACGGCAGGTCAGAGACTACAGGTGCTCGTCTGTATGGAGTTTCTACGTTCTCCCCGTGACATACCTGGGTTTTTGCCGGGTGCTCCGGTTTTCTTCCCACACTCCAAAAACGTACAGGTTTGCAGGTTAATTGGCTTGGTAAAATTGTAAACTGTCTCCAGTGTGTAGGATAGTATTAATGTGCAGATTGGTGGTTGGCGTGGACTCGGTGGGCCGAAGGGCCTGTTTCCGGGCTGTATCCCTAAACTAAACTAGACAGTGGGGTCTTAAGCCTGTTTCACTGCTGAATAAGACCATTGATGATCCAGCAAAGGTCTTAATAATACTTTCTATTGTATGTGAGTTTGACAATTGGATTTATGCATGGTATATCTGATCTGTTTGGATAGCATGCAAAACAAAGCTTTTCACTGTACTTAATAAACTTAAAACACATGACAATAATAAACTTAAATCTATACTTAAACTCCAGTAATTACTGTTGAGGTCACATCCTTTAAAAGTTTACAATCAGAACTGGCATTCACTCACAACTCACTATCTTATGCCCATCACGTTTGGCCAGAGAGATGCAATTAGTTCCGATTAGAACAAATGTCTACTTACTCTGAAGTTTGCTGAAAATTCTAATCTTATAAAGTAGTTTAGAGTTTTGCCTGTTCTTAGACATGATTTAGGCAATTAAAAATGGGAAATTTAAATAGCAAAAGATTTTCTGTGAAAATGCTTGTTGGACCGCGTGGGTTTTCTCTGGGTGCTCTTCCATATTCCTTCAATATTCCAAAGACATGAGGGTTTGTATGCTAATCTGCCTATATAAATTGTCTTTAGTGTGTAGAGGAGAATAGTCAAACTTTTAAACAGTTGGTTTTCAGTACTAGAAACGTTGATTGGCAGTAATTTACAATTATCATGTAATTAAAGGAATAATTGCACCAGTAATGACGAGACTAAACTATTTGTGTTTGGCATAAATATCTGCCATGCAAATACGGTGATCATACCATTCAATGAATTTTAACAATGAGGTGATATTTTTGTGAAATTATACAGAGTTCACCAATCCTTGAATATATAAGTTTCCATCTCCTACTCATCTGAAATTGGTGGGCTACTTTATACAGTAAGTGCACTGAATATTGCTGCTATTTTGACAGGAAAGTACAGCAGGATTTCAAGGTCTCAATAGATACTGGGGATTGTTGTTGTGACTACAAGCTGTTGCATTTGCAGATGGGAGTTTTAACCAGAATGTGAAATAGAAGCTAGAAGCTGTGAAGACATAAGATTATAAGACATAGGAAGGAACAGAATTAGACCATTCAGCCCATTGAGTCTATTGCAACATTCAATCATGGCTGATCTACTTTTCCCTCTCAACCCCATTCTCTCGCCTTTTCCCCTTAACTTTTAACACCCTTACTAATCAAGAACCTATTAATCTCCACTTTTAAAATACTCATTGTCTTGGCCTCCACAGCCGTTTGTGGTAATGAGTTCCATACACCCACTAACCTCCAGCTAAATAAATTCCACATTATCTCTGTTCTAAAGGTACGTCTTTTTATTCCAAGGCTGTAACCTCTGGTTCTAGACTCCCCCATTACTGGAAACATTCTTTCTACGTCTACTCTATCTTGGCTGCAAGAAATTACAGATGCTGAAATTTTGAGCAAAACACAAGGTGCTGGAGGAACTCAGCGGGCCAGGCAGCATTTGTGGAGGGAATGGACAGTCGGGAATCTTCTTCAGACTGCAAAAATCACTCCATAGGATTGCTCCAGCAATTTGTATTTGCTGGAAGTTGTGATCAGGATTACTCAAGAGATTGTATGAGCTACTCTTAAACTCTTATACACAACACATGGCTTCTAGAGTTACAGCATTATTTTCAAGGTGCCAGCTGCTTTCAGATGCATGTGGGCAATGTGCATTCCATAAGAGAGCACATTATTATTCCTAAATGTACCAGATTTAATATTTGATCTCAATTATATTTTGTTGTCACATGTACCCAAGTACAGTGAAATGCTATATTTAGCATACAACCCAGTAAAAGACAAGAGTCGCCACGTTTTTGGCACTGCAAAACATTAATTGAAGTTTTATCTCTGCTCACAGGCCTTGGAGGCCTCCGCAGTTCCCCCCTCTCACCACCTTCTCTGCAACTTAATCCCACATTCCCAGTTCTGATGTAGGGTTAGAACCTGAAATGTTATCTCTGGTTCGCCTTTCTTCTGATCTGTTGAGTATTTTCAGTACTTTCTGGTTTTATTTCACATCTCCAGTCGATGCAATTTTTTAATTTTTTATTTGCATTTAACATATGATGTATTGGCATGATGAGAAGAAAATAAAAATCACTTAAAGTCACAGATTCATACAGCACGGAAACAGGCCCTTTAGTCCAACTCATCCATGCTGACCGAGATGCCCCAGCTAAGCTAGTCCCAATTACCTGTATTTGGCCCATAGCCTAAACATTTGCTATCCACATACCTGTCCAAGTGTCTTTTAAATGTTGTTATAGTACCTGCCTCAACTACCTTCTCTGGCAGCTTGTTTCATACATCCACCATCCTCCGAGTGAAAAAGGTGTCCATCAGGTTCCTATTAAATCTTGTCCCTTTCACCTTTAAACTACCCTAATCAAAAGACTATGTGTTCACCCTATCTATTCCCCTTATGACTTTATATATCTCTATGTTCAAAAATAATCATCTAAGGTGACAGGATGCCCCAGGAGATTCTGTTGAGCACAATAAAGAGCTTTGAGTTTCTCCAGGTCACTTGTCACATATAATTTCCAGAAGATCAAAGTTAAATACAATGTACTTGTCATGTTCTTTTGTCCTAGCAAACTTTGAGTTCTCTGATTATATCCTGCATCGTCATTCAACTCATGATCAGAATGATTGTTGAATAACCTATTTCCCTCTCAAAACACTGATATGCCTACAAATGAGGTTAAGATGCGCACTGGAAATTTAGAAGGGTGATTGTTGCTATATTTCAGTTTTGGTCACCCTTTTATAGGAAAGAACAGAAAAGATTTACGAGGATGTTGCCATGGCTCGAGGGCCTGAACTATAGGAAGAAGTTGAGCAGGTTAGGACTTTATTCCTTGGAGCCCAGGAAGATGAGGGGTGATCTTATAGATGTGTATAAGATCATGAGGGGAAAGGAAAGGATAAATGCACAGAGTGTTTTATCCAAAGTAGGGGAATCAAGGACCACAGGACATAGGTTTAAGGTGAGGGGAGTAAGATTTAATAGGAACGTGAGGGGCAACATTTTTTACACAAATAATGTTGGATGTATGGAAGGAGTTGCTGGAGGAGGTAGTTGAGGCGGTAGTTAAGAAACATTTATACAGGTATATGAAAAGGAACAGGTTTAGAACTGATGGTTGCTGCTATGTTATAGAGGGTAGATGAGTGACCTCATGTTTTAACTGGCTTTATGATGTTCAATTCTATACCTGTAATGCACTCAGATTTGGAAAGAAAGTTGAATGCGACAAGCAAAAATCTGCTATAGAAACATAGAAATTAGGTGCAGGAGTAGGCCATTCGGCCCTTCGAGCCTGCACCGCCATTCAATATGATCATGGCTGATCATCCAACTCAGTATCCCGTACCTGCCTTCTCTCCATACCCTCTGATCCCCTTAGCCACAAGGGCCACATCTAACTCCCTCTTAAATATAGCCAATGAACTGGCCTCGACTACCCTCTGTGGCAGGGAGTTCCAGAGATTCACCACTTTCTGTGTGAAAAAAGTTCTTCTCATCTCGGTTTTAAAGGATTTCCCCCTTATCCTTAAGCTGTGACCCCTTGTCCTGGACTTCCCCAACATCGGGAGCAATCTTCCTGCATCTAGCCTGTCCAACCCCTTAAGAATTTTGTAAGTTTCTATAAGATCCCCTCTCAATCTCCTAAATTCTAGAGAGTATAAACCAAGTCTATCCAGTCTTTCTTCATAAGACAGTCCTGACATCCCAGGAATCAGTCTGGTGAACCTTCTCTGCACTCCCTCTATGGCAATAATGTCCTTCCTCAGATTTGGAGACCAAAACTGTACGCAATACTCCAGGTGTGGTCTCACCAAGACCCTGTACAACTGCAGTAGAACCTCCCTGCTCCTATACTCAAATTCTTTTGCTATGAAAGCTAACATACCATTCGCTTTCTTCACTGCCTGCTGCACCTGCATGCCCACTTTCAATGACTGGTGTACCATGACACCCAGGTCTCGCTGCATCTCCCCTTTTCCTAGTCGGCCACCATTTAGATAATAGTCTGCTTTCCTGTTTTTGCCACCAAAATGGATAACCTCACATTTATCCACATTATACTGCATCTGCCAAACATTTGCCCACTCACCCAGCCTATCCAAGTCACCTTGCAGTCTCCTAGCATCCTCCTCACAGCTAACACTGCCCCCCAGCTTAGTGTCATCCGCAAACTTGGAGATATTGCCTTCAATTCCCTCATCCAGATCATTAATATATATTGTAAATAGCTGGGGTCCCAGCACTGAGCCTTGCGGTACCCCACTAGTCACTGCCTGCCATTGTGAAAAGGACCCGTTTACTCCTACTCTTTGCTTCCTGTTTGCCAGCCAGTTCTCTATCCACATCAATACTGAACCCCCAATGCCGTGTGCTTTAAGTTTGTAAACTAATCTCTTATGTGGGACCTTGTCGAAAGCCTTCTGGAAGTCCAGATACACCACATCCACTGGTTCTCCCCTATCCACGCTACTAGTTACATCCTCGAAGAATTCTATAAGATTCGTCAGACATGATTTACCTTTTGTAAATCCATGCTGACTTTGTCCAATGATTTCACCACTTTCCAAATGTGCTGCTATCCCATCTTTAATAACTGACTCTAGCAGTTTCCCCACTACCGATGTTAGACTAACTGGTCTGTAATTCCCCGTTTTCTCTCTCCCTCCCTTCTTAAAAAGTGGGGTTACGTTTGCTACCCGCCAATCCTCAGGAACTACTCCAGAATCTAAAGAGTTTTGAAAGATTATTACTAATGCATCCACTATTTCTGGAGCTACTTCCGTAAGTACTCTGGGATGCAGCCTATCTGGCCCTGGGGATTTATCGGCCTTTAATCCATTTAATTTACCCAACACCACTTCCCGGCTAACCTGGATTTCACTCAATTCCTCCAACTCCTTTGACCCGCGGTCCCCTGCTATTTCTGGCAGATTATTTATGTCTTCCTTAGTGAAGACGGAACCAAAGTAGTTATTCAATTGGTCCGCCATATCCTTGTTCCCCATGATCAACTCACCTGTTTCTGACTGCAAGGGACCTACATTTGTTTTAACCAATCTCTTTCTTTTCACATATCTATAAAAACTTTTGCAGTCAGTTTTTATGTTCCCTGCCAGTTTTCTTTCATAATCTATTTTTCCTTTCCTAATTAAGCCCTTTGTCCTCCTCTGCTGGTCTCTGAATTTCTCCCAGTCCTCCGGTATGCTGCTTTTTCTGGCTAATTTGTACGCATCATCCTTCGCTTTGATACTATCCCTGATTTCCCTTGTTATCCACGGATGCACTACCTTCCCTGATTTATTCTTTTTCCAAACTGGGATGAACAATTTTTGTAGTTCATCCATGCAGTCTTTAAATGTCTTCCATTGCATATCCACCGTCAACCCTTTTAGAATTAATTGCCAGTCAATCTTGGCCAATTCACGTCTCATACCCTCAAAGTTACCTTTCTTTAAGTTCAGAACCATTGTTTCTGAATTAACAATGTCACTCTCCATCCTAATGAAGAACTCAACCATATTATGGTCACTCTTGCCCAAGGGGGCACATACAACAAGACTGCTAACTAACCCTTCCTCATTACTCAATACCCAGTCTAAAATAGCCTGCTCTCTCGTTGGTTCCTCTACATGTTGATTTAGATAACTATCCCGCATACATTCCAAAAAATCCTCTTCCTCAGCACCCCTGCCAATTTGATTCACCCAATCTATATGTAGATTGAAGTCACCCATTATAACGGTTTTGCCTTTGTCGCACGCATTTCTAATTTCCTGTTTGATACCATCTCCAACTTCACTACTACTGTTAGGTGGCCTGTACACAACACCCACCAGCGTTTTCTGCCCCTTAGTGTTTCGCAGCTCTACCCATACCGATTCCACATCCTGCAAACTAATGTCCTTCCTTTCCATTGCGTTAATCTCCTCTCTAATCAGCAACGCTACCCCACCTCCTTTTCCTTTCTCTCTATCCCTCCTGAATATTGAATATCCCTGGATGTTCAGCTCCCAGCCTTGGTCACCCTGGAGCCATGTTTCCATGATCCCAACTATATCATAGTTATATCATGCTATGTAACTCAGTTAATGTAAACTATAGGCAAATGCAAAACTGTTTTTCTCTCAATCACTTTTTGGAGAACTATTTCATGAACCCGGCCAACCATTGGCAGTAATTTACAATTATCACTTAATTATGGTCTATTTTTTATGTTTACAGATATAACATTTATATCTCCATGTTAATTTCTTAGAACAGTACAGAGCAGGAACTTCAGCCCACAATGCCTGTACCAAAAATGATGCTGACCAACTCTTATTGGCCTGCACATAATCAATCCATACACCTCCATTCTTTGCCTATCCAAAAGTCTCCTAAACACCACTATCGTATCTGTCTTAACCATCACCCCTGGCAGCAAGTTCCAGGCACTTCACCACCCTCCGTGACAAAAACGTTGCCAGCACATCTCCTTTAAAATTTGCCCCTCTAACCTTAAAACTGTCCTCCTAGTATTGAACCCAGGGAAAAAGGTTCTAACTATCTACTCTATCAAGGCTCTCATAGTTTTATATATTTCCGATCTTAATAATAATGCTTCTTAACCTCCGGCGTTCTAGAGAAAACGATCCAAGCCTCTCAACGTACCATTGTCGTCATCGTGGCTATCCCTCGAGGTCGAGGATGCGGTCGACATTCCATAGTTTTTCTGCTCACAAAACGAAGGCGCCTGTGTGTGTGTTTGTTTAACGTGTACTTGATGTTGCACTCCAAGAAGCACACGGTCCTTCACAAATCATTCAACTAATTCCAATGGCAAGGGAACCAAGACGATTGGAGCTGATGGATCTGTTGCAGCTTTCATCCGCCTTCACAGTCGTTGAGTTCAAGATAACTTTGTCCGCCTGGTCCACCATTGAGGTCTTGTAGGTTGGATCGTTCATAGTCTGGACCCTCATCCTCGACCTTACTGCCATGGGTGGCCCTACCAGAAGCTGGTGCTTCCGATGGCATCGCTCTCAGAATCATAGGGGCACGCAAGCCTCTTCACCACGACAAGGTAAACAATCCGAGGAGGCACGTACCATATACCCCCTAATTCAGGCAACGTTCTGGTAAACCTCCTCCGCGCCCTTTCCGAAGCCTCCACATCTTTCCTGTAATGAGGTGACCAAAACTGTACACAATATTCCAAATCTAACTGTACACAATATTCCTAACCTAAATCCCATAAAGCTGCTGCATCACGACTTCCCGACTCTTATGCTCACTGCCCCCACCAAATGAAAGCAAGCATACCATACTCCTTCACGAATATTAAAAAAGACATTTACAATTCAAATCAAAATACTCCAAGCAAACTTTCTTACCAAAGGTATTTGAAAGTTCTGAATTCACCTCCTATTTGCATAGTTGGTCTACATCTCCAAATGCATAAGTGTGTGATGGTATCAGTACCTCCACATGGATTACACCTAACGTCAGATCATTTTAGCAATGATAAAGAGGGTATTATCCTTAGAGAATATATTAATGAATCAACATGGATGCAAGAAGCTATTACCAATCAATTACAGCATGGTGTAAGCAATAAAGAGAGTCAATTAGGAGTCACATGAAGTAATTGCATTTGTTCCAACTCAATGAGCTTTTATTTAAATTGTAATTAACTCGGGATAGAATATTGCAGTTCACAAACAGCATTCAAGTTCAGACAAGGAAAAAAAAAAGCTACACTCTGCACAAAATAGGAAAATAAAGGTTGATTTACCCAAGAGTAATGCCTTTGCTCTGAGAGTTGTAAGAAGTTGGCAAGTGTCAGGTTCATTACCATACAAGTCCATGTTCCTGGTCCACATTCATTAAAATACATCAATGCTTCTGCAGTTCGTGCTTTCAATGGATATTGTGCCCTTTCACAATGTACAAAACTCAGCGTTGGATTTCTGTTCTGTAGGAAATCCACCTTGACAGTAAAGTAGAATTATTCAAGGGAAATGGCACTGACATGTCTGGAGTGTCGATTTGGCTGATTGAGGTTGGAGAATTGAAGGCTTCATGTCTAAACCTATTAGTGTAAATGATTCCAATCAAGAATGCTTTTATTATTCAATAGGTTTCCCCTTTACATGCACGACCACACTGCACAAATTTTCAGATGCAAGGGACTGTTATTATTTGGAAAAAATGGGGCAGTTTTAAAACAGAGAAGGAAGCCGAAGAAGAGATTTGATAAGGGTAGTTTATAATTGTGTCCTGCTTAGATGAAAAGTAGACAGACACAAAAATGCTGGGAGTAACTCAGCTGGTCAGGCAACATTTCTGGAAAAAAGGAATAGGTGACATTTTGAGAAATCCCTTCTTCAGACTCAAGTCTGAATTCAATCTGAAGAAGTGTTCTGACTTGAAACGTCACCGATTCCTTTCCTCCAGAAATACTGCCTAGCCTGCTGATGTACTGCAGCATTTTGTGTCTATTTCGGCATAAACCAGCATCTGCAGTTTCTTCGTACATATTAAATGATAAGTAGATACAGAAAGGAAGGGTTTAGGGAGTGATGGGGTGAATGCAGACAAATGGGACTAGCCAAGTATTCCAACTTGATTGGCATAGACAAGGTTGGCCAAAGGGTCTACATCCATGCTGTATAGCTCTATGACACTGTGGCAAACACAGAAATGTGGGGAAAAAATCAGCTGGTCAAGCATCCTCTGTAGAGGATGACCCAAAATGTCCCTGACCCAAAACGTTGATCGATTTCTCTTTCCGCATTGGCTGTTTGACTGGTTGAGTTCTTCCACCTTTTTGGTTCTTAGTTTCAGATTCCAGCATCTACAGTTTTATGTGCTTCCACAGTGATAAAGTGGAGAAACTGATTTCAGAAGCTAAAGGATCTGTAATCAGAACACGTAGAAGTAAAGCGATTGGCTAAAGAACTAGCGGCAAATGAGGAAACATTTCCGCTCAATGAATTGTGGTCAGGAAGAAAAGATGCTGTGAATCATAAAGAGAATCTAAAATTAAAAAAACTCAGCAGGTCAGACATCATAGAAAACAAACTGTTTGGTTTCATCTCAGCTTGGTTTGGGAACAGCTCTGCCCAAGACTTCAAACAACTGTACAGTTGTAGATGTAACCCAGTCCAACCAGACTCCCCACCATTGACTCCATCTACGCTTCACGCTGCCCGTCATTCCTTCTTCTCTCAGCTATTGCCTGGCAGAAGATACAGAAGCTTGAAAGCGTATACCACCAGACTTGGAAACAGCTTCCTCCCCTGTTATCAGGCTTCTGAATGGTCCTTCCATAAGCTAGGGTACTGCCCGATTCACCTCTGTCCATTGAAGACATTGGACTTTGGCTTGGAACTGGTGCGCTACAATGCTGGGAACTATTCTGCACTCTGCATCTTCCCCTTTGCTCTACATATTGTACTTGCGTTTGTCTTGATTGTATTGATGACTAGTATTATCTGATCTGATTGGATACCGTGCAAAATAAATCATTTCACTATCCTCAGTACACTTGACAACAATAAACCTAAGCATTCTTATGCAGGAAATATAATTGGAGTGTAGGAAGGAACTTCAGATGCTGGTTTATACCAAAGATAGACACAACGTGCTGGAGGAACTCAGTGGGCCAGGTGGCATCTCTGGAGAAAAAGGGTGGGTGATGTTTTGGGTCGGAACCCTTCTTCAGTAAAGTTGGAGCTTGACTACGTTAAAAAATGGTAATGTGAAAGTGAAAGACCTACCTGAAAAACCTGATGACTGACACTGGCAAAAGCAAGTTGGAATGAATACATTTTTGTGGACTAATTTAAAGGAAGGTCATGTGATGACTATGTTAAGATTTAACATGAACGTGCAGTTGAAATTGAAAAATTAAAAGGGTAGAAGGGCTCACCTCTGGTGTCGGATGGCGTTGTTTGAAAGGTTAACATGTTCGCTCTCCATTTCTCAAGAGAGCCACCTATAAAGAATTCTAAGTACAAATACAATAGTTACAACTGGAATTGAAAAGGCAAATCACGAATACCTTTCTCAAGTTCAAGTGAGTTTATTGTCATGTGTCCCTGATAGGACAATGAAATTCTTGCTTTGCTTCAGCACAACAGAACATAGTAGGCATTGACTACAAAACAGATCAATGTGTCCATATACCATTATATAAATATATACACACATGAATAAATAAACTGATAGAGTGCAAATAACAGGTAACGGGTTATTAATGTTCAGAGTTTTGTCCGAGCCAGGTTTTTATAGCCTGATGGCTGTGGGGAAGTAGCTATTCCTGAACCTGGTCGTTGCAGTCTTCAGGCTCCTGTACCTTCTACCTGAAGGTAGCAGGGAGATGAGTGTGTGGCCAGGATGGTGTGGGTCTTTGATGATACTGCCAGCCTTTTTGAGGCAGCGACTGCGATAAATCCCCTCGATGGAAGGAAGGTCAGAGCCGATGATGGACTGGGCAGTGTTTACTACTTTTTGTAGTCTTTTCCTCTCCAGGGCCCTCAATTTCTTCTTGTGTATGGCGTGCACATCCTAAAGTTGTAGGACAACTTGTACTATTTGATCGTGCACCCCAGGTTGATTGCATTTGTTGAAACAGGGCGGTCCGCGTGAAGGTTGCAATCTCCCATCC
Organism: Amblyraja radiata; assembly: GCF_010909765.2. NCBI lineage: Eukaryota > Metazoa > Chordata > Chondrichthyes > Rajiformes > Rajidae > Amblyraja > Amblyraja radiata. The sequence continues at coordinate 19,288,194 of NC_045979.1, forward strand.
CACCTTTCGGGTTAAATAGGGTAAATTAAAACCCATTAAATCAGAGTTTTAATACGAATGACAGAAAGATTAAACCTGGAACAAACTGGAAGGGTTGATTTCGATTTTTAAAAGGTTTTTAAAGATACAGCCTGGAAACAAACCCTTCGGCCTACCAAGTCCAGGATGAACACTAATCACCCATTCACACTAGTTCTATGTGTTCAAGAAGGAACTGCAGATGCTGGAAGATCGAAGGTACACAAAAATGCTGGAGAAATTCAGCGGGTGCAGCAGCATCTATGGAGCGAAGGAAATAGGTGACGTTTCGGGCCGAAATCCTTCTTCAGGCTGATGGGGGGAAGGAAGGAAAAAGGGAGGAGGAGGAGCCAGAGGGCGGTGGGATGGGAGGAGACAGCTCGAGGGTTAAGGAAGGGGAGGAGACAGCAAGGGCTAGCAAAATTGGGAGAATTCAATGTTCATGCCATCCGGACGCAAGCAACCCAGGCGGAATATGAGGTGCTGTTCCTCCAATTTCCAGTGTTGCTCACTCTGGCAATGGAGGAGACCCAGGACAGAGAGGTCGGATTGGGAATGGGAGGGGGAGTTGAAGTGCTGAGCCACCGGGAGTTCAGGTAGGTTATTGCGGACTGAGTGGAGAGCAGCGGATGCAGATGAGGTTGGAGGAGATACAGGTGAACCTTTGTCGCACCTGGAACGACTGCTTGGGTCCTTGAATGGAGTCGAGGGGGGAGGTGAAAGGACAGGTGTTGCATTTCTTGCGATTGCAACGGAAAGTGCCCGGGGAGGGGGTGGTACGGGAGGGAAGGGAAGAATTGACAAGGGAGTTGCGGAGGGAGCGGTCTTTGCGGAAGGCAGACATGAAGGGAGATGAGAAGATGTGGCGAGTGGTGGGGTCACGTTGGAGGTGGCGGAAATGGCGGAGGATTATTTGTTGTATTTGCCGGTTGGTGGGGTGAAAGGTGAGGACTAGGGGGACTCTGCCCTTGTTGCGAGTTCGGGGATGGGGAGAGAGAGCAGTGTTGCGGGGTATGGACGAGACCCTGGTGCGAGCCTCATCTATGGTGGAGGAGGGGAATCCCCGTTCCCTGAAGAGCGAGGACATTTCCGATGCCCTGGTGTGGAACGTCTCATCCTGGGAACAGATGCGACGTAGTTCTATGTTATCTTACTTTCACATTAAGGGCAATTTTGTATTTTCAGAGGCCAATTGACGTACAAACCAGTATGTCTTTGAGATGTGGGAGGAAACTGGTGCACCCGGAGGAAACCCATAAGGTCACAGGGAGAACATGCAAACTCAATGCAGACAGCACCCGAGGTCAGTTTCAAGTTTGGGTCTCTGGCATTGTAAGGTAACAGCTCTACTAGCTGCGCCACCATGCCACCCTCCGCCTAGTGAAGGCAAAATCACTAGAATGGCTGAGGAAATAGTCTAAGTTTGGGACATGCACACCCAAGATATTGAACTGATGACGTAGATGTGACAAAGAGGTTTCCACATAGGTACTTGCTTCTGTTACAATTTGGTCATGAAATATAAACATATGTAGCGGTGTTGTAATAAAAGCTAAAAAGGCAGATAGAAATGCATCTTGGCATCATGGCCAGTCCAGATGTTGCAGCTAAAGGACCTGTTCCCGAGCTGTGTTCTAATCAGATGCTGTCTCAGCCTCCAAAGTCTACATCCCTTGAATGAATTAAAAAAACATAGCCCTTTAAAGCAGCAAAATACTTCTGAAGTCAGCATCAATCGGGACACCAGGGAAGCTGTATTTTGGAGGGGGGGGGGGGGGGAAAGAAAAAAAACAGACCACAAATTTTATATCAATATGATATTTACGATATGTTTACTCAGGAAATTATGGGACAATATTTTGTTTGTTTTTATGCATAGCAAAATAGTAAATTTGTACTTGAAAATCCAATTTCAAATTTTATTGCACAGATGCAATTGCACATATCTATAAAACTGTCTAATTTTAATAGATACACTGGCTTATCAAGAAAAGATGCAACATTTCGTTGTACGGGCAACCATACAGACAAGAAGAATTTTATCAAGTGTCCGAACCTTTCTCCTATGTTGGTTCTATTATTTTAATTGCACTGTTTCCAGTTCACCGAGTCCACGCCGACCATCGATCAACTGTTCTCAGTAGTCCTGTGTTATCCCACTTTCGCATCCATTCTCTGCACACTAGGGGCGATCTATAGAGGGCAATTAACTTGCAGACCGACATGTCTTTGGGATGTGGGAGGAAACCCACACGTTCTAGCTCTTCTTAATACAATCACAGATTGCAGGCGCACAATATGCTGTACAGATGAAATAAAAGTCAAAGACCATTGACTAATGTGGAGCAGGAATTTAATTTTTAAAACCTCGTAATAACACTGACTACAGAAAAAAACATGGTTAAAAAAATTTGGCAGTTTTTGGAAAAAGTAATGACTAAAGGTCTGATATATTAATCCCCTTGTTGCTGTGTTTGCTACATTATGTGATTCTGCGATTTTTTTGTAAAACTATTAAAATGAAACATCTTGTATTATGTAATTTCCAAAAAAAGACTGCATTTGGACCTATTACACAAGAAATGGCCACAAGATAAGAAATGTACCTTTGTGATAGCTGATATGATGTTAAAACCCCGCACAGTGAAAAGGTGGAGAGTCACAGTCATAATTCACTTACATCCAAAAGGTCTAAGGAAATTGTGGATAAACCATGCAATATCTTTTCTGTTGTTAACAGTGCAGCTATTGATAATCTTTTCAGTCTTGGACATGGTGCTCGTATTTACAATCCCAGATGCCAAATACAATCGTGGCAAAACAGTACCACGCCTGTACAGTTCAGAAAACTAGCAAGGCTACAAGAGTTCATGATATTTCTGCTCACGTTTCCATCATAGAACTCAAATGCTAAAATACCACTTGCTTCCCTCTTTCTAGCCCAGTAGCATGTGGATCTGTATCACGTATATTATTGTAACACTGATTTAAGTAGCTCTCTTGTTCACATTTGAATGAAAACATCTGCAGCATTATAACAGTGTGTTCATTTGCCAGTTTAAAATAGTATTTAAAGCTTCTTTAAACCAGATATCTATTTTGCAGCCTTGAAGGCAGCCAACTATTCCCAATTTTTAGTTTGTGCATAACTGAACCAAACATCAAGAGTAGTTTTTATTTTTCAGTTTTGACCCCTCTTACAGTAGCGAATCTCTTCTAAGATCAGTAGCAACTGGGATGCCAAGGAGCTGTACTTTGAGGGAAAACAAAAACTATACACTGGCGTCCAACTAAGTGTAATCAAAGAAATTAATTGTGCTTTCATCTATGTGCTTGACTTTAACCAGAATGCAGCTATCTGTGAACTAATATAAAAAATGGAAACAAAATCTGCAGTTAAGACTACAAATATATTCATGAATTTACACATTTACATAATAGCCCAGGAAATAATCACCACATTCACTATTCCTTTTGAAAAACAGGAAATTAAAGCACAGTAATCAAAAAGCATAAAAACCTAATATGAAACAGAATTAATCTTAGGTTGTTGATAAAATGTGTGCAAACTGAAAACATCAACTCTCTCTCTCTTTCTACAGATGCTGCCTGACTTTGTGAATATTTCCAAGCAGGTTCCTAAATTTTAATTAAAACACGCTAGAAATTGAGTGAAAAAATTAACATTTGTTCTTTACTTTATGCAGATTGATATTTATACAAATAGTAAAATTACGGCAGAGTGGTTTTCAATAATCTGTCCTTTAAATAAAATTAAAAAACAAAACAAGTTAAAAGAAATGTCATTTTCACATTAAAAATTGAAAAGCCAAAAATAAAATGACTTACATAAAAATTAATCAAGTATATTGGTGAGCCTCTGAAATCGCCATATTTTGTCCCACTTCTTCTCTGCAGTTATTTACAGAAAATGCCTCGAGATAACATTTTCAAACAACCCCACCACAGAATGACGCAAGACATAAAAGTAAGCAAATGTTACTTTCTTAAACCCATTGAAATTGATCAGCGGTATAAATAGGAGAAATCTGACTCAGGGTCCTAACTGTAAAAAGAAAAGACTCATAATCGTGTAATTATTCATTCAAGTTCCAAGCCTAATTCCCAAGAATTTATCCAGAGGTTACCCAGCTTATCAGGTGGGAACTGCTTGAGATATAGTCTACAGCCTGGCTATTGGAATAACAATGCAGCCTGCTTTATCCAGTAGGATACAGCTCATATCATTGGACTGTAAGGACAATGGTTCCTGAATACAGGAATCGGGGGAGTTAGGGAACTGAAACAGCAAGAGTAGGCCACTTAGACATTTCGTCAGGGCATGGGTGATCTGAACCTCAATTCCAACTGTCCATCTCTGTTTACATTCTCACTCACAGAAATAGAGGTACACCTTTCAGCCCCTTTGAGTTGCCTGCCTCTAATACATTATTCCGAATCTGAACGTCCGTTCCCTTGACCTATCTCTCTTCCATTTTTGTAGAAACAAGGAACTGGAGATGCTGGTTTACAAAAGGAAAACACAAAATCTGGAGTGACTCAGCCAGGTCCGGCATCGTCTCTGGAGAACATGGATAGGTGATGTTTCAGGTTGGGACCCTTCAGTCTGCAGAAGGGTCCTGACTCGAAACGTCACCTATCCATGTTCTCCAGAGATGTTTCCCGACCCGCTGAGTTACTCCAGTATTTTGTGTGTTCTCCATTTTCCTTGGGAATGCTTGGAAACCATTAGCAAACTGAGGGGAACACCGGTTATTGCAATTTGCTTTCCTGGTCCAGTAAATGGGATTAAACTTTCTGTAAAACGCTATAAATATCAGCCTCTCAAACAAGCAGTTCAATGAGTAAGAAACTAAATTCCGTGATTTTATTCTATGTTGGCCATCAACAGGAAAATCTGTCTCTCAGGTCTCATATATTATATATATTTTAAAATATGGATATATATATGGATATATATTTTTGTTGCACAAAAACGTTTTTTTATAGAACTCTGGAATCTATAAATTATTAGCTGTTCAAGAGGAGAAAAAAAGATGTGTTCAGAAGTTCTTTCGCATCATTCACACTTTTCAAAGCAAAAAATATTGCAGTATTTTCTCGACTTTACATAAATAGAATAGGTCAAAAGGCACATAAATGAAAAGGATATACCTGAGAAACATATTTTAATCTTGAATGGCTTAAGTATATTTTGAATTCAACATTATTGGCAATACAGTTGGCTTTTTTTTTCAATATAACAGCATTCATCATAAAGCAGGTCTTTTAAGAAATATAATTTTTTTTTCCAAATTTCCCAAATTCTACATTAAAGTGAAACAATTTGCTTATAAAAATGATAATTAGTAGAAATCAAAATTATTTAAAATGCTTTCACCTCATGAAATCGGCTAGAGTTTACCACAAATAATTGTTGGTAAAGTTAAAATGAAGCTGAAGGTAAATTTATATCCTTAAAAGAATCACAATTAAAAATATTTCAAATTGGATGTCAGCTGTGCTTAAGAATGAGTAAATATTAACTAATCTGCCTTATGCACATTAAGCCCAAGTGCTTAAACTAATTTTCTCAGGATAAGCTCACAGTAGTTCAAATTAAGGACATATACATGATAATATTGTACAGAAACACATTATAATGCCTTTTAAATCCTTTGCAATTAAGAACTATGTATAACCTAGTATCAAAGATTTAGCAAGGCATCATTAAGAGCACACTGAAGTAAGATCTCAGTCTTGCTCCGACTTAGTATATTACAACAGTAGCTTAAGAAAAGCTTCAAGTAAATAGAAATTACTTTCACAGTAGTTGAAAGTTTTGCCGTCTTAGTCAACAATGCTTCTGTGATCTTGAATTGAATGACCGCAAGGAGTTTCAATCACTTCTCAATGTTTCTGCCAACCACTTATCGTCTATAGTGATTAGGAGCATCTGCAAACATATACTTAAGTCTGTACGCTTCTGCTAAGAGTAGACCAACTTCTTCATTACCCCAGTGGATTGTTGGTAGATTCTGCAACAACATCAGTAGACCCTTCAAATGAAGAAAACAAATTTCAGCTTGAAATGGGCAAAATCAAGACAAATGCAAAGATCGACACAAAAGTGCTGGGGTAAGTCAGCGGGTCAGGCAGCATCAGTGGAGAATATGGACAGGTGATTTTTCAGGTTGGGATCCTACTTCAGACTGAAGAATGTTTTTTTAGCAAGAGAGTGGTGAATCTGTGGAATTAATTGCCGCAGACAGCTGTGGAGGCCAAGTTATTGGGTACTTTTAAAGCGGAAATTGATAGATTCTTGATTAGTAAGGGGTTCAAAGGTTACAGGAAGGTAGACATATGGGCCGAATGGCCTAATTCTGCTCCTATGTCTTCTGGTCTTATAAAGGGGAATAGACCAGAATGCTAACTGTTCAGCACTCTGGGTGAACAGGTCGAGCCCAAGAGCCTGTTTCCATTCTGTACAGCTCTATGACTCTATACAGACAATTGTCACTTAAGCTTCTCTGCGTATTTTTATGCATTCATTTCAAATATTTTTAATTAGGGATCATTGAGTCTCCATGAAAAATTATGGAAAATTAGTACACGAAACTCACCATGCAAAACCATGGCAAATTAGTACCATCTAATTAGAATCCACAGCAGTTCAATTATTCCATTTAGAAATTGCTAATTACTTAAGAGGTATATTTCAACAGTGCCATTCAGAATTAGCATCTACTGAGGTGTTAAATAAATGTAAATTCATCATGAATATATTATATAATCGATTTATACCTTGCCTTTTGAGTTATGGAGCTAAACCTTTTTCAGATTATTAGAAGTCTTGCCTATTCTCGCCAGCACCCAGGTGTAGTATGAGCTAGGCCAGACTCAAAGCAAATTCTAGTGGTCCTTGATTCACAATGGCTGGGATTTTCTAGCCAATGGTCAAACTTTGCGTGAATAGCTGACCGCGATTCTCGGGTATCTGCAGTGGTATAAGAATTCCAAAATCGCTCACAGGTGGTGCAGGGGCAGCATCAGCGGCGCAACAGTCGACCTGCTGCCTTAGAGCGTCAGAGACCCAGGTTCAATCCTGACTAGGGCTGCTGTCTGTATGGAGTTTATATGCTTTTATATGCGTTTTCTCCGGATGTTCTGGTTTCCTCCCAAATTCCACAATCGTGCAGTTTTCAGGTTAATTGACTTCTGTAAATTGTCCTCAGCATATAGGATAGAACTGGTGTACGCGGATCATTGGTTGGTGCAGATTTGGTGGACTGAAGAGCCCGATCCATGCTGTATCTCTAAACTAAACAAAAAAAAACTGCATGTCTGCCACATAAAAGATCAGAATAATCTGATGTTTACCCAGTCCAGTAGATAGCCCTCAGCATTGGTGTTTAGGTTAATAATGGAATGTTTTCAAAGAAGTGATCCAAGTACTTTAGAACTGAACAGTAGAAATGTTTGCATAAATTAATTAATTTTTATCGTTGGGAATTTTTAAGGCAGACCTTGACAGATACTTGATTAGTAAGGGTGTCAAGGGTTATGGGGAGAAGGCAGGGGAATGGGGTAGAGAGGGAAAGATAGATCATCCATGATTGAATGGCGTAATAGACTCGATGGGCCAAATGGCCTACTACGACTTACGAACATGAAATAAAAAATAATATTCTGCTTTTTTAAGTCCCTTCTCGAAATTCTATTTTTGTTTTTTTTCTCCACGATTATATTTCCTGTGTTGACTGTTGTTCTGCATGTTAAACGTACGTACATTAAGTCTATTGTACCAGGGTCAATAGAAACAGAGATTTTCAGTCTCTCCCCATCATGTCACATCAAATAATTTGTAGTTTATTCCTACTTCTCAACTCTTAGTCCACAGCCATGCAAGTTACAGCTCTTCAAATGTTCATATGTACACTTTGCACATTTTTGAAGGTTGTGATCAGTGTTCATTAGGAGGAGAAAACAATGTAATAATTAAAAAAATTATCCACCATTTTAGGTATTTGGAAATGAAAACAATACAACCCATGAGGCACTCAATATATTACAAATAAAAATAACTAAAAATGAGGTGAGGAGAGCGATTATATTTCAGGGCTCAGCGATAGAACGGAACACTTTGACTATCAATATAGCGAGGGATGGGAGATTGCAACCTTCACGTGGTCCGCCTTGTTTCAACTAATGCAATCAACCTGGTGTGCACAATCAAATAAGATCAAATAGAACAAGTTGTACTACAACTTTAGGTTGTGCACGTCATAGGCAAGAAGAATAGAGAGCAAAATAATTAGTCACATGGCACAGAACTAAGCCCTTTGGCTCAACATGCCCATGCTGACCAAGGTGCCCCAACTAAGCTAGTCGCATTTGTCTGTGTTTGGTCCAGATCCCTCAAAACCTTCCCTATCCATGTCCCTGTCAAAGTGTCATTTAAATGTCATTATAGTACCTGCCTCAACGATCACTTCTGGCAGCTCGTTCCATATACCCACCACACTCTTTTTCACTCTCACAGATGGTGAGCTGCCAGAGGAGGTAGTTGAAGCAGGGCTATAACAGCACTTGGACAGGTACATGGATAGAAACGGTTTAGAGGATAAGGGGAAAATACAGTCACATGTGACTAGCTTCGCTGGGGCATCTTGGTTGGCATGGACAAGATGGGCCGAAGTGCTTGCTTCCATGCTGTATAACTCTATGATTCTAAATAGGAACAAGTAAGCTCATCACATCAACTTCTCACAGTTGCATTGCTTGACAAAAGAAGTCAACAGAACCCAGTCGACAAACACTTTAATTCCCCTTCCCATTCCCACACTGACCTTTCTCTCCCAGGCTTCCTATTTTGTCAGAGGGAGGCCAAACACAAATTGGAGGAAAAACACCTCATGTTTTGCTTGGGTAGCTTTCAACCCAGTGATAATTGATTTATCTATCTTCAAGTAACACTTGCATCCCCTCTCTCTCCATTCCTCCCCCACCCGTCAGATCAGCTTTAAAATCGTCTTGCTGAGTCTCAACGTCTGATTTTGTTCTCACCTAGCACACAGCCTGTTTCCTTTATCATCGATTTTTTCCCATATCTTTCATCTATTTGTTCTATATCTCTCTACATCACCGTCTATATATCTTGTTTCCCTTTCCCCTGACTCTCAGTCTGAAGAAGGGTCTTGACCCAAAACGTCGCCTTTTCCTGTTCTCCAGAGATGCTGTCTCACCCGCTGAGTTACTCCAGCTTTTTGTGTATTTTCAGCACAAACCATGCTCCTCAAGTCCAAAGTGCCCTTGTAAAACATTTGCAATTTGAGTAATTGTTTATTGTTACATTCAGGGACCCAGGCAAGATGAGATTAATTTCCGAGTGTGACTTTTGAATCTAACTGGACATATCGAAAACATCAGGGAGAATGTTCGATTAATTTTCTTTCATTAAAAGGAACTCCTGTTGAGAACACATTCATTTTTCTCCGACAACGGGCCCTCTTGAGATTATTCTGGCTTTTCTTATGGAAATCTTCCATTGGGAATGGTTTCAGTTGTTCGGTTCAGAAGTGGTTTACTAATTTAATCAGTTTCCCTTTGTGAGATTTTGTAATGAATTTATTGTCAGTCTATTGTCAGTTAATGCTTGCGATCCCTGTTTTAGTTATCCTTTTCTCATTAATGGTAAAGGTACTATCATGTAATTTGGAACATTTGAACAAACATAATCAACGTTCAATTCCAATATTCCATTATATAACATTTCTGATTTTAATTAACAAATTTCATTTGGTGGTTTAAAATAGCAATGTGGAAATATTTGTAATTTAAAAAAAAATTCATGTACAAGCCATAATCTTTCATTTGTTTCACTAGTTTAATAGCAGGAATAGATGAGTGACTATTACCTTCCACAGAGATCACAATGGTAGTATTGGTTTGTGTGAAATGGTCAATTACCAGTGTTGGTTGATTGATTTTGTTTCGATTGATTGAATGAAACAGACCCTTCGGCCCACTGAGTCCACGCTGACCATCTTGTTACCCTGTTCACAATAGTTCTATGTTATCCCACTTTTGCATCCACCAGGGGCAATTTACAGAGGCCAATTGTCCTACAAACCTGCTCGTCTTTGGGATGTTTGCGGAGGAAACACACGGGGGTCACAGGAAGCACGAACAAACTCCACACAGACAGCACCTGAGGTCAGGATCGAGTCTGGATCCCTGGCACTGTGAGGCAGCAGCTCTACTAGCTACACCACTGTGCCACCCTATATATAATAGTGACTTTATTGGAAGGATTCTAGGTTTAATATTTTTAAGAAGGAACTGCAGATGCTGGAAAATCGAAGGTAGACAAAAATGCTGGAGAAACTGAGTGGGTGAGGCAGCATCTATGGAGCGAAGGAAATAAGCAACGTTTCGGGCCGAAACCCTTCTTCAGTTTAAACAGATTTAATATCTGTTTCTATACACAGATGTCTGCATCTGCACAATTCAAACAGAGATATATGGGTAACATTACAAGGCATGATCTTATACTGATCAATGAGTTGTCCAAGCTTGCTGGTTAGTTGTTCTTGAACCCTGCTCCTATTGAAGGTCTCTTTGGCAGATCGTCATGCAAGGGGTCCCAGCTGATTGGAATGGCCATTCTGATCAATACCAGTAGACTTTAATCAGTAGTTTTAGTTTAGTTTAGAAATACAGTGCGTAAACAGCCCCTACGTCCGACCGAGTCCACGCTGACCAGCGAGCACCCCTTACACCCAGCACTATTCTACACAATAAACAAAATGTACAATTTTTACCAAAGACAAATTAACCTGCAAACCTGTATGTCATTTGAGTGTGAGAGGAAACCAGAGCACCTCGGGAAAACCCATGCGGGCACGGGGAGAACGTACAGACAGCACCCATTCCTTTAATTTACCAAACTCTTTCCGGCAAAATTACAAGAGTTAAATTGTCACTGTTTACCAACCAACCACAGCGAAAATTTAATTTGTGGTATTGGAAAGTTGTTAAAATATAAGTTTCTGGGATTTAGTGTTCTATCGGGATAGTTATTTTTGACAGGAAATTCAACAATGCATGACTACTATATTGACTAGTATGGGATTACGTTTAAATGATATGACAATATGTTAAATTGTTTGAGATACAATAGCAATACATGCTTGTAAAAGCCCTGACAATGTTCTCACAAAGTCGATTTGGAGTTTTCTATTAAATGGAATCAATAATTGACACGAATGTCATGGCTCGGACTGCAAACAGAATGAAAAAACATTTTACATTTTCAGCAGCAGTGGAGAAAGGTTTTCCAGGTAGACAGGGAAAGGGTGCAAGTAGCAAATAAAGTAAATTTCACAAGTCAAGCCCTAAGGACTTGGTCAGTGTACCAGGTGGTCAATTGTGCTCACCCTGCTATAGGAAGAATGTTGTTAAGCTGGAAAGAGAGTAGAGATAATTCATGAGGAAGTTACCAGGATTTTCGAGCCTGCGTTATGGGAAGAGGTTGGGCCGAGTTGGATTTTATCCCTTGGAGCGCAAGAGGATAAGGGGAGGATAAGAGGTGAATCAAAAACAAGAGAACATATGTGTAAGGTAAGGGGGTAAGATTTTATAGCTGCCCAAGGGGCAACTTTTTCATTTATTTTAAATAAATAAGGGAAATTGATAGGGTGAATGCAAGGGTAGGGGAATCAAAAACAAGAAGATATATGTTTAAGGTGAGAGGAGCAAAATTTAACAGGAATTTGAGGGGCAACCTTTTCACTCAGAAGGTGATGGGTGTACGAAACGAACTGCCAGAGGAGATAGTTGAGGCAGGTACTATAACAGCATTGAAAAGGCACTTAGGCAGGTACATGGAATATAAAAAGTTTAGTGGGATACAGTCTAAACGCGGGCAACTGGGACTAGTTTAAATGGAGTAACTCGGCTGGCATGGATGGATTGGGTCAATGAGCCCGTTTCTGTGCTGTATGACTCCATGTTCCTATTTAAACATCCTTTTTGTGATCCGCAATCTACATAATAATAAAAGGCTGAGATAGAGTGAATGTGGAGAGGATATTTCCAGTAGAACTCATTGCCATAGATGGCGGTGGAGGCCAAGTCATTGGGTATTTTTACAGCAGATTGACAAATTCCTGATTAGTAAGGGTGTCAAAAGATACGTGGGGAAGGCAGGAGAATGGGGTTGAGAGGGAATAATAGATCAGCTATGGGCTGAATGGTCTAAATCTGCCTGCTATGTGTTGACATCTGATCTTATGAAACTTCATATGACATCTATAAATCTTTGGTTTTGTTTGTGATGCCTTAAATTATTGACCACCTATAATTAAAGTAGAACTTACTGCAAATATATACGTTTTTATTTATCATGAAACTTTGCTTAAAAGTGTTTTTACTCATAAACGTCAATCAATGGTGCATGCAGTGAGATTTACCTTCGGAGATTTGTTATGTCGTAACTCATTTATGGCAGGTGTGTGTAGATAATAAGAGACACTTGTGTTGATTAATGTTGAATCATTTAATCAACATCCAGGAGCTGCTTTTTTTTAACTCCAACACTTGACAAATAATTTCCAGATAAGTTATTGATGCATGTATTTCAAGGAAATTCACTCTAATATCATTAAAATGGCCAATGTGCTAACCTAATTCAAAGTAGATGTCTGATGATCCGTCAATGTGTCTGAATGGACGGTGGATGCATGAACTTCGAGATTAACAAGAACTGTAACATCATGACGGAGGTGTCATTAATCACAAACTTTGATGGTACTATTGATTAGCAGACACTATATTTTAATTATCATTCACATGGTTGAGTTGGTAGTTGTGAAAAACATCAGACCAAGCTCAGAAAAGACACAAAGTGCTGGAGTGACACAGCGGGTCAGGCAGCGTCCCTGGAGATCATGGGTAGGTGATGTTTCGGGTTGAGACCATTCTCTCTTCAAGGACAATTATTTAGACATACAGTGTGCAAACAGGCCCTTCGGCCTACCAGGTCCATACCGAACAGCGAACACTCCATACACTAACATTATCCTTCACAATAGGGCCAATTTACAATTTACAGAAGCCAATTAACCTACAAACCTGGATCTGTGAGAGTGTGGCAGAAAACTGGAGTACCTGGAGAAAACCCACATGGTCACATGGAGTACAAACTTCACACAGACCTATTGACAGTCAATAAATAGACGTGTATAGGTAATTTAAGATTATTCCATATACAGTGATTTAAAGAAAGATCCCGGCCTGAAATGTTGTCTATCCATGTTCTCCAGAAATGTTGCCTGACCTGCTTAATAATCCAGCACCTTGTGCCTTTTTTGTAAACAGGCATCTGCAGTTCCTTGTGTTTACATATATAGTGGTGCTTAAACAGGCTTTAATTACTTACTTGAAAGTCATCTTCATCCAAAATTTCTTTTCTCCATTTGATGAGGAAAGCAGCACACACATACAGGTGGAAATGGGAGAATCCCTCTGGCTCAGACTGCAAAAGAATATCAAATGAAGTTACTTCAGAGACAAGAGTGCCCAGTGGTATAAATCATTACATTTCCAATCTATTGTGGGAGCCCAGTGAGCACAATAATAAAACACTACCCCAATTTATCAAACGAGCATGTGGCGGACACTTGATATTACTCAATATGGAACAGAAATGCTTAAAAGGAATTTTAGAATGGTTTATGGCTCAGGAACAGCTTTCCCTCTGTTATCAGGCTGAACGATCCTTTCATAAGCTCGACTACTGTCCGATTCACCTCTACCCCATTGCAGACATTAGAATTTGTCCAAGGAACGGGTGCTCTACAATGCTGAGAACTGTATCTTTTTTTGTTGTCTTTTTGCACTATTATTGTTTTGTTTGTTGTGTGTGTGTGTGTGTGTGTGTGTGTGTGTGTGTGTGTGTGTGTGTGTGTGTGTGTGTGTGTGTGTGTGTGTGTGTGTGTGTGTGTGTGTGTGTGTGTGTGTAAATATATGTATATGTATTAAAAATGTTTTCATTTATTGTATTATTCACAGAGTACTATGTTACATATTCTGTTGTGCTGATGCAGGTAAGAATTTCATTGTTCGATTTGGCACATGGGACAATAAAACACTCTTGACCCCTTTTTCTCTACCTATTGTACTTGAGTTTGACGATTATATTTATGTATACTATTATCTGATTGGTTACTCGATTGGTTATGTATAGTATTACCCGAGCAGAGTCAGGGGATAAGGGGAGAAGGCAAGAACGGGGTACTGATTGGGGATGATCAGCCATGATCACATTGAATGGCGGTGCTGGCTCGAAGGGCCGAATGGCCTACTCCTGCATCTATTGTTTATTGGTTTGGATATCATGCAAAACAAATCTTATCACTTTTCCTCGGTACACGTGACAATAATAATCCTAAACAAATAAAAAATTAAGCTCTGGAGATAATGTTCTTGGACTTGACTAATTGATATTGTTAAAAGACAATTCATACTAATGCTTGACAATTATGCAATTATTAATTGAATGCTCCTTTCCATATTACACTTTGTTTGGGCGTAGCGGTAGAGCTACTGCCTTACAGCGCCAGAGACCCGGGTTCGATCCCAACTACGGGTGCTTGTCTGTACGGAGTTTTTTTGTTCTTCCCATGACCTGCATGGATTTTCTCCGAGATCTTCAGTTTCCTCCTACACTTGAAAGATGTACAGGTTTGTAGGTTAATTGGCGATATAAATGTATAAATGTAAAACTGTCCATAATATATCCAAGGTAGTGTTAATATGCGGGGATCGTTGATCGGTGCGGACTCAGTGGGCCGAATGGCCTGTTTCCATGCTTTATTTCTAAACTAAGCTAAACTAATGCAGCCTTGGTTGAAGATAATCCTACTGAATTGTTCTGTTTGCTTAGAAGGTTTATCCACATTGGGAGTTAAGATCCCTGAAAGTGACATCACAGGTTGGAAAGTGTTGGAGGGGGCGGATGGTGGGAGGAAGAAAAACAAAACTGAGAGGAAAGGAAAGGAAAGAGAGTGAGAAGCCATGAAAGAGAGAGTGAGGGAGGAATGGAAGCAAGAGTGTGAGAGGAAAGGAGAGAAAGGAAAGGAGTGTGAGAGAAAAGGAGAGAGTGAGAAGAAAGGAAAGAGACAGAGTGCGACAGTGTGAGTGTTAGAAGCGGCACAGTGAAGCAGTGGTAGAGTTGCTGCTCACAGCGCCAGAGACCCAGGTTCCATCCTGACAACGGATGCTGCCTGCACGGAGTTTGTACGTTCTCACTATGACCGCGTGGGTTTTCTCCGGGTGCCCCAGTTTCCTCCTGCATTCCGAAGACGTGCAGGTTTGTAGGCTAATTGGCTTCTGTAAATTGCCCAGAGGACTAGTGTGCGAGTGATCGCTATTGACACAGACTCAGTGGGCCCAAGGGCCTGTTTCCAGACTGGATCTCTAAACTAAACTAAGGAAAAGAAAGGGAGAGCGTGAGAGAAAAGAAAAGAGAGGGGAGGAAAGAGGGCGAGAGGAAGGGAAAGAGAGAGTGGGAGGAGTGTAAAGAAGGGGCAGAGACAGACAATGACCAGGTTAAGCTGAAACTCACAGCTGGGTTACAATATCGTCGAATGCATGCTCCCCAGAGTTTTCGATAGCATGCAGCGGTTCAATAATATACCACTTATTGTCAAGTGAAGCTAGAGCAGAAATATACTGCAGTTCTTTGGTGGGAAATTAAAGCAGAAATCTTCATGAAGCATATTAATATGAATTAGTAATTTCATTTTACTTCAAAGATAAATTTAATGAGCGCTGAGCCTTTGTGGTTTCTACCCAGAATATTTGTAACTGGGGAAAAAGAACGTTACACAATTCCTGAAAGTGATCATGTACAGAGTACAAACTAACACATTGAAGGTGGTGGCCATCTGAAATCTAAAAGAAAAGCAGATCTGGAGCATCTATGAAGGAACAGAAATTATGAATCTGTCCCTCCCCAGATGCTGTTTGACCCACTGAGTCTGAAGAAGGGTCCTGGACCAAAACATCACCTATCCAGGTACTCCAGAGATGCTGCCTGAACCACTGATCCAGCACTTTGTGTTTTGTTCAAAATTCCAGCATCTGCAGTCTCCAGTGTCTTCACACAGCTTATGTTTCAGGTTGTGAAAAGTTGAAAGTTTATCAGAGACAGAGAAAGACGGTGAAGAAGTATCAGCGTTATGGTGAGAAGGCAGGAGAATTTGGTTGAGAGGGAAAGAGCAGAAGGCCTGATGGGCCGAATGGCTTAATTCTGTTCCTATAACTTATGTAATTAAGTAACAAAGAAAATAATTATGCAAGATGAATGGCACTGTTCAAGAAACAATTGTTGAGTTAAGAGCAGTTATAAATCAGAAGAGCTGAATTATTATCAAAGCCACCATCAAAAACAAAACTGGAGTAGTCATTCTAATTTGATATATTGAGCTTTATGAACCACCAAATAAAAAGGTCAGTGGTGTTTCTCAAGTTTCAGATGAGCCTCATTCGAGCAGTTTTGAAAAGAGATGTTCTCAATAGCAAATTGAATGGAGATGTTCTATAAAGGGTGGCACAGTGGTTGAGTTAAGTTGCTAGAGACCCAGGTTCGATCCTGACCACAGGTGCTGTCTGTATTGAGATTGTACGTTCTCCCTGTGACCGTGTGGGTTTTCATCGGGTGCTCCGGTTTCCTCCCACACTCCAAAGATGTACAGGTTTGTAGGTTAATTGGCCTTGGTAAAGATTGTAAATAAACCCTTGTGTGTAGGATTGTGCGAGTGTATGGGGATCGCTGGTCGGAGCATTGGTGGGCCGAAGGGCCTGTTTCCACGCTATATCTCTAAACTAAAACTAAACTAAAGACGATTATCCAATCTACATTTGGCCTTCCTAATACAGAGGAAGTAACATTGTAAGTAGTCAACACAGTATACTGAAGAAGGGTCTCGACCCGAAACGTCACCCATTCCTTCTCTCCAGAGATGCTGCCTGTCCTGCTGAGTTACTCCACCTTTTTGTGTCTATCTACAGTATACTAAAATTGGTTCAACCCTACATGTAAGTAGCAAGTTACCGAATCATTGATAGATATAGCACGGAAACAGGCTCTTCGGCCCACCAAGTCCACGCCGACAATCGATCACCTGTTCACACCTGTTGTACATAATCCTACTTTCTCATCCACTCCCAGCACACTAAGGGCAATTTATAGAGGCAAATTAACCTACAAACCTTCACGTCTATGGGATTTAGTTTAGTTTAGAGATGCAGTGCGGAAACAGGCTCTTCGGCCCACCGGGTCCGCGCCGACCAGCGATCCCGGCACATTAATACAATCCTACACCCATTAGGGACAATTTTTAAATTTACCAAGCCAATTAACCTACAAACCTGTACGTCTTTAGAGTGTGGGAGGAAACCGAAGATCTCAGAGAAAACCCACGCAGGTCACGGGGAAAACGTTCAAACTCTGTACAGATAGCACCCGTATTCGGGAGAATATCCGGGTCCCCGGCGCTGCATTCGCTGTAAGGCAGCAACTCTACCGCTGCGCCACCATGACCGCCCGATGTGGGAGGAAACCGAAGCATCCGGAGGCAACCCATGCAGTATGTGACAGGACATGCAAACTCCACACAGCAGCACTCGAGGTCAGGATTGAACCAGAGTCTCTGGTGCCGTGAGGCAGCTAGCTTCTCTACCAGCTGCGCCACTGTGCCACCCAGTAAATATTTTGGTAAAACTTAGAAATTATACGGCAAGAGAACTACTGTGAATGGGTGACGCAGCCGCAGGTCCGGTGGACTGTCGGGACATCGGGAGCTCGCAGGTCCGGGGGGAGAGACCGCTTCCTGGAGCTCCCGCAACGCGACTTCTCCAGCCCGTGTCGCGGGGTTGGAACGACCCGGAGCGGGGCCGTACATCGCCCGGCACGGCTTCATGGCCGTGGGACATTCCAGCGCCCGCCGGGGGCTCCAACTTCGTGACTTTTAGGCCGGGAGCAGGGCCGTAAATCGCCCGGCACGGCCTAAAATGGCCGTGGGACTTATCATCGCCCGCCTGGGGCTTGGACATCGGGAGAGAAATGGAGAACAGGGGAGAGAAAAGACTTTGCCTTCCATCACAGTGGGTTCACTGTGATGGATGTTTGTGTGAATTAAATTGTGTGTATGTCTGTAAGAAATTGTCTTTGTTTGTATGGCTGTGGAAACGGAATTTCGTTTGAGCCTCACTGAGGCTCAAATGACAATAAATGGTATTGTATTGTATTGTATTGATCGATGGTTGGTGTGGACTCGGTGGGCCAAAGGACCTGTTTCCATGCTGTATCTCTAAACTAAACTAAACATACAGGACTCAATGGAACCAAATGTCCAGAGGGCAATTCAATTGGCAGCTAATACTCCTGAATGTGCGTAGAACTAGCAACCAAAAATAAATTTATTCTCCAGACATCAGGCCAATGAAACACTGGTTATTAACCGTCTCATTTGTCAGATCATAACTCGTCAAAGGTACAAGGCTAAATAGCCATACATTTAACAGGAGGCATTTTGAATCGCAAAACAAAATCGATCCAATGTTACAACTTGACCTGTCTTCACCACAAACTACACTTTTGTTTAACCACCTGGAACTAACAAGTGAACATTAATCAAACTAATAGACGGATTTGACAACAAAATCACATTCCTGAGTTTACAATTTTAAAACACAATGTCTAAAGAAAACTCAATGGATTAAAATGTCTTGAAAAAGATCCTAAAAGTTACTGTTAAACAAAGAACATAGAACAGTACAGCATGAAAATAGTGCCAAGATAGACACAAAATGCTGGAGTAGCTCACCGGGTCAGGCAACATCTCTGAGTTACTCCAGCATTTTGGGTCTATCTTTGCAATAAAACATATGCTGAAGTTTCCTCCTACACAAGAATTGGCCCTTAAGTCCACAATGTCTACACCAAACAAGCCTGGACCATCTCTTATCCACCTGCGCATAATCTATCTGTCCATATCCAAGTGCCTATCAAAATACCACTTAAATGCCACTATCATATCTGCCTTAATCATCACCCCTGGCAGAGCGTTCCAGCCACCCTCTATGTTAAAATGTTGTCCCATGCATCTCCTTTAAACTTTGCCCCTCACTTTAAACCTATGCACAATGGGCAGATCAAACCCACAGCTGCCTTTTGCCCAGTCAAATATAGAGTGTTTAAGTACAAAAAAGAAACTAGTCTTTACATTTGATTTCTGTATGGTAGATACAAGCTGGGAACTGTTTAACCTCAACAAAAACACTGCATGATAACAGAGAGGACTGGAGAAGGTGAATCATTCCTCCCACAAAAATCACAGCATCTGCAGGCTCTCAGGTGCTTTTTATTTATTTTTGTGTGATGTGCACAGCAGAATGCACAATGCTCTGACTCTAAGCTATGAAACCAGTCACGATTAGAAAGGCCAGGATTATATTTGATTGGATTGCTTCTATTTTGGTAACTAGTCTAAAAACTCAGAACTAAACCTGAATACATTTTGCAATCACAGGTTTCTAAGGGAGTTGTAGAATAAAGCATACATACATCACAAATTAGAGAGTTGTAGATGCAGCCCAGTTCATCACACAGACTACCCACCATTGACTCCATTTACACTTCACGCTACCTCGGAAAAGCTGCCAACATAATCAAAGACATGTTCCACCCCAGTCATTCCTTCTTCTCCCTGCTCCCATTTTGCAGATTGTACAAAAGCTTGAAAACGCGCACCACCAGACTCAGGAACAGCTTCTTCCCCTCTGTTATCAGGCTTACAGGGTGGCAGAGTGGTGGAGTTGCTACCTCAGCGCCAGAGACTCTGGTTCGATCTTGACCACGGGTGCTGTCTGTGCGGAGTTTGTACATTCTCCCTGTAACAGCGTGGGTTTTCCCCGGGTGCATCGGTTTCGTCCCACATTCCAAAGACGTGAAGGTTTGGATTGGCTTCTGTAAATTGCCCCTAGTGGATAGCGTAGGAATAGTGTATGGGTGATCAATGGTCGGAGTGGATTTGGTGGGCCAAAGGTTCTGTTTCCACGCTGTATCTCTTAAACTATAACTAAAACATAAGCAGGGGTACTGTCTGATTCACCTCTACCCCATATCTAGGAACAAATCCGATCTGGAATGTAAACATAAAACAAACCAATTTGAAAAGGGTTTGTCAAATAATATGCAATCAGAGATGAAGAAGTGGTGGAACAGCAAAAAATAGCACCTGTCTTAGTATTGGTATCATTCAAATACCTAGTCAAAATACAAAGTGCTGGAGGAACTCAGCTGGTCAGGCAGCATCTCTGGAGGAAACAGACAGCAACGTTTTGGATCCGGACCCTCTGATCACAGTAAATGTTTACACTTGCAGTTATGGGTTGCCGAATTGTGTTATTTGATGACAGATAAATGTCAGTTTAGCGATTGATTTTCCACATATTTTTATAATTTATTCTTCAGTGGAGCAGTGTAAAATATTTAAATTGAATAAGGCAGCTAAAATCAGGTTTGTACTTCACCATACGCCACCTAGAACTAAAACAAAATCCCCAATTCAGGTGTTTAAAAGAAATGGTTTTAACATTGTTAAATATTTGGTTTAAGATATTGTTCCACTGAAGTAATCAGTGACCTGTCAAAAAACGAAAAACACATTTCTTTGGTCAGGGACTTAAATTGCTAATCTTTTTCCTTTTCACACCAAAACCTCAATAACCTGCTGAGGTGTACCAGCATTACTGGCGCCATTGTAGATTTCCAGCAGTTCAGGGCTGTACTTTTTGGATTGTTATTAGATTTATAATTACATCCACTGTAATGTCAGATTGTAGGAGGGCACAAAAACATTGAACAAATTAGGTTTAAAAAAAAGTGCTGGAGAACTCAGCGAGTCAGACGGCATCACTGGATAACATGGATAGGCGATATTTTGATGAATGATTGTAGTAGGGGGTGAAAGCTGAAAGAGCTGTGGGGCGGGACAAAGTCAGGTGAATGAGAGGTGGAGGTTAAACACAAAATGCTGGAATAACTCAGCAGGTCAGGCAAGGGCAGCAGCCTGGAGAAAAGGAATAGGTGACGTTTCAGGTTGAGACACAATCTTCACACAGAGTCAGTGGAGAGGGAAATTAGAGGTATGAAAAGGTACAAAGAACAAATTAATCATTTGTGATTCATGTGAATCAATGAAAGGTGGATACAGGTATCCTATCACTTATCCACCTATCACTTGCCTGACTTTATCCCGTCCCACCTTTCTCCTCTCTCCATGTTCTCCAAAGATGCTGACTGACCCTGCTGAGTTACTCCAGCACTTTGTGTCCTTTAAAGTGATAGGTGGAATGTAAGCGAGGGGGCCTTATTTAAAAACGGATGGACAAAGAGCAGAGATGAAAACAAGACAAAAGGCTGCGAGATAAGGACAAGAGATGTGAATTGTGAGCAAATTAGGTCAACTAAACTGTTTTCATGGCACCCACATCAAATAGAATTGGCAAAAAAACTACTGAGGTTGGTTTACTATATGCGTCGGAAGGAACTGCAGATGCTGGTTTATACTGAAGGTACACACAGCATCTTTGGAGAAAAAGGATGAATGAAGTTTCGGGTCGGAACCCTTCTTCATATTGAAAGTAGGGGGTGGGGGAACTGGAGGTAGGAAAAGGCCAGAACATAACATGGCCGACAACAGATGACCAAGGAAGATTGGAACTCATAATTGCCCATTGTTGGCTGGGGAAGAGGTGTTAATGAAGGGACACAGGGATGCGAACAGTGGAACTAGTAGGATGGCTAGGGTGAGGGAGGGAAATGCTGGGGTTACATGAAATTAGAGAAATCAACATTTATACCACTGGGTTGTAAGCAGCCCAAGTAAAATATGAGGTGCTGTTCCTCCAATCTGCATGTGGCCTTGGTGCACTATGGAATTAGACCCGCTCCTCCCATTGTGTCCAAAGGGCTTTCATCTACACTCACTGAATATTGTACAGGCAAAAGATTGCAACATCTCAGATGAGATTTGTTGGAGAGGATTTCTACTCCATCAATGTGTTCATCGGGCATTTCCACTCTTCCCCTCATTTTGTTCAAATTCTTTCCTGAAAACCTAATGCAAGTAAATCTGAAGAATGTTACTGCAATTGCATCTATACCAAGAAGAATTCTTCACCATCTACATATTGCTAACGTCATTGGTCTAATTGCTGAGGATGAATAAGAATTGTGGATCTTATATTAAGGCTTGAGATGAAAAATATCAGGCACTGATGGAAAGGGATTAGCACTGAAAAACAAGCTTTTAATTAACGACTACTCAGTAAGTAATAGAAGTATAAAATAAATGATTGGAAGCGGTGAACACTTAAGTAGTCCAGGCCCCATCAACACACCAAAAACAGAAGATCAATTGTTGAATAAAAACAAGGAGAAAAATGAGAGTCACGACAAAAAAAGTGCTGGAGGAACTCAGCAGGTCAGGCAGCATCTCTGGAGGGAATGACATAGAAAACAGGTGCAGAAGTAGGCCATTCGGCCCTTCGAGCCAGCCCCGCCATTCAATATGATCATGGATGATCATCCAAAATCAGTACCCCGTTCCTGCTTTCTCCCTATACCGCTTGATTCCGTTAGCCCTAAGAGCTTTATCCAGCTCATATGACTCTTCTTTAGACTCCAGACTAGAGTCAGAAGGGTCCCGACCTGTCTAATCCCTCCACAGATGCTGCCTGGCCTGCTGAGTTCCTCTATTATGTTTTTTTGCTTAAGATTCCAGCTACGATTTCTTGTATCCAAATGAGAGCGACCATTACGATCAAATTGACAACATGGAAAGCAAGTATGTAAGTGCTGCTACCAAAATCAGATCACACAAAACTGTTGTGGCATCCATCGTGAAATAAATCATGAAAGATGGACTCAATGTTGTGATATGTTTACAAGCAACCTCAGAATAAAGATTTTGTGTCTGAAATAGAAAATAAATCAACAAGCACTGCAGGCAAGATGCTGAAATAGGAAACACCAGCTCTTAAATCCACCAAGAACTTCCTAGAACTGACATTCATGTTATGGTAATCATTACAGAGAGATGGTGTTATTAGGTGTCTAACCTTAAAACAGACATAGTGCAAAATGCAGACAGAATGCTTAAACTTAGTCTTTTCTGTAGAAAGACTGGATGACTTACATATTAGTTTGTATATTTTATGGATATGCTTTACAATTATGAAATATTATAGCGAGACACTCGTTTGAGAACAAAGTGATCTTTATTGGCAGATACAGAGTCAGACACTCGCGTGCTGAGCGTGAGCACTCAGAGTCCTTGCAGTTGCAGTTGGGCACACCCGTGACTCATGACGTCATCTTTGCGCCAAACGTAGTCACGTGCCCGTTCCAGTTCTACTAACGAGGTTTCGATCTATCACTGGCTTAACCACCAGATGGCGCCACAGTATGGCCTTTTAAAAAGTGTAATTCAATCCCATTCCAGACAGATAGATATTAAGGGCCTATCCCACTTACCCGATTTTTTCTGCGACTGCCGACACCCATCATAGTCGCAAGCAGGTTGCCGAAAATTATCAACATGTTAAAAATCCAGCGGCGACCAGGAAAAGATACAAATCTTTGGGCGACTAGTCATGCCCATACAGGCATCACCCCGTGAGTAGTCTTCCAAACAGTCGTACCTTTTTCTTGTAGCTGCTGGATTTTCAACATGTTGAAAATTTTCGGCGACCTGCTGCGACTATGACAGGTGCCGGCAGTCGCCGAATAAAACTGCGTAAGTGGGACAGGCCCTTTTTACAATACAATTAGACCATAAGATGATAGGTCAAAGGTCAAAGGTTATTTATTAGTCACATACACCTAGGTGTAGTGAAATGCTTCTTGCCAGTGCAGCACATAAAGAAAGAATACAGACATAACATTAATAAGAGGTTTAAACATAAAGAACATCCCCCCACAATGGCTCCCACCATGAAGGAAGGCACAAAGTCCAGTCCCCAACCCCAGTTCACCCATAGTCGGGCCCATTGAGGCCTCCCCAGTTGCCTCTACGGAGGCCCGATGTTCCTGGCCGTTCTCGCCGGGTGATGTTGCTCCGGCGTCAGGAGAATCCTCGCAGCGGCCTGGGAACCCTGGAATGGCCGCTTCCGTACTGGAGGCCGCGGCTTCCGAAGCCAACAAGGCCGCGCCGGTTGGAGCTCCACAACTGGCGATCTCATCTAGAGATCCCAGGCTCCCGGTGTACAGTTCGGCGCCGCCGCCCGCAGCTGGCCGCTCCTCAAACCCGCAGCTCCGCGATGTTTTACTCGGCGGTCTTCAGCTCACCGGAGCTCCAGCGCGGCGACCCAGGCAAGGCATCGCCCGCTCCACGATAGCGCTCTAGCGCTGTGCCGCTGCCGAAGCCGTGGTTCTGGGCAGTGCCCGACAGGAAACGCCGCTCCAGGCCCGCTGGTAGGCCGCGAGGACGGGTCGAAGCTGCAGCCCGGAGAAAAGCTGCCTCTCCGACCAGGTAGGGACCCTGAAAGGTAGTTTCCCCCTCCCCCCCCCCCCACCCCCCACATAAAAAAGTATAGAACTCCAGAAACAAAAACACTTTAACTAACTAAAAATAAAAAAAAGATGAAAAGACAGACAGCTGCAGGCTGGGCAGCCGCGCACAGGTCAGCGCCCCCAGTTTGGATTGATATAGGAG
This sequence comes from Amblyraja radiata, assembly GCF_010909765.2. Taxonomy (NCBI): domain Eukaryota; kingdom Metazoa; phylum Chordata; class Chondrichthyes; order Rajiformes; family Rajidae; genus Amblyraja; species Amblyraja radiata. The sequence goes on from NC_045979.1 coordinate 19,313,000, forward strand.
CAGAATTAGGCTATTTGGCTCCTCAAGTCTGCTCCGCCATTTGATCGTGACTGACCTATTTATTCCACCCAACCCATTCCCTGCCTTTTCCCTGTAACCTTGCTAATCAAGAACCTGTCAATCTCTGCTTTAAAAATACCTTATATATATTGTAGAAATTCCAAGGTATTGTAAAAAATATATCGTTAAAAAGTTTGCAGAAAAGCACGAGGAAACATTGAAAGCTAAGATGCATATGAATAAGATTATGACCGATAAGCAGCTAAGTGAAGAATTAACAATGCAGCTACATTATTTGTATCTTTAAATTATTTTAATTAGTCATAGTCATACAGTGTGGAAACAGGCCCTTCGGCCCAACTTGCCCACATCAACCAACATGACCCATCTAAGCTGGTCCCACCAGCCTGTATTTGGTCCATATCCCTCTAAACCAATCCTATCCATAAGTTTCTTAAACGTTGTGATAGTACCTGCCTCAACTACCTCATCCAGCAGCTCGTTCCAATTCTTGGACTGAATTCCTGAATCTTTGGATTAAATCAACTGACTGTCATAAGTGTTACTGGAAGGTTATTGCTTGACTAGTGGGTTATGTACAATTACATCAAGTTCTTTGCGTGTAGAATGCAAAAGTGGGATAACATAAAACTAATGAACAGGTGATCGGTGGATGGCATGGACTCGGTGGGCCGAAGGGCCTGTTTCTATGCGGTATGTCTAAAACTAGAAAACTAAAACTATATCTGACCCACTCTTCAAAGCACTCACCTCCCAGAAACTATTATTTCTGACATTCAGTTGAGTTACTCCTCCTGCTTTCTTTGATTGTGGTGCTGCAGAGGGATGTTGTGCTAAACCCTAGTGCAGTGGGACCATGAATGGAACTAGAGGCACTATTTTTAGTCATGATTATTCAAGGACACTGGTGAACAAAGACCTTTTTGCTAATCTGCACGCCTAATCTCACACTCCAGTCCAATAATCGTTCCTGCCAGATTTTCAGATGAGGCACTTTATTTGCAAATATGTACATTTGTTATTCCTATTTTGGCATGCGGCTGGAGATTTGGAATGGGGGAGGGGAAGCTCAACGCTAAATTGAGAAAATGTGTTAACAGTTATTTTGAAATCCAGAAGCAATGTGATGATAATGTATATTTGTGGTCCCTAGTTGCAATCATCATTTGACAATGTATCAGCATTCAGATCAAGCAATCCATAATCTGAGCAACACTGTAATTGTTTACCGACCACAATTTCCCAGCAGTGTCGCATTTATCTTTTTTTAAAAAATGATTTTACTTATGAAATATATACAAAGTAGATTTGAATATATAAATATCAGGCCATATCATAGGAAAGCAATTAATAAGTGAAGAAAGACACAAAATTCTGAAGTAACTCAGCAGACCAGGTATCTTCTCTGGAGAAAAAGGAATAGGTGACATTTCGGTTTGAGACCCTTCTTCAGATCGTCTGGGTTAAAACATCAGAAGAAGGGTCTCAACCTGAAACGTCGCCTATTCCCTTTCTCCAGAGTTGCTGCCGGACCCGCTGAAATACTCAAGCATTTTTGTTGTAAATCAGCATCTTCAGTTCCTTCCTACTCGTATATAACTAGGTTCCATTTCCTGCACACAATATTCATGGTTCACAATTCCACATAACTGTCTACCATTTAATTTTATCTAATTTAGTTTTAATGTTTAACTACAATTTACAGGAACAATTATAAACCTTAAACATTGACAACTAATATATGTCGTTTTCATGTAGATTAACTGCTGCTAGTTACCAGGAAAGGCAAAACCAGTTTTGGAGAAATTATTCGCTTATGTAAATCCACCTTTTGCAATTCACCCAAACTTCCTGCAGCATAGTAAATGGCAATGATACTGACTAAAACTACACACGTATCTTGTACATCAATAACTTTATATTCACTCAGAGATGACTGCTTCCCAAAACCAAACACCTTGCACTACATCAGTGTAATTATATATCTGTATTGAAAATAAACAAGTCAAAACAAAAATAAAATGAGATTTATTTTTCAACAAATCATAACCATATCTATTTTTAAATGAAACTTAACTTACTCGAGTATAACAGCTTGATTAACACGGACAGAAATTCTGACCTTCTGAATAGAAATGGAGATAATAACTGGATATGTGGATGAATTTGAATATTACTAGTCAAGCCTAATAATTACTCTCTGACTTTGTCTTGCTTAAAACTTTCATATATAATGTAACATGAGAGATGAGCAACAGTGTGCATATCACATAACTTAGAGGTATCAATGAGTGATTAGGGTCAACTTTCCAATACAATACATGAACATTCGCTCTTATATTTCTGATATTTCCTTCACTATATTTATGGATGGTAACTTTCTGCAATCACATGTGATGCAGTCTCTGATATTATGAGGCCATTTATTTGGCATTTAAAAAAAAGTTACAGGCTTTTGCTTTTGTCAATCCTTGGTTTATCATGACCATGCAGTCATTACTGAAGAATCTCCCAATGTTAAACAAGCGCTCAATAGTAAACTGGCAAAAATAAGTCACAGCAAAGAAACACATGGATATTTGCAATAACATGCTCGACGTGTGTGTGTGTGTGTGTGTATATATAGACTATATATATATATACAATACCATTTATTGTCATTTGAGCCTCAGTGAGGCTCAAACGAAATTCCGTTTCCACAGCCATACAAACAAAGACAATTTCCTACAGACATACACACAATTTGATTCACACAAACATCCATCACAGTGAACCCACTGTGATGGAAGGCAAAGTATTTTCTCTTCCCTGTTCTCCATTTCTCTCCTGATATCCAAGCCCCAGGCGGGCGATGCTAAGTCCCACGGCCATTTTAGGCCGTGCCGGGCTATTTACGGCCCCGCTCCCGGTCTAAAAGTCACAATGTTGGAGCCCCCGGCGGGCGCTGGAATGTCCCACGGCCATGAAGCCGTGCCGGGCGATGTACGTCCCCGCTCCGGGTCGTTCCAACCCCACGACACGGGCTGGAGAAGTCACGTTGCGGGAGCTCCGGGAAGCGGTCTCTCCCCCCGGACCCGCGAGCTCCCGATGTCCCAGTCCACCAGACCTGCGGCTGCGTTGCTGGAGCCTCCGAGCCCCAGGAGTCGAGTCGCAGCAGCGAGTCACCACCGCTCCCCACGCTCCGAGGCCGGCCAGCCCCACGATGGTGAGTAGTCCGCAGCTCCGCAGTCTCCCGAGCCCCCGGGTCGTTCAGGTTGGAGGCCGCTCCGCGGTGCTAGGCCCCAACGACAACGGAGACCCGACAGGGAAAAGGTCGGGTCTCCCGGACAGGGAAGAGATTTTAAACAGTTTCCCCCACCCCCCCCCCCCCCCCCCCGCCCCCCACATATACACATTTAAAACCAGTATTAAAAAAACACCAACACTACATTTAACTAGACAAAAAATAAATTAAAGACAGGCAGGCTGTAGGGGCCGCTGCAACGGGTGAGTCGCGCCGCCAGATATATATATATATATATATATATATATAGGTTCACTTAAATAAATTCTTAAAATCTCTCTTAACTGTTACTAAATTAATAAAATACTAAACCTTAGCTTTGTTTCAAACAACTCACCAAAACATGTATTTATATAACTGAAAAGGAAATGGAGGAAAGAGCTAACATAAATTTAAGTGCCCATAATTTCTATACTGGCAACTAATTTTTCAGCAAATCGGAAAGTGCTTCAATAACTCAGTAGTTCAGGCAGCATCTGTGGAGGAAATGGATAGGGATCGGGTTGAGATCCTTCCTCAGACTGGTCGTAGGAGGTGGTGGGGTATATTTGGAAATCAACTATACATACTAACTATACAAAGTTAAAGACATACAGTGACTTGCAAAAGTATTCATACCCCTTGCACTTTTCCACATTTTGTCACGTTACAACCACAAACGTAAATGTATTTTATTGGGATTTTATGTGATAGACCAACACAAAGTGGCGCATAATTGTGAAGTGGAAGGAAAATGATACATGGTTTTCAAATTTTTTTACAAATAAAAAACTGAAGTGTGGCGTGCAAAAGTATTCGGCCCCCTTTACTCTGTTACCGCTAAATAAAATCCAGTGCAACCAATTGCCTTCAGAAGTCACCTAATTAGTAAATAGAGTCCACTTGTGTGTAATCTAATCTCAGTATAAATACAGCTGTTCTGTGAAGGCCTCAGAGGTTTGTTAGAGAACATTAGTGAACAAACAGCATCATGAAGCCCAAGGAACACACCAGACAGGTCAGGGATAAAGTTGTGGAGAAGTTTAAAGCAGGGTTAGGTTATAAAAAAATATCCCAAGCTTTGAACATCTCACGGAGCACAGTTCAATCCATCATCCGAAAATGGAAAGAGTATGGCACAACTGCTAACCTACCAAGACATGGCCGTCCACCTAAACTGACAGGCCGGGCAAGGAGAGCATTGATCAGAGAAGCAGCCAAGAGGCCCATGGTAACTCTGGAGGAGCTGCAGAGATCCACAGCTCAGGTGGGAGAATCTGTCCACAGGACAACTATTAGTCGTGCACTCCACAAATCGGGCCTTTATGGAAGAGTGGTAAGAAGAAAGCCATTGTTGGAAAAAAAGCCATAAGAAGTACCGCTTGCAGTTTGCCACAAGCCATGTGGGGGACACAGCAAACATGTGGAGGAAGGTGCTCTGATCAGATGAGATCAAAATTGAAGTTTTTGGCCTAAATGCAAAACGCTATGTGTGGCGGAAAACTAACACTGCACATCACCCTGAACACACCATCCCCACTGTGAAACATGGTGGTGGCAGCATCATGCTGTGGGGATGCTTTTCTTCAGCAGGGACAGGGAAGCTGGTCAGAGTTGCTGGGAAGATGGATGGAGCCAAATACAGGGCAATCTTGGAAGAAAACCTGTTAAGAGTCTGCAAAAGACTTGAGACTGGGGCGGAGGTTCACCTTCCAGCAGGACAACGACCCTAAACATACAGCCAGAGCTACAATGGAATGGTTTAGATCAAAGCATATTCATGTGTTAGAATGGCCCAGTCAAAGTCCAGACCTAAATCCAATTGAGAATCTCTGGCAAGACTTGAAAATTGCTGTTAACAGACGCTCTCCATCCAATCTGACTGAGCTTGAGCTATTTTGCAAAGAAGAATGGGCAAAAATTTCAGTCTCTAGATGTGCAAAGCTGGTAGAGACATACCCCAAATGACTTGCAGCTGTAATTGCAGCGAAAGGTGGTTCTACAAAGTATTGACTCAGGGGGGCTGAATACTTTTGCACGCCACACTTTTCAGTTTTTTATTTGTAAAAAAATTTGAAAACCATGTATCATTTTCCTTCCACTTCACAATTATGCACCACTTTGTGTTGGTCTATCACATAAAATCCCAATAAAATACATTTACGTTTGTGTTTGTAACGTGACAAAATGTGGAAAAGTTCAAGGGGAATACTTTTGCAAGTCACTGTAAGTATAAAGGCACTGAATGACCTGAAAGTGGTTGAAGTGTAAACCCCCTGTCCCACTTACGTGTCCTTGGTACGCTAATTACGCGACCTCGTGGTCGCGTTGAGCAGCGACTGTCTCGCGAAGGTCACGCGAGACTTCATTCGACCGCACAGCCGTCTGGAGCGCGTGACATCATTTGAAGATGCACTCAAAATGCTGGAGTAACTCAGCGGGACCGGCAGCATCTCTGGAGAGAAGGAATGGGTGATGTTTCGAGTTACTCCAGCATTTTGTGTCTATCTTCAATTTTCTTGGAGTAGAAGTGGGGGCGGATCCGGACTACAATGGCCGTGAGCCCCAGTCCGAGTTTGGCAATCGTTTGCCTGCTTCTGCTGCTGTTGGAGGCGAGACGTTGCGTCGCGCCAGGGTCTTGGGCCTGTCCCAGTTTGGCCGTCAGTTCCGCGACAGGCCGTTGGCACGCGAAGATTTCATTCGCTACAAAAGTTTCGGAGCCCTGCGCGATGTCGCGCACAACTACATACCCCTCTGCGCTTCTCAGTGGGACCAGCCCCGCGCGGCAATACGATGCCCGTGTGACTCACGCGACCACGAGGTCGCGTAATTTGCATGCCAAGGACTCGTAAGTGGGTCAGGCCCTAAAGTTTCTCCTGCTGTGGTTAGTCTAGTATTTAGTTGGTTTTAATGCAGCATTGTTTAATTCTGTGGACTGGACTTCGGACTTTTTCTTTGTAAACGACACCAAAATATGGCAACTGTGCATTTGTGGGTTGAGCAAAAGAATTTCACTGTGCCGTGCATACATGACAATAAAGAACCATTGAGCCTTGTTCCGAGGAAGCACCTTGCTCCTGAAGCACAAACCATTATGCTGGATGTCTATAGCATTTTCCATTTTTAAACTGAAGACTCACTGTCTATGGAAGGAAACTGGAAAAGAAAAGCTGCAGATAATGGCTATCAGTAGGAGTAACAAAATTACAGTTCTGGGAAATTTTAATTGCCTATTCATTACAAAGGACTGGTTGAAAATAGAGAAAAAGCATGGAAAAACAAAAATATGTTCTGAATACATCATTCAGAAATATTTAATTGAAAAAACATTGAATTATGCTAACATTATCGAAACAAGGAAGAAGGTCAAGTTGTCCTGATCTGAGATGCAAATAAAAAGAGGATGAATGCAAAAACAAGAGCACCAAATTGAGTAGATTTCATTAAAAAAAATAGGAATAACGCATGAGGTGGGGTGGAAAAAAAAATTTGGAACACAGGAATGTATATAAAATTATGAGAGGCATACATGGGGTGGGAGATTGCAACCTTCACGTGGTCTGCCCTGTTTCGACGAATGCAATCAACCTGGTGTGCACAATCAAGGAAGATCAAATAGAACAAGTTGTCCTACAACTTTAAGCTGTGCACACCATACGCAAGAAAAAGAAGAGGCATAGATAAGATACACATAACATAGAACAATACAGCACAGGAAAGGGCCCTTTGGCCCACAATGTCTGTGCCGAAAATGATGCCTAACAAAATGATCTCATCTGCCTGCACATGATCCATATCCCTTTATTCCTTGCATTTCCATATGCCTTGCTAAAAGCCTCTTAAACGTCACTATCGTGTCCGTCTCCACCACCACCGCTGACAATGAGTTCCAGGTCCCCACCACCCACTATGTAAAAAAAAAACTTGCCCTGCACATCTTCATTACAGTTCCCCCTCTCACCTTATAGCTATGCTCTCTGTTGGAAGGTAGACAGAACATGGGTGGAAATGTCCAACACAAGAGAGCATGGAGGGTTTTAGCATTGAGAATTGGTATTATTGGATGACAAAATATTAGTTTATCGTAGAAAGGTACAGTGCAGAAACAGGGTGTTCAGTCCAGAAACAGGGTGTTCAGTCCAGCAAGTCCACACTGACCATCAACTATCCGTTATCTGTTACAGATTAAGCCAATACTTTATTCACCCCACGTTCTCTTCAACTCCCCCCACCCCCCAGTTCAACTACCCACATACAGACTATAGAAAATTTACAACATCCAATTAACCTCCCAACCCATATGCCACTGGGACATGGGAAGAAACCAGAGTGCATGGAAGAAACTTACACAATCACATGGGGATCGGGCTAACTCCACACAGACAGGATCCAAGGTCAGGATTGAACACAGGTCTTTGGCGTCATGAGTCAAGAGTCAAGTCAAGTCAAGAGCGTTTTATTGTCATATATCCCGGATGGGACAATGACATTCTTACTTGTTGCAGCACAACAGAATGTGTGAGTTTATAAACATAGTACATAACTGGGGAAGAGAAAAAAAGAAAAAGTTCAATAAATAATAAATATTGTACAATAATAATATAGTATTTTGCAGTTCAGAGCTCAGAGCTTATTCGTTGTTGTGTTTAATAGTCTGATGGCTGTAGGGAAGCTGTTCCTGAACCTGGACATGACAGTTTTCAGGCTCCTGTACCTTCTTCCTGATGATAATGGTGAGTTAAATGTGTAGCCAGGATGGTGTGGGTCCTTGATGATTTTGGCTGCCTTTTTGAGGCAGTGACTACGATAGATTCCGTCGAGGGTGGGGAGGTCAAAGCCGGTGATGGACTGGGCAGTGGTCACAACTTTTTGTAGTCTTTTTCACTCCTGGAAGTAAAAGTTGCCGAACCAGACCATGATGCAACCAGTCAGAATGCTCTCTACCGTGCACATGTAGAAGTTTAGGAGAATCCTCTTCGACATGCCGAATCTCCGTAATCTTCTGGAAGCAGTGGCAGTAATCCATAATCATGAGGCAGCGGCTCTACTAGCTATGCCATTACTTTGTTCACAGTTATCAGTAGAGTCTGTCATTAACAATAGAAGTCAGCTTTTTCAACTGTATAAGGAGAATAACAAGTCAAGTCAAGTCAAGTTTATTCGTCACATACACATACGAGATGTGCAGTGAAATGAAAAGTGGCAATGCTCGCAGACTTTGTGCAAAAAGACAAACAAACAAACATAATATCGGGCTGCTTTTATTGTAGCAGGAATCTTTTGCTATCTGACATAAGTTAGACGACATTGCAGTAGGTTTTACATGGAGGTTGCTGAAAGTGCTAGCTGATTGTGGTGCAGCAGCAAAACTGGGCATCTGGGACCTAACTGAACAGAGGGAAATCAAATGTGATATTCCCTGAACCAATCAGTTAGAAGGCTTGTACAATAAACAGCACAAAGGTTGAGAAGAAATTATAAATTAGAGTAAGCAAATTCCATCAGTCACAGAAAGAAAAGTAAAGATTTAATTGTGAGAGAAAAATATCAAAAGGATTTTTATAAATGTTTCCATGTAATTCTTGAAAGAGCACAACACAGCACCAGAGAAACTGAAAGGCAGTAAATTAACTCAGAGGTTGGTGGTATATGGAATGAACTGCCAGAGGAGGTAGTTGAGGCAGGTGCTATAACAGTTAATAGACACCTGATAGGTACATGGATATGGAATGTTTAAAATGATATTGACAAAATGTAGGCAAATGGGGTTAGCTTAGAATGGGGCATCATGGCTGGCATGGATGAGTTGGACTGAAGGACCTGTTTGCGTGCTATGATTCTAAATAACACTTATCATGGAACAATTATGCTGAGTTAAAGTGAAGACATAATAATTCTTGGCAAGTTTTGATTTACATTTTGTGGATATATAATCTAATCAATTTCAGTATACAGCAAGCAGGTTGATGTGGTTTTCACAAAGAATGTAAGGGCATAAATAGATCACCATGCATACCATGCCAGACATGGTTGACCTGCCACCTCAACTCATCTTCTATGCCAGTTTCATAGTTCACGATAGGAAGGCAGATTGAAAATCCAGTAAACTATTGGACATTTAACTTATGGAAAAAATGGGAGAAATGTACGGGAATCACACTCATAAATTTATGAGTTTTTTGGGATGTGATGATCGAGACGACCTCAAGGAACTAGAAGATTTTGATTTCAATTTCTGAAAGGTGCATAATAAAATCCACATACAAAGTTCCTTTTTTGTTGGTGACCGCTTCGCCGAACACCTCTGCTCGGTTCGCAATAACCAAACTCATCTCCCGGTGGCTCAGCACTTCAACTCCCTCTCCATTCCAAATCCGACCTTTCTCCCATGGGCCTCCTCCATGGCCAGAGTGAGGACCACTGTAAATTGGAGGAGCAGCAACCTCATATTTCGCTTGCACCCCAGCGGTATGAACATCGACTTCTCTAATTTCAGGTAGTCCCTACTTTCTCCTCCCCTTCTCAGCTCTCCCTCAGCCCACTGACTCCACCTCTCCCTTTCTTCTTCCTGCCCCCCCCCCCCTCCCACCCACCCTCACATCAGTCTGAAGAAGGGTTTCGAGCCGAAACGTTGCCTATTTCCTTCACTCCAAAGATGCTGCCTCACCCATTGAATTTCTCCAGTATTTTTGTATACATACAAAGTTCCTGCTCTGAATGCAGTCCTCTTACCCAGTGTAGGGAAATCAAGAACCAGCGGGCATAGGTTTAAGATGAGAGGGAAAAGATATAATAAGAACCCGAGGGCCAACTTTTACACTCAGAGGGTGGTGGGTATTTGGAATGAGCTACCAGATGAAGTAGTTGAGGCAAATACTATAACATTATTTAAAAAGGCACTTGGACAAGTACATGGATAGGAAAGGTTCAAAGGGCCAATGGGACGCGTTGCTGGGGTTGGACTGAAGGGCCTGTTTCCGTGCTGTGTGGCTTTATGACCAGTTAAGAGCTCTCAGTATTGGAGCGGAAATATTAGTATGGACAGAGGAGTCCCAACTTACAGAAAATAAAGAGTTGGGATAAATGAGACATTTTCAGATTGGCATGTTGTCGTGGGATGCAACAGCTCAGCTCTGAGCCTTGATTGCTTCTAATCATTATGCATGACTTAGATGAAGGGACAGCATGTACTACAGTTACATTTAATGAAATAATTTGCATTCTTGTATGATAAAATAATAGTCTGGCATTGCTTCATAAATAGATACAGCAAAGAAACAGGCCCTTTGCCTATCGAGTGCACACTGACGTAATCCCCCCTTTTTACATTACTACCCATTAACAACTAATTCCGTACTTTATTCTCCCCACATTGGAAGAGGAGATATGGAACTGGGAGCTGTGGTTTCAAGATAAGGGATCGCCAATTAAGGTTGTGAGAGTAAATGTTGAACAAATCAATGCATTCAATTTAACCAAAGTAACTCCAACGACAACTAAAGAAAAAGCTTAGAATCAAGAGCACAGAAACAGGCCCATTAGCTCAACACCCATGAAGACCTCGAAATCTTTCCTATCCATGTACATCGTAAACCTCCTCTGGAAGCTTGTTCCATTTATCTACCACCCTCTTAGTGAAGATGTTGCCCCTCAGGTTCCCATTAAATCTTTCCACTATTACCTTAAACTTATGCCCTCGGGTTCTCGATTCCCCTACCGCAGGTAAAAGACTCTGTGCATTCATCCTATCTATTCCCCGCATGATTTTATTCACCTGGTAAAGATCGTCCCTCAGCCTTCTGCACTCCAAGAAATAAAGTCCAAACTTGCCCAACTTCACCCTATAGTTCGGGCCATCGAGTCCTGGCAACATCCTTGTAAATCAGTTACTAGATTCAGGTCCTACACTTTTTCAAGCTTAATGACATGGTATTGTGAAAATTTATATTGATTGACAAAAATGGGATACTTTTAAAACTCATGTTCATAAGTTATAGGAGCAGAATTAGACCAATCAGCCCATCAAGTCTACCCCACCATTCAATCATGGCTGATCTATCTTTCCCTCTCAACCCCATTCTCCAGCCTTCTCCCCATAACCCCTGACACTCTTACTAATCAAGAATCTGTTAATCTCCACCTTAAAAATATCCATTGACTTAGCTCCCCACAACTGTGTGTGGCAATGAATTCCACAGATTTGCCACTCTCTGACTAAAGAAATTCCTCCTCATCTCATTTCTGAATGTAATCATTTTATTCTGAGGCCATGGCCTCTGGTCCTAGACTCTCCTGCTAGTGGAAACATCCTCTCCACATTCATACTATCCAGGCCTTTCACTATTAGGTAAGTTGCAATGAGGTTCCCCCCCCCAATCCTAAACTCCAGCGAGTACAGCTCCAGTGCCGTCAAATGCTCATCATATCTTACCCCATTCATTCCTGGAATCATTCTCGTAAACCTCCACAAGACCCTCTCCAATGCCAGCATATCCTTCCTCAGATATGGGAGCCCAAAACTGCTCACAATACTGCAAATGCAGAATGACCAGTGCCATACAAAGCCTCAACATGACATCCCTCTCGAAATAAATGCTAGCTTGTACTATTATAAATACTAACTTGTATTTGTGACGGTACACCTCAGAGAAAAAGGAAAAAGGAAAAAGCACTTTTAAAGTCTAGCAAATTATTAGGTAAAGTAAGAATACAAAAGGAAATGTAAGATCAATTGGAGAAAAGATGGGGTGAATTATTTTTAAATGAAGTAACACAACAGATGGTCTGTAAGTGGAGTCACTGCCATCCACTGTCTAGCAATGAAGATAAAGTGAATACCTTTGAACAAATACAATGCTGTTTGATAGCAACCTGGCAAAAAGTATTACCCAATTATTTTGCAATCCGAAAGCTACAGGAATAATAAGATTTGTTTCAATCTAGCTAAAATAGCAAGAGGAAAGGAGAATGCTAAATTTAGTTGGATAATTGATAAAATTAACCAAAATGGTACTCGGGCTTAAAAAGTTATGTTATAAAATTAACTTTCCTGGTAATTCTATCAGCATAAAAGGGTGCGAGTTAACCTAATCGAGGAGATTCATATGTTCATAAGTTTTTGGAACAGATTATGGCCTTCTGGTCCATCAAGTCTACTCTGCCATTCAATCTTGGCTAATCTATCTTTCCCTCAACCCCATTCTCCCGCTTTCTCCTCATAACCCCGATCCCGCTTTCTCCTCATAACCCCGAACACCCATACTAATCAAGAATGGATAAAGAAATTCCTCTTCATCTCCTTTCTAAAGGTACGTCCTTTTATTCTGAGGCTATGGCCTCTGGTCCTGCAGTCTCCCACCGGTGGAAACATCCTCTCCACATTCATTCTATCCAGGCCTTTCACTATTCACTCTATCCTGGCTTTTTACAATGAGGTTCCCCCCACATCCTCCTAAAAGATTTGACTGTACTGACACTGAAACTGATTTGATGGATGGTAGGTTCAAAGGCCAAGATTGACATCATTTAGTTTAGTTTAGAGATACAGCGTGGAAACAGGCCCTTCGGCCCAGAGTCTGTGCCGACAAGTGATTCCCATACACTAATACTATCCTACAGACTACGGACAATTTACAATTTTACTGAAGACAATTAACTAACAAATCCGTACGTCTTTGGTGTGGGAGCACGCTGAGAAAACCCAAGTGGTCACAGGGAGATCGTACAAACTACATGGACAGGATCGAACCCGGATCTCTGGCATTGTAAGGCAGCAGGTCTACTGCTGTGCCATTGCACCGCCCCAGGGGTTGACTTTGAAGGTTGATTGTGGGAGGCTGCATGTAGGTAGAGATAGTGAAGGTTCAGGGCCAGCATGTTCCTGTTAGAGCAACGATGGCAGGAGCAAAGAACCCTGGATGCCGAGAAACAGTGAAACTTGTCAAGAAGTAAAAGGAGGCATATGTCAGATATAGGCAGCTAGGATTGAGCAAATCCCTGAGGGGTTGAAGAGGTATCAAAGTACTTTTAAGAGAAAAACCAGGAGGCAAAAAGAGAACGTGAGATAGCTTTAACAAATAAGATCCATGTTCTCCAGTGATACTCAGCACTTATAGTGTCTTTTTTTTGTAAACCAGTATCTGCAGTTCCTTGTGTTTCCAAGATCAAGGAGGTTTTTGTTAGGGTAAAGTTCCAAGGATCACTGATTAGGTATGGATAAAATGGCATTGTGGCATTATATGGTGGACTGCAGATCACTGAAGGATCTACTCCTGTTCATATCATCCAGTTTAATGTCACAGCCAAGAAATACAAAGGCAAGGCAGGATTACATTGCACAGCCAGAGCAGCATATGCGTTCCTCATTACAGAAAGAAACAAGAAAAATTCTATGTGCCATTGTTTCAATAATCTTTGGTGCAACTAAGAACCGCCAGCTGGTTGATCAAATGTTAGTTGATTTATGCCTAGAAATTGCATTTGGGATCTTCCAGCATCATGCAATGTGTGCATTACAAGTGGTTCTTCTATCCACTGATGCAGGTCAAATAGCCATGCATCACAGCCATCCTCTTCAGGGCTCCAGCCAAGATGCTGTCAGCATAAATGAAGTAGAAACGATCCAATGCCATTTTTACTCAGCTATTGTTCAATTTATGTGGGATGAAGGCTGTAACACTGGGCACTCGATGTTCTATTCCATTGTCTCTAACTTGCAAACAGGAGAGCACTAACTGCCATCCCAAAAATGTGGATCACAATCTACCACGAGGTAGAGAATTGATTTACAGCCATATAAACGTGCATACCATTGCATGAGTGAACTCATGGTGTAAGATGATGAATGAATGAAATGAACTTTTTGAAATTAACTGAAAAAAAGGCACTTAAGAAACCAAAGATAGAGGTTAGAGAGTCAGAGTGGAATGAAGGATTAGAGAGACAGACATTTAGAAAGATAGAGTAACCCTTGCAAACTGAATAAAGATGTGCTGTAGAACTGGTAGACAGGGTGGCGCAAAAGATGCTTGGCACGCTTGCCTTCATTGTTGAGTATTGTTTAAAAGTTTGTTTTTGGAGGTCTTTATTTTTTTTATGTGGGGGGAGGGGGAAACCGTTTCTCTTAGTCACTTCCTGGTCAAGGATGCGTCTATCCTCCGAGCTGCATCTTAACCCCCCTCCTCGCGGCCTACCATCTGGATAGGCGTGGCCTTTCCTGCTGGAGACCGGCCAGAGCTTCGGCTTCAGCAGCGGCACAGCAACGGATTCCGCAGAGCACGCGGAGCGAGCGATGCCTTGCCGGGAATCGCCGTGTTGGAGCTCCGGAGTGTTGTGATTGCCGACTTCACCAGCGTGGAGCTGTGGTCCGTGGAGCTTCCAGCCACGGGCGGCGGGAGCTTCCAGCCGCTGGCGGCGCTGACTTTTCCATCACGAAGCCTGGGATCTCTCGTCGAGGTCGCCAGCGTTGAATCTCCGCGCAGCTCGGCCTGTGGACTTCGGAAGCCGCTGTCTCCGATAGGAAGCGGCCAATTCGGAGGCTCCAGGCCGCTGAGAGAGTTCTTCGGTTCGAGGGCCTGAAAACATCGGACCGCCATAGAGGCGACTGCGGAGACCTCAATAGTCCCCGACCACGTGCGAACAGAGCAAGAGACTGAACTTTGGTGCCTTCCCTCAGTGGGAAACGCTGATTCTGCTATGGGGGGATGTTATTTATGTTTTATGTTAAATTCTAAAGTGTGGTGTTTATCTTATTTGTGTATGGTGTATGTGATAATTGGTGTATGTGACAATAACTGTCCTTTGTCCTTTGAATACAGGAGTTGGGAGGTCATGTACAAGACAAGAGGTGCAAAAATAAATGCAAGGTTACTGGGGCTGGAGGGCGAGTTATAAGGAGAGACTGGGACTGTAGAACTTTATAAAATCATGAGGTGCACACACAAGGTGAATAGCTATTCTTTTCCCCAGGATAGAGGCGTCTATAACTAGAGAGCATATATAAGGTGAGAAGTGAAAGACTTAAAAGGGAACCGAGTGGCATATTTTTCACACAGACAGGGGTGCTTAAGTGGAACGAGCTGCACGAGGAAGAAGTAGAGGCGAGTACAATTACAGCATTTAAAAGATACTTGGAAATATTTGGAAGGATATGGTCTAGAGAAGCAGGCACGTGAGACTAGCTCTATTCAGCAACTTGGTCGGCCTGAACAAGTTGCGCTAAAGGGCCTGTTACAATGCTGTGTATTTCTATGACTCTGACAACGCTGAAGTGATTGAGACCACGAATGGAAGAATATCAGAAGAAGTAGTTTGAAAAACATTGCCGATACAAAATAAAGTCTTCATGCTGTGGGATATGACCAGCTTCTCATGTGTTGCGCGATCAGTTGTAGTGCGTAACAGGCTGTCGTTAATTATCCTGGCACACAACTTGGCGAAACAATGGTGGAAACTGACTCAGTGTGAACTACTGTCAAAGTTTGTGAGAATCAGATGGAGCATCATTTTCTAAGTCAGTAAGTTACAGTGAGGTTCTATGGTTGTCTATTGTACTGATGCGCTACAACGTTGAGAACTATATTCTGCACTTTCTATCTTTCCCTTCGCTCCTTCCATTGTACTTGATGGTATTTATGCACAGTATTATCTGTTCCAAAAGCAAAACAGAGCTTTTCACTGTACCTCAGCACATGTGACAATAATAAACCTAAGCTTAAACCTAAACCCATTGTAAAGCACAAGAGGCAACATTGATTTTCAGAGAGGAAACTGCAGGCCTGAGGGTGAAGTGATTGTGATGGAGCTGGGGGCATGGGGGTGGGAGTGTGAAGGAGGGGGGGGGGAGTATAAAAGGAATGGAAGATGGTGATTAAAAGTGCGAAGCTCTGGGGAACCAGGAGTCAAGACACCTAGTTAGTGAGAACCATTCATCGTCATCTTAGTGAGTTTATACCTGGGCACTGCAAATTCTTGTATTGTCATGCATGGACTTTCAGTTTAGGTTAGTGTAGAGATTCAGAGCAGAAACAGGCCTTTGGTCCAATGAGTTCGCGCTGACCAGCGATCTCCGTACACTCGTACAATCCTACACAAAGGGATAATTCACAATTTTTACTGAAGCCAAATTTACCAACAAACCTCTTCGTCTTTGGAGTGTGATATGTGACTGGAGCACCTGGGAAAAACCCACAGTCACGGGGAGCATGTACAAAATCCATACAGACAGCACCCATAGTCAGGATCGAACCTGGGTCTCTGGCGCTAAGACAGCAACTCTACTGCTGTGCGACGTGCCGTGAAGGGGAAAAAAGGAAAATTGGGAATCTCTTTTACTTCTGATACAATTAATTATATATTACGCTCTGGCAAAAAAGGCCATTGAAGATTACCTAACTTTTAATTACAGAAATGCCCTTTATCTTTTCCTGTTCATCTATCAATAGATAGTTGTGCTTAATCAGATTCAAAGGGACAAGTGACTGATCACTACTGTTGAAGCTCCAGGCCTTGGCTAATTGCCGTTTACGAAACATTTCCCATTGACTTGAAAATGAGAATCCAGTAAATGGTTCAAAATTTCCAAGCACAAATTATAGAGGGCTGAAAGTAGAATTAAATCAAATCAAAATTTCCAAAGTTGTCAATTAAATAAAATAGATTCACTCCTTTTAAGTAGTTCAAATAACTTGTTGCTATGCGATCTAAGTGCCTTGGAGATGTGTGAATTCATTATGTAATTTCATGTACAGGCATGTGAGTGTTCATACAACTGGGGTATGGTTACTTTGGTTACTTTGATCCGTCCTCAGACTGAGAACATCTTCCAAGTGTTCCGTATCATTAAGATTGCTAAACGGCATTGGCAACGAACGTGCAAACTCCACACAGACAGCATCCAAAGTAACGATCGAACCCAGGTCTCTGGTGCGGTGAGGCAGCAGCTGCACCACTACTGCCCACTGTGTTGATTATGATCATTGTTGATTATGAACAGGGGCGACACAGTGGTGCAGCTGTAGAATTGCTACCTTATGGCACCAGAGACCTGGGTTCGATCCTGACCATGGGTACGGTCCTTAAGGAGTTTGTACATTTTCCTTGTGACCGCGTGGGTTTTCTCCAGGTGCTCCGATTCCTCCCACACTCCAAAGACATGCAGCTTTGTAGGTTAGTTGACTTTGGTAAGTTGTAAAAATAATTGTCCCTAGTGTGTACAAGTTAGTGAACAGGTGATCGCTGGTCAGCGCAGACACAGTGGGCCAAAGAGCCTGTTTCCGACTCTATCTCTAAAGTCCAAAGTAAAGTCTAATAACATGTCCAACTACACATAAAGCTGTGACAACAAGAGGAGGTCAGTGGGTGCCTACCTCAAAGTAAATGATTTACCTCCTGATCTTTCTACCAACTGCAAAGTTCAAGTAGGAAGTATGATGAAATCAGCTACATTTGGCCAGATGAGCATAGCTCTGATAACGGGTGGAGCCGGTGATGGTAGCAACAGCAACAATACATTTACAAAGAGCAGATATGTGAATAAATGTAATGATATATGAAAGGACACAAAGTGCTGGAATAACTCAGCGGGTCAGGCAGTATCTTTGCAGAACATGGATACGTGACGTTTCGGGTCCCAACCCAAAACATCACCTATCCATTTTTTTTAGAGATGCTGCCTGACCTGCTGAGTTACTTCAGTATTTGTGTCCTTTTGTGTAAACCAGAATCTGCAGTTCCTTGTCTCTACAAAGATATATGAAGTTGCAATCCAAGATACTATTGCAAGCCTTGCAGAGATCACCGTTTACTGTTACATCAAAGTGGGTCGAATATGGTTCATTTCCCCTGCCCCTTCACAACTTCCAGCTTTCTCCCCCCCAACTACAATCGGTCTCAAGAAGGGTCACAATCTGAAACATCACCAATCCATGTTCTCCAGTGAGCTGCCTGACCCACTGAGTTAGTCCAACACTTTGTGTCATACTCTTTGTAAACCTCCTTGTGCCTATGCTCCTTTTCCTGTCGACCTTGTCATTCTTTTTGCTTTTAATACAGCCATCCTTTTCTCCCCTTTGTTTTCAGTAGCTGATCTGACAATGAATTTACAATTCTCATTAAACTCTCCAATTGAGACTGCGACTCATTTCCTAAATTTGATTAGTGCCGCTTCCCCAGAGATCTCAGAAGTCCTGTACATCTCCGGCACATATATTTCCAGTGCCGTCTCATGGAAATTAAAGAGGCAAGGACAAGTGAACTGAATGATGGGTGCCGTTTATGAGATGGCTATAGTGAATTCCGTCTACCTATCGCTCATTCAGTATTTCGATTGAAATTATTTGCTCGTTAAGTGAAAAGATAATTTCATCCCCCATGTTGTAACTAAGAAACTAAAAATACACGGAAGTTATTTGAACGTGAAGTGCTTCAACAGTGCAATTCAATTAAGCAGCAGAAAATGTTAATTAAGCAATAAATTCCATTATGAGGTAGTGTTTGAAGCAATAACGGCTGACGGTGCAGGATAACAGTAGTGAAAAGCTTTTATGCCAAGTTCACTACTTTATAATGGAATTTATTACATTTACAACATTCATTTCCTAAAAGGGAGCAGGAAACATGAAGGGGGAAAAAAACTTGTTGTGATGATTATTCTGCGTAATGGTTCTGGAAACTTAGTATTTTACAGGATTAAAGATTGATCATTTTCTATCCTGAGAACCATTAAGACTTTGTAGTCACTTAAGCGATCACAACATGAAACTTATTTGATCAGAGAACCCGGTGTAATGGCATTCTGTAGATTTAGACAACAAAAAGGTGGATTTGTTTGAGAGGGTCAAGATAATGATTTGTGGTATAATGGAAGGAAGGTTGTATTTAGGAATGCAAATGAAAATAGTGTTCTAAAAGATAAATGGTAAATATGAAGCATAAACCACCAGAATTGCTCTTCTCCCTGTACAGCAGACAGTTTGAATAATACATAAACTACTAAAAACATTAGAAAAGTGCCCTGACATCTGCACTCAGAATGTTGCTGTCAGTGATTGGTTGCATGATTAGCATTTACAATAGACAATAGGTGCATGAGTAGGCCATTCGGCCCTTCGAGCCATATCCCCTGATCCGCTATCTTTAAGAGCCCTATCCAGCTCTCTCTTGAAAGTATCCAGAGAACTGGCCTCCACCACCCTCTGAGGCAGAGAATTCCACAGACTTGCAACTCTCGGTGTGAAAAAGTGTTTCCTCGACTCTGTTCTAAATGGCTTACCCCTTATCTTAAACTGTGCCCCTGGTTCTGGACTCCCCCAACATCGGGAGCATGTTTCCTGCCTCTAGCGTGTCCAAACGTTTAATAATCTTATATGTTTCAATAAGATCCCCTCATCCTTCTAAACTCCAGAGTATACAAGCCCAGCCGCTCCATTCTCGCAGCATATGACAGTCCCGCCATCCCGGGAATTAACCTTGTAAACCTACGCTGCACTCCCTCAATAGCAAGAATGTCCTTCCTCAAATTGGGGACCAAAACTGCACACAATACTCCAGGTGTGGTCGCACTAGGGCCCTATACAACTGCATAAGGACCTCTTTGCTCCTATGCTCACCTCCTCTTGTTATGGCCAACATGCCATTCGCTTTCTTCACTGCCTGCTGTACCTGCATGTTTATTTTCATTGACTGATGAACAAGGACCCCCAGATCCCGTTGTACTTCCCCTTTTCCCAACTTGACACCATTTAGATAATAATCTGCCTTCCTGTTTTTGCTACCAAAGTAGATAACCTCACATTTATTCACATTAAACTGCATCTGCCCACTCACCCAACCTGTCCAAGTCACCCTGCATTCTCATAGCATCCTCCTCACAGTTCATACTGCCACCGAGCTTTGTGTCATCTGCAAATTTGCTAATGTTACTTTGAATTTATACTTTTATATTTAAGTTCCAGTGTTAAATTTAGTAACTACAACAGATTACTTATTTGCATCAACTTTGAAGCAATCACAAAGTAAATTAAAATATGCAGATTGTATGCTACAGAGCATGGATCCCTCAAGGTTATTTGTTCAATGTCCTTTGGAGATCCTGTCTTTTGTAAGTAATGTGCCTAAGGTGAGTGAAAAAGGGAAGAGGAGAAACGGGATGAAATGAATTGAAGTGACTTGAAAGATACAGCTTTGAAAAGAAGCCCTTCAGTCCACACCAACCTGTTCACACTGGTTATCCCACTTTGGTGTCCACTCACTACACAATGCCCCCACATTGCGGTAATTTAGAAGCCAATTAATCTACAAATCCACGAGTCTTGGAATGGTGTATTTGTCATTGTGGAGTTTAATGGACAAAACTGTCATTGAAGACAATTGGGTGCAGTATTGGAAAGACCAATTTCATTGTGAATTTTGCACAGAATAGAACATTGCATTTTATTTCTTTGTGAGACAAATGATATCAA
Organism: Amblyraja radiata; assembly: GCF_010909765.2. Lineage (NCBI taxonomy): Eukaryota > Metazoa > Chordata > Chondrichthyes > Rajiformes > Rajidae > Amblyraja > Amblyraja radiata. The sequence goes on from NC_045979.1 coordinate 19,333,742, forward strand.
TGGCATACAAGCAAATGAACTGAAGAAATGAACACACATCCCAATGTTTGCTGTACCTTAAAAGTAGTCAGATTGTTTCTCAACATGCTTTGATGTAAGAGTCAGTCACACAGCATGTAAAGAGGTCATTTGGCCCAACTAGTTTGTGCTGACGAAGATGCCTTGTCTGTGCTAGTTCCATTTGCCTATATTTGCCCATATCCCTCGAAAGATTTCCTATCCATGTACTTGTCAAATAACTGAATAAGTGAACAGGTGATCGATGGTCGCCATGGATCCAGTGGGCCGATGGGTCTGCTTCCAAGCTGTTTCTTTTACCAAAAAAAACACATTTTCCTGCTGCAAAAAGCTTTGTTTACATTAAATAATTCCAAATACACCAGGACAAAGGTGTAGATCATATTGCTTTCTTGTAATTATGAAACACTTACAATTATTTTCTACTAGCATTTTACTATTAAAAGCTATAAAATGTATCAATAATCGTTTGCAGGATTGCTCGTTCTAATAATGAGTGCAATTCATTACAGCATTTAAAGAATTATTTAATTCCTTGAAGAATTCTCAGCAGTACTAAATCAGCTTTGTCCTTGATTTCTGAAGCAAAGGGCCCAAGAGATTGTCCCAGAAAAGGCCAAAGCATTTAAGTATTGCATGAGCACGACACTTCATTACGAAAAAAGCAATTAAAGCACTTTAAAAAATAAACTGCATGAAACAATTTTACTTGTCAGTCTGATAAGAAAGGCTGTTCTTGGTACCACAATGACATTCTACTGCACCAGAAATAATATCAACAAGATTTGCTATAACGGTCTTCAATTAAACCATCTTCATAACAAATTAAATCCAAAAAATATTAAACAAGAACTTTAAAAAATATATCTAGGCGCAGCTGGTAGAGCTGCTATCTCACAACGTCAGTGACCTGGGTTCAATCCTGACCTCAGCTGCTTTCTGCGTGAAGATTTTAGTTCTCCCTGTGACTACGTGGGCTTTCCTTCTGGGTGCTCCGGTTTCCTCCCACATCCCAAAGATGTGCAAGTATGTAGGGTAATTGGTCCTCTATAAATTGTCCCCGGTGTGTAGGCAGTGGATGGGAAAGTGGATGTAGTGTAAACGGACGATCGATGGTCGACATGGACTCGGTGGGTTGAACGGCTTGTTTCCATGCTGTATCTTTCAATCAATCATAATTATTGTTCTGGATCACATGGCTGTTGCAATATTGAACATGGAAACATTTTACAAAGGGCCCATGAAATTTGTAATTGTTTATTTTGTTGTTTAATAACAAATACGGGTACTTTAGTTTGGTTTAAATTAGTTTAGTTTAGAGATACAGCGTGGAAACAGGACCAAAACTGGGACGGCAAAGTGCTCTTTCAATCAGTGGTCTGTCCATTCCCACCACGTGGTCTGTCCATTCCCACCACAGATGTGTCCTGACTTGCTGAGTTCCGTGTTTTGCTGTTAAATAAGGTGTTGGACTGCTTAGGAATTCCTTGTGGCAAGCACCACCTATAAAATAATCATTCATACATCTGTAAAATTGAATTTTGAGGGATTGTGATTTATTGCACTGTTCAGAATTCAGTGAATATGTCAGTGTAACATTTTTGTCCGTATTTAGAGGGTTAATAATTACCTTGGCCACTCTTACATTAATTTCAGTACTGAAACTATTGATCTAGTACTACTGGGACACAAGAGGCAGCAGGTGCTAGAAATTGGAGCATAAAATGTAATGTTATAACTTGTACATAAACGTTGTACCCTTTATCTTTTATCTGTGCACGGCTTGACCGTATTCATGTCGTCTTTTCTTTGACTGGATAGCACGCAAACAAAAGCTTTTCAATGTAACTTGGTACACGTGACAATAATAAACTAAACTAAGCCAATCTGCTGGATCAACTCAAGCAGCGTCTGTGAAGGCATACGAATAGTCAATGTTTTGGGTCGAGATGCCACTTGACCCGGTGAGTTCCTCCAGCAATTTCCAGATTTTTGCAATAAATGGTATTTGTTCTTACTCTGGAAGTCTTCTTTACTGCTACTTTACTGCATAAAGCAGGAGTTCTTGCTCGTCACCTTTGATTTCAACACAATATCTAACCTTTGGCTCCTAATTTCTTCTTGTTGTGATTCATGAGATTTTTGAAAAAAAATCTCTTTCTGAACTGCTTTCTTTCTGCAATCTACAGAGCTTTAAAATCCATAGGGACTCTGTCTAACTACAGCCGTATTCTTTTTCATTCCGATTGTATTTGCACTTTAGACCTTTGCCCTTTTAACCTAGTCCACCTCGAAAAGAATAAAACCAAAAAAAAAAAATCCATTAACAAATGTTCAAACAAAGCAAATACACCAGTGGAATAGTTATAGCTGGAAGGAGAAAGCAAGTGATTAAGGAAAAGCACATTCACTTTCAATTTAGTTTCCCACAAACATTTTGCATACACATCTTTAATAAACAAGATTCGACCTAGCAACTATAGTTTTTTGAAAGCACTGGATCATTATTTATATAAAGCACCATTTCAAATCGATATACTGTACGTAAATCAGTGACCATTTGACTGGATTCAATCTGTTACTCGAACATGTCCCAATACTGATTGTCAGGGCAATTACTGAGACACAGTAATTAACTTGGTAATTTACAAACGTGTCAATACCCAAACTGAACCAGTCCAGTTAAAAATCATCAGATTTTAGCTCGTGCAGTTACTGTTGCAATTATTCATAAGGAATTTTAAAAAACTGATAAAAAATTAAAACATTGCAGAACTACTAACTACAGATAGCAAAGTGATAATGAATGTGCTGTAGTAATATTTCTTATTTATATTGAAAATCCTCATTGAAGAAGGAACGAGGCTTGGACTCTGAATTCAAGAAATACATTTTATTTTGTAATGAAAGATGCTATTGCTTAAATTCTGAAAGAATTGAGGCAAATAGACTTGCATGGAGATAACCATGCTCAATCCTAAATGTTTCCAGTTCAACAAAGCTCCAAAAATAAGTGCTAATGTTCTAGTCTCTCTCTCAGTTAATCCTGAACCTAATTGTGTGGTTTGATTCCATGTTGATCTTCAAAGTATGGATACCCAAGAATACCTCTCGATATAAACTGCTTGAAATAGAAAACATATGCACATTATTATAATTAAGCTGGGTAAATAATTCTAAGACTCATTTAGCATTTGGTGCAAAATATAGGGTGGAACGTAGGAGAAAATAAACAATTAAAATCTAGATACTTAATTTTAGGTAACACTCAGGGAGGAAGGTATTTCTGGGAATAATCCAGAAGATGCAGAATCATTTCATTCCAAAGAGGAAGAAATATTCTAAGGGGAGTAAGAGGCGACTGTGGCTGACAAGTGAAGTCAAGGACAGTATAAAAATAAAAGAGAAGATGTATAATATAGCAAAGATGAGCGGGAAGCCAGAGGATTGGGAAACTTTTAAAGAACAACAGAAGGTAACTAAAAAGGCAATACGGCGAGAAAAGATTAAGTACAGAGGTAAGCTAGCCAAGAATATAAAGAAGGATAGTAAAAGCTTCTTTAGGTATGTGAAGAAGAAAATATTAGTTAAGACAAATGTGGGTCCCTGAAGACAGAAACAGGAGAATTTATTATGGGGAACAAGGAAATGGCAAATGAGTTGAACAGGTATTTTGGTTGTGTCTTCACTAGGGAAGACGCAAACAATCTCCCAGGTGTACGAGGGGACAGAGGACCTAGGGTGATGGAGGACCTGAAGGAAATTCATGTTAGTCAGGAAATGGTATTGGGTAGACTGATGGGACTGGAGGCCTGATGGTCTGGATCCCAGGGTACTCAAGGAGGTGGCTCTAGAAATTGTGGACGCATTGGTGATGATTTTCCAATGCTCTCTAGATTCTGGATCAGTTCCTGTGGATTGGAGGGTAGCTAATGTTATCCCACTTTTCAAGAAAGGAGAGAGAGAGAGAGAGAGAGAGAGAGAGAGGGAGAGAGAAAGCAGGGAATTATAGACTATAATTATAGTTAGCCTAACATCAGTGGTGGGGAAGATACTGGAGCAATTAACAAATATGTAATAGTGGCACATTTGGATAGCAGTAATGGGATCGGTCCAAGTCAGCATGGATTTACGAAGGGGAAATTATGCTTGACAAATCTTCTGGAATGTTTTGAGGATGAAACAAGTAAAATGGACAAGGGTGAGCCAGTGGATGTAGTGACCTGCAGTGTACTTTCAGAAAGTCTTTAACTTTGGTCCCACCGAAACATCACCTATCTATATTCCACAGAGATGTTGCCTGACCCACTGAGTTTCACTCAGAAGGGTCCCAACTCGAAACATCACCTATCCATGTTCTCCTGAAATGCAACCTGACCTGCTGAGTTTACTCCAACACTTGATATCCTTTTTGTCAAAATCATTGCTGGTACAAACGTTGTATGTTTTTAATCACATCAGGTTACTGGTTTGAATTTAAGCAAGTTTGAACTGACCTAGATTCTGGTTGAATGAAAAGGAGGCACAAGTTATAGCCGTCCCACGGTGCGAGTTCATTCCAAGAGCTCTCCCGAGTTTAAAAAAAATCAAACTCGTGGTAAGCACGGTGAATTAACGTAGCGGGTACGTCGGAGCTCGGGGACATCTCTTAGCGGCTCGTAACGCTAACGGCAGGTACTCAGGAAGACTCGCTAACGGCAGGTAAGTACAGGAAGACTCGTGAAGATTTTTCAACATGTTGAAAAATGTCCACGAGAGCCCCGAGTACCGACGAGTGGCAAATATCCGAGTTCGAATCAGGGCAAACTCGGGAGAGCTCTTGGAATGAACTCGTACCGTGGGACAGGGCTTTTAGAAGAGTTCAGAATTGTAACATTTACCTGGTATGTGTCCCAGAGACGGATGGTGCACCTAAGAGGCAGCTCCCTCATCAGCAAGTTATTCATCCAGCGGAACGCAAACTGTAGATATTCTACTTCATACTTCCTGAAGTGAACGTGGATTTGCTCTGCAGAGATAAATGCAGGGAACACACCTCAGAATTATTATCACCAGCTTATTTCGTAGAGCCAAGCAGAATCAAAACAGAGCAAAAGATCCCAAATTCAATTCCATGCCCACAACAGCTCGATTCAAATGAAAACGTTAGGCAGAACATCATATATTGACTGCCATAATCATGACCATGAAATGAAAAACCAGCTTTTGATTTCTATCCAGTTATGACTGCTAGATACATTATGTCGGGCAAAATATTCATTGTCAAAGGTCACTGGAACTTAGGCAATATACTTAGACTCATTGGAGACCCTATGACCATCTGTAATTGGACTTTACCTTGCACTAAATGTTATTCCCTTTATCCGGTATCTGTACACTGTGGATGGCTCGATTGCAATCATGTATTGTCTTTCTGCTGACTGGTTAACACACAATAAAAGCAATTCACTGTGCCTTGGTACACGTTCCACTAAACTATACGGGTTTTTTAATAGCACTAACTTTATTTTTGTTACTTCAAGCTAAAAGTAATAAAAGGCTGGATGTTACATTGTTTAACAGAATACCATTGCACAAGTGTCAATAGAAGCGATTGCCTATCTATTTCAATAGACTCCCATGATTAAAATGGCAGCTGTGTTCTTAAAAGACAATGGTGTCCGATGACTGCAGGGACGTTACATTATCCCTCCAATACTGTTTAAATCCACGACAGCTTTTTTGCTGTTTTCAATTTCCAAAGTTTTTTTAGCTCTCTGGTTCCAAAACAAAATTACTTTGTAACCAATTAGACCCACGTAAAGCATATGGTGCCCTTTAAATCATCATTCACATTATATCCAATTTATATTATTGAAGCATGAGTTGTAACAGATATACCTGTGTGCAGGAGACACAAACAAAAAAAACAATACAACAGAATGTATGTTGATTCCTGTCGGAAAGAATAAATAAGCCTTTCTAAACATTCCCTTCCCTCATTGCCATCATTTGGCAATAACAGGGGTAATTAAAAGGGACAAAGTACTTCAATAATTTGGTATTTACTCGATGAGAACAAAGTTCATATCCAGCATCTATGAAGACAACTGCAAATTGAATTGGGCATCTCTTCAAGGTTCACATCAAATTGGATCTATTCTGCACTTACAGCAGTAAATTGCAATTTTGTAAAGCGTATGAGACCTTATATAGTGCTGAAGCTGCAATCACAACAGGAAGACTGCAGACATAATGAAAACAGTTTCATTGTTAACACCAATCTGCCTCTTAACTCAAAATAAAATATGATTGTCTGCTTTTATGATCACCCTGTGTATAAATTGTATGACAGACATGTGTGATATATGCAAGCAATTTGACTTCATTGCTCAACTTCCCCAGAAATCATTATTTCTTCACCATTACAAGAAGGGTTAACAAGCAGGATTGAATATATTTTCTTTGCAATTCAATCTGGCAGATTCTTTTTTTTTAAATTGATAAATGATATTTCCACTATTTTTAATACAGTTGGGGGTGATTTCACTTTTTTCCTTTCAGCAAAATTAAGTTTTTCTCCATCTGAAAAAATTCCTTCTGCATAGTCATAAAAGCACCGAGGCGCAGCGATATAGTTGCTGCCTTACAGTGCCAAAGACCCGGGTTTGATCCTCACTACGGGCGCTGTCTGTACACAGTTTGCACATTCTCCCTGTGATGCGTGGTGCTCGGGTTTCCTCCCACACTCCAAAGACATACACATTTGTAGGTTAATTGGCTTCTATAAATTGTTCTTAATGTGTAGGACAGAATTAGTGTACTGGTGATCTTTAGTCAGTGTGGATTCGGTGGGCAGAAGGTCCCGTTTCCACACTGTATCTCTAAAGTATTCATCTGAAACTAACTGATTCTAGGCATGAAATGAAAAAGGAGTTTTGCAGCAATTTCATTTTCCATTTAAAAACACAAAGCTGGCCCACTTATTAAATGTACAATTTAATCAATAATCTTTTAATGTGAATGATTCTTTGGTGGATTCTTTTTCAGTTCTCAAACTTTGAATTTCAACGTAAAACTGAACACCTATCCATGATCTCCAGAGATGCTGCCTGATCTTCTGTTACTCCCGCACTTAAAAAAAAAAAAAGTCATTCAGATCTTGTAAGACTATAAAATATTATTGCTATTGTTGGATACTAGAATAGCACATTGCTCTGCTCTAAAATCAAGTCAAAGATAAAATGTCTGTTGAAGCAGTAAGTTAATTGTTTCAAAATTACTTGAAAACCATTTAATATTATCTTGAATGTCTCAGTGGAACAGATGTTTTAAAAGATTAAAAATATCTGGTTAAAGAATAAAATATATTTGCAAAGTGTGCAAAATTAATCCTAGAGTAATAAAATATCAAGTCTCAACACAAAGCTGATATCAGATTTCCCTGACACTTAACGATATAATAAATTGGAATGCATATTCTATGCTTTTTGTTTTAAATTAGCTGTAATAGATCACCAGAGCACAGAATGGTACAAAAAGAGCACGAGCCAAATGTTACCAGTGTGTCCACTCACCCTCAAATGAATAAAAGATATGTCCATAGGCAAGTATAAACCCTAGGCTACGCTTAGCAATGGTAATGAGACATAAACAATGATACCTTGGCAAAGGCTTAAAAATAGATACCATCCTCGAGAGGAATCCCAGCTTTCAAGAATATGTTCCAGACTCACCATCGATTCTGCTGATGAGTTCTTCAAGTGCTTTTACTTTCTTCTGAATCCCTGGTTGTGCAAAAGTATAATTGTCCTTCAAGAAACCAAAAAGTGATTTGCTTAAATAATGGTACATCTTTTATTATTAAGATCGATTCTCAACATTTAGCTCATTGTTGATAGGAAAAATAAAGCAGAATATGATGCTGGATTAAAAAGTGTATGCAACTCTGTGAACCGCTGTTAATCCAATCTGCCCCCCTCCTCTTCCTACATTTTTCTCATTGTCGATTTCACTCAGTGGGTGGTGGGTATATGGAACAATCTGCCAGAGGTGATAGTTGAGGCAGGTACTATAACATCAATTAAAAGACACTTGGATGGGTTCATGGATAGGAAAGGTTTAAACGGATGTGGGCCAACCACGGGTAAATGGGACTAGCTTAGATCGGGCATCTTATTCGGTAAGGGCAAATTAAACCTGTTTATTAGCCTGTTTATGACTGATTCTTTTTCTTCATTCCCTGTACAGCCATTAAGATATATCGTCTTAGGCACTATCCAATGGCAAGACTTCAAATCAAAGTTTGTTTGTTTCCTCAAATAGACTGTTTAAAAGACATTAGTTTCTAAATGTGTCAATTATCCAAGTTCATCCAGTTCAGGCAAGTAACCAGAGGAAGGATAGGACAAATGGAATTGCACTTCAAGGAGCTGACATGAAGTCTATTGGCTGAATAGTTCTTTCTGGTACTAATATAAAACAAAAGGCAATGCTGATGTTAAAAAAACGTTGGGAATATTTTGGGGAAGAGCCTTAGTACTTGCCCATGTCTTAGTCATTGTTCCGACTTTGTTACCTTGCTGCACCCACCACAGGTAACCACAGCTGACAATTTGGGCCACCCTTTGTCTTTATATCTAACAAATGACAGTGAGCCTGCATGAGTATCCGTCCAATATTAGCGTTAAATCGTTTCATTGGACAATCTGCAGAATCGGTGCACATGCTAATCACATCAGTCTGTAATTTTGTTGTTTTGATTTATTTGCAGCGATGAAGACTAAAAGATAAAGCAACTTAATAGCTAAAAAATTTCCAACAACTTAAATTGATTGATTTTGCCAACCATATCACTTGGGACAAAATAAAAACTTGGACAATGCTGAAAGAGAGAGCCATTTAATCTTCCTTTGTCATTCAGTTAACTGTAGATCATATGTGATCTCTTTCATAATTCCATCTATGTGCTTAGTTTTGTGACCATTGATATTTTTGATTTTATGAAAATCTACCTTAGTTTTTAACTTCAATTAAACCAGCTTTTAAACAGAGTTCCAGATTTCCACCAGACTTTTTGTGGTATTGTTTTCAGATATCACTTGTTTGTCCTCATTTGAAGTTCAGGATTAACTATGCCAAAGGAAGTTGTTTTATGTATCCGATCAAAAGAGTATGGTTTTTTAACTGAAGATAGACACAAAATGCTCGAGTAAAGGGCCTGCCCTACTTGGACGACCTAGTCCACGAGTTTAGAAGACCCTAGACGAGTTGAAAAAAATGTCAAAAGACCTCCTGCGACCATGTCTACGACCTCCTACGACTATGTCTACGACCTCCCACGACATGTCTACGACCTCCTACGACCCCTCTCGACCTCAGTCTTCCACACCTAAGACTAACTACAACTAGCTATGAGTGGAAAATGACTACATGATAAAATGATGTCATGTTTGCATTTTTTTTTTCTCGGGCCAGTTACTGACCTACGACTATCTACGACTACCATCACAATCTACTACGACCTACCTACGAGTAAAAAGTATCAATTTTTACCATGCCAACTTTTTTTTACTCGTGCACATTTTTTATCAGGCTGGAAAAAACGCCACTACTTACTTGAGTCCACAAGTACGCGGAGACCACTCACGAGCTTGAGGAAGAGTTACGAAGACCTCCTGCGACCTCCTATGACCTTGTGGCGACCATGCTGCGAGTATGAGTCAAGGGCAAACTCGGCAGAGGTCGCCAATCAGGTCATGAAAGTGGGACAGGGGCTTAACTCAGCGGCACAGGCAGCATCTCTAGAGAGAAGGAATGGGTGGCATAACCCATTCCTTCTCTCTAGAGATGCTGTCTGTCCCGCTGAGTTACTCCAGCATTTTGTGTCTATCTTCGGTTTAAACCAGCATCTGCTTTTCTTTCCTACACATGATTTTTTAACTTGTTGATTTATTAGAGTAAATAATAATTCAGGAAAGGGAGCACAAATAGGCATGACTTAAGTGATTTCGATTAGGCCAACAAAAATTAAAGTGCATGTTTATTTATTGACAGGGGTAAGGAATTATTTAAGAGAATGCAAAGAAAAAGTGCAAATCATGGCTCATGTGTGCTTTCACTGACAGAATTATTAGTCTCAGCTTTATGGGAGACACAGTTTTACCTCATTTTTTAAATGCAAGATAACAAGTCAAGTTAGGTGCAGCAATAAACAGTGTAAAGGGGTTCAGAAGGTTACAAAACGCTTAAGGCGAGTGGGAAATAGTGTGGCATGCAGAGTTCAATAAAGGAATTGATAGAAAGTACTCCAGTTATCTAAATGGTTAGAACCTAGGAATAGTGGAGAAGTAGACAGATGGAGCTCATGTAAAGCACCAACTAAACACATGTTGACAGGGAATTAAAATTATAAATGGAAGATTACCTTTCATCCCAAGGGAAGAAGACAACATAAGGATGGAAGTTACATTTAGGTAGCTTGAACTTTAATTAGACTTTATTTAGAGTACTGTGAGCAGTTAAATGCAAAGGAAGTTATGTTGTTCAGAGAGTACATAGACAAAATTGATTTTGGAACAAGAATGATTAAAATTACTCCCTTCAAACAAATGCAAGATAAATAGATTCAATGGGCAAAAGCAGAGGAGATAACATCTAGCTTAGAGCAACAGCATGTAAACAGGACATTCAGTCCACTGAATCCAGGCCAACTATCAATCACCAATACACTAGTTCTATGTCCGACACACATTGGGACAATTTACTGAAGCCAAATGCACATCTTTGGGATGTGGGAGGAAACTGGGGAACTTGAAGAAAACTACACGGTCACAGGGAGAAAGTACAAACTCTGTACATCATACTTCCATATTCAGGTCGGGTCTCTGGCGTTGCGAGGCAGCAACTCTACAACTGCACAACTGTGCTGCCCTTTCATGTTCCAATGATTATTGAAGAATTTGCGAGGTTGTTGACAGGACTAAACGGCCTGAGCTATATGGAGAGGTTGAGCAGTCTAGGACTCTATTTGGGGCGCAGGAGGATGAGGGGTGATCATAGAGGTGTACAAAATCATGAGAGGAATAGATCGGGTAGATGCATAGTCTCTTACCCAGCGTAGGGAAATTGAGAACTCCAGGATATAGATTTAAGGTGAGGGGGGAAAAGATTTAATAAGAACCTGGGGGGTAACCTTTTCATACGAAAGGGTGATGGGTGTATGGAATAATCTGTCGGTGAAAGTAGTTGAGGCAACGTTTATGAAACATTTAAACAGGTACATGGATAGGACAGGTTTAGAGGGATATGGGTCAAATGCAGGCAGGTAGGACTAGAGTAGATGGGGCATGTTGGTCAGTGTGGGCAAGTTGGGCTGAAGGGCCTGTTTCGATGCTGTATGACTGATTTGATTGGGTACGCAGGAACAATGCATCCTATTGCTTGGTTGATTTTGCACTTCAAATGAGAGCGAGACCAATCATGTGATACCTGGAAACAATACTTCACACAAAGGATGGCAGGAATCTGGAACTCCCTCCCTCTAAAACCTGGCTTAATTGAAAATAAAAACCGAGATAGGTCAATTTTCAACAAGCCAAAAGTGTCAAGTGTGAAAAAACTAAGCGTCATAGATGGAATTATGAAAGAGATCACACATGAACTATCTGGATGACAGAGGAGGTTTAAGCAGTTAATGGCCCTTTCCTGTTCCAATGGTTCCATGCATACATTCAGATGGCTGAAAAAATCATCGGGACTTGTCTTCCTTCAATCCGGGACATTGCGTGCAAACGTTGCTTGTCCAAGGCCAACAGCATTATAAAAGACCCCACACATCTCCATCATGGACTATTCACGCTGCTGCCCTCGGGCAAAAGGTATCGCAGTATAAGGAGCAGAACGGCCAGGTTTTGCAACATCTTCTTCCCCCGAGCCATCAGACACTTGAATTCCATATAATGTGCCGCCACTATTATCTATTTTATCTTTTTATCTATTTTATCCTTTTGTTATTTTATATTGCACGGTGAGCCAGATGCAACAAAATTTTGTTCAGACTTGCATTTGTTGGTGTATTTTTGAATGACAATAAAGTCTTTGATTGATTGATTGATTGATTGATGCAGGTGTCATGGGTTATGGGGAGAAAGCAGGAGAATGGGGTTAGAGGAAAAGATAGATCAGCCATGATTGAATGGCGGAGTAGACTTCATTGGTCGAATGGCCTAATTCTGCTCCTAGAACTTATTAACATATTTCAATCTAAATTTGTGACCAAAGAGTCATCCCTTCACCAAACTGATTGAATGTTCTCATAGTTAATAAACACAATACTGGTATTAAGATGCTTTAGTTACTTTGATCCTATGCACTACAAGATCCTTATCCCACTTTTTGAGAATTGGGAGACCAACACACTTTTATATCGGCTTTAGTTGCATATCAAACTCTGTTAATAATTAGTTAATGGCAGTTTTGGGTGGCACAGTGGTAGAGTTGCTACCTTACAGCGCCAGTGACCCAGGTTTGTTCCTGACCATGGGTGCTGTCTGTATGGAGTGTGTACATTCTCCGTGACCATGAGGGTTTACTCAGGGTGCTCCGGTTTCCTCCAACACTCCAAAGACATGCTGGTTTGCAGGTTAATTGGCTTCGCTAAGTTGTTAAATTGTTCCAAGTATGTAAAATAGTATTAGTGTAAGGGGATCGCTGGTCGTCGCAGACTCTGTTTCCGCACTGTATCTCGAAGGTCTAAGATGAATCAAAGTGAACAAGAGGAGGCAGTATCTTGTGCAAAAGGATCAAGTTAATCAGAAAAAAATCTGTGTTCATGAAAGAGAACTAATGAATATGTTACAGGTATTAATAAGATCTTAAATAACATTGATTGGATTACTTGGGCAAAAGCAAAGGTGAAAGCAGCAACTGTAAGGTCACAATATTTTGAAAGCAGAGCTTTAGTGGGATAGACCCAAAATAGTTGTTTCTAGCCACCTACTCAGTCCTAGAATTAAAACACCGAATACAATTCATGAGTTGATCTTCTGACATCCTATGTGCTAAGACTCGATTTTTTTCTCTGGAGACCCATTCAAAAAATTCATCATGTTCTGAGCGAAATAGTTATATCGATCCATCCGTTCATTTTCTCTCTTCAGAGCTACATTCCCTGAAACCTTGTGGTTGTTCTCAGGACCTTATTGCTTTTTGACACAGAACAAGAACAGTGCAGCACCAGATTTCCACTGGGCTCTTTCACATTGTTTCCAATTTAGCCCGATTCAAAATGTGAATGGATGGGGTAGGAACGGCTTGAAACAGATAAGAAACCTTGATCAAAGACACTGGGTGCTGGAGTAACACAGCGGGTCAGGCATCTCTGGAGAACATGGTAAGGCGCCATTTCTGAAGGTACCGAGTCGAAACGTTACCCATTCATGTTCTCCAGAGATGATGCCTGACCCACTGAGACACTCCAACATTCTATCTTCTTTTACAAACCAGCATTTGCAATTCCTTGTTTCCACACCAAGAAACCTTGAATGTGTATCTGTCTCACTCCGTCCGCTAAGTCTCAAATGACAAACTTGGGTAAACTATGCTGGCCCAACTGGGGGCTGTGGCGCAGTGGTAGAGTCGCTGCCTTACAGTGCCAGAAACCCGGCTTCGATCCTGACTACGGGTGCTGCCTGTACAGAGTTTGCACGTTCGCCGCATGATCGTGTGGGTTTTCTCCGTGTGCTCCGGTTTCCTCCCACAATCTAAAGACGTACAGGTTTGTAGGTTAATTAGCTTCAGTAAAAATTGTAAATTGTCCCTAGTAGGTAGGATTCAGTCAGAGTACGGGGATCGCTGGTCGCCGTGGGCTTGATGGGTCGATGGGCCTGTTTCTGTGCTGTTTCTCTAAACTAAACTAAATAGCAACAGCAAGATAAGTCAAGGCAATGGACGATGCGGTGGTAACAAATTAAAAATTGAGATCTACAGTGCCGTCCATAATGTTTGGGACAAAGACCCACCATTTATTTATTTGCCACTGTACTCCACAATTTGAGATTTGTAATAGAAAAGATCCCATGTTGTTAAATTTCATAGCGTCAGATTTTAATAAAGGCCATTTTTATACATTTTCATTTCACCATGTAGAAATGACAGCAGTGTGTTTATACATAGTACCCCCATTTCAGGGCACGATAATGTTTGGGACACAGCAATGTGATGTAAATGAAAGTAGTCATGTTTAGTATTTTGTTGCATATCCTTTGCATGCAATGACTTCTTGAAATCTCCGATTCATAGACATCACTAGTTGCTGGGTGTCTTCTCTGGTGATGCTCTGACAGGCCTGTATTGCAGCCATCTTTAGCTTATGCTTGTTTTGGGGGTTTGTCCTCTTCAGTTTTCACTTCAGAATATAAAAGTCATGCTCAATTGGGTTCAGGTCAGGTGATTGACTTGGCCACTCAAGAATTGACCATTTTTTAGCTTTGAAATACTCCTTTGTTGCTTTAGCTATGTTTGGGATTATTGTTTAGAATGAACCACCGGCCAATGCGATTTTAGGCATTTGTTTGAACTTGAGCAGATAGGAAGTGTCTATACACTTCAGAATTCATTATGCTGCAACCATCAGTAGTTGTTACATCAATGAAGATAACTGAGCCTGTACCTTCAGCAGCCATACATGCCCTGGTCATAACATCCCCACCACCGTGTTTCACAGATGAGGTGGTATCCTTTGGATTTTGCGCAAGTCCTTCTCTCCTCCATACTTTGCTCTTGCCATCACTCTGATATAAGTTAATATTCGTCTCATCTGTCCACAAGACCTTCTTCAGGAACTGTGGTTGCTCTTTTAAGTACTTCATGGCAAACTGTAACCCAGCCATCTTATTTTTGCGGCTAACCAGTGGTTTGCATCTTGCAGTGTAGCCTCTGTATTTCTGTTTATGAAGTCTTCTGCAGACAGTGGTTATTGACAAATTAACACCTGAAGAGTGTTTCTGATCTGTCGGACAGGTGTTTGGGGATTTTTCTTTATTATAGAGAGAATTTTTCTGTCAGCAGCTGTGGAGGTCTTCCTTGGCCTGCCAGTCCCGTTGCAATTAATAAGTTCTCTTTCTTCTTAAGTAGTGCTCTCTTTCTTCTTAATGATGTTCCAAACAGTTCATTTTGGTAAGCCTGTTTGGCTGATGTCTCAAATAGTTCTATTCTTGTTTCAGTCTCATATTGGCTTCCTTGACTTTCATTGGCACAACTTTGGTCCTCGTGTTGATAAACAGCAATAAAAGTTTCCAAAGGTGATGGAAAGACTGGAGGATAGACTCTGTGCTGAGAGCTCCCTTATACCTGCATTAAGGAGATAATTAAACACACCTAAGCAATTTCAAAGACCTGTGAAGCCATGTGTCCAAAACATTATTGGGGGGGGGGAACTATGTATAAACACTGCTGTAATTTCTACATGTTGAAACCAAAATGTATAAAAATTGCCGTTAATAAATTCTGACAATGTGCACTTTAACCACATTTGATTTTTTCTATTACAAATCTCAAATTGTGGAGTACAGAGGCAAATAAATAAATGATGGGTCTTTGTTCCAAACATCATGGAGGGCACTGTATCAGATAATCAACCTTACCTGTATTCCATCCAATAGCTTGCTCATACACCAGAAACTATCGGCTTCAATGTTCCGCTGGACAGTTTCAGACAAGTTTGTGACATCAAAGTTTTCCACATCTTCTTCTGCAACGATAAAAATTAAAAGAACTTCACCATTGAACCCACATTTCAATAAATTAATAACCAGATTAGTACAACTAAAACCTTCAGAATTTTCTAACACTCTTTAAACTGTTCATTTGCAATACAGTAAGGAAACAAAAAACGTTACACAAGTTGTGCATCATTTAAAAGTTAATTAGCTGCTAGTATCATTATTATCATCAAGACTAGACACTAGACTAGCTGGAATAACTCAGCGGGACAGTTAGCATCTCTGGATAGAAGGAATGGGTGACATTTCGGGTCGAGACTTTTCTTCAGACTGAGCTCAGGGCAGAGGGATACAGAGATAAGGAAGGGTAAGGTGTGAAAATGAGACATCAAAGGGGATTGGGTTCAAGGAAAATGTAGAATAGATCATTGTGAGCTCGGGGAAGGTGTCAACGAGGCATACGGGGCTAACATTTAATTAGGGGGACAGTCAGCCTGGTCAGAGAACGAGGATGGGAGAAAGAGGAAAAACAAGGATTACTTGAAGTTAGAGAAGTCAATATTTATACCACTGTATAAATATTGTAAGCTGCCCAAGTGCAATGTGAGGTGCTGTTCCTCCAGTTTGTGCTGGGCCTCACTCTGACAGTGGTGGATGTCTAGGACAGAATGGTCAGTATGGGATATGGGGGGGGGAAGTTAAAGTGTTTAGTAGCCGGGAGATCAGGTAGGTTTGGGCGAACTGAGTGGAGGTGTCCGATTGAGAATAAATCCATCACAAAATGTACTAATGCTCTTACAAAAGGTCATCACCTCAAACGCAACTCTGCAATGAAAAAGTAAAAAAAATTTGCAGATGCTATAAAACCTGAAATAAAAACAGGAAGTGCTACTAATACTACAAGAACATGAGAATCATCTGACAAAGGCTGTCAATTAAAATAGTATGCCTGTTTATTTCCTCCACACAGATGCTTTCTGACCTGGTGGCTATTTCTGGCACTTTACTTTTATTTCAGATTTTCAGTTTCTGCAGTATTTTCCTTTTGGAGGCAAAAATAACATTGCTACATCTGTACCTATATCAAAAAATTGTGGAGTTACAGACAGGAAAGAAGGCCGTCAAAGGATGCAACAGTGTAGATCAGTTACAGATATGGGTGGAGAAATGAAAGATATGGCTTAATCTGGATAAGTGTGAGGTGCAGTACTTTGGGAGGTCAATTTGCCTTATGGAAAAACTTGTTAGAGCAGAATTATCTGTGTGAGAATCAGGATGTCGTGTTGCATTTTTGCTAAACTTTGGTCAGGCAAGTTTGGAGTTTTATGTGCAGTTTGGGTCACCCTAATACAAGAAGGAATGAGGAAGCCTCAGGGAGTGTGCAGAAGAGATTTAGCAAGATGTAGCCTCAAATAGTGGGTCATAAGGTCATAAGTGATATAAGCAGAATTAGGTCATTCGGCCCATCGTTTACTCCGCCATTCAATCATGGCTGGTCTATCTCTCCCTCCTAACCCCATTCTCCTGCCTTCTCCCCATAACCCTTAACACCCATACTAATCAAGAAACTACCTATCTCTACCTTAAAAATATCCATTGACCTGGACTCTACAGCCTTCTGTGGCAAAGAATTCCACAGATTCACAACCTTCTGACTAAAGAAATTCCTCCTCATCTCCTTCCCAAAGGAACACCATTTAATTCTCTAGTCCTAGACTCTCCCATTAGTGGAAACATCCTCTCCACACTCACTCTATCCAAGCCTCTCACTATTCGGTACGTCTCAATGAGTTCCCCCCCTCATTCTTCTAAACTCCATCGAGTACAGGCTCAGTGTGGTCATATGCTCATTATAATATGCTCATTATATGTTAACCCACTCAATCCTGGGTATCAGCCATAAAATTACACTGACTTGGATTGTTTAGTCTGAAGTGCCAGAGGTTGAATGGAGACCTGTGGGAAGTTTATGAAATTATGAGAGCAATTTTCCCAGTGAGGAAATGTCAAATGCAAGAAGGTGCAGCGTTAGGTGAGGGGGAGGAAGTTTAAGGGTAATGAGCAGGGCAAGATTTTTTTTTAAACAGAGAGACTGGTGGGTGCCTGCAATGTGCTTCCAGTGGTGGGGATGGAAGTGACGTTTAAGAGACTTTTAGATTGGCATGTGAATTTGGATGGTTCATGTACAGCAGAAGAGATTAGTTTAATCTAGTCTCACGTCTGGCACAGGCATTGTTGGCTGAAGGGCCTGTTCCTGTGCTGTACTGTTCGATGTTACATGCCCCTATTCAAAGTAACTTTCTCCCCAATCAAATTGCAAATTAAATCAAGGCAAGCTGCATGCGAATACCTTATAGTTCAATTCTGTTGTGAAAATAAATGCATAAGCATTGTAATTGAACAATGACATTTCTTTCCTTGGTTAGAAACAATTTGAAAAACATTGCAATTTGACTTGAATCAGCTGTTCTTTTGTAGCTTATTCTGGCATCTCATTTAAAAACAGCTAAGACAAAGCATACTTTCATTACACAGAGGGATGCACAAATCTAGCAGGCAAGGATTTTTTCAGTTATTATAAACACTTTCCCCTAAATATTTACTGAATGCCACTCATTACCTCGTACAATAAAGTGGTAATAAATCACCTAATAGCCTCTGTGGAAAAGTAGTCATTTAACTTAACCTAAAATATTCATTTTTTTCTTATTTTAATTGACACTTTATTATATTAATAAAATAAATCATGCACTTTGTCTATCTTGAACTTGAACCCTTTTGGTTGGCTTTCCTCTGTTTATGTCATCACACCCTAACACCAAATTGAATTTCTGAAACATTTGCAAGAGTAATCAATTCCCTTTTGCACCAGAGATATGTATATGATGTTTGCACAAACAGAGGTATATACAAACAAGATGCATGGTGATGATTGATAACGGGATGCTGGAGTCCCCATTGTTTTGGCAAGCCTAGCATAACTCATTTTAATGAGACACTGCTATATAAAACAAATACGGGTTGAAAGCACGCTCACTAACTGAAGTGCATATGAAATATTCAGTCAATATTTCAACCAGCAATGAATGCAACAGTGAGATTGCAGATTTAGACTTTAGAGATACAGTGCAGAAACTGGCCCTTCGGCCCACCGAGTCCAGCGATCTCCCCATACACCAGCACTATCCGACACACTAGGGACAATTTATAACTTTTACCAAAGCCAATTAACCTACAAACTCATACGTCTTTGGAGTGTGGGAGGAAATGGGAGCACCTGGAGAAAACCCACACAGTCGCAGAGAGAACATACAAACTCCATACATGTAGCACCCGTAGTCTAGACCCGGTCTCTGGCATTGTAAGGCAGCAACACTACTGCTACGCCACTGTGCCTTGTTCAAAACCATCATGTCAGTAATAATATCATATCTCCCAGAAGCACCAAACGGTCCAAAAAAGTAGCCCTATTACACCAGACTCGGGTTTGATCCTGATCTTGGGTGCTATCTGTGGGGAATTTGCATGTTCTCTGCGTGAATGCCTGGGTTTCCTCCGGGTGCTCCGGTTATTCCCCACATCCCAAAGATGTCTGGGTTTGTAGATTAATTGGTCTCTGTAAATCGCCCCAAATCTATAGGGTGCGGGTGCGAAAGTGGGTAACGTAGAACCGGTGTGAACAAGTGACCGATGGTCGGCATGGACTCGGTAGGCCAAAGGGCCTGTTTCAAAGTTGTACATTTAAACTAAAGAGGAATTCCTCTACGAGGCAGCTTCAGTTCCTAGTGCTGTCATTTATCCTTTTCCTCCCGACAACTCCACCGAGCTACCATTGAGGAAGAAACAGATTTATTACACAAAATACAAATTGCTGGAACTCAGCAGGCCAGACATTTGTGGAGGAAACAAGATGTACAATGTTTCATTTCTGGGCCCTTCTTCCCAAAATGACATCTGTCCATTCCCTCCACAGATGTGGCATGACCTGCTGAGCTCCTCCAGCAATGTGTGTGTTTTGCTCAAGATTCCAACATCTGCAGTTCCTTGCAAGTCTTCAGGTTTATTGAACATATCTGCATGCAAGATCCTGCCACACTATAACCACCCTACCCTATCCCCACCCAGGATTCCAGTAACGGTTCCATTACAATATCCCCAGTCTAAATGCTGGACAACTATTCAGCCCTCAACCTGAACTGCGTGCATTTGAAGTAATGTCAAAGGTCATGGAGAAAAGGCAGGAGAATGGGGTAGAAAAGGAAAAGTAAATCAGCTATGATTGAATGACAGAGTGGACTCGACGGACAGAATAGCCTAATTCTGCTCCATTGTCTTATGGTCATATAATTCAGTACCCTTTATCTCACTAGATCAAGGGTTCCCAACCTGGGGTAAATTTACCCCCAGGGGGCAAATTTCGCCTACCCAGAGGGTAAATTTGTTGATTCTGGATTTGTACATATTTTTTCTCATTGACTGACTGTGTTTGATTCTGGTATACTGGTATCTGTTCATCATTAGATGTTCATAAATAAGTGAACTAACATTGTTATGTGCTATTATAGTTGCCAGGGGTAAATGGGACGAAAAAGGTTGGGGACTTCTGCACTAGATCTTATCACACAATTAGAGTCATACAGCATGGAAACATCCCAACTTGCCCATGTTGACCACCATGCCCCATCTACACTAGTCCCACCTATTGCGTATGACCAATATCCCTCTAAATCTATCCTATCCATGTACCTGTCTAAATGTTTCTTAAACTTTGCGATAGTACCTACCTCAACAACATCGTCCGGCCACCCGCACCATACACTCACCAACTCTTGGTAAAAAAAGTTTAACCTCATGTTCCTTCTAAATCTTTTCCTTCCCACACGTTAAAATTGTTGGCACGCAACTCATTTGCTCACAGGAAAAATTAGGCTCTTTCCACACTCACTCTTCCTGTCAATCCCATAAGATTTCAGCCATTTCACTGCGATATTCACAAACACCTAACTGCTGGTGAACAAGCCGTACCACTTCCCCCAGACTTCCACACCAATGAAGATCAATGATCAAGTCTTTCTTCCCAAGGCCCTGCTCAAGAGTGATTTTACCTTGTTTTCCCCAATGAACAATTGTTGCCAAATAGTCCCGGTTGTGCAAGATTTATGAACTAGTCTTTGGAATGTAAATAATGTTGGCATAATTAACTAACTTCCAAGAGATAGCAGTAGGCTTTCTTGAAATACTACAGTCCTTGTAAGTTAAAAAAAAATCAAACTGTTGGAGCAATTCAGGTAGCATCTGTGAATGGAAAAGGACAGAGGTTTTGTGTCAGGACTCTTTTTATTTAGAGATACAGGGTGAAAACAGACCCATCGGCCTGCCAAAACCACGGCGCACAACGATCACATATATACTAGTTCTATTCTATACGCTAGGGACAATTTTACAGACGCCAATTAACCTACAAACCTCCATTCTTTGGAATAGACAATAGACAATAGGTGCTGGAGTAGGCCATTCGGCCCTTCGAGCCAGCACCGCCATTCAATGTGATCATGGCTGATCATCCACAATCAGTAGCCCGTTCCTGCCTTCTCCCCATATCCCCTGACTGCTATCTTTAAGAGCCCTATCAAGCTCTCTCTTGAAACTATCCAGTAAACCGGCCTCCCCCGCTCTCTGAGGCAGAGAATCCCACAGACTCACAACTCTGTGTGAAAAAGTGTTTCCTCATATCCGTTCTAAATGCCTTACCCCATATTCTTAAACTGTGGCCCTTGGTTCTGGACTCCCCCAACACCGGGAACATGTTTCCTGCGTCTAGCGTGTCCAAACCCTTAATAATCTTATATGTTTCAATAAGATACCCTCTCATCCTTCTAAATTCCAGAGTGTACAAGCCCAGCTGCTCCATTCTCTCAGCATATGACAGTCCCGCCATCCCGGGAATATGGGAGAAAATTGGAGCCACCGGAGAAAAGCCGCCTGGTCACAGGGAGAAGGTACAAACTCCATACAGACGGTAGCCCCAAAGTCAGGATCGAACCCTGGTTCTGGTGCTGTAAGGCAGCAAACTCTACAGCTGCACCACAGCTCCGACTCTTCTTCAGACTGGTGGATAGAGGGGAGATAGTTGGTTGAAAGAGGTGAAGAAAAGGAGTCCTTCTAGAGCTGGCAAGTAATAGGTGGATACAGGTAAGGAGGGGGTCGATTGGCAGATGTCAGGTGGGAAAGGGAAGGTGATATTAACCGAAAATAGACGCGAGAAGTGGAAAAGATAAAGACCCGCACGTCTTTGGAAAGTGTGAAACTGGAGCATGCAGAGTAAACCCATGCGGCGCAGGAAGAATGTGCAAACTGAAAACAGACAGCGCATGAAGTCAGGATGTAACCGGGTCTTTGGCGCTGTGAGGCAGCGGTTCGACCAGCTGCGCTATTATGAAAATTCCAACAAAAAAATATTTTCCAGGTTCTCTTTCAACTTCAAGTTTATAAATATTATAGCACAATATATAACAAATTCATAGCAGCAATCCGTAATTATATTTTAGTTTTAAGTGACAACAATGAAAACAGTGATCATTTATAAAGCCTTTTAAAGACCACTGATGCAAAAATGTTGTCAAAACGCTAAATATAGTTTAATTGCCTTTTCATAGCAACTTGTGAAAATCATGCAGTCTCGGGCTTAATCAACATTTTGGAAATAAAGCAACAAAACAAAAGTTTAATTGGCTGGATTTTGTAGCAGCAATTACAGCAAAACTCCTGTATATCATCATCACTGTGCAAATTACACCAACTGCGCTTTGTACAGCTAACCAATTACAGCCAATAATTCAGCCACTCTTGACGCAGAGCTGTTTGCAACCATCTAGTAAAATCATGATAAATTAATTTACTAATGGGAATTTAAGACATTTTAAACAAATCCCCTTGTTAAAGATGTTAACAATGTTTTGCTTTATCACAGACTTTAGAGATACAGAGTGGGAACAGGCCCTTCAGCCCGCCGAGTCCGCTCCGACCAACGATTGACTAGCACTATCCTACACACAAGGGACAATTTACAATTTTACCAAAGCCAATTAACCCAGAAACATGTATGTCTTTAAAGTGTGGGAGTTGGAGGAAACTGGAGCACCCGGAGAAAACCCATGCGGTCACAGGGTGAATGTACAAACTATACGAACACGGGCCTCTGGCGCTGTCAGGCTGCAACTCTACTGCTGTGCCACTGAGGCTCTCTCAACACATTTTTTGGAACAGCGTACTACTCAATGTTTGCTTAACAAAACCGGATTCTAAAATATTGACTGTTCAATGTGTTTTAATGCCCCAAATGTTTCAAGGTATATTCATTTTAAAAATAATTTGTATAAAAGATCACATGATATTTCAGCTTCTATCTTAATAGTTTCTCTACCATTATTTATTCTAGTGTATCTGGGTGTAGCAGAGAAGTTTTGCATTTATTGCCCATGTCTTATTGCCCTTGAGAAGTTGATCAACAACCACCTTCTTGAATTCATGGAATATAGTGTTGAAAAAGGCCTTTCAGCCCTTCAAGTCCATGCCGACCATTGATCACCTATTCACACTGGCTCTATATTATCCCACTTTCTCCCTGCACACTAAGGGCAATTTTACAGAGGCCAATTAACCCACAAGTCTTTGGGATATGGAACAAAAACGGAGCACCCAGAGGAAACCCACGCGCTCACAGAATATGCAAACTCCACGCAGACAGCATCTGAGGTCAGGATCGAACCTGCTGTGAGGGGTGGGGGCAGTTCTACCTGCTGTGCCGCCTTTCTGGTACTCCCACAGTGCTGCTCAGTAGGGACATTCGATGCCACAAACCCAGAGACAATGAAGACTGGTGATGTGCTTCAAAATTAAGACATGGAAGGTAACATACAGCTGGAGGTTTTCCTATGCCTATTCTCTTTATTCTTCTCTCTGGTGCGATTTGTGAGGTGCTAATGTGGCTTGAGTGCGTAGTTGCAATGCATTTTGTAGCTGGCACATACAGCAACCACTGTCCATCAATGGTACAGAAATGAATGAGGTGGTTGATAGGGAGCACATAAAGCAAGCCACATTGTCCTGGATAATGTCAATCTTCTAGAGATTTATGGAGATCTTGGCACAAATTGAGATTGTTACATCACACTCTCAGCTTGTGCCTTGTAGAAAAATTGTAAGTTTATGTCATAGGAGCAGAATTAGGCCATTCGGCCCATCGAGTCTACTCAACAATTCAATCATGGATGATCTATCTTTCCATCTCAACCTCACTTTCCTGCCTTCTTCCCAGAACAATGGCCACCATTTTAATCAAGAATCTGTAAATCTCTGCCTTAAAAATACCCAATGAGTTGGCCTCCACCACCATCTGTGGCAGTAAATTGATAACAATGTTGAAATCCATTAAGATGGCTAGACTAGAGTACAGCTCTTCAGTGCTACAGCTGGGGCGCTGTCTAGTCCTGTATCCTGTGATATGTCCAGTGCAAATTGAATTGGCTGAAGACAGTGATGATGGGATCATCAAAATCAAGAGAGATCACCTGCTCAGCATATCTGGTTGAAAATGGCTGCAAATGGCTTCCAATTAGCACCACGATCATTGATAATGGAATATTCGACAGCATGATATCAAAATCTTCTTCCACTAGTTAGACTTGAGGTATAGCGTGGATACAGGCCCTTCGAGTCCGTGCCGAACAGCGATCACCCCTTACACTAGCTCTATCCTACACACTGGGGACAATTTTAGAATTTTACTAAAGCCAATTAACCTACAAACCCGCACGTATCTGGAGCATGGGCGGAATCCGGGGCAGTCGGAGAAAACTCACACGGTCACGGGAAGAACGTAAATCTCCGGACAGATAACACCCGTAGTGAGGATCAAACCCAGGTATCTGACGCTGTAAGGCAGCAACTCTACCACTGAGCCACCTTGCTGCCCGACTTCATTATTTAGTTGCCCATCGGCTAACACGACCATATGTGTTAATAAGAATCCTGATTAATAGTGATCAGGATCTAGTGCATTGATCTTTTGGTAAGAGATGCACAGATAGGGTGATAGGTCATGTCACAATGAATTATTTCATCATCTATAGGACAGCAACTTCTCACTATATCACTCCGCACCTCAGGTCTTGAATTCTTCCAATGACTGCAATGCCTGTACAGTCTCACTGCCTCCTAAGATGCAGGAAGATTGCCGAGAAGACCATCTGCCCATTGGAGGTACAGAATATTTGAACGAGTTTACACCTTTTCCAACACATTGATGTGCAGTCACTGAAAACTTTGGATGCCTCTCCTTAACTGGGGAATTCATCATCTTTCAGGTCAAATTCAGGAATAATAATTGGCAGCATCTGCTTCATTCACATTACACCTATTTTAAAAGCTCCTCTCTGGCTTTAAGGATTGCTGGCTGGCTTCAATTGTGCTATTCACTCACAATATTGCCACCTTAATGAGGCGTGCAGCCATTCAAAAGTACATTTAGCACAGGGTTCATACTGCAATCACAGCAATTAGCAGGCAGCAGAGAGTAATTCTGCATTGAAAGTACCAGGCATATGTTAAATGCTTCACTGTGTTTCACTTTCAATGCTACTAAATTTATTATTTATTTTGGATCACTAACACAAGAAAATTTCTCCAGATTTTAAATACCTCCATTATTTTAAATACCTCCAGATCATCCTTCCAGTTTTCCAAACAAGTGAATACAAGCCACTTTTATGTTGCTTGTTCTTCAAATATCATTCAAGCAATTCACCACATACATATTCCAAGCCATGTACCATTCCTGAGCGCAGATGCTTATAAGTGCGCAAAATACCTACATCCCAAAGGCTAGCATATAGCATAGAACTGTACAAACAGTAGGAAGGATCTGCAGTTTATATTGAAGATAGACAGAAAATGCTGGAGTAACTCAACGGGTCAGGCAGCATCTTTGAAGAAAAGGAATAGGTGGCGTTTCGGGTTGTAAACCCTTCTTCAGCACAGGAAGGGGTTGGACAGGCTAGATGCAGGAAGATTGTTCCCGATGTTGGGGAAGTCCAGAACAAGGGGTCACAGTTTAAGGATAAGGGGGAAATCTTTTAGGACCGAGATGAGAAAAACATTTTTCACACAGAGAGTGGTGAATCTCTGGAATTCTCTGCCACAGAAGGTAGTTGAGGCCAGTTCATTGGCTATATTTAATAGGGAGTTAGATGTGGCCCTTGTGGCTAAAGGGATCAGGGGGTATGGAGAGAAGGCAGGTACAGGATACAGAGTTGGATGATCAGCCGTGATCATATTGAATGGCGGTGCAGGCTCGAAGGGCCGAATGGCCTACTCCTGCACCTAATTTCTATGTTTCTATGAACAGGCACGTCATCCCACAATGTCTGTGCAGAAGCCATGATAAACTTGACATAACTGATTGCATTTGTTATAACTGATCACACATCAGAACAGAAATAAATCAAGAAAACTTCAGATGTTTAAAACCTACTGCATTCAGCCCATAGCTGGTTAAGCATTACTTTGTGTTTTAAACATTATTGTCCATGGTAGGTGTGATAGACAAAATTATTGATATGCTGCTGTTGCTTCCCTTCTGTCTCTGTGCTCATTGACAATCGTTTTCTTGCAAATTTTAGCCTAAATCATCTCCTTCTGTAGTTTTTCCACCTACCTTGATCTCTGCAACTCTGGTCGCTGAATAGTTTGAACTGGGTCCAAGTTACAGTAACACCCTCAGCCTTAATGCAAACATCAGTGGCGCAGCTGGCAGAATTGCTGCCTCACGCGCCAGAGACTCAGGATCGACCCTGACCCCGGGTTCTCTCCATGTGGAATTTGCACGTTCTCTCTACGACCACCTGCATTTCATCTACGTTCTCCGGATTCCACTCACAAACCAAAGACATGTGGGTTTGTAGGTTAATTGGCATCTGTAAATTGTCCCCTAGTGTGTAGAAAGTGGATGGGAAAGTGGGATAACATACAACTAGTGTGAATGGGTGATCGATGGGCGGTCGGCGTAAGCTTGGTGGCTTGAAGGGCCTGATTCCATGCTTCATCTCTAAAAGATCTGAATTCCAGAGGCAAGTGGAGAGTGACTGCCCTTGCCTCAAGTTCTCATTTGAAAAATGTGACAAGGAGCCATGGTTTCAAATGGAACCAAAGGGAACAGTCAACTCTGGTTGAATGCTGAAGGATAATTATCAAAAAAACATTATATAAAATGAGAGGCATATATAGGGTAGGAAGTCAGAATCCTTATCGCAGGGTGGAAATGTCCAACACTAGAGGGCATAGCTCAAACGTGTGAGGGAGAAAGTTTAATGGAGATGTGCGTGGCAGGTTATTCTTACACAGAGAATGGTGGGGCCTGGAATGCGCTGCCAGGGGTGTGATGGAGGCAAATACGATAGTGGCATTTATTAGGCTTTTAGCTAGGCACATGGAAGTGCAGGCAATAGAGGGATGTACACACAGATGAGACCCATTTAGCACGGCATCATGTATGTCATAATCATTGTGGGCTGAAGGGCCTGTTCCTGTGCTGTACTGTTATATGTAATAAGACAACCCATGGATATATGAGAAAGCCCAACACAACATTCATGATGAAAAGTAAAAGACGATGTCTCCACCATATAGAAACATAGAAAATAGGTGCAGGAGTAGGTCATTCGGCCCTTCGAGCCTGCACCGCCATTCAATATGATCATGGCTGATCATCCAACTCAGTATCATATATACCACGTCCGACATTTTGCTTCTCACATTTAGAAGTGGGCAGTTACAGCAGCCCTCAAAGAGTTCAACACCATCTGGGATAAATAATCTTGTCACCACCTGTCACACTTCACATGAGCACAGTGGCAGACGGCACAGTGGCGCAGCAGAAGAGTTGCTGCCTTACAGCGCCAGAGACCCGGGTTCCATCCTGACTGTGGGTGCTGTCTGTCAGGAGTTTGTATGTTCTCCCTGTGAATGCATGGGATTTCTCCGGGTGCTCCGGTTTCCTACCACACTCCAAAGACTGATAGATCTGCAGGTTAATTGTCCCAAGGGTATAGGATAATGTTAGTTTTTGAAGTGATCACTGTATCTGTTTCGGTGCTGTATCTCTAAGATAAAGTAACGTAAAGCAAATGCAAAGCAGCAACTTGCCCAAGTTCCTTCAAGAGAACCTCACAAACGTGTTACTTACAAGAATAACAGTGCAGGGATTACTGTACAGGAGTTCTACCAACAGTAATACCTCACACACTCTAGATCTCAAACACTCCTATTTTTTAAAAACATATCAACAGTCTGAAGATGGGTCCTGACCCAAAACATCGTCCGTCCATTCCTTCCACAGAGGCTGCCTGACGTGCTGAGTTCCTGCAGCGCTTAGTGTTCTGCTCTAGATTTCAGCATTTGCAGTCCCTCATACCTCCATCAACAATTCTTAATTGCTGCATGGTAAACAGAAAAGTCTTAACCCAGCAGCACCGAAAAGTATCATCATTAGATGCAATGGCTGAAGCCAACAGCCTGTAAGTGGGGCACTTGTCAGCAATGTGCGCAAATCATGTATGAAAAAATGGTTACAAAAAAAGAAAAGTAATTTGGACATTTCCCAAAGGTTTTTTTTGCCTGCAATTGCAAACAAACACAATAAACTAAGACAAACTGGTACTTAGAGTAATAGAAAAGCAGCAGAGGTCTGCATTATTAATACTGAGTACCCAGCATAAGTGGTCTTAGCTATTCATCACATTTTTTGGTTAATATTCCTTTCTATTTTTTAATTATAAAGGAGCACTTCCCATATAAAAGGCATCTATTTATGTGAAGAAAAAGGGATATAAATAATAGGAAATATTTGCACTCACACTGCTGCTATTATTTGAAAAGATTAATGTACTCCTGTACTTACACTTTCATGTCCTTGTAACCAAAACACTTCAAAGCCGATGAATTACCTTTGAAGTGCATATAAAGTTCTATAAAGAACTGCAGCCAATTTGCACAAAGCAAGTTCCTCAAAGTGTAATGAGATAAGGAGAATAAATAACTCTTTATTTTCCTTGTTCTCCCTCAGAATGTTTACAATTTGCAAACAATAATGTTTTTATCCACCTCATTTGAAATCCTCGGTCTTTCTTTAATTGGACTTCATTGGACTTTATCTTGCACTACATGTTACTCCGTTTATCCTGTACCTATACACTTTGGATGGCTTTATTGTAATCATGTATTGTCTTTCCGCTGACTGGTTAGCATGCCACAAAAGCTTTTCACTGTGCCTCGGTACACGTGACAATAAACTAAACTAATATAAATTTTTGATGTCAATAAATGAAGAGAGAGCAGGAACCCGTTTATGCAGGGAACACAATGCGATTATTATCAGATCATACGAGTTAATTATGTTGGCCAAGAAATAAATATTGAACGATAGACTGGGGAAAGTTCCCCAGTCCAAATTCAAGTAGTGGCATGGACTTCCTTATATTCATAGAGGTGATTGTAGTTAGCATCAGAACCAGAGAACACTGAGCTTGAACAATATATAGAACATAGAATAGTATACCACAGGAACAGGTCCTTTGGACCACAATGCCCTTGCCGAACATGATGCCAAGCCAAACTAATCTCCTTTGCCTGCACATGATCCATATCCCTCCTTCCCCTTTATATTCTTGTGCCTATCTAAAAGCATCTTTAATACCAGTATTATAACTAAGATGATTTTAAGAAATGTAATTTGCCCACAGATTAGGGATATCTTTGCGGAAGGACACAGCTATGTAGAAAAGGGGTAAATATGGACGGCACATAGAACTTGGAGCCAGATAATGCAACAGCAGTGTGACTAAATTTACGGGGTAATTGTTGGTTGGCTTGGACTTGGTGGGCTGAAGGGCCTGTTTCCACACTGTATCTCTAAATTAAAACTCTCACAGAAGGAAAGGAATATAAATGCTGCAAGTCTTCGAAAACGTGTTAAAACCAAGCTGATGAAGGTATGTTAAAGATCTAAATGTTCTTGAGGTATCCAGCTATAAAGCAATGGGTCAGTGACTTTCTGATTTATATTCATTGAAAGGAACTCACTAGATTGTATGCATCTTTACTCGACTTGTGCTGACAAATTACTAAGAGTGTGCATGTGCAATTTAACATAATACGTTGCGGTTCTACACAGACAACCAAACTGCTTTGTTGCATTAGTAAAAAGGCAGTAAATGTCACATTACCAGTCTTTAAAACAAGTAATATTTCATTAAATCCAAAACAAGATAATTATATAAAATGAGATCAGAATGGAAAAGGAGACATTAAACATCTAATTGATTATCAAAGAGAGACACAAAAAGCTGGAGTAACTCAGTGGGTCAGACAGCATCTCTGAAGTAAAGGGATAGTCAAGTCAAGTCAAGTCACATTTATTTACCTTTTATTTTAGGTGTCCCTATACCGCCTGTCCCCATACCTCCTTCCTCGAGACAGTTATGGACCCCGCCAGTCCTTTCAGGTTAGGTAGAGGTGCACTTGCACCTCCTCCAACTTCATCTACTGTATCCGTTGTTCAAGATGTGGGCTCTTATACATTGGCGAGACCAAACGTAGATTGGGCGATCGTTTCGCTGAATACCTTCGCTCAGTCTGCCTGGACCAATCTGATCTCCCGGTTGCCAAACATTTTAATTCTCTTTCCCATTCCCACACTGACCTTTCTGTCCCAGGCCTTCTCCATTTCAGAGTAAGGTTAAACGCAAATTGGCGTGTGCGCGTGTATGTGCATTTGTATGTGTGTGTGTGTGTGCATATGTATACATGCATACTATATAAATGTATATATATACACAAGTACACACATTTTATCATACACCCATTGCTTCCTTGGAGAATAGGCTTGATAATTAATGAGATGTTATTTGCTTTCTTTTCCATTCTTATCTCAGTGGTTAGAAATGTATTCTTGGTTTGCATTTAATGAAATATTTCTTGTTTTAAAGACCAGTAATTTTACATTTACACACAGACACTATATATGCGTGTATATAAAACACCCACGCACAGAAAGTGCAACACATAGATCTTTCATTTGTAACAACTTGATCAGACAGAATTACATTTGGCAAAAACAAACCACATTGTCCAGAAAGTCCAGTGAAAGTATTTTTTATTAAATAAATTGCGCAGACAAAATGGGAACCATTCATGCAGAGATTATATCTACTGAATATAATTCACTGGGTAAGAAACTTGTGCCTCAGTCTTTCAAAAATGATGTAAAACATTTAGAGAGGAAACAGCAGGGTAAAAAAAAAATCGAACTTGAGTGAAATCCACATTGAAGGCAGGATTGAAGAACTTTATCTACTAACAAAGAAAGAGAAAGTACAGGTGTAACACAGCAGGTCAGGCAGCATCTCTGGGGGACATACAGAATAAGTGACATTTAAGGTTGGGACTGAAAGTAAGCATGCATGTACAGCAGGCAGTGAAGAAAGCAAATGGCATGTTGGCCTTCATAGCGAGAGGATTTGAGTATAGAAGCAAGGAGGTCCTACTGCAGTTGTACATGGCCCTGGAGAGACCATACCTGGAGTATTGTATGCAGTTTTGGTCTCCTAATTTGAGAAAGGACATTCTTGCTATTGAGGGAATGCAGCGTAGGTTCACCAGGTTAATTCCTGGGATGGCGGGACTGACATATGATGAAATAATGGATCAACTGGGCTTTTATTCACTTGAATTTAGGATGAGAGGGAATATTATAGAAACATATAAAATTGTTAAGGGATTGTACAGGCTAGGTGCAGGAAAAATGTTCCCAATGTTGCGGGTCCAGAACCAGGGGGTCACAGTGTAAGAATAAGGGGTAGGCCATTTAGAACTGAGATGAGGAAAAACCTTTTTTACCCAGAGAGTTGTGAATCGGTGAAATTCTCTGCCACAAAGGCAGTGGAGGCCAATGTACTGTATGTTTTCAAGAGAGAATTAGAAATAGCTCTTGTGGCTAATGGAATTAAGGGATATGGGGAGAAAGCAGGAACAGGGTACTGATTTTGGATGATCAGCCATGGTCATACTGAATGGCGGTGCTGGCTCGAAGGGCCGAATGGCCTACTCCTGCACCTATTTTTCTGTTTTATTTTCTATCAAAGATGTATATAGAGACATGGAACTGTCACAGAAAAAGACACAAAGTGCTGGAGTAACTCAGCGGATCAAGCAGCATCTCTGGAGAACATGGATTGATGACATTTCGGATGGGGCCTTTCTCTGGACTAGCAAAGGTGTGTGCCTATTTAACGGCACTCATTCATCGACCAATATGTCCTTTTAGCAAGTGGTGCAAGATAAACCTTTTGTGACTAATGCTGTGAATGTGCATTAATAAACAAGGAAATTATGAAATTGCAAAAATGTTCTTAGGAAAATTCATCTTGTAATAATAAAATAAAAATTAAGGAAAAATGAGCACTTCTATCGACAAAATACAATTTGACCTAAATTTATTAAAAAAATATCATATTTGTCTAACGTAAATCAGTCAGGAGCCAAGGGGAGAGGATTTTGATGACGCATTAGGTCCCATTACCATGGTATTTTATCTTTGCATCAAATCTCTTTATTGAAGTGAGACTTAATCCAGATTTGATTAATTATCTCAAATAATGCAACTCCCTGGTTAACACATTAGAAATCAATGGCAAGAGGTGCCTGCACGTTTCTTCGCAGACAGTAATCAAAGAATGAAGAGACAATTTGCCCTAAATATATTGACAGATTTGTACAAATGGCAGCAATGGATCGATGTTGCCCGCACACTCCCTTGAAGTACCTAGTTCAATAAACTTAGCCTGGTCATTAGCTGGAACCGGAAGTCTGGCCGACGTATTGTCAGGAAGACCACGGCTGGAGGCCTGCAGCATCCTGGGGCTTGAATGGAACAGGCACCGTTTATAACACCTAGAGCATGGACTGGACTCCTAAAATGGTGTCAAAATATGGCCTCTCTTGCACGTGGGATAAGCAGACTATTTCTGTACAATTTGTTCATCAGGGATGTGCTTAGGTATGGCAATACTCCATTGGACTGTAAGAAAATAATTTTACTGTGTGTTTGCACTGACAATAAAAGCATCGCTGAACCACCGAATAGCGGGCTCCTGAAACACGCAGCCAAGGGTGGGGATGGAAGCAAATACAATAGTGGTGTTTAAAAGGCTTTTAGGTAGGCACATGGATATACAGGGAATGGAGAGATATGGTTCACATGCAGGCAGAGGGGATCAACCAGGCATGTGTAAGAAGGAACTGCAGATGCTGGCATAAACTGAAGATAGACACAAAAAGCTGGAGTAACTCAGCGGGACAGACAGCATCTCTGGAGAGAAGGAATAGGTGATGTTTCGGGTCGAGACCCTTCTTCCATCATGATTGCCACAGAAATTTCAGCTGAAGGGTCTGTTCGTATGCTGTGCCATTCTATTTTCTGTATATGTTTTTATATTTGTCACTCTGACACGGCTGTTAGAGGTTATGGGGAGAAGGCAAGATAATGGGGTAAGGAGGGAGAGGTAGATCAGCCATGATTGAATGGTGGAGTAGAATTGAAGGGCCGAATGGCCTAATTCTACTCCTATCACTTATGATCTTATGACCTAATACATACATGCCTAACACAGACAGCTCACTATATTCTCTCGTCTTCAACGGCTAGATATATCACTGTCATGAAAGGCATGATTGTAACCACATAATAGCTGGGCTGCATTTTTCCACTTAGAAATATGACTTCTGCAATTTAAGGAGTCAAGTGTACGACACACAAAAAATAACATGACAAGTACAGTGCATTCAGATGGTATTCAGACCCCTTAACTTTTTCCACATGTTGTTACATTACAGCCTTATTGCTGTAATGCATTCAGAAGGTATTCAGACCCTTTCACAAAATGTAACAAAATGTGGAAAAAGTGAAAGGGTCTGAATACTTTCTGAATGCATGCACCATCTTTGCCTTTCCAAGTTCACCTGTCTATGGAACATAGCTCACTCTCTCTCAATCATATTTATGATAACACTTATCTTGGTCCTTTGCAAATTGAAACTGTAAATATTTTCATTTACTCTCTTAATCTCCTGCTCCCTTTCCACTTTTCTCTAATCAAAAAAACTTTCTTAACTTTTCTATGTTTGCAACTACCCTCAGGTCCATGTCACAATCACTGAGTATGTTAGAACACAAAACGTTGGAGTAACTCAATGGGTCAGCTAGCATCTCTAGAGGATGTGGATAGGCGATGTTTCAGGTTTCTGAGTATGTTGTTATCTTCATATATGTATACAGATTGGCTGCAATGTGTCATCTGAATCATTCCACTCAAGTTTCCAAGTCTGCTACTGCATTAAAAGCATGTTAATCAATATAATTAATTAAAATATCTTTGCCTATGACTGAGGGCATTAATCGGCACCATCCTGACTGGAAAATATAATGCCGGGTCTTCATCGCTACTTGGCCTGAACCTTGCAACTCCCTGCCAACAGCACTGCAGAAGTACCTTTATCAGGACGGCAGCAGTTCAATGAGGCAACACTACCATCTTATCATGGGCAATAAATGCTAATCTTGCCAGTAATGCCCAGACTCCAAAAACTAACGTTAAAAAATATTACTGGAATTTCATAGATTACACAAAATTAACCAATTTTGGAAGAACAATGGACAATGGAGAACCCGGCGTGGGGGACCACTCTGAGGAGGGGTGGGGTGAGAACAATGGAGGACTTGGTGTGGGGGCACTTTGTAACTTAGTAAGCACCCTTTATGGGTGTCTATTTGCATACCTTGGGTATATAAGCAAAGAATGTTACTGTGACCAGTCACATGAGACAATAAAGTTCAATTCATTCAATTATCTGGAGACACAAAGAACTGCTGATACTGGCTTACAAAAAAAGACAAAGTGCAGGAGTAACAGTTTTTCAGACAGCATCTCTGGAGAACATGGATAGGTGACATTTTGGGTTAGGACCATTCTTCGGACTCTTATGTATCCATTAACTCCTACTATCCATCCACACTTGGGATAACATAATACTGGGCACCAATTATAATAGCCAACATTGAAACTGCACTTCTTTAGGATGTAGGAGAAAACCAGATCACACAGGGGTTGGGGGGGGAGGGGGTTAGGATCTAACTCAGGTCAGATGAGATCAACACTGACCCCAACGGGCACCAATTATCTACCTTGATTGCTGGTGGACAATTGGAGGGATGGAAGCATGGAAATAGCTTAGCACAAACCAATTGCACTTACATCTCCCCTTGTTGGATGATAGCTGATTATCATCAAAGCCGATTCTCTTTCCACAAATGTCATCTCGGCACAAATGACATCCTACAGCACTCATTTCAGTAGGCATCTATAGACGGGCAAAAACTAGATTTGTACTAAACTGCTTCAACAGTTAATTCCAAACTCGATGGCGAGTGTTACCAAACTCATTATTCAGGCTATTCTGCAGAATCTTATTATAGAATGCCTCAGAAAAGAAAGCACTCAA
Source organism: Amblyraja radiata (assembly GCF_010909765.2). Lineage (NCBI taxonomy): Eukaryota > Metazoa > Chordata > Chondrichthyes > Rajiformes > Rajidae > Amblyraja > Amblyraja radiata. The sequence continues at coordinate 19,369,072 of NC_045979.1, forward strand.
GCCTGTGGAGGAGTAATCCCTTACAAAGATTTGAATCCATGTTCTTAGGTAATGATAATTTTATGTGGCATACATTTTGTTCCTCGAGAACATTGAAAAGTTGACACTCGTAAACCTTTCATATAGAGAAAGGGGAAATTGTGTGATTTCGTACATTTCAAATGCAGCATTAAGGAGATTGCAACACAGTTTCAGATTTTCGGTGTCTGGACAAACATTGACTGATTTTAGTGAACAGTGTAAGGTGCACTCTGCAAAAGATATAATCCTGCAAATACTCGCTATTCCACAACAGGCAATCAATTCAACATCTTACATACAGAGGCTTATACGATAATGGAAAAAAGCAACACATTCAACCATATAATTTCACTGAATCAATTCCTTAGCAGAATAGACACTGAAATCCATAAATCACTGACTTCACCAATTGGAGATTGATGCAAATACTCTTTCACGTTCCTTTCAATGAGTACTTAGAAGACTAATTCAGTATTCTATTTTAAATCTCAAGGACTTTATAGCTCTTTCGTGACTTTGGTCATGCTCAACTTTAAGTAAAAAACTTTGATTGGGATGGCTTCTCCAAACTAAACTGATCTAACGTGTACTCAGAAATGAAAATTTTAATCTTACAATTATTACCAACAAGGGTCAGTTGGAAAAAAAATTGGGTTATTTTATCGTCAAAATTAATGATAATAAATGTCCGATCATCGGGTTTAATTTTCATTTTAGTCAAATGTCCTGAAATGAAACAATAACATTCTTACTGCAACTGCACAACAGCGAGTCAAACCTGAGAAAGTAAGCTAATGTGGCACAATGCCAATGACCTATAAAGGTCAGATATGACAGAGGCATAGTGGAGATCATCTATGGAGAGGAACAGGGTAGACTCAAGGTTGGAAGTCCATAAATTGGAAAATTCATAAAATCACTCAATACAGTAATTATACCTTTACTGTATTATAATAAATGGTGTTGATGAGTGCCAATTAACATGAACATGTATATAATGCCTTTCCCTCCCTAATTACAATGGCACAGAATCAGTCCCACGCTCAATGGCTAGTTTTGAAGGCCTTTTATCAATAGCCGTTACATTGTTCAAGAGAGTATCAATAGACACAGATATCAATCAAAGCAATTGCTTGTCAATTTCCAAAGCAAATTTTCTGTTACCAGTTCCAACTTATTGCTAAGTTGATGCAACATCCCTTTGATTGGAGATTTTTTTAAACTATCTCTAAGTAGTGATTATTGGTAAATTATTAGAAAATAAAATTGGGGAAAAAGGCTCTGAACTGAATTATCGCTAGAAACTGAAAACTTAAAGACGTACTTCCAAAAGCAGAGCAAACTATCTAGTAAACAATGAGATTTCTACATTGTAATAACTCTAATATTAGATTGTGACTGAAATGCAAGTGCAACTATTGTGACTTTACCATTGCCACTTTAACGGTGACTTTAGTAACTGCTCATAAACTTAAACATTATGGGGAGGAAATGATTTGTAAATTCATCCATTTACTTACATTCTATTAATAGCACAACAGATTTTTTAAGCACAATAAGATTCCGATAATATGGTACTTTCAGGGTGGCACAGTTGCTGCCTTACATCGGCAGAAAACTGGGTTTGATCCTCACTACGGGTGCTGTCTGTACGGAGTTTGTACATTCTCCCTGTAACCACATGGGTTTTCCCCGGGTGCTCTGGTTTCCTCCCAAATTCCAAAGATGCACAAAGGTTTGTAGGTTAATTGGCTTCTCTAAATGGTAAATTGTCCCTAGTGTGTAGGATAGTGCGCGTGATCGGGGTAATCGCTCGTCGGCATGGCCCAAAGGGCCAGGTTCCATGCTGCATCTCTAAAGTCCAAACTTCAGTGGAGCTAAACTAGTCCATTTTCTGGACTATTGGATGTTATGCTATAAATATCCACTTTTGATTTCACTGTTTAAAAAAAAATGTTACATGGTAGTATCATCAAGTGAACCTAATGACTTTAAAAGGAGCAGCGAATGGAGTTCCTGTTTGTATATTTTAGTTTAGTTAAACCAGCCGAAACACACAACCACTGCGGACCCCTGCAAAGAGCCATACTTGCCGTGTTACTGACCCTTTGTGGCTCCCCCAACCCTGACCCACAATCTGAACCCCCATCACTCACCAGATTCCCAGAACTGTCAAGTCACCAGAAATTCTGAACAATTGGATGTTGGATTATTGAAGTTTTATACGACACTCAACCTTGCTATTTACTTGACATTAAACCAATTAAAAAGCTTTCGATTTTTTTCTCAAAGACCATCAAGGCGAAGTTAAGCATTGAAAATAATAATTGCAATTTAAAACAGTATTTATTATAAAAGATGGGGAGATATGGGGGAAGAAAAAAAGTAGTGATATGGGGAGGAGGGGCGGGTGGAGGCTACTTGAAATTCGAGAATTCAATGTTCACACCGTTGGGTTGTAGGCTATCCAAGCGGAATAGGAGGTGCTGTTCCCCACTTTACATGTGGCCTCACTCTGGCAATGGAGAGGGCCCAGCGCAGAAAGGTCAGTATGGGAATGGGAAGGGGAGTTAAAATGATTAGAATCCAGGACATCCAGAAGGCCTTGGGGGACCGAGAGTAAGGGTTGAGCGAAACAGTTGCCTAGTCAATAAATAATAGACAATAGGTGCAGGAGTAGGCCATTTGGCCCTTCGAGCCAGCACCGCCATTCACTGTGATCATGGCTGATCATCCACAATCAGTACCCAGTTCCTGCCTTCTCCCCATATCCCTTGATACCACTATCTTTAAGAGCTCTATCTAACTCTCTCTTGAAAGCATCCAGGGAATTGGCCTTCACTGCCTTATGAGGAAGAGAATTCCAGATTCACAACTCTGGGTGAAAAAGTTCCTCGTCTCCGTTCTAAATGGCCTACCCCTATTCTTAAACTGTGGTCCCTGGTTCTGGACTCCCCCAACATTGGGAACATGTTTCCTGCCTCTAGCGTGTCTAATCCCTTAATAATCTTATATGTATCTATACGAACCCCTCTCATCTTCCTAAATTTCAGTGTACACAAGCCCAGTCGCTCCATTCTCTCAACATTCCGCCATCCTGGGAATTAACTTCGTGAACTACGCTGCACTCCCTCAATAGCAAGAATGTCCTTCCTCAAATTTGGAGACCAAAACTGCACACAATACTCTAAGTGTGGTCTCACCAGGGCCCTGTACAACTGCAGAAGGACCTCTTCTAGGTCTCGCCAATGTACAGGAGGCCACATCGGGAACACCGGAAGTGGAAGTTTATCTTATAACTACAGTTATAAGTTTCCAAGCAATTTGCCTTTCCCTAGTTTTCTCAGTAAAAAACAGAAAACTAAAAATCAACGATATTCAAAGCACTTGAATTATCTTCAGAAAAAAAATATTCCTCAATGCTCCAGTGAAATGAGACATGAATATGCACAAGATCTCATTTTCTCTAATGATCACAGACATGGCTAAGATCAGCAAAAAACAAAATAGATTGGAGTGACTCAAGCTCTCTTTCTGCTATGCAGTGTATTCTACGAGTTATTAATAGTAGTAGGGCACCACAAATCAATGCAATCAATAGTCAAAAGCTGTTCCTTGCACTGGAAGATTTTAGACTTACTGAAGTATTTTATTAATACACTATTTTAATGAAGTAATTAACCTTACAAGAGCGACTGGTGTTAGGAAAAAAAAGTGGTGTACTTAATGTCTCTTTAGCTGAAATTTTGAATAAAGTCTTGCAACTAATCCTGAAAAAGGTCAAGATTATTGAGATAACATCAGCAAATAAGCTTGCTAAGCCAATCTCAAGCACATATTTTAGTATATGTATTCTGCTTGAAAATGTTTAGAGAAATCAAAATCCATTTGCTTACAACATTAGATTTTGTCATACATCTTGGGATGTAACTATAAAGGTGTTTTAAAATTATATAATTCAAGAGGTTACGCAAACCAACACAGAACCTAATGTTTAAAAAATAGATGACAAAGCAGCACAGTTTAAAATGTGAAAAGCAAATCATTGCAAGTCCAATTTGCTTATGTGATTTCATTATGGCCAACAGTGACATGATAAAATCCTCACTTCCAAAGGTGGCAATAAAATGGCCTTTTATCATTTGATATCTTGTCCATACCATACAATATATACTAGGTCTTTGACAAAAGGTGGTACATACAGATGCTCCCGGATTTATGCAGGGATCACGTCCCGCGGAGTTTTGTGTACATCGGAAAAGGATGTGTAAATTTACTGCTCAGTGAAGTGACCACGAAGGAGCTCCGACACGGAGACCACACGGGAGCTCGATGTGGAGACCACCAAGAGATCAGCCGCTGGCCTCACTGGACTGTTATCGGCTATTCACTTATTTGTGGTTTCTTGGAGAACTTCGATGAGAACCACCACTTGGATGGATTCATGAAATAACTAATGTGGATGTGCAATGCCTTGGTTAGTACATTGGCACATGTTCCTTGCTGAATTCAAGATACGATGAGGAGCATGGAGGAATTCACCTTCAGGTTCTCACAGAATGGTCTTCTGATTGATTGAAAGATACAGCATGGAAACAGGCCCTTTGGTCCACCGAGTCCACACCGTCCATCAATCACCCGTTAAACAACATTATTCTATTAATGTTTATTCACAATAAATAAAAAATACTAACTTATTTTCATGTGGCACACATCACAACCACCTCACTTCTGACGAGCAATTGAGAATCAGCAAACTGTTTCCTGAGATTGAAGGCAAGTCAGCCTGCCCCCCCGCTCTGCACTTTCTCAGTCTGTTGCTCTGTTGCACAGCTGCACAGATGGATAGATGCCTGGGAGCAAGTAATTTGCTCTGCTTGTCAGGGTGATGCATAACAGCATGCCTCTGGAAGGGGATGTTATTGTCACCATGTCAAAGACTGGTTGAAAAATACACTCTGGTCATGGACACAAAGAACATTATATGTGATTTCATTCAGAGTTACTTCAGCACAGAAACATGGGCAATATACAGTGCCCTCCATAATGCTTAGAACAAAGACCCATCATTTATTATTCTAAATCACATGGTTACAGTGCACATTATCAGATTTTAATAAGGGCCATTTTTATACATTTTGTATTCACCATGTAGAAATTACAGCTGTATTTATACATAGCCCACCCCCCCATTTCAAGACACCATAATATTTGGGATACAGCAATGCCATGTAAATGAAAGTAGTCATGTTTAGTGTTTTGTTGCATATCCCTTGCATGCAATGAAGTCTGCGATTCATGAACATCACCAGTTGCTTGGTGTCTTCTCTGGTGATGCTCTGCCAGGCCTGTATTGCAGCCATCTTTAGCTTATGCTTGTGTTTTGGGGGCTAGTCCCTTCAGTTTTTTCTTCAGCATATTAAAGCCATGCTCAATTTACTTGGCCACTCAAGAATTGACAATTTTTTAGCTTTGAAAAACTCCTTTATTGCTTTAGCAGTATGTTTAGGATCATTGTCTCTTTGTAGAATGAACCACCGGCCAATGAGTTTTGAGGCATTTGGTTGAACTTGAGCAGATAGGATGTGTCTATACACTTCAGAATTCATTATGCTACTACCATCAGCAGTTGTATCATCAAAGAAGATAAGTGAGCCAGTACCTTCAGCAGCCAAACATGCCCAGGCCATAACACCCCCCACCACTGTGTTTCACATATGAGGTGGTATGCTTTGGATCTTGGGCAGTTCCTTTTCTCCTCCATACTTTGCTCTTGCCATCACTCTGATATAAGTTAATCTTCGTCTCATCTGTCCACAAGATCTTTTTCCAGAACTGTGGTTGCTCTTTTAGGTACTTCTTGGCAAACTGTAACCTGGCCATCCTATTTTTGCAGCTAACCAGTGGTTTGCATCTTGCAGTGAAGCCTCTGTATTTCTGTTCATGAAGTCTTCTGCGGACAGTGGTCATTGACAAATCCACACCTGACTCCTGAATAGTGTTTTTGATCTGTCGGACAGGTGTTTGGGTATTTTTCTTTATTATAAAGAAAATTCTTCTGCAATCAGCTGTGGAGGTATCTTCCTTGGCCTGCCAGTCCATTTGCGATTAGTAAGCTCCCCAGTGCTCTCTTTCTTCTTAATGATGTTCCAAACAGTTCATTTTGGTAGGCCTAAGGTTTGGCTGATGTCTCTAACAGCTTTATTCTTGTTTCAGTCTCATAATGGCTTCTTAGACTTTCATTGGCACAACTTTGATCCTTATGTTGATAAACAGCAATAAAAGTTTCCAAAGGTGGTGGAAAGACTGGAGGAAAGACTAGGTGCTGAAAGCTTTCTTATACCTGCATTAAGGAGGCATTTAAACACCCCTGAGCAATTGCAAACACCTGTGAAGCCACATGTTCCAAACATTATGGTGCCCTGAAATGAGGAGACTATGCATAAACACTGCTGTAATTTCTACATGGTTAAACCAAAATGTATAAAAATTGCCTTTAATAAAATCTGACAATGTGCACTTTCACCGCATGTGATTTTTTCTATTACAAATCTCAAATTGTTGAGCACAGAGGCAAATAAAAAAAATGATGGGTCTTTGTCCCAATCATTATGGAGGGCACTGTAGATCAAGGTTGAATACAATGTCCCTTTCTTCAAGAAAATAAGATACTTGCCCTCTCGTAAAGATACATCACCACCGCTCCTCACCATCAAAAATACTCCCTCTTTCGCTGTGTACTTACTTAGCTTCCTCTTTAAGACATCGGCCTCAAATGCTCTATGTGAAAGCAAGATCTACACTTTAACCATTTTCTGGATAACAATATTTCTTCTAAATTATTTCTTGGGAGTACGAGTCTATTCGTGACAAGTTTTGAACACCTCTGCAATATTTAAAAAATGTCAACTCTGTTTTCTAGAGAGATCAAGCCTGGTTAGTCTTATCCAAAAATAAATCCTCACGGTTCTGTACCTTATAATTTTCCAAGATCTTCTCCAGTATGTTGAAAGCTTTTGGTCAGTATGATGACAATGACATGCACATAGCACCAAGTGCCAGAGGAACTCAGCGGGTCAGATAACATCTGTGGGGGGGGGGGGGGGGCAATGGACAGGCGATGTTTTCTTTCCAGATACAGCCTGACACACAGAGTTCCTCCACTTTATGTTGTGCTCAAGATTTCATCATCTGCAGATCCTTGTGTCAACACATACAAAACACTGTGAATGTGATATAACCCCTAGCCTGTTATTCCTGTCATCAGGCCATTTTTGAACGATGTCAACTTACCCACGTGCTCTGAAAGGAATACCACAAAGAAAGGAGTAACCAGGTCATTAATTCCTTGAACGTAACCACTTGCTGGGTGTCGAATGGCCCATATGAAGAGAATTCTTTCAAAGATCTGCAAAATAAAAAGCACAACATAAACTAGATAAACCTGCAGAACACTATTTCAACTATATGAATAAAATAATTTAAAAAGCAGACTTCAATAGTATTAGACATTTGTCATATATCGATATAGTTTGAGATTTCAAGTGAAACATAGAAACATAGAAAGTTGGTGGAGTAGGCCATTCGGCCCTTCAATATGATCATGGCTGATCATCCAAAATCAGTACGCCATTCCTGCTTTTTCCACATATCCCTTGATTCCGTAAGCCCCAAGGGATAAATCTAAATCTCTCTTGAAAACATCCAGCGAATTGGCCTCCACTACCTTCTGTGACAGAGAATTCCACAGATTCACAACTGGGTGAAAAAGATTTTCCTTATCTCAGTCCTAAATGTCCTAACCCTTGTTCTTACACTGTGACCCCTGGTTCGGGACTCCCCCAACATCGGGAACATTTTTCCTTCATCTACCCTGTCCAATCCTCTAAGAATTTTGTGTTTCTATAAGATCCCCTCACATCCTTCTAAATTCCAGCGAATACAAGCCCAGTCGAACCATTCTTTCATCATATGTCAGTCCCACCATCCCAGGAATTAACCTGGTGAACTATGCTACACTCCCTCAATGGCAATAATGTCCTTCCTCAAATTAGAGGACAAATTGCACACAATACTCCAGGTGCGGTCTCACCAGGGCGTTGTGTAACTGCAGGACTTCCTTGCTCCCAAACTTGAATCATTTCGCAATGAAGGCCAACATGCCATTAGCTTTCTTCGCTGCCTGCTGTACCTGCATGCTTACTTTCAGTGACTGATGTACAAGCACACCCAGGTCTTGTTGTATCTCCCCTTCTCCTAATCTGACACCATTCAGATAATAACCTGCCTTGCTGTTCTTGCCACCAAAGTGGATAACCTCACATTTACCCACATTATACTGCATCTGCCATGCTTCCGCCCACTCACCCAACCTATCCAAGTCGCCCTGCAGCCTCATAGCATCCTCCTCGTCCATCTTGTTCATGCTGATTGTTAGCATTCTGGGCTAATCCCCTTTGTCTGCTTTTGCCCCACGTCCCTCTAAACTCTTACCAGCTATATAGCCTATTTTCAGAAAAAAATTCTGTACTCTTTTAAAATAACAGAAAATGCCGAAAATAGGCCAGGTAGTAGTGAGGATTTTATGATGTAACAGTTGGACATAATGAAATCACATCAGCGAATTGGACTTGCAGTGGTTTGCTTTTCACATTTTACACAGAAATCCAGCTACAGGTTGCTGACTTTTCATCAGAATGAAGACGTTTTGGACAGATAACAAATATTAAGTTGCAGTGTGGTGTTCCTGTTCCTATACTATACTGTTCTGTTTAATAAAGCAGCCCATTGGTAAAGGCAGAAAACCCAACACAACATTCATGAGGAAAAGTAGAAGATGATGTCTCAGCCATACAATGTTGGAAAACGACTATCTCCTACATTTTGCTTTTTCACATTTACCCATCAGTTGACTATTGAAATGAAACTCCAAAATGGTAGAGTCAGTGTATTTCAGCACAATGAATTTTCAGTTTGTTAACTCATGATTATTGCCAAATAATCTCTGTAGCACTAACAATATAATTTGACAATCATGGGCACTCAGGGCTGCATGGTGGCGCAGTGGTAGAGTTGATGCCTTACATCGCCAGAGACCTTATTCGATCATGACTACAGGTGCTGTCTGTACGTTCTCCCTGTGACCGCATGGTTTTTTTCTGTTTGCTCTTGTTGGAATTCCTCCCACATTCAAAAGACGTGCAGGTTTGTGGGCTAATTGGCTTCTGTAAATTGACCCTAGTGTGTAAGATAGAACTAGTATACAGGTGATCACTGGTCGGCACAGACTCGGTGGGCCTAAGTGCCTGTTTCCACGCTGTATCTCTAAACTAAACTCCTTTGTTTTTCCTATCTTATTGCTCTTTCTATCCGTTTCACTTTCTACACGTACAATTTTACAATATCTAATCCAAATACTTAAATCCAATTCAAAACCTGACAAAATGACTGTATGCAACTGTCAGCAGGTTGAATGGCAAACATCATTTCTTCACAACTGACCTTAAAATCTGCACCATTGCTTTAGAAGTTTACTACATACGGTCAACAGGTCATGTGAAAACTTAAGTTGCCAGTAGGTACAGCAGGCATACACATCACAGAATTGAAGAAAGTCGCTGCAATGTTTTCTATATGGGAGATGGTTTAGTTTAAAGATACAGCATGGAAACAGGCCCTTCGGCTCAGTCCACGCCGCCCATCGATCACCCATTCACACTAGTTCGATGTTATCCCACGTTCTCACCTCTTCCTTCACACTTGGGGCTCTTAATCTACAAACCCACTTTGGGATGTGGGAGGAAACAGGAGTACATGCAAACGCCACAGACAGCACCCAAGGTCAGATTGAACCCAGTTCTCTGGCGCTGTGAGGCAGCAGTTCTATCTGCTGTGCCACTGTCACTTTCCAGTTACAGTACATTAAAAAAAATTCTGAAATTACAAGAATGTTTTAATGTATTTTGCTCAGTCTGCACAAAGAAGCTGGTTTGCTTTGGCACTCAATCCTCTATCCCCAAAATTCAGTCCCTTCATTACTAGTGCACCAAAATGCATTGTTGTCTTCAATTACAACTCACATCTCTGCCAGCAGCAGCCTTATGAAATTACACCTGAAACTTCCCTTCACGTTACACACTATCTGGATTGTGTTGTCATTCCTTTAACGTTTTGGGGCGCAAGTACTAGAACACAGGTTGCTATGGCTCTAAAAATGCAGCTCATCTTCATTTTCTCAAGAACAATACATTTTGCCAATTCAGCTTTAAACACATTCAGTAAATAAATCAAACATAGCAGCATGAACAAGGAAAATATGTTCAGTGTATGATTACTAGTCCTATGATATAATCTTGCTTACATTGTGGCATTTAAAACAGCAATCACACAGTTTTTAACGCTTGATCGATAACTTTATGCTGCTTTCCCAACATAATAGGCGTCTATATGGATAAAAATTGTATTGTTGGTCTTTCAGAGCGATAAGAACGCTCAAGGATTGAAAGTTATGCATTTGCCAAATTCCATTTTGCATCCAAAATCCTGAAGGAAGCCTAACCAAGGCATTGAAAATCAATGCCTTCCATGTCAAATATTTATCTCAATTTGTCGGAGGACATTGCACTGAATGCTGGCTTAGTAATATAAAGACCCTATTCCAGTGATGCATGCGGTATGTTTGCATGGCCGATATAATTCATGCATCATTTTCTCAGTAGGAACAACAAGTTTCTATATGTGATAATATAATTAATAACATGTTTATGATTCCATAACAGAAAAATGGCAGATTCTGCACTTAAAATGTGTTTTCATTTAGAGATACAGCATGGAAACTCTCCCTTCCCCTTCAGCACATCGAGTCCTCACCAACCATCTATCACCTGCTCACATTAATTCTATGCTATCTCACTTTTGCATCCACTCCGTTCACACTAGGCACAATTTACAGAGGTCAATTAATCTACAAACCCGCACATATTTGGGACAAGGGAGAAAGCCGGAGTATGCTGAGGAAACCCTGCCATGTGGTCACATAGAGAATGTGCAGACTCCACACAGACAGCACTTATAGGTCAGGATCGAACCCAGGTCTCTGGTGCGGAGGCAGCAGCTCTACCAGCTGTGGTTGTGGTTGTTTTCATTAAGCACACAAAATCATTCAAGAAATTATTTCAGCTAGAATTCTTCACACAGTGACTGGTTGTACATCTTTGAGCAGTAATCCCCTCAATCACAGCTGGCTGATGAGTGATAATAAAAAGCCTGAACTCCGTGAGTGCTGTTAAATAGCTCTAATTAGTTCTTAGCCTTGTAGGAAAAGGCAGAAAATGAGCAATAGTCCCTGGCATGTGGGATAAGGAACAAGTGCTGGTTCCATTTTATAGGATATGCCTAATTATGCTATTAATACTCATAAATCCCTGGAAGGATGAAACAAAGGCCAAAAGTGATTATCATCAAATATGCTGCAAGTAATTCAGACCTTGTCAGACATGCGGCAATGTGCAAAGGTTGCACCACTTTAAAGCCCAAGAGCTTTGGTTGTTTAATGGATTTTCCTAAAAGACAAGTCAGCAATCAAGAAGTGCAGAAGTTACACAAGTTTGCTCCTGCACATGATCCACTGAACAGCATTTTTATTTGTCATCCCAGTGGCACAGCGGTAGAGTTGCTGCCTTACGGTGCCAGAGACCCGGGTTTGGTTATGAATATGGGTGCTGTCTGTATGGAGTTTGCGCACTCTCCCTGTGACCGTATGGGTTTTCTCCGGGTGCTCCAGTTTCCTCCAACATTCCAAAGACGGGCAGGCTTGTAAGTTAATTGGCTTTTGTAAATTGTCCCTAGTGTGCAGAATAGAAATAGTGTATGGATGATCATTGGTCAACATGGACTCAGTGGGCCAAAGGGCCTGCTTCCACACCCTATCCCTAAACTAACATGGTACATGGATAGGAAAGGTTTCGAGGGATATGGGCCAAACATGGGCAGGTGGGACTTGTGTAGATGGGACTTCTTGGTTGGCATGTGCATGTTGGGCCAAAGGGGCTGTTTCCGTGCTGTATGACTCTATGACTCTTGCATAACTCCATGAAAAACAAATGCTAAAAAAAAAAAATGAGATTTTTAAGTGTAGTTTAGTTTTATAATTTTAACCCTGAACCTCAATAAGTTAAGATTTTCATTAAAATAGCATGTAGTTATTTTAGATTAATTAGTATTCTGGTATCCAATGATATCTTCAGGCAAACTAACAAAATGCTTCGAAAATCCAAATTGTATTTCCCAATTTGCTAATGGTGTAAGTTTAATGATTAAAAAATCTGAATGTTGAAGTAAACAGTGGCTCCAATATGGAAACACGAGGATCTGCAGATGCTGAAATCTTACATACAGATGCTGAGATCAGAGTGTTGGAGGAACTCTGCAGGTCATGCAGCAACTGTGGAAGCAAAGGATCGGCAACATTTTGGATTGTGATTCATTTTGGATTGTGATTCATCTATAACCAGAACATTGCTTGCCTCCATTATCCGAGCCATAATCTAGGGAAGTGGGCCCGGGATTGGCTATTGGAATTTAACAGTGTTCAGTGTGGTGACACCACTGGTGAGGGACGGTGTTCAATCCAAGGTGGGTCGTGTGCAAGCTTTGCACTGAGTTTCATGGTCAAACCCTGGTAATGCATTGAGTGCATGACATTGCTGGGGATCAGCAGCACCTGACAATGACTAGCCAGGGGTTCCGACCCAAAACCTCACCTGCTCCTTTTCTCCGGAGATGCTGCCTGACCCTCTGAGTTACTCCAGCATTTTGTGTCCATCTTCAGTACAAACCAGTATCTGCAGTTCCATCCTACACAGACACTCGCTCTCAGGTTTTCAACCACCGAGAAGTCTCGGAGCTGGCGAGATCTGCAGAGCCTAACAAAGAGGTCCCATCACATCCAACAGGAGGTGAGAAGACAACTGTAAGATCATCGCTTGCATCTGTCAGTGGGATCTTGCAACATGAACCAAGTAGTTGTAGACACATTGTTATGTACTGTGTGCTGTACAGTCTTGCCAATAACAGCAGGCAATGCCAAAGGAAGAGATACTCCAGAGCCCTAGAACCATCAGCAGAGCCTGCCAAACAGCAGGAGCAGGAGGAAGTGGCTATGCAGCAGATGTCCAAGTCAACACCACAGCTTCACATTTGAGTGGAAGGCAGCTGTATTGGCACACATTAGAATGAAACACTCCTGAACAAAGAAACATATCTCTTATCGAACTTGCAAAAACATAATCTCCAATTCTGCACTGATCCCGAGTTGAGGTGCTGTCTGTGTGGCATTCACATGTTCTCCCTGCGTCCTTGTCGATTTCCTCCAGGTGCTTCAGTTTCCTCCCACATTCCAGAGATGCACAGATTTGTAGGTTAATTGGCCTCTGTAAATTGCCAATAGTGTGTAGGGGGCGGATGTAAAAGTGGGATAACACAGAACGGGTCATCGATTGTCAGCATGGACTCGGTGGGCCGAAGGGCCTGTTTCCAGCTGTATTTTTCCATTCAATTAAAACCGCGTGACCCTATCATATACTGATCATTATCAACATCAAAGTGCACCAATAATCAGACAAAGGCATTCACTGGAGATAAACATTTTATTCTTTGGACTTGGGTACTGATTATTACACATCAGTGAATGAAACTCCAATGCAATTATTGGAATAGCCTGCTACACCAAGTGTACATGCTTTACCAGAGGAAGTGGCTACGGCAGGTACAATAACACTTGGACAGGTACATATAGTAACAAGAGACTGCAGATGCTGGTTTATACAAAAGAATGACACAAAACGCCGGAGTAACTCAACGGATCAGGCAGCATCTGTGCAGAAAATGGATGGGTGAATTTTCAGGTCCCAACCTGAAATGTCACCCATCCTTTTTCTCCAGAGGTGAGGCAGCATCTCTGGAGAACATGGATCGGTGATGATTTGGGTCAGGACCATTCTTGAAACTGAAGACCTGAAACATCATCTATCCATACTCTCCAGAGATACTGCCTGAACCACTTAGTTACTTCAGCACTTTGTGTCTTTGTCAGGGACATGGATAGAGAAGGTTTAGAGGGATATGGACCAAACATGTGCACTAGGGTCTATACTATCTTGCTCTGAGAATAGTAGGTAGACAAAACTGCTGGAGAAAATCAGTGGGTGAGCCAGCATCTATGAAATACATAATAATTATAATAATAATATATAATAAAAAATGTAATTGATGCTGCCTCACCCACTGAGTTTCTCCAGCATTTTGGTCTAACTTCGATTTTACCAGCATCTGCAGTTCTTTCTTAAACATGCTCTGAGAATAGTGTCACCAAATATGATTGCTTAAGGAAAAATTTACTTCAGATAGAAAACTAGCATGGCACTGGATAGTCAATAGGAGATGAAGCAGCCACACTAGGTGCAATGTGAGTACAGATGACTTAACAGAGGAGAGACAGAATCCTCCCTTCGCCATGATTTCCAAGAGGGATAAGGATAAAAATATCAATGATAAAATGGAATTAGAAGTAAGGATTTAGAAAGCAATGCAAACCATATACATAAATTAGACACGGAACTAAACTCAATGATGACACAGGAACTGTAGATACTGGAATCTTGAGCAAAACACAAAGTGCTGGAGTGGCTCAGTGGGTCAGGCAGCATCTGTGAAGGGAATGAACTGATGGCGTTGAGACGGAGTTTAGTCGGGAGGAGAATGCTGGAAAAGCTGGGGATGAGACAAAGTCTGGTAAGTGATAGGTGGATACAGGTGAGAGGAGTGGGATTGGCAGATGGGTGGAGTAAGTGACAAAGGCTAGAGGAGAAAAGGTGACAAAAGGGTGTCAGATAAGGAAAGAAGAGGAGTGAAGTATAAAGCCAGCGGGAGGGAGATCGGTGGAGGACCAATTGCTATTGTCCTGGATACATAACACAAATGGGATATAAACAGATACCCTGCAGTAAATAAGCAGTAGAGATGAAAACAGAGAAAAGTCAGTTATCTCATATATAATCTGAGGCCTCTGGTGTCTAGAAAATATATATTTTTTGTTTACTTCACTGTGTTTATAGCTGCAAAATATTTCAGTCCTGTTCACATAATATGCCTGTCAAGTTGATAAGTGAAGAATTTTCTCAAACAAAATTGCAAACAGTATTTTGTTTTAAGATCAAACCAATTCCCTCCTCACTTTAAATAAAGTCAAGAAATAAATCAGGGTAACTGTTTTACTCATGTGTCCCAGTTGACAATTTTAAATGAATGGTGAGAAGATCAAACCAAAGTGAAAACCTCAACGGAGAATAGTGTGACATTGCAGCATGAGGAGAGACAAATGTGTGAATTAGGTTTGTTTTGTGCTATACAGGCACTATAAATCTGGACTGGGAAACACATGGATAGGCAGGGATACTTCTGTCATCAAGTTTGCTGTTAAAGCTACAATGCTGGAAGAATCGGCTACAATAAACACACAGATGACAAGGGCCTTGTTGACAAGTGAGCAGAGATTTTGAAAATAAATACAAAAAGAGGCAGTAATAGATAATCCATTGGTACAACATTCAGAAGGGGTCAGTGGAACGTGAACGCAGCTCATGTTCAGAAGGCACACTAGCAGAATTTGACCATTCGGCCCATTGAGTGTACTCTGCCATTCAATCATGACTGATCTATCTTTCCCTTCTCCTGCCTCCTCTCCATAATCGTTAGCGCTTTTACTAATCAAGAACTTGCCAATCTTCTCTTTAAAAATATCCACAGCCTCCTCAGCCGACTGTGGCAATGAATTCCACAGATTCACCACCCTCTGACTAAAGAAATTCCTCCTTATTTTCTTTGTGAAGGCATGTCCTTTATTCTGGGAGGACTTGCTGACTTAACATATTGGCATCCCAATATGTTGCTGACTTAACATATTAACATCCCAAGTAATTAGTCCCAGTCTCTTGCTGATCATCAAGAGACTGGGACTAATTACTTGGGATGGAAGTTGGTAAGGTCAGAGGTGTGTGCTTTAAATGAACCTACAAAGGATATAAGAGAAATAAAGGAGGAAACTATAGGCTCAACAGTTGAGTCCAAGGTGACAGCACAGGAAAAACAAAGTAAAGGAATTCTGAAGGACTAGACTGGAATAGGGAATGACAAATTGTTTTGTCGCAGAGAAGATAAATCAATGGGAGCTGATTAATAGGAGGGTTTCATTAGGTCAAAGAAATAAAAGGCAGGGATGATGGCCTGTGGTGGTTAAAAACTGTAAATCTAATAATCAGTTCAGAGTCTGACGCAGCCGTCAAAACATACGCTAGGACGGACACAAAGAAAAAACAAATTATTCAAGTCTGCTTATAAAGCAAAATTGGGATTTATATACCAAAAGATGAAAACTACAGCATATTTACACACACACACACACACACACAGTGTGTATATATATATATAGAAACATAGAAAATAGGGGCAGGAGGAGGCCATTCGTCCCTTCGAGCCAGCACCACCATTCATTGTGATCATGGCTGATCATTCCAAATCAATAACCCGTGCCTGCCTTCTCCCCATATCCCTTGATTCCACTAGCCCCGAGAGCTCTATCTAACTCTCTCTTAAATCCATCCAGTGACTTGGCCTCCACTGCCCTCTGTGGCACGAAATTCCACAAATTCACAACTCTCTGGGTGAAAAAGTTTTCTCAACTCAGTCTTAAATAGCTTCCCCATTATTTTAAGACTGTGGCCCCTGGTTCTGGACTCGCCCAACATTGGGAACATTTTTCCTGCATCTAGCTTGTCCAGACTTTATATGTTTCTATAAGATCCCCCTCATCCTTCTAAACTCCTTTGAATACAAGCCTAGTCTTATCAATCTTTCCTGATATGACAGTCCCACCATCCCAGGGATCAATCTCGTGAACCTACCCTGCACTGCCTCAATCACAAGGATGTCCTTCCTCAAATTAGGAGACTAAAGCTGTACACAATACTCCAGATGTGGTCTCACCAGAGCCCTATACAACTGCAGAAGAACCTCTTTACTCCTATACTAAAATCCTCTTGTTATGAAGGCCAACATTCCATTAGCTTTCTTCACTGCCTGCTGTACCTGCACGCCAACTTTCAGTGACTGGTGTACAAGGACGCCCAGGTCTCGCTGCACCTCCCCCTTACCTAACCTTACCCCATTGAGATAATAAACTGCCCCCTGGTTTTTGTCGCCAAAGTGGATAACCTCACATTTATCTATATTATACTGCATCTGCCACGCACTGCCCACTCACTCAACCTGTCCAGGTCACCCTGCAACCTCTTAACATCCTCTTCACAGTTCACACTGCCACCCAGCTTTGTGTCATCCGAAAACTTGCTAGTGTTGCTCCCAATTCCCTCTTCCAAATAATTAATATATATGGTAATCAGATGCTGCCCCAACACTGAACCATTCTGAAAAGGACCCGTTCACTCCCCATCTTTGCTTCCTGCCTGCCAACCGTGTGTGTGTGTGTGTGTGTGTGTGTGTGTGTGTGAAAGCATTAAAAATAACAGAATATTGAAGCAAGGAATTGCAGATCATGGTTTACAAAAAAGAAATGGAGTAACTCAGTTTCCCCCCCCCCTCCATTACGAAAAAAGATGAAACAGTAAAGATTAACATTACAAGATTTGAACTAATACGGGTTTAAGAAGCATGTTATATCCCAATACAAAGATGTACGACTATGAAAATGAAGACAAAATGAGAATGCCCGATTGATCTGCATATAAAATTGAGCAACTGTAATAAGTGCAATGATCTATGTTTTTATATTACAAGCAGCACGACCTTTAATTGCTTATTTTGTGGGATATTGCAATTTAAGAATTCTTGTAAAAGTTGAACACACCTGCAACCACTTTGACTTTAAATTTGTGCATTCAACTTCATTTATTTCACTCATTTAATCATATACACATCTTGAGGACATCACTAGATGCACGTAAAGTTCTGATACTTGAAAAAATATTTTAATGCTGTCGCAAAACCATGTAAAAAAACTGGCATTAAAAACCAGCAAATATCATTAAGTCCTGGCAAAAAATGATTGTGCATGTAAAAGATTAAAAATAAAAATGCAAACCATTTCAATTTGCAGAGGAAAGGAAGGAATTCTTTATTTTGCATCAGCAGCACAGAAATATTCCTCTGTGAAAATAATTCATTCCTGTGGGACAAGATGAGTCTGGACCCAATCTCCTCCTTGACTCCTCGTCCAATCAATCCCTTCGTAGATGAATTCCCCAAACACTTGCCAGCTCCTGTCCCAACTCTTCCCCTCACCTCCCTCGATAAACTATCTCCTCCTACCCCATCAGTCTGAAGTAGGGCTTCGATCCAAAATGTTGTCTATCTATTTCCATCCACTGATGCTGCCTGACCCGCCGAGTTCCTTCAGCTGGATGACACAAAGCTGGGTGGCAGTGTGAGCTGCGAGGAGGATGCTATGAGGCTGTAGGGTGACTTGGATAGGTTGGGCGAGTGGGCAGAAGCATGGCAGATGTAGTATAATGTGAGGTTATCCACTCTGGTGGCAAGAACAGGAAGGCAGATTATTATCTGAATTGTGTCAGATGAGAAGGGGTGGTGCGACGAGACTTGGGTGTGCTTCTACATCAGTCACTGAATGTAAGCATGCAGGTACAGCAGGCAGTGAAGAAAGCTAATGGCATGTTAGCCTTCATTGCAAGAGGTTGGAGCTTAGGAGCAAGGAGGTCCAAATGCAGTTGTACAGGGCCAAGGTGAGACCGCACCTGGAGTATTGTGTGCAATTTGGGACCCCTAATTTGAGGAAGGACATTATTGCCATTGAGGGAGTGCAGCGCAGGTTCACCAGGTTAATTCCTGGGATGGCGGGACTGACATATGATGAAATAATGGTTCGACTGGGCTTCCTTGTATTCGCTGGAATTTAGAAGGATGTGAGGGTATCTTATAGAAACATATAAAATTCTTAGAGGATTGGACAGGCTAGATGAAGGAAAAATATTCCCGATGTTGGGGGATTCCAGATGCAGGGGTCACAGTTTAAAAATAAGGGGTAGGCCATTTAGGACTGAGATGATGAAAATTGTTTTCACCCAGAGAGTTGTGACTCTGTGGAATTCTGTGGAATTCTCTGAAGGCAGTAGAGGCCAATTCACTGGATGTTTTCAAGAGAGTTAGATTTAGCTCTTGTGGCTAAGGGAATCAAGGGATATGGGAAAAAAGCCGGAAAGGGGTACTGACTTTGGATGGTCAGCCATAATCATATTGAATGCCGGAGCTGGCTCGAAGGGCCGAATGGCCTAAGCCTGCACATAATTATCTATGTTTTAATGTTATTTGCTCGTTTCCAGCATCTACAGTTTCTCTGTTTATCTTTAACATGATAGCAATGTCAGATGCATTCAATCACGCACTCACACTTGTTCAGTTATCTGCTCCTCACACACCAGCGGCCAATTAAACTACAAATCCGCACATCTTTAGGATGCGGGAGGAAACCGGAGTACCCGGAGGAAACCAATGCAGTCACAGGGAGAACATGCAAACACCACACAGACAGCACCCGAGATCTGGATCAACAGTGAGCCTGTTGCCTCACAGGACCGGGGAAACAGGCTCACTGTTAGCTTAGTGAGTCTTTTCATCAAATGAAAGTTAGCTATCAACCTCATTGAAACTAGATAGAGTGAATGTGGAGTGGATGTTTCCACTTGTGTGAGAGTCTAGGATCAGTGGCCGTAGCCTCAGAATAAAAGGACGTACTGTTTGAAAGGAGGAGAATAGGAATTTCTTTAATCAGAGGGTGGTGAATCTGTGGAATTCATTGCCACAGATGGCTGTGAGGGCCAAGTCAATGGATATTTTTAAGGTGGAGATTGACAGCTTCTTGATAAGTAAGGGTGTCAGGGGTTTATGGGGAGAAGGCAGGAGAATGGGATTCAGATGGAAAGATAGATCAGCCATGGTTGAATGGCAGAGTAGACTTGATGGGCTTAATTCTGCTCCTGGAACTTATGAACTTATTCCAGAAATGAATGAATGCCAATAAAACGAAAAGTGGAAATTTTCATATTACAATAAAAGAAACATAGAAAATAGAAAATAGGTGCAGGAGTAGTCCATTCGGTCCTTCAAGCCATCACCGCACAAGAAATATTCACAATACTTAGATAGCACTCCAAGGTTCACTTATCAATCCAGTTTCTTTTTTGAAAATGAAACTATTTACTAAATAAAAAATGGAATGACATTATCAGGCATGTATAATAACTTCTCTGAATTATACAGAATTGAAATGATAGCATTGCAGTTAATCTTGTGGCAAATTCCAGCCTTTTTGTATCAATGGTAATGAAAGAAGAATTTTAACAGGAAACTAGACCAGGTGCGGACCCGTTGGGCCCCATTCCTCCAAGGCAATATTCCACCACTGACCCATAGCCCCCAACTGCACAGGCTCGGCTGAGGGGTTCCCATTGTGACGCCAGAGATCCCTGTTGTGACGCGAGTCACTGCAACCCTCCCCAACTGCGCCTCGCCATCCCTCTTCCTACCCCTATCCTCCTCCATTCGCCCTCATCCCCACGCATTCCCTCCCCTACTCTCCCTCGTTAATTCCTCCTCATCCCCAGCACCCTCCTCTACTCACCTCCCCCACTGGCCTCCTCTCTCTCTATAGCCCACTCCCCCCCTCCTCTCCATCTACCCCCCTCCTCCCCTCCTCTCCCTCTATCCCCCGGCTCCCCCACTCCTCACCTCCCCCCATTCCACCCCCTACTAAATTGTTTTTTTTTAAAATTAAACCCCCCCCCACCCACAATAAAAAATAGTGATTATTTTTTTAATGAAATTCTCATGAAAATTGCATTTTTTCTTTAAAATAATCTAAACACGATGTTAGCTATCAATGAAAACGGAAGAATTTGATTAAAACAGAGTTTTTTTTAAAATGATTTTTATGTAAATGAGATTTGGGGTCCCATTGTGACATTGAAGGCGGCTGACGGGCAGGGCAAGTGGAAAAGTGGTTTGTAAAGTGATGTTTGCAAAATAAAAAATGTCAATAACTCGTAAAATAATAACATCAATCCGAACGAAACTTGTTTCATTTACATCCCAGGACAATGGTTAGGTAGACCAAATTATTTCCACGCTATTTTCAAAATTATGAAAGTATTCTTATTTAAGCTTCATATATTTCTGCTTGTCTTTATCTTAATGTCTTATCCATTTCCAATTACTCGGTTTATATTTGGCGGCACACTGGCGCAGTGGTAGAGTTGCTGCCTTACAGCGCCAGAGACCCAGGTTTGATTATGACTACGGAGATTGGGAGTATGTACCTTCTCCCTGTGACCTCTTGGGTTTTCTAAGGGTGCTCCGGTTTCCTGCCATATTCCAAAGACATACAGGATTGTAGGTTAATTGGTTTCGGTAATATTGTAAATTGTGTGTCAGATTGGATAAAGTGATCGCTGCTCGGTGGGACGAAAGGCCTGTTTCCACGCTGTAGCTCTAAAGTCTATAGTTAGAAAATTGGTTAAAAGTCTGGGTACTTGTTGTTTGCTAATTACGGGAACCTTTCAATGTAATTACCTATTAATACTGCACTAAGACATAGCTTTTGCTGCTTGATGGTAACACATGTGGGAAGCTCCATGCCAACAGAAAATACTTAATCTTTGTAGACGTTATTTTGTGAGGTTGCTTTGTGGTTCGTGGAGAAACCCGGTCCTTGCTCCAGGTTTGATAGAACTGTGCTATAACAATTCTTCAGCCCAATGAAATTCTTCACGGATATATAGTCAAAAGCACTGCCTACAAATGCATGCAAAATATGGCCCACAACCACGTCCTGGACATGAAAGAAGCCACTTGCATTGAAACAAACACAAATATCAGTGTAAAGACACAAAGTGCTGGAGTAACTCAGTGGGTCAGGCAGCCTCCTGAGAGAACATGGATAGGTGATGTTTTGGGTTGGGACCTTTCTTGAGACTTGAGTTTGAAGAAGAGTCTGGACATGAAAAGTCATCTATGAGTCTGAAGAAGGGTCCCGACCGAAACAGCACCTATCCATGTTCTCAGGGATGCTGCCTGACCCGCTGAGTTACTCCAGCGCAGTCATCTTTTTTGTAAACCAGCATCTGCAGTTCCTTGTTTCTACAAGTATCAGTGTGTTTTCTTCTGGATTCTTCAGGTAAAGTGGATTTCAGATCCAAAAAAACCCCCAAAGCTTTGCTCTATGTGTGCATCATGGCAGCAGCACTTTCAACCATCATGAATCCACCCTCCAGATTTTTCAACACCCCTACTTTATTACTGCTAACGAGTCCATTTTCAAAAACCTAATGAACCAATCTTTTTTCTCATGCATTTGATCAGCAATCTTAATCCTTCTATTACTACTTGCAGTCTGTTTATCTGCTGTGGAGCAGCATGGAACATTGACTGTGATAAGGTACCCATATAAATGCAGTTGATGCTGTCCACATTAATGTCTGTAACATTAGTTCCTGCTCAATATGTAACTGAAATGCACAGCTGGGAAAGCAAATTTATTGTAGTTTTAGTGAATCTATCTCAGAAGGATCCAACAGAACACAGAAGTTTGAAGATTCTGCATCTACCTACTGATTTCCTGGATTTTTCACTTAAAGCTATGTCTTAAGTAATATCCAGCTATCTCACTTGAGACACCAAGATGCAGCTTTCATTTGCTATTACAGAACTGTTAAAGTTTACTGAGAAAGAAACCTGTTACCTTTACCAATTATTATGATTCCAAAATATTAAGCTAGTCATGACAAAAGCGCAAGATACTGCTACAATTTGTAATGTTGCAATACAATACAATAAAAATGCATGAAGTAGTGGAACATGGCTAAAAGTCAGCTGAAACAAGCTCTTGAAAAAATATTTTCAGCGATGAATTCTAAAAGGGGGCACGAAACAACATGCCATGATCGAAGGTCGGTTGAACTGAAGTGTAGCAACTAAATCGATGGAAAGGCATAAAATGAAATCAGAATCAGAATCAGAATGCTTTATTGTCATTGCATGTGTCACATACAACGAGATTACTGTGTCTCTCCATTTAAAAGAACTTCAAACATTCACATACTCATACTTTTTACACTCCCTCCCTCCCCAAACCCACCCATGGATTCACATTTACATAAATTAACACTGTCTCCCACCCCCCCCCCCTACTTCCCCATAACCCGCTCCCGAGACAGAGTTCAGTTCCAAGATTGCTGATGGGTAAAAGCTGTTCTTGAGTCTGGCAGTGCGTGACTTTAGCGACCTGTACCTTTTTCCTGAGGGCAGCAGTGTGAAAAGGTGGTGACAAGGATGTGTAATGTCTTTCACGATATTACAGGTCCTGCTGCGGCATCTGGAGTGGTAAATGTCCTCCAGAGGGGGCAGGGGGAGTCCAATGATACCCTGGGCAGTTTTTATCACCCTCTGGAGAGCTGCTGAACAGTTCCCAAACCAGGCAGTTATGCAGTAAGTCAGTATGCTTTCTACCGAACAGCGGTAGAAAGACTCCAGCAGTTTAGCAGACAGATGGGCCTTCCTCAGTGTTCTGAGGAAGTAAAGTCTCTGTTGCGCCTTTTTCACAACTACAGCAGAGTTCACAGACCATTTAAGATCCTCACTGATGTTGATCCCCAGAAATTTAAAACTAGGCACCCTCTCCACCTCCTCGCCCCCTATCTCCAGTGGCCTGAGCTCCGCTCTATGTCGCCTGAAATCAGTGATGATCTCCTTTGTCTTTTTAGTGTTCAGAGAGAGATCGTTGTGAGCACACCACTCAGAAAGTCTGTGCACCTCCTCTCTATAGGCGACCTCGTTCCCATTTGAGATGAGCCCCACCACGGTTGTATCGTCCGCAAATTTGATGATCCTATTTGCGGGGTGATGGGGCAAGCAGTCATGTGTGTATAGGGCGTAGAGGAGCGGACTGAGCACACAGCCCTGCGGTGCTCCTGTGCTGAGGGTCAGGGATGTCGAGGTGTAGGGTCCAAGTCTCACCGTCTGTGGGCGTTCACTGAGAAAGTCCAATATCCACCGACACAGTTGACTGCTGAGGCCAAGGTCTAGCATTTTTGTGATCAGCTTGCTGGGTATGATTATATTAAAAGCTGAGCTGTAATCAACAAAAAGCATCCTGACATATGACCCCTTCTCCTCTAGGTGTTGGAGTGCAGCATGGAGGACAGTGTTTATGGCATCCTCTGTAGATCTATTAGCCCTATATGCATACTGGTGTGGGTCGAGTGAGGAGGGGGGGGGGGGGGGAGAGATAATTTAAGGTGACCTAGGACCAGCCTTTCAAAGCACTTGGAGACTACAGATGTAAGAGCAACGGGCCTGTAGTCATTGAGGGAGTTGATGTTTGTCTGCTTGGGCACCGGGATGATAGTGGTGGGTTTCAGGCACACTGGCACGGAGGAGTGTGCTAGGGAAAGGTTAAAAATGTCTGTGAATACCCCAGCGAGCTGGTGAGCACAGTCCCGGAGCACCCTGCCTGGGATCTCATCCGGGCCAGCAGCCTTACTAGCATTAACAGTTCTCAGGGTCCGCTTTACCTCCTCTAACTGGAGGGTAAGTGGCTGGTCAGCAGGGTCCAGTTGGAGAGAGGTTCTTTCATTCGGACCTCTCTCGATACGGGCAAAAAAGTGGTTGAGCTCCTCTGCCAGCGATGTATTTGCAGCTGTCGGTGGGTCCCTGCTGCCCCTGAGGTTTGTTAGGTGATGTATTCCCTGCCACATGCGTGCTGTATCCCTGGAGGTGAAATGGTCCTCGATCTTCTTGTAGGACATTTTAGCTGATTTAATGCCCCGCTTAAGGTTGTGTCTGGCAGCGCTGTACAGTTCTTTGTTGCCAGATTTGTGGGCCAAGTCCCGCTCCTTCAGAAGACGCTGGACCTCCGTAGTCATCCATGGTTTCCTGTTCGGAAAGACACGGATGCACTTGTTGATGGTGACACATTCCACACAACATCTGATGTAGAAGAGTACTGCTGCAGCGTACTCTTCTAGGTCCTGGTTATAAAATAGACTCCAGTCTGTGCTCTGAAAGCAGTCCTGCAGTTGTAAGGTTGCATCCTCTGGCCAAGTTTTAATGATCCTGGTAGTGGGTTTCTGCTTTCTACTGATGGGGATGTAGGCTGGGATTAACAACAATGACTGGTGGTCTGACTGTCCAAGGGGGGGGGGGGGGGAGGGGTAAGGCTCTGTAACCTTTAGGAATGTTAGAATAAACACAGTCTAGTGTGTTTTCCCCTTGAGTTGGGCATTTAACATGTTGCACAAACCGTGGCAGTACTTTCTTTAAGTTGGTGTGATTAAAGTCACCAGCCACGATAAAAACCCCATCAGGATGTGAGTTCTGTTGTTTGTTGATCGCATTTAGCAGGTAGCCCAGTGCTACATTAGCTTTAGCCTCCAGAGCTAAGTACACGGCTGTAATAAAAACCACAGAAAACTCTCTTGGGAGATGGTAGGGTCTGCATTTAACTACCATCATTTCTAGGTCTGGTGAGCAATGTCTCTCAGTAACAGTAGCATCCGTAGTCCAGTTATTGTTCGTAAAAACAACCAGGCCCCCCCCCGCATTGTTTACCGGAGGCTTCGGTTCTGTCGCTACGGTGAGTAGCCCGGCCCGCTAGCTCGATAGCAGCATCAGGTATCCCAGGATGGAGCCAGGTCTCACTGATTATCAGAACACAACTATCCTGGATAGCTGATTGTGATGATAAACAGAGTCTTAGTTTGTCCATCTTGTTGTTAAGAGACCTGGCGTTGGAGACAAAGAGGCTGGGGAGTGATGGTCTGTGCGGATTCCTCATTAGCCGAGTTAGCACGCCGGCTCTACTCCCTCGCTTCCGTTTGCGGTCTCTCCGTCTCCTGCGGTGACTGTTGGGGGAGGTTATCCATGGACCCCGGTGCTCTGCTGATCTCTGCTGGAATCTCGTGTGTATGTTGGAAAGTACACGAAACCCCCAGTTGTTGCGTCGTTCCAACAAAAGTTAGCGATTCTCGGGTGAAGTGAATCGTGTTTGGTCTACCCTGGCACAATTCCCACCAAACAAACAGAGATAAGACGAAAAAACAGTTCAATCTAGGAGAGCTCACAGCCGCAGCGTCCTGGCGCGCAGCCATCTTGGATCTCTCCAGTACAATCAGGAATAAACAAGTCACAAAATAAGCATGTGAGCAGGCAGGAAAATAAGCTCACATTGAAAGTATCTTATGTCTCTGTTTGAATGGGTTTTATAAAGTGCTTTAAGCATTTGGGGATAAAATTTATTGGCTACGTTTGTAAAAGAATCGAGGTATGGAATAAAGGAGACAGGAATATTGGAATCTTGAGTAAAACACAAAATGCTGGAACAATTCAGTTGGTCAGGCAGCATCTGTGGAAGGAGTGAATATGGGGAAGGATGTTAAATTTGTGTTGATTGTGTGTTTTTGTCATTTTTTAAATTATATGTATGACTGCAGGGAAACAAAATTTCGTTCAGACCAAAAGGTCTGAATGACAATAAACGAATCTAATCTAATCTACGTGATATCAGGGGTCTTGACCCTTCTTCAGATTGATTATAGTAGGGGAAAAGTAGAGGGTATGGATTATATCTGGAAAGGTACACATTAACATCAAGGGATTGACTCTCCTTGTTACCACTTCAAAGAATTCAGTGAGGGAAGCGTATCCGTTTTGGTTTACATGAATTTTAGCGAGGGTTTTGAACAGTTATGAAGATCTTGCAAGGACTGGAAAAAGTAGCTATTAAAAAAAGCTTAGAATAATTCGGAACATTTTTATTGGAACAGAGAAGGCCATGGGAAAATGTAATTAAACAAGTTTCGCAAGACTAAATAGAAAGGATTAATTTCCCTTACCAGGTGGAAAGGATCAAAACCAAAGGGCAGAGATATAAAGTAATAGGTGCAAGGATTAGATTGGAGTTGAAGAAAACTGATTTCATATTGAAGATCGAAACACAGTGTTTGAGTAACTCTGCGGGTCAGGCAGTATCTATGGAGGGAATAGCTGGATGGTGATTCGGGTCAGAACCTTTCCTCAGATTCAACAAACGTCATCTGTCCATTTCCTCCACAGATGCTGCCTGTCCTTCCAGCACTGTGTCTTGCTCAAGATTCCAGTACAAGCAATTCCTTGTGTCTCCATATTGAGATGATTGGCATTAGCATCCCACTCCCCTGTAAGGTTAATGGAGACAGAAATTCTTCCCTAAAAAAAATAGAAGACCATCAAGGAAAATCTGAAATTAGTTATTCCATTTGTTCATTTTCTGGCAACTGTTAGCTTCAGACTAACTGCATTAACAATTCATATTTGACTAGATAATAGAACAACCAAGTTCTCTCGACTAATACTGCTACGCTTTCCAACCTCATCAATATGTTTTACTTTTTATTACAAAGTGGCTCTTGATAACTACCTTGATTATATCCAGTACACATTAAAGCAAAATATGATGAACTTAACAGTGATCAATTTAGACCATCAGGATAATGCCACAAACCTTTGATATGTGCAGCACTGCAAGGTGTGCCATGCACTACTATAAATTAAATGCACAGATGTCAAAGATAACGTTTGCAATTGGGTTGCACAGCTAAGAATCATAACGTGATATGTGATAAGTATATAACATTTAAGATTGCAACAAAATGAGAAATGTAACAATTTAACTTTCATGCACAAACTATCCACCCTGTGCCTGATGGAATAAAGACTACACCTATCTGATATTTATTATTCACAAGCAATTTAATCTTGATTACTGTCAATGAACATTTGGGATCTGAAGGTTTATTTTAAAACTAAAATGTCAAGAACAGTTATTTCACATCAAGAGCTCATTACTTTCCACAGCCGCTATACACTTGAATCGCCCAAATGCAGGTGCAAAAGATTGTGTGTCAGGATGTGTGCCGCAACTCAAGTGAAGAAACTAAGGACTCCAGCCAGCTGCTTAATCCATTCCTCCTCCCTGCGTCACATGGCTTCCAGCGCTAAATAGGTTCATGGCCAAAAATAAACCATTTGAGGATGGCATCTAGATATGAATGGCCCATCAAAAGATTTAGGTTTATTATTGTCGAGTGCACCGTGTGTGCTATCCAATTAAATCAAACAATACTCTATGTGAATACATTCAAACCAATGTCAAGTTCAATAGATATAGTGAAGGGAAAGATACAGAGTGCAGAATATAGTTCTCAATATTGTAGTGTAACAAGATAGACACAAAATGCCAGAGTAACTCAGTGGGTCAGGTAGTTCCTCTGGAGAAAAAGGATGGGTGACGCTTTGGGTCGGGATCCTTTTTCATAACAGTTCCAGACATAAGGTCCAATGTCCGCAATGGGGTAGAGGCGTGTCAGACAGTACCCTATCTTATGGAAGAACAGTTCAGAAACCTGAAAAAAAAGAGGGAAGAAGCTGTTCCGAGTCTGGTGGTGTGTGCCTTCAAGCTTCTGCATTTTCTGCCAGAAGGGAGCGGGAAGAGGAGGAAGAGTGCGAAAAGTCTTCGAAGTTGGTTGTTTCCCCAAAACATTTCTCATTTTGTTGCAAATAAGCAAAATCAAACTCATTTGAGTTGTAAGTATCAATTAAGTGAAAAAACCCACTATTCTCATGTTAAATACTGGTGTTTTACCAACTACCTGCAGAAAAATGTTGCCTCACTCATTAATTTTAAAACTGAACCCCATTACAAAATGCAAGCCATCTTATTAACTATATTTATTTGCAATAGTTTTCTTGTTGATAAATGTTGAATATCATTATATGTCAATGCAATGGCAAAATGTGAAAAATTGTCAACTTTTCTGCCCTTGACAGATTGATCAGGCTAATATCAGCTGGTGGCTAACTGACTGCTAGTGTAAACCATCATTAATAAGAGTGTGAATATAAGAATTTGGTCAGGATGAACTATTCTGGTTAATGGCCAAGTCTCAAACAGAAATTTAACATTTGGTATTTCATCTGGAACTTTTAAAAAGTTTACATGGTAATTTCAAAACAATTGATAAAAATACTTCACTTTCCCTTCACCTCATGCCGTGAATTAAAATATATCTGTATGATATTCATTTTCCATTTCTACTTTAAATGGATATTAATTAGATGTAATCATTTTCTTCCCTGCAGCCTTGCGGAGTAGATCTAAACAAATTACTCTTCAAGCACAGCAATTTTTATTTTGTCTGACATTGTGACAAGTGAAATTAGAATAATTCTAACATAATTTTAGAAGACTTCCAATATTATTGAAACAATTTTGACCAACCTTGGTGTATATTAATCAAATCAATCCAGACCGGACTGTCTCCTCAGTAACAGAACATTATCCCATGATTTAATAGCATTTCTAATTACCCTCTTGGCATATTCTTCTGTGTAAATACATTATAAGAATCATGTATTTTGATTTATTTACCTCCCTTCGTGCAAGGAAGATATCAACATTTTTCTAATTTGAATCTAAAGCACTCTGTTGGACATTGCCTGAGGGGAGGGACAGATTCCACCAACTCCATAATTTGTCTCAAAGTAACATCGCTATTACAACACTCCTTTAATTAAAATTCAACACGTCATGAATTTCAGCAGGATGTCAGGGTATATGTTAGGGATGGTAGACAAAAGTGCTGGAGAAACTCTCCGGGTGCAGCAGCATCTATGGTGCGAAGGAAGTGTTAGGGATGTCATTTTGAAACAATTTACAAAGAAGCCACTATTATATCAAATTCATGGGATTTCAAACTTTGATGTGTCGGAAAGATCTGCAGATGCTGGTTTCTACTAAAGATAGACTAAAATGCTGAAGAAAAGTAATAGGTGATGTTTCAGACCCCTTCTTCAGACATCAAACATTGGAATTGCTCAGCTTATAAAAGGGTGACAAAAATGAAAGACTGCAGACAATGTCATGCACGTTTTATTATCGAGGTGCAGAATTTCATGCAAAATTATTAACCAGCTTTAGAGTTTGAAAGTTTAATCACTTTTCTTGTAAATTACGCTTGTCATCAACACAATCTCTTAATCTTCCCAACACAGTACACCACTTAATCATCCTTTCCCTTTATGAATCTTCCCATCTCAGGGAAGAGGTGAGAGATAAATATACAAACATGCAAGCTCACGGACTCTAACTACTATCTTCATGTGTGTATATATTTATATTATGGTATATGGACACACTTATCTGTTTTGTAGTAAATGCCTACTATGTTCTGTGTGCTGAAGCAAAGCAAGAATTTCATTGCCCTATACAGGGCAATAAACTCACTTGAACTTGGACTTCCTCCCATCTTGCTTCCCGTAAAAAAACACATTCCATTCTCATATCCCCCTCCATCTCCCTCATATCAGGGGCCTCTGAGATTACTTCCTTCTACCACTACTGTGGCTTTCTATCGACCACTGTTAACAGAACCCTTGAAAAGCAACTTAGATATTCCATGCACCTTTGCTCACAGTCTGAACAAGGGTAGAGTTCTTCTGTTCCCGATTTCCACCCCACTGCATTCAATGGATTATCCTTCCCAAGTTCCAGTACCTTCAATACAAATCTAGCACCCGACATCTCCTCCCCTTCCAGTATTCCAAAAGGACTGTTCCTGTTCTCCCATCTCTGTCAGACACTCCCTTTCTCATGGCACCTTACCAGGAACTTTACCAAAGTACTGTTGGAAATGCACCATTTGTCATTGCACCTCTTCCTTTCCCACCATCTAGGGACCCAAAGAGTTTTTACAGATGAAGCAGCAATTTGCTTGCAGTTCTTCCATTACACTGTGCTCTCAATAAAGTTTCATTTTCATTGAAGAAACGAAACACAGACTGGGTGACAGCTTAGCATAAGGAACATCACCTTCTGCCCAAGCATGTTGCAGTCCTCCAGGCACAATATCAGATTCAAGTAACTCCTTTTCTCAAGAATCGGGCAGTTCTGCTGCGAGTTATCTATTTGTAATGGTAGCCGAGTCGGTGTTTCTTCTCCCACTTCACTCACAAAACGTGACCAGCCAGGCATTTCTCACATCTCTTCATCGCACAGCTTTTATGTTCCTTTTCTGTCTCTGTCTTTTACTGCTCTTGTTAACCCATCAACTAGAAAACTTCAAGTTTACCCAAGGCAAGCATGGCCTCAAGCTATCAGAAATATTCATTTTTGACAGACTCTTCAGCCCACCGAGACCATACTGATCACCCATTCACACTATGTGCAGGAATGAAATCGCTGAACACATTCGCTCAGTCCACCTTAACCTACCTGATCTCTCGGCTGCTCAGCACTTTCACTCCCCCCTCCCATTCCCAATCTGACCTTTCTGTCCTGGCCCTCCTCCATTGTCAGAGTGAGGCCCAGCACAAATTGTCCCACCAGTGGAAACATCCTATACATGTCGACCATCTAAGCCTTTGACCATTCTGTATGTATCAATGAGGTCTCCCCTCATCTTCTCAACTCCAGTGAGTACAGGCCCAGTGCTGACAAATGCTCATCATAGGTTAACCTACTAATTCCTGGGATCATTCTTGTAAACCTCCTCTGGACCCTCTCCAGAGCCAGCACATCCTTTCTCAGATATGGTGCCCAAAATAGCTCACAATATTCCAAATGCGATCTTACCAACACTTTATGGAGCCTCAATATTACGTCCCTGTTTTTGTATACAAGCCCTCTTGAAATAAATGCTAGCATTGAGTTTGCTTTCTTTACTACCAATTCGACTTGCAGATTAACTTTTTGGGAATCCTGCACCAGAACTCCCAAGTCCCTTTGCATCTCCAATTTCTGTATACTCACCCCATTTAGAAAATATTCGATACCTTTATTCCTACTACCAAAATGCATGACTCCACACTTTGCTATACTATATTCCATCTGCCACTTCTCTACCCACTCTCCCAACCTGTCCAAGTCCTTCCGCAGAGTCCCTGCTTTCTTGACACTACCTGCCCCTCTCCACCTATTTTCATATAATCCGCAAACTTTGCTACAGAGCCTTCCACCCCCTTGGCCAAGTCATTAATATACAATACAATACAATACAATTTATTTGTCATTTGAACCCCATTGAGGTTCAAACGAAATGTTGTTTCTGCAGTCATACATACAAAAAAGAACCAAGCCACAACACAATTTACACAAACATCCATCACAGCGCATCTCCTCCTCGCTGTGATGGAAGGCAAAGACTTATCTCTCCCCTGCACTTCCCATTTCCCTCCCGATGTCAGAGTCAAAGTCAAAGCCCCCGGCGGGCGATGGTAATTGCCCCGCGGCCATTAACGCCGCGCCGGGTGTTGCAAGGCCACGCTCCGGGTCTTGTTGTTGGAGCCCCCGGCGGGCGCTAGCAAAGTCCCACAACCATTCCAAGCCACGCCGGGCGATGATGTAAGGCCCCGCTCCAGGTACTCTTCAACCCCGCAACTCGGGCTGGTGAAGTAGCCGTTGCGGAAGCCCCGAAAAGCGGTCTCCCAGCAGGGACCCGCGGGCTCCCGGTGTCACTTTCCACCGGACCTGCGGTTGGAGCCTCCGAATCCCCAGGGTCGGGTCGCAGCAGCGCGCCACCACCGCTCCTCCCGCTCCGAACTCGGCCATGGTGAGTAGGTCCGCAGGCTCCGCGACTGGAGCCTCAGGTCGTTCCTGCTGGAGGCCGCTCCCCGGTGCTAGGCCCCAACGACAACGGAGACCCGACAGAGAAAAGGTCGGGTTCTCCGTGCAGGGGATAGATTTTAAAAGTTTCCCCCACCCCCCACACACATACCCACACACATACACAAAAAATAAAAATAAAAACTACATTCAACGAGACAAAAAATAATAAAAAGACGGACGGACTGCAGAGGCCGCTGCGACGTGAGTCGCGCCACCCACCTACAACGTGACGAGAAGCAGCCCCAGCACCTATCCTTGCGGAACTCCACTAGTCACTGGCAGCCAACCAGAAAAAAGCCCCCTTTGTCTTCTGCCATCCAACCAACCTGCTATCCATGCTAGTATTTCCCCATTGATAACATGTGGCACCTTATCACCTGGCGCCCTCTGAGTGAGGGCTACATGTATATATGTATGTAGTTTGTTTTGTTGTGCTATTCTTATAACAAATGTAAATCACTTTGGCCAACGAGTTGTTTTTTTAAATGTGCTATATAAATAAATGTGACTTGACTTGACTTGACTTATCAAAGGCTTTCTGAAAATCTAAGTAAATAACATCTTCTGACTCCTTTGTCTGTCCTGTTATTTACTTCTTCAAAGAATTCCAGCAAATTTGTCAAGCAAGACCTCCCCTTCACAAAGTCATGCTAACTTCGGCCTATTTTATCGTGAACTTCAAAGTACTCTGTAACCTCATCCTTTATAACAATGGACTAAAATCTTACCAACCACCAGTCAAACTAATCAGCCTATAGTTCCCACTATTCTGCCTTACTCCATTTTTGTGCAGCGGGGTTATAGTGGCAATTTTCCAATCATCTGGGACCACTCCTGACTCTAGTGATTCCTGAAATATCACTATCAATGCCTCCACAATCTCTAATGTTCTGAGTTCTGTAGGGGGCGCTGCTCTGGCAGCAGCCATGTCATGCAGCTCGTCAGTTTTTCAACCTTTTTTTATTTTTTTAGTATGTTTTAAAGTCTGTATTTAATGTTTCTTTGTGCGTTTTATGTGGGGGGTGGTGTGGGGGAAACCACTTCGGTCGCCTCCTCCACGGAGAGGCGAGTTTTTCCAGGTCGCCTCCCCCGTGGCCTAACATCAAGGATCGACGCGGCCTTTCCCGGAGACGCGCCCGGGGCTTCAGCGGCGGGCGCAGCGTGGACTCTCGGTGTGGAGCGGGTGAGCCCTCGCTGGGGCTCGCTGGAGGGGAGCGCTCCGTTTCGCTGACCCGGGGCAGCCGGCAGCCTGAAGTCGCAGCCTGAAGCCGCGGTCTGCAGAGCTCCAGCTGGTGCGGCGTCTACAGCCCGGGATCTCACGTTGGGGACCCGGGGGAAGAAGAAGCCATCACTGCCGGCCCGCGGCCGACTTCTACCGCGGGTCCGGCTTGGACTTACCATCACCCCTGGAGGGGAGCTTCGACCGCCGGCCCTGCAGTCTACGGTGCTTCTGGCTGCGGCGGGGACTTTAAATCTTGACCGCCGGCCTGCGGCCTACAACAACTTAAAGCCGCGGTCTCCGGTGAGGAAGAGCCAATCCTGGACTGACTCTGGACTCTGGTCCTGACCACGGGGGGGAAATGGAGGAGGACTGGCCAAATTTTGTGCCTTCCACCACAGTGATGAATGCTGTGGTGGATGTTTGTGTTACAGTTTTATTGTGGTTGTGTGTTCTTTATTATTGTATCGCTGCAGACAACCCAAATTTCCAGCAGCCTGGCTGTGTGGCAATAAATTATATCTAATCTAATCTAATGCCACCTCTTTCAGAACCCTAGGGTGCAGTCCACCCTAGGGTTCTGAAAGAGGTGGCATTAGATTAGATTAGATATAATTTATATCTATTTGAGGTGACTTATCCACTTTCAGCCCTTTCAGCTTCCCAAGCACCTTTTCCCTGGTAATAGCCACTCCACAAACTTCCACCCCGACTCCCTTGAATTCCAGGCTTGTTGCTGGTGTATTCCACTGTGAAGACCGATGCAAAAAAGTTATTCAATTCTTCTGCCATTTCTTTATTCCCCATTATCACTTCTTCTGCATAATTCTCCAGCGGTCCAATGTCCACTCTTGCTTCTTTCTTGCTCTTTATATAACTGAAGAAACTCTTGCTAGCCTCATATTATTGACTAGCTTAAGGGCCTGTCCCATTTGTCACGGGGTGACGCCTGTTTGGTCATGAGTAGTGGCCCAAAGAGTCGTACCTTTTTCTGATCGCCGCTGGATTTTCAACATTTTGAACATTTTCGGCGACCTGCTGCAACTATGATCGGTGCCACCTTCGTATTTCATCTTTTCTCCTCGTATTTTATTTTTCGTTACTCTCCGGTGATCTTTAAAAGCTTCCCAATCCTCTGGCTTCCTACAAATCTTTGCTATGTTATACGCCTTCTCTTTTCGCTTTATACTGTCCTAGACTTCCCTTCTCAGCCACGGCCGCCTCTTTCTCTCCCTAGAATCTTTCTTCCACTTTGGAAAGAAAAGATCCTGCATCTTCCAGATTATTCCCAGAAATTCCTGCCATTGCTGTTCCACCTGTTAAGGTCCCTTTGGGACCAGCTCCCCCCTCAGGCCTCTGTAGTTCCCTTTGCCCAGCTTCAATACCGACACATCCGATTTTACCTACTCCCTCTCAAATTGCAGATTAAAACTTATCATGTTGTGGTCGCTACCTCCTAATGGTTTCTTTACCTTGGGTTCCCTATCAAATCTGGTTCATTACATAACACTAATTCCAAATTTGCCTTTTACCTGGAATTGTTTATGCGAAAGTCAGGAACACTCAATTTCTGAATCTAAAAGTGTTTTTTTTCTTGATGTGGCATCTGCTGCCTATATGAGAGGGGGGGGGGGGGGGAAGCACTTTCGTAACCAATGTAATAATCTGATCAAGTATGTTTTTAAGGTTTTTGCAGTGTACTTGTTTCAAAAAGAAAGAAAGTAACTTCAACTCCTATTGAGGACCGTATCTGAATGTTATAGCCGTGCTGATTACAGAATGAAATTGGACAATTAGCTTCAGGACAGCATCTTCAGAAATTGGTGTGATGTTGACTGCCTCGAAAAGAAAAGCAGTGTCTTGCCTGAGGAGCCAGTAGAATCAGGAATGCAGCAATAATGGGAACAAAAGCAATTAAGAGGCGGTACATCAGCAGATGATGTAGCCATTGCAAACTAGAAGATTGCTTTTCCAAATTAAGAAGGTAGGAAGCAACAGCTTAACTGCTTTAACAAATAACAAAAGTGCATATATCTTTTTTGTTACACCGCACACATAACAATAAATGAAGTTACAGTGACATATGCGTATGCTTGACAATGTGCGAAAATGGAGAATAGAATAATCCAAACTTCTCTGGTGTTCTCACACTCCATGCACAACCCCCTTACTATTTGGTTTGTTTTTTTAATGTCAGTTATGCCATGATGCGATGAAAAGCATTTATTTGTGTATTATTCAGTTAAATCAGATGATACTATAAATTACTACAATCAAGCCACAGACACTGACAACAGGTAGAGCAAAGAGAGAAATACCAGAGTGTAAAATATAGTGTTCCAGCATTGTAGCATTGCAGTTACAGAGAGAAAAGTTATTTTACGTTTGGGAAAAAAATTGAATCTCGTTAAACAATTTTACAACCAAAAAATGTTGGGAATACTCAGGTCAGGCAGCATCTATAAAGGGGGAAACAGAACTCATGTTTCAGGTTGATTACCTTTTATCACCTGAAACATCACCAACCTGTAAAATTAACTTTGCTTCCTTCCCCCCAGATAATAATAATAATAATACATTTTATTTATGGGCACCTTTCAAGAGTCTCAAGGACACCTTACAAAAATTGAGCAGGTAGAGGAAAAACATGTAAGGGGAATGAAATAAATAGTAGAGACGTGACTAGTACACAAAGTAAAGACAGAATTCAATACAAAACACAGTACGAGGCAATTAATGCACAGATGAAAAGGGACGGGGACGTGGGGCTAAGGATAGGCAGAGGTGAAGAACTGGGTCTTGAGGCGAGACTGGAAGATGGTGAGGGACACGGAATTGCGGATCAGTTGGGGGAGGGAGTTCCAGAGCCTGGGAGCTGCCCTGGAGAAGGCTCTGTCCCCAAAACTGCGGAGGTTGGACTTGTGGATGGAGAGGAGACCGGCTGATGTGGATCTGAGGGACCGTGAGGGTTGGTAGGGGGAGAGGAGGTCAATGAGATATGGGGGGGGGGGCAGATAGTGGAGGGCTTTGTAGGTGAGGATCAGGATTTTGTAGGTGATCCGGTGGGAGATGGGAAGCCAGTGAAGTTGTTTGAGGACTGGAGTGATGTGATGCCAGGATTTGGTATGGGTGATAAGTCGGGCGGCTGCGTTCTGGACCAGTTGGAGTCGGTTGATGTAGGTGGAGCTGATGCCAAGGAGAAGTGAGTTGCAATAGTCCAGTCGGGAGGAGATGAAGGCATGGATGAGTCTTTCAGCAGCGGGCGGTGTGAGAGAGGGTCTAAGTTTGGCGATGTTGCGGAGATGAAAGAAGGAGGTTTTAATGACATGGCAGATGTGAGGCTCAAGGGGGAGGGTGGAATCAAAGATCACGCCAAGGTTGCGGGCCTGGGGAGATAGGGAGACAGTGGTGCCGTCGATGGTGAGAGTGGGGTTATTGATTTTGCTGAGTGTGGCTTTGGAGCCTATGAGGAGGAATTCTGTCTTATCGCTGTTGAGTTTGAGGAAATTATGTTGCATCCAGGTTTTTATAGCTGACAAACAGGAGTTGATATGGGAGAGGGGGGGGTTGTGGGGGGATTTGGTGCCTAGGTAGATCTGGGTGTCATCAGCGTAACAGTGGAAGTCCAGATTGAAGTGGCAGAGTATCTGACCAAGGGGGAGGATGTAGATGATGAAGAGGAGGGGGCCGAGTACGGAGCCTTGTGTAACGCCTTGAGTGACTGTGGCTATAGCAGAGGTGTGGTTGTGGAGAGAGATGAAGTGGGATCTGTTGGAAAGGTAGGAACGGAGCCAGCTGAGTGCAGAGCCTTCAATGCCGAGGTCTTTGAGTCTGGTGAGCAGGATGTTATGGTTCACTGTATCGAAGGCTGCGCTCAGGTCGAGGAGGATGAGGATGTTGAGGGAACCAGTGTCAGCAGAGTTGAGGAGGTCGTTGAGGACTTTGAGGAGCAGTTTCTGTGCTATGGAGGGGGCGAAAGCCAGATTGGAGGAGTTCAAGTAGGTTATACGCAAGGAGGTGGGAATGAAGTTGCGACGCAACGATACGCTCCAGTGTTTTTGAAAGAAAGGGGAGGTTTGAGATTGGGCGGTAGTTAATGAGAGAGGAGGGATCAAGATGTTGTCTGATCTGATGAGAATTTATGTACACACAAAAGTCTCAATAAAGATGAATCGACTAACATACAATATATGCCTGTTTTACTGTGCTATAATTTTCATGAAAATTTAATATTCAAATGCAAGAATGTTCTGAGGCAAAGCCTTGATAGCTTTTAAGTACATAATGGCAAAGGTACACACATCTCATTTTCCTCCCGTATTGACCCACAAAGGAACAACCAACATGATCCCAACACAATAGCATATTTCTCAATATTTAAAGAAAAAATTATGCTATTTAAATATACTCTGCGAAATATATAATGAGGTTATATTTTTTCAAATGGATCTTCTGTGCAACTGATCTCAAATCTATTACTTCTGGGGTTCAGTTTTAACCCTGACCCAGTAATATTAAATGTACAGTGTGTATTGACATGCTCACCTCTTGAACAGCAGGTTGTTGAAAGAGGGGAATGAGTGGATTAGTTCTAGGAATGTCAATGTGAATCTGTGAACAGAAAGGTAAAGTTAGATTATATCAGTAGTTGAGCAAAATAATTATTACTTGTGTTTCATGAAGGTAGAATGTCTCTTGACAAATCTTTAACAACTTGTAGTTTTTTAAAAATCTAGCTAAATCTTGATGCACTGCATCAAGCATGAATTTGCTAAACCTTGGTGTGAAGCATGATACAAAGGGTACAAAGTTTTTTTTAGTTTTTTTTTAATATTTTATTTTATTAGAAGCAAGTACAGTCATATGGCACCAAAGTGCCTAATATATATTTTCATAATACATTTTATGTACAGCTTTATTTTTTGGTATAATAAAGAAAGATGAGAATAAGAAAAAGAAATTAGATAGTAAAGGATAGAAAGGCGTGAGATATAGTGTGTGATGAAAAAGAAAAAAAGACGAATGAGTGAAGAAAGTTGAGGAAAAGAAAATAGAAAAAAGAGAATAAGACATTAAAAAATTTTTTTTTTTTTAAAAGGTAAGGAGATCATTGTTTATAATCTTGACCATCCCTCGTCCAGTCCTGAAACAGTTAGTTTTTACAATTGTGTTGCACCATATGATTCCAAAAAGACGACAAATGGGGACCAACTCGTTATGAATTGGTCTGATTTATCCATTAGGAGGAATCGCATTTCCTCAAGATGTGCGGTGTCCAACATACTTGCAATCCACATTTTAAGCGATGGTATTGATGTATTTTTCCAAAATTTAAGTATTAATTTTTTTGCTATTATTAAACCATAGTTAAAAAATAAATTTTGAGATGTGTTCAATTTATTCCCATCTTCCATTACTACAAATATAATCATTTCAGTATTAGGTACCATT
Organism: Amblyraja radiata; assembly: GCF_010909765.2. Lineage (NCBI taxonomy): Eukaryota > Metazoa > Chordata > Chondrichthyes > Rajiformes > Rajidae > Amblyraja > Amblyraja radiata. The sequence continues at coordinate 19,408,542 of NC_045979.1, forward strand.
CTTATCTTGAATAATTTTGTAAATATTTCGAAAATATCACTCCAAAATCTATAACGTTCTATGCAGGAAACAAAGGAGTGTGTTATAGTTGCATTTTGGGATAGACATTTATCACATATTTGGATTTGGATAAAATTTGGTTAAAATTTGTTCAATCTTGTTTTTGAATAATATAATCTATGTAAAATTTTAAATTGAATTAGATTATGTCTTACATTCATCGAACATTTGTGAATATATATCAAGTACTTTTCCCATGTAACCTTCGTAATTTTTATCATTAGTTCCCGTTCCCGTTCCCACTCTTCTCTAAGTACCTCTGTCGATGGTAGGTCTATATTTAGAATACTATTATATAAATATGATATTAATTTTTGTGTCAGCTTTAATATTCATTGCTTCTTCCAATAATTCAGGAGTTATTTTTTGATATCCTTGTATATATTTTTTCATGAAATCGCAAATCTGAAGATATTTAAAATATTGGTTGTTTTTCAGTTTAAATTTTAATTCTAATTGTTGGAATGATAGTAGGTTTCCCATTTCGTACATATCCCCCATCCTTCTAATTCCGAGACTTTCCCATTGGTTATATGTTTTATCAATAAGAGATGGTTTAAATAAAGGGTTATTCGCTATTGGCATTAACAATGATAAATTTCTTAATTTTAAAGATAATTTTATTAGTTTCCAAATTCTTATTGTACCATATATAATTGGGTTCTTCTTATATATTGTGTTATTCAGTTTTTTCGGGGAGAAGAGGATCGTTCCTATATTACAAGGACGACAATCCTCTTTCTCCATTTTTATCCACTCTGTCTGTTGGGTAGAACTATCCAGCCAATAAATTATATTCTTAATATGCACTGCCCAGTAATCTATATTACTAAAAGTCTGTTCTTGACCGGTTTTGGCCATCTGTGCTGCGATTTCCGAGAGAACGCCGCCACCTACGGCCGTCATTTTTGGCCAGAGCCCCCCTCCGCCGTATGTGTGCCGAGGATTTTTCCCGTCGATGAAAAATGACAGAGATATTAATGATTTTACAAAATTCCCCTTTCTCTCTGCTGCCCCTGCTGGCGGCAGGGGGGAGGGACTATAAAACCAGGAAGTGGTGTGCCTCAATCAGTGTCTGCAAGCTGGAGGAAGGCAGAGGGTCACGTTTCTCTGAGCTGTGAATAACACTGAACACATGTCCACTCAAATGTAAGTGTCCTTAGTGGTTCTAAAACGCTTGCAGAATGTGTCTATTGGTTCTAAAATGTTTGCAAAAAGTGTCTCTTTTGGTTCTACAATGCTTGCAGAATGTGTCTTTTTTGGTTCTAAAATGTTTTTTAGGTTCTCCCCCCCCCCCCTTCTCCTCTACCCCCCTCCTCTCCTCTCCCCCCCCCCCTCTCCTCTCTCACCCCCTCTCCTCTCCCCCCCCTCCTCTCCTCTCCCCCCCTCCTCTCCTCTCCCCCCCTCCTCTCCTCTCCCCCCCTCCTCTCCTCTCACCCCCCTCCTCTCCTCTCCCCCCTCCTCTCCTCTCCCTCCTCTCCTCTCCCCCCCTCCTCTCCTCTCCCCCCCCTCCTCTCCTCTCCCCCCCCTCCTCTCCTCTCCCCCCCCTCCTCTCCTCTCCCCCTCCTCTCCTCTCCCCCCCCTCCCCCTCCTCTCCTCTCCCCTCCTCTCCCCCCTCCTCTCTCTCCCCCCTTCTCTCCCCCCCTCCTCTCCTCTCCCCCCCTCTCTCTCTCTCCCCTCTTTTTCCTCCCCCTCCTCCCTCCCCCACCATTCCTCCCCTAAACCCCCTCCCCTCCACACACCCCTACCCCCTTCCCTCCACCCTCTCTCCCCCTCCCCTTCCCTCTCATCCCCCCATCCCCCCCCCTCCTCCCCACCATCCCCTCCACACCCCCTACCCTCTTCCCTCCACCCTCCCTGCTCCCCACCTCACCCCCCTCAGCACCCCCTCTCTTCCCCTCACTCTCACCCTCTCTCTCTCCTCCCCCACATTTCCCCCCTCACCCACCCTCCTCTCCACCCCCCTATCCCTCTTGCCCCTCTCTCTGTGTCTCTGTCTCTCTCTCTGCCCCTTCTCTCTCTGCCCTCACTCTCTACCCCCGCCCCCCCCCCCCTAGATGTGACTGCAAGTTGGGGGCTATGCGTCAGTAGATAGGGTGGTTATGGGGTAAAAGGAGCAAATTAATAATATTAATATAATATCAAGGGGGTAATTAGCATGAGTGCGGGGGGGGGGGGGGGGGACAGTTAGTGTGTGTGACGCTGCGTGCCGCCTCCCCCCCCCCCCCCACAACCGCACGTTGGGGGAACAGACCCAACGGGTCTGCACTTGGTCTAGTAATACATAAAATTCGGAAGGGTACAAAGTTAACAGTTGAAATCAGTGGAAGACTAAGCTAATGGGGCATTTTGTTCACTGTCAACTTGGATCCCTTTCAACTCCCACTCAATAATCCATCAGAACTTTATTCTTAAGATAAAAAAATGATTGTTAAAATAAAACAAGTTAAGATAAAAATAGAAAGATAAAAAAAATAGAAAAATAACCTAGACACTAAAACAGCAAAGTTCTGAAGAAGGGTCTCGACCCGAAACGTCACCTATTCCTTCGCTCCATAGATGCTGCCTCGCCTGCTGAGTTTCTCCAGCATTTATGTCTACTTTATTTTTTTTTAAATAGTAGTTGATTAAATAACTGAAGATTCAAATATCCTGATTAATTATCCAAATAAAATCCCTTGCGGCACCATTTTTCAAATAAATCTTTTTTGCAAAGTGTATTTTCATTATATCACAAACAGGCTAAATCTAGTTATGTAAATGAGGTGGTCAAAGAGCATACATTTCTTATTAATAGTACTCTCTTTAAAAGCTTAAACTAATGTTAGAATTATCGCATCAGAGTTCAGGGTCCATGTTTAACTCCTCCTGCAACATTGGAGCATCATTAATCAGACTGACACTGTGAAGCAGTTACAAGTGCTCGGAGATTGAATGATGCCATCTTGCAGATGAAGATAAACAAGGACCTTACCTGCTTTTTCAAGTGGAAGAAAGAGGTGTTGTGACAGTATTGGAACAAGAGCAGATTAGTTTTTCTAAGGACCTATTCAATATCTGCCAAAATATATTGACTGGTCACTTATTTCAAAGCTTTGAGCTCACAAAGTGTAGCCATTTTTGCCTACATAAGAGCAGTGACACCTCTTCAATTTGCTTTAGGTATATGAAAAGCACACTCTTTAAGAGAATAATTCTTTTTTTTTTAAATGTTTCTATATTAAGCACATCTACTTTAAAGAAGCCTCTTTTAAAATCTTTAAGTACAATGGCAATTTGGTGCACTAGCAGTTTGAAAAAGCAGCTTAAATTTCATTCAGTACCTGCCGATAGGTATCTTGGTGATGTTCCTCATTTCTGGAATCATAATATTGTTCAATGAACCCAAAATACTCTTCCCGCTTTCGCTGTAGGGTGATTTCCCTTCTTTCCATATTTACAGGTAGATAACCCTAAATAAAAAGAATGATACATTATACAATGTCATTAAAAACATGCAGTGGAAGGCAAATGGTGAAAATAACAGTACATTTTGAAGAATGTGCTGTAGGGCAGCACAGTGGCACAGCGGTAGAATTGCTGCCTTGCAGCGCCAGAGACCCTGGTTCGATCCTGACTCTGGGTGCTGTCTGTACGGAGTTTGCATGTTCTCCTGTGACCATGTGGGTTTTCGCTGGGTGCTCTGGTTGCCTCCCACATTCCAAAGATGCACAGGTTTGGAGATTAATTGATTTCTGCAAATTATAAATTATCCCATATGTGTTGGATACTGCTCGTGTACGGGGTGATCACTGGTTGGCATGGACTGGAATGGCCCGTTTCCAATGTTGTATCTCTAAATTCTCCAAGGCTAGACCATAGTTACACAATTAGAGATTGTTATTCCAAATTGAAACAAAAAAAAAAAATTGGTGTGGAGGGAGGGAAATTGTAATCTCATTTATATCTCTGACAAGTGGCAGGTAACCCCCACCCCGCCCTCCCCACACTTTGAGTTTAGTTCAGTTTAGAAATGCAGTACAGAAACAGGCCTTTCGGCCCACTGAGTCCATTGATCACCCGTTCACATTGATTCTATGTTATCCCACTTTCTCATCCACTCCCTGCACATTAGGGGCAATTTACAGACGCCAATTGACCTACAAACTTGCAGGACTTTGGGATGTAGGTGGAAACCAGAGCATTCAAAGGAAACCCACATGGTCACAGAGAGAACGTGCAAGCTCCACAAAGATCGAACCTGTGTCTCTGGCACTCTGAGCCTACATAATGGTGTATGTTAAAGCCACTGGACAGTGGTCATTAAGCTTAAATGACAATTTATCAGTGTAGCCTTGCTGGAATCCTCGTATCTGGTACTGGTGTGGGCTTAAATCAGGAATAGCACCTTCGACCCTACCCATTTGGACTGATGTTTGCCCCCGTGCTACATCAGCAGACAGCTCTTGGAGTCCAACAAGACAGCACAAACTTTTGCAAGCCTCCTTGCTCTCCTGTCATTGTCAAGTTACTCCATCTACAGCCAAAGACATGTGGAAATCAGCCTCATGTTGTCAGAAGCTGAAAAGTATAGCAGTCCTCTTACAAATGAATGGGTTGAATCAACATAGAATGATACAGTGTGGAAACAGGAGCTTCGGTCCAACTTGTCCACACTGGCCAACATGTCCAGCTACACTAGTTCCACTTGCCTGTGTTTGGCCCATATCCCTACAAACCTGTCCTATCCATGTACCTGTCTAACTGTTTAAGTGTTGGTATAGTCCCAGCCTCAACTACCTCCTCAGGCAGCTGGTTCCATACACCCACCATCCTTTGTGTAAATACAGTTGAGTATCCCGCATTTGGGGACATCGCAGGCGTCAGCACACCCAAAGTGCAATGGGATAGCCTCGTCTAAGGAGATCGGCCATCGTGACCACCGATATTACCCAGCCAGGTAACAGCTGGGAGATTAGAACTTTTTCTTGTCAGCTTTAATGTTTTTAACATTTTGGCACATGTGTTTATATATTTTAAGCATCTTTTTAACCTCTAGTTTCATATTTCAGCAAGTCTCAAATACAATTAGATGTTTGTAAACATCAAAGATATTCAGATATCTTCAATGATCCCCAAAGCAATGATTTCTTCGTGTACAAGGGATCGATTTTGGTACCCAATGTAAAATTCTGACATTCAGGATCTACAGAAACATTGCAGATACCACATCTACAATTTTTGCACAAGATTAAAAATAGAACAATTGCATTAAAAGCATCAATTGATGTTGAAGCAGATTTTAACATTACAAATGTCAGGTCTATTTAGCATCGTACAAAGAAAATATCAGATTCTTCTATCCTGCATTTACTGGTTGATAATTAGTTGTAAAATCACTAGAGTTTCATTCAATTAACCATTTTCTTGAAAAATAAAATCTGAATTAATTGGTTGAACCAGCAATTTGAGGTGTGACTAATCTGAACCAGCGGAATGAAAAGCGTTCACATTGAGTCCGTAGCCTGCTTTCCACCACACCCAATGCCATTCTTCTCAAGGCTTGATTTTTCTTCACCGAAGTCAGTGAAAAAATTAATTTTCTATCATTCCACATTACTAATGTGGCTAAAGTCACCCCTATAGACTCCAGATGTAACAAGCAAAAAGCCTGGCACAATAACATTGCATGGTTAAGACCACATTAAGGATAAGCATTTTCACAATCCACTTTACAATCTTTGCCATTATTGCATAATCATCGATAATAAACTTACAACATAATTTATACCTACAGATTGACAGTGGGTAAAAGGATAATTATTTGAATCATCATATTAGTTTTAGTTTTGGGTTTTAGAGGTACCTATCATATTAAATTAGCAATTCTGAAAAAAAATGTAATATAAAATACAAGTACAACTGACTGATACTTTGGCTACTATACAATTTTAATGAACAAATACCCCTTTCATACCCCTTTAAGGAAAAGTGGATGAGGTGCAAACAGCTCCACAAGCACAATGAGAATAGTTGGGTTAGCAAGGTAAAAAGATAGTTAGTGCCACTGCTTCACCGTTCCAGAGACAAGTTCAATCCTATCATTGGGTTATTTGGCGTGGAGAATGCACATTCATCCTTTAACTGGTTCCATGCAGCATGACTCAACAACTCCAATCTAACCAAATGTTATGCAATGACGACCAACTAATCAGCACATAACCAACATGCCCACGCTGGCATAAACTGGAGAAAAGTTAAAATAAACCACAATACCTTAATTTGAAGCTTCAATCGTTAGGCTATCTACACTCAAAAACTAAACAAAAAAAATTAAAACACCACATGTACTTGTAATAACTCTCCTGAAAAATAGTTTTATATTGTACAAATAGAATGTACAATTACAAATATTCATACATACAGCCTGGGGAAATATAATATGACAGCAATTGTTAATAGCAAATTTACACTGAGATTTATCCACTTACAGAACTGGGTTCCATGCAGCAGTCATAATTGTGCACATATTCACGCGCCACCTAACAGTTTACAGTAATTTGGTAGATATACACAAGTTAAAACAGGGAGTTTATTTTATCTGTAACTGCTTTCCACATTGACCACAATCTGCACCATTGCACCTAAAATTGCAGTTACTAAACAAAACAATTTTGCACATCGTGCAAAATCTGTCATAAATTAATTAGTGTAAGCTGGCAATAATCTCAACATTTTGAAAAGATTAATAGTGAGATAATTTGTGCAATCCTTCCTCAACAAGAACAAATTTTGTGATAAAATAAAAACTGCTGGAGGAACGTAGCAGGGGAGGTGAAGAGAAAACTGAAAAGTGGAAAGGGTAAGAAAAAGCCTGGCTATTGATAGGTGGATACAGGTGAGGGGGAGATTGATAGGAAGGTGGTTGGACATGGGCCAGAGATGAAAAGACAAAAGGTGTGAGACAAAGGATAAAAGTGCCAAGTATGAAACCGGAGGAAGAAGCAAAACTTGATTAAGACATTTGAGTTGTTTTCATTTCTCACTTTCCTGCTCAGAGCCTCAGTTTACAGATCAGGTGGACATGGGCACTGAATATTATTTATTATCAAGTTCATGTGACTGAATCCCCTCACACTCAGCAGTACTAATAGAAATAACGAGAACAGCTCAGTAATGGGCGTATATCTTGGGGGATGCGGCATTCACATAATCTCTGAAGGCATTTATTAGAGAGGAAGAGGTAGAAGAAAGCTTAAACCTCTTGCAGCAAGCCAACAGCATTTATCAAGGACACACAATTCATTTAGCAGGGATTTATACATACTATGCGGTTCAGAAGAATGAGAACCTTTCAAGGATGTTGTCGTGAACATACGGTGCTGCAAATTGTTTATAAGACTAGTAGGAAACTGTTGATAATTAATGGAGACATTATTGTTGCTTGTTCAGGTAATTTCTCCAAACTTCCCCTTTTCAACTGCCTCTTGAGCTTCGAGTTTTTGTACCAGGTTGCTCTATCAATCCATGCAGCGATCCGTTGGATCAGTTTGTCTGCATAAACAATCATAATAGTGCGTTTCTGTAAACACTGACAGTACACCAAGTTCATGCGCCGTGTCATACATTAGAGCTAAATCCAATAGAAACTGTTCTGAAGAGAGTCTTGTCAACGGACCTTCATAGGTTTTTCTGTCACTCCCAGATCTTGTTTCATCCTTCACTGCTTTTTCAAAATGAAGACAGTGCATCATAATTTTGCCACATTGCTGAAACTGTTCAAAACGAGCCAGCTACCCACCTGGTGCCCAGAACACGCCCTATTTTGCAAATTTGTTGTTCTAGTTGAGAGGCACATTCAGACAATTCCTTTTGATTTAGAGGTGATCTACTGTAAATAGTTTACAATTTGTCCATAAATGATTGAAAATTATTAATTCCATTTACTTCTCTCACTGAATAATCTACTGCAAGTTCTAATCTGTGATTAAGATAGTGCCAAATTATCACATCAAGGTAATGTTCCTTGAAAATTGGAGCAACACCAGATTTGACACCAAGCATTACGCTCGCCCCATCACTAGTGAATGCTACAAGGTTCTGTTTCAAGTAAGAGTAATCAAACCCATGGTTACTTGGACAGTTCAATCGATGCTTAGCAATAGTTGCAGCTTTCTGATCAAGCAGTTCAATTTAGATCTAGAAACATCAAATTGGGATCACCTTCTTTTGTCGTGGGGTGGTCTTGATGCTCAGGCTTGTTGTTTCATCAATGAGAACAGAAATGTTGCCATGTATCTGCCTGATATGCTAGCAAATTTTCTTTTTCATATTAATGGTTAAGTGGTTAATGATCTCTCTACTGCCGTAGTTTGACAAAAGGAAGCAACTGACACAGAAAGGAGTTTTCTTGTAAATGAGGAAAACGTGTTTATCTTTCAGCTCTCTGTGATGGAATTTCTTACTTCTCTGGTATAAATATTTTCAAATTGTACTCAGAGAAGGACTTATTTTGTTCACCATTGTGTAGAGCATATCTCAAATACCCTAAAACAAGCAATACCTCAATGTTGACAAATTTGTCAGTTGCTTCCTTGTGTCAAAGTAGGGCAGTGTAGCACTAGTGCAAGAATGCAGTCCAATTCCAATAGCATTTTTATTTTGAAGTTCCAGTAAGCCAAAGTGAGCAGAGAATGGTCTGTCATTCGGAGTTAAATAATATGCAGAATCAAAAATTGAAGTTGCCTTTAGATGCGAAGCATTCGTGGTGTCACGTAATTTTCCAAGAGCATCTTCACCTGCTTTATTTTCAACATGTAGAGCAGCAGTGTGAGCTTTTGACAGTTTGTGATCAACAAATTTTTTTCTGAGAGACTTCAAGCGTTTATTTTCTCTGAGAGACTTTGATCGGCAAATTATTTTCTGAGAGACTTCGATCGGCTCCATAAGATTTTTGATACATTTGCCATTCATTTGACAGCCTCAAACCCTCAGAAGTGAAAAGTGTCAGATTGCTTATGTTTGCACATACCTTACATCCAAGTTTATCATTCTTAAAGTCTAACCAGGGATAAGTTTATTTTCTTTTTCTTCCACAGTTCTTCAGTCCAAACACCTGAACAGGGATACAAGCCTGACTTCGAAACATTATTTCGGAGCTACATTTGAACACGGTTAGAAAATCTGAACTAGAAGCAGGCGAAACACAGCTTTTGTCACTTTTACTATTATCAGTCTCTTGTATGTTATTCTTGTTACACTCCTCAGCTTGTTTACAAAATAGAGTTAACATGTTTGCGTAGAAGCCACAGGGTTGTTCGTGAGAAAAATTAACTTCAGTATTAGAGAGTAATCTATGGAGTGGCATTGGACTACCACAGATGTAGGCTTACTAATGCGATAGTCAGAGCAGACAGCAAGGCCCGCAACGCTTAGCCATGTTGCTAAGCTGCAGTTATAAAAGTAACAGAATTTACCGAAATAAATCAAATGTTTTTTTGCATTTTAGCCACCTAAATTGGAACCAACTCAACCAAGTAATCAAGTATGAAAAAAGAACGTCTAATGAACTATTGCTAAAGCCACCAATATCGCAGAATATTAGTATCAAAAGCGGCAGGTTGGCAACTCTGCCTCGTACCGTTTCTCTCGCAGAAATGTTTGGATTGGAAGTGTACATGTCAATACTCACAATATCTTCCCACGTGGGGTATTACATGGTTAGTAGACCAATACAAATCGTGTTTCGTTTTTAGATATGCAAGATGTTAAAGAAGGTTGAAACTTTACATAAATTATTACACAAATTCCCTTTATTTAATAAGCGGCCGCTGTTAAATTCCCCTCTAGTTAAAATTCCCCGCTGTTTATTTTGGCTTTTTTTTTTTTTTACAGAGGTGCCGGAACGGCGCTCCGGTGAGCTCCGGCAGCACTGCACCTATGAATGTCAGTATATTTAATATCTGTACGTAAGAAAGTCTACGCAACTCAAGTTCAACAGTAAAAGTAACTAAAAAAGGTGACTATTACCTTTCAAAAAAAAAAAAGTGCAAAATAAATGTTATATTTCTTTATCTTGAAATCCACATGCAGAGTGGCTTGCTTTAATTAACTAAGAACATGAGAGGATTAGGTAGGGTAAATGCAGAGTCTTACCCAGAGTAGGGAAATCAAGAACCAGAGGACATAGGTTTAAGCGGAGGGGGAGAAAATATAATAGGAACCTGAAGGACAACTTATGTTTTATACAAAGGGTGGTAGGTATATGGAACAGGCTGCTAGAGGAGGTAGTTGAGGAGGTACTATCACGACGTTTAAGAAAAATTTAGACAGGTACCTGGATATAGGTATGGTGCAATACTTACCTTCAGCAGCGCTGCAGTTCTGCCACTGGCCGTGTGTGCGATTTTGGCGCGTTTGAGGGGGGGGGGGGGGGGGGGGGGGGGTGGTGTTAAAACACGGTTTTCTCCTACCTTGTCCTGGATTATATTTTGTCGGAGTGCAAGCTTTTGCTGAAGCATTGTTCTGACGGCCGTTCTGTGTCTTTTTTTTTTTTTTAAAGACACAGAACAGCGCTGGAGTAATTTTAAAATCAGCTTCTAAAGCCGTCACGCCGACAACGGGGACGGATTTCACGTAGGTGACAGGTAAAAGAAAGCCGTTTATTTTTATGTATAAAAGTGTTTTTTAAGATGCCTTTAATTCACATTTTAAGTTGCGAAACGGTGATTTAGTCCCCATACGAACCGGCAGCATTTTTCATGCCGATATGGGGACTAAATCACCGCAAACCGCAACATTCCAAATGATCGCGTTCCAGAAAAACCCACTCGCAAGTTGATTTAAATGGGCATTAATTTGCAGGTATTAAACATTAAATTCCTTCCATTTGGCCTATAAATCCATGACAATGAGATTTAAAAATTATGTTATATTGTGAATTCTTGTGTGAATGTTATTTGGACACTTAGGCTATTTAAAAATGTTAATCTATTCTTAAGAAATTGATAGGTTTAGATCTAGTAATTGAATTTTGTAATTAGCTACAATTAGGTAACTAACTAATTATATGCTTTAATTTCAAGTCATCTAAGTAAGGTTGTTTCATATTTGTTTCAGAATGCTTCAATCTATAATAACTGAAAATGTATTTCAGTTCTCTTCATTTTTAAGAAAGTTATAGGCTTATGACTGTCCTCGATCGCAGCTTTTGTGTTCAGTCAATGGAAAAGCAATAGGGAACAAGATGCTAATTTCAGAGTATGGAAATGGCCATAACTTTTTTAATACTGAAGATATGAAAGTGAATTAGGTGTCAAATTAAACTTCTTTTTGTGCTTTATCTGATGGGATAAATTACAGACTTGATTTTTAAAATCTCAAAATTTTGTATCATTGCTATTGGACAGGAAAGGATTGGAGGGATATGTACCAAATGCTGGCAGGAGGGACTAGTGTAGATGGGGCATGTTAGTTGATGTGGGCAAGTCGGGCCGAAGGGCCTGTTTCCATGCTGTATCACTATCTGCAGATGCGTCAAACACAGCGATGCCAAAGTTAATGGTATGTTAGCATTCATAGCAAAAGGATTTGAGTATAAGAGCAGGGAGGTTCTATTGCAGTTGTACAGGGTCTTGGTGAGACCACACCTGGAGTATTGCGTACAGTTTTGGTCTCCTAATCTGAGGAAAGACATTCTTGCCATAGAGGGAGTACAGAGAAGGTTCACCAGACTGATTCCTGGGATGGCAGGACATTCATATGAAGAAAGACTGGATAGACTCGGCTTGTACACGCTAGAATTTAGAAGATTGAGGGGGGATCTTATAGAAACTTACAAAATTCTTAAGGGGTTGGACAGGCTAGATGCAGGAAGATTATTCCCGATGTTGGGGAAGTCCAGAACTAGGGGTCACAGCTTAAGGATAAGAGGGAAGTCTTTTAGGACCGAGATGAGAAAATCATTTTTTACACAGAGAGTGGTGAATCTGTGGAATTCTCTGCCACAGAGGGTAGTTGAGGCCAGTTCATTGGCTATATTTTAGAGGGAGTTAGATGTGGCCCTTGTGGCTAAAGGGATCAGGGGGTATGGAGAGAAGGCAGGGATGGGATACTGAGTTGGATGATCAGCCATGATCATATTGAATGGCGGTGCAGGCTCGAAGGGCCGAATGGCCTACTCCTGCACCTATTTTCTATGTTTCTATGTAATGCTATTTGAACTATTAAGTGTCATTAAGGGGACTGAGACCTGTTGTAACCATTACCAAGAGTTATAAAGCTCCAAAAATGTCACCAATTTGCCACTTTCTTGCACTCAAAGGTTTGTAGGTAATTGCTTGGAGCAACATAGCCAGACTATTCCAATTTCTAACACAAAAAATTAGTCCCAGCCTGCATATTTCAGAGATTTATCTTCACACCTCAGGGGACTTTGCCGCAAGACACACGAGCACAATTACATAAAGACATACAGTATTTAGCTATCATGCATTGTAATTATAGAAGCCTCAGTGGAATACTCCATATTCTGAAAAACAGGATCTTGTGAAGAGCTATGCATTTCAGTGTTCTTTGTACTAGTCTCTTTTGCATAACGGCATAATTTTTTCAACATCTGAAGGAAAAGGAACTGACTAAAATTCAGTTCTCTTTCTTTTACTGCTCAAACAAAAGTACAATTGCAGGCAGTTCCATAAAATCATTTATTTAGCAGTTGTAATCAAATGGCTTACTAACTGTATCAAATAAAATTTAATAAATGATTAAATGGTATAAAAACTAAAGGTGCTTCATCTTCCGTTTGGGAAGTTTTCAACCCAACGGCACAAGATGGAATTCTCCAATTTTAAATAACTAACCAACACCATTTCTCTACCCCCCCCCCCCCCCTTCTCTTCCCAGGATGCACACCGATTTCTCTCACAATCCCACCACACTTTCCTCTTGTCCCGTCTCCTTCACCCATATCCCTTCCTCTAGTTTCACATTTCGCACTTCCCTATCACCTATCACCTATCCATGGTCTGCAGAGATGCTGCCTGACCTGCTGAGTTACTCCAGCATATTGTGTCTTTCTTTGTAAACCATCATCTGTAATTCTTATGTCTAATGGTATTGAAGTTATGTAGTTGCAAATAAATTGTAATGAAGTGTGTAAATGAACAAACATTAAATTAGTTGAGTATTAGACAAGTGTAACCTGCCATAATTTTGTGCATTTTGTGTTACTGAAAGTAAATCAATGAGAAGCAGTTGTATTCAACAAAGCACATACTAAAATATTCAAACTTATTGCAGAAACTCTTGTGTGTTTGCTAGTGTTCAATGACATGTTCTCATTTGACCTTGTCAAGATTATCACGCTGCAGTGTTAGGAACCCGTGCAGGCTGTGAGCGTCTATGCACCTCTTTGTGTGTTTCTTCATCTTTATGCCAAATAAATCCTGCAGTCTGGGGATGTTTTCAGAATATGTTAACTCATGCTGTTCTAATCAAAGTCATTGACATTTTCTTAGTTTTTGCTCACTACTGCTAAAACACTTCTGAAATTTCTCAAGCATAACCCTTTGAATAAAGAATGAAACAACACCCATGTATATAATTTAACACAGCCCCTTGCTAATAATGAAAACTAATTTTGCATCAGAGGCCAGACATGAAAGAGATAAACTCAATAAAATAACTAATCAGCTCATGACACTTTTATGCTTTTCAATAAGCAAAGAATTTTCCACAAATATGTAGTCAACATAAACCATAAACAAAGGAGCAGAATTAGGTCATTTAAGCCTATCGGGTCTGCTCTGCCATTCAATCATGGCTGATCTATTTTCCCTCTCAACCCCATCGTCCTGCCTTCTTCATATAATTGTTGCACGTTCTAATCAAGAACCTATCAATCTCTGTTTTAAAAATACCCAATGACTTAGCCTCTACAGCAGTGTGTGGCAATGAATTCCACAGATTCACCACCCTCTGGCAAAATACATTCCTCCTCATAGTTGAAATACTATAAACTCGGTAAGAATTTATTGGCTATATTATAAAGGTTAATATCACATGGTTAAATGTCAAGCTCTCTCACTATTCCACAATTATTTAGTCCCCTCCAAGGTATAACCTCATTACATACAATTGCAAACACAGGTTTGAGTCATGGGACAATGCTAAAATTGCAGACTGGTCACAATAGGGATAAATCTATACAGTACTATCATCATGGATTACCAAGCTAAATGGTTTTTTTTTAAATGTTGCATCCACTTAATATGTGATGAGCATCCAAAAATATGATCAATATTATTCTTTCAAACTTGTGAAAAATATTTGGAGTTTCACAACAGTCTGAAGTGCTCACATGAACCTCATCTCAATCTTGCATCGCTCATGGTTACTCTTCTACTATGGTTTGGATGAGGAATGCCAGCATCTCCAAAACCTGACACGAAATACCATCTGTTCATTTTCTCCATAGCTGTTGCCTGACCTGCAGAGTTCTTCCAGTTTTGCTGATGAATGACTTGGTCTTGCTGTGCCATGACTTAGATAATCGCAACTGTTTTATACATCCTACAGACTTGTTATATCTAATGCAAATTGCAGCCAAAATCTAGATTTTCAGCATTCAATTTTGATGGAATGGCAAAGTCGGTAAAGCTTTCAGATTTTGGTTATTGACAAATTACTCTGAAATGTATTCACTCTAATGATGTACAATACCAATTTTCAGCAGGTTCTGTTCTCCCAAGGGAGCTTCTTAGCTGTGCATGACTCAATACAATCACTGAGAAGGCCCCAGAGTGCGGTGACTATGCATGAAGGTTCCACAAGAGAATCTTCTATCATCCAATACAATTGCCCACCTCTTCTAAATCCCTTTTCCACTTGTAAATTTTTCACTGCCTTTCTCTTCTTTCTACCTTTTGAACTTATGCTTAGCTTGATTGTATTCATGTGTAGCATTTTCTGATTTGATTGGATAGCACCAAATAAAATCTTTTCACTGTGTTTTGTTACATGTGACAATAACAAGACAAAACCTAACTTGAATTAAATTTCAATTATATTTGACTACTTAATATTCACAACTATCATTAGTCTTCGGTGGACTACCAGAAAGGACAAAAGTGCTGCAATGAAATTCAAAGAACAAAAGACCTTAGGCAGCTAAATACATTACTGAGCAAAATCCCTTTTAATTGTAGTTGGAAGAAATTCACTGAAGTCAGGATCTGTTTTTAAGGTTTATAAAGGAATCATTGATGTGAATGGGGAGAAATTATATTAAAGAACAGTTCAGATAATCCTAAATTCATGTAACAGAAGCTCAAATACATGTTGTCAAAGACCCATTATTTTATACAAAAGACATCAAACACCAGAGTCCTAACTTTCTGAATTTACAGACGCACAAAATGAGGTGGTCCTAAAAAGATTTTACGGGTGACTTGCAGATTACAATATGTTCAGTATTAAGAACAACTTGAAGAAGTTTGTTCATATAAAAAGGCACTTCTTCAGCCTGCAAATCCATCTTACCTGACCTTTCTCAGTTGCATGTACAGAACTATAGAACGTTATTGACAACTATTTTAGCAAATAAAGGAGCAAACAAGACAAAATGCTGAAGCAATGCTTGGTCAGGCAGCATCTCTGATGAAAATGGATAGGTGGTGTTTCAGGTTAGCAGTCTGAAGAAGGGTCCCGACCCAAAACGTCACCTATCTATCTTCTCCAGAGATGCTTCCTGACCTGTTGAGTTACTCCAGCAGTTTGTGTCTATCTTTGGTATAAACCAGCATCTGCAGTTCCTTTTTGTTAAATAAGAAAGTCTTGTTTATTATAAGATAAAGACAAGATCGCTCAGGAAGATACGATCCTCAGACCTGGTCAACAGATTACGCCACTGCCTATTGATGGAACTTTCATCCATTCACTGCTGTTCTGTCTCCAAACTATGCCCATGATCTCTCCAGACTTCCTTTTATAACCCTGACATAAGCCAATATCGTAAGCTGTTCTCATTCCCTGCAGAATGTTCCTCACTTCTGCAAACCTATTGTCGTCACCACTGCCCTCAAAATCCACATTCAATGCGCATAGGATGCAAGTTATCAAATTACCTGCAATCGCTTTCCTTTCCCATGTCCTTGAACAGGTTTGTACCTCACAAATCAGATTCCACCTTATCCAGAATTCAATGTCTAAGTTCCTCCAGTTCCTGTCCTTGCCACCCAGAGCAAAATAGCTCACATCAAAAAGTCACCAATGGAATTCAACATGACTATGATTATCAAGAAAATAAATATCATCACTTAATTGGCTTACTATTCTTAATATTCACCTTCTGCACCATCAATGAGTGCAAGAACTCGCCAAAGCGTCTTTAAAAACACGTCCCAAAAACGTCTGAAGTAGGGTCTCGACCCGAAACGTCACCCATTTCCTTCTCTCCATAGATGCTGCCTCACCCGCTGAGTTTCTCCAGCATTTGTGTCTACTCCCAAACCTTCAATGTCTTTGCTCACTAGAAAAACCAGGGGTGTTAAGTGTCTTCAAAATGCACTGGTGCTCCTTCTCAATCAACGGATCAAAATCTGGCAACTTCCAATCTAATTGCAATATGGACGCAGTAAGGTAAGCAATTTGGGTGTGCGTTTGCCCTCATTCCAAGACTGTATTTAAGAAAACCTTGTAAGATGATGCAAAAGATACTTACAAATTGAAAACATTAAAATGCAAATTGCTCCATATGTGTTGAAAAAATACCACTTACCAGCTTGACCATGCTAAATAAAGAAAAATAATTGCAAAGAAGTTCTCGATGTTCAACCTATAATGATACATTTGAACGGTAGCTCTGAACAAACTCCGCATTAATAAATTGATATATGAAGCATTCTATGTTAGAGGGTTGGCAGATGTTGTCTATTTAGATTTCCAGAAAGCACTTGACAAAATTGTTACACAAAATGCCCTTTACCAAAACTGAGGCAACTGCAGAATGCAGAGGGATGTGGTAAATCCGACTGGATTCCTTGGGTTCAATCCCCAAACACCACCTCCTTTCATGCATTTTACTAACTTTTAGATTTGGATGTGCAAGGTGAAATTCTAAAATTATTTGATAACACCAAGATTGGAGGTTTCATTCAAAACAATGAGGATTGCAATAAATTTAAAGAGAACATGGATATTCTGGCAAAATGGGCAAACAAACTTTAGATGGCATCAAGGTGAAATAGTTTGGCAAAAACTAACAAAGAGAGACAATACAAAAGGGTCAGCATCTGCAATTCTTTGTTTCTATGACAGATAATACAAGTTTAGTAACACAATTTTAAAAGACATACAGGAAGATAGTGGCCCAAGTTGTCAAAACTTTTGATACTGACAGGATATGGTGAGAGAGAAAATAAATAGTAAGATATACAAGCTCCTGGGACTGATAAATGAAGACATGCAGTACAAAAGCTGGGAGATTCTGTTGAGTGCTTATTAAGGAAGGGTCAGGCTACAGGTGGAGTACTATCAGTAAATCTAATGACAATTCCTTGGTAAGATAGGAAGTTTCTCGAGAGATGGTAGAAAAAGAGATGGTAGGGAGGAAAATGGAGCACCTGTAGAAAACCCACACAGTGACAGGGAGAACGAATACATTCCGTTCAGATGGAAAACAAGTGGATGGTATTAAAGAACACTATGTCACCCCAATTAATGGCCACATTCAAATAGTTCTAATTTGCTCCTCACTTATATTTAATGTAATATTCCACTGCTTTTGAGCCTACAATGAATAAAGATGGCATTAGCATTCAACATCCTTAAATCCACCTTTACATTGCAAACCACATAAACATTTAGGTATATTCATTCATCTCTACATTTAATGGAGATGCAAACACCTACTTCATTCAACTGTGCAAATGCTGTTCCTTGCTTCAAGGCTGATTTTATTTTCTCCAGAATAAATTTGACTGTTAGTAACCTCCTACACATTTATCCCATGGTTCAAAACCTATTACCTTCAAATTTTACTCCATTTTGTGGCAACAAAAATCATAAATTGGAAAATTGTGTTTTTTTTTTTAATAACACAGCAATAAAAACTGCTTTTACGTTTAAATGTTTGCAGCGATTTACTGACTTAGCTTTATTTCTTTTTGATATTCATCTACTTTCTGCTAAAGGAAATGATTCAAGTTGACTCTATCCCACATGTCAGATTTTAAGCCTTAGTCCAGCGGAAAAATCTAATGGCCATATGTTTTTTGTCCTCAAGGTACTACATAACAGACGTACAATGTACCTACAATGACCTCTACTGTTCCAAATCAGAATCAATTCCTCAAGGCAGTATTTTCAAAAAATATTAGTTTAATCTAACAGTGCACAGAATTAGAATCTGCAAAATAGATAATCCACCATCTTTCACCTAATTTCTCCTTCCCTATCTGTTTAATTACCAGTGCGCTACTAATCAAAGTGTGACTACTAATCAAATTTTCTTGGAGATAGAAGGAGCTGGAATCTTAGGCAAAACACCAACTGCTGAAGGAACTCAGCAAGTCAGACAGCATAGGTGGAGGAAATGGGTAAGTGACATTTTGTGTCAGGACCCTTCACATTTTTTATTAATCTGATCAATGCAACTACTTGTTTCTACTTACGCCTCGAAGAAGGGTCCCCACCAGAAATGTCGCCTATCTATTCCTTCCACAGAAGCTGCTTTGCAAAATAATTTTCTTACATGTTCACATCATTTTCTTTGCACAGCCTTCTACAAGTTTAATTTTTGTTCATTCACAGAATGGCAAAATAGCTGGCAAGACCAGTGCTTATTAACATATTATATCAATGTTGACAGGGAACTGAATAAGTTCTTAAGTCATAGGAGGAAATTTAAGCCATTCGGCCCATCGAGACTACACCATCGTTCAATCATGGCTGATCTATCGTTCAATCTAAACCCCATACAAACTCCCACAATGCAGTAAAGCAAGGATTTCCAGTGTTACGGAATGATTTAACAGGTGCATGTTCATCTTTATTTAGATTTCTTCAAATAACAACCATTGAGGTAGAAAATTTAAATTCATGATTGTTAGAGATCAAGGACATGACTGCGAAAGCTTGTTCGAAAATATTAAACCCTTTGCTGTTTAATGTGGAATTGTAATCTATTAATTTGCCTTTAGTATTAGTGCAGCGGCCTCCAAACTTTTCAGCATGAGGGCTCCATTATATACTTGGCACATTTTAGCGGTCCATGGGAAAAAAAATAAAGAAATGTCAGTTTTATAGATTTAATGAACTCAAAAAAGAACAAATGGAAGAAATTCAAAACAAAACTTGTAGCCATCAATCAAAACTTAATTGAATTGAGGATCCAATTTGGAGGAGCCAATTATGAGGATGGACTTCAAATGCTCAAGTGAATAATTCATTAAGAATTCTATGTCACTGCACAAATACATTGATGAGCTAAAATAAGAGTCAAGAATCAAGAGTGTTTTATTGTCATATATCCCAGGGAGAACAATGAAATTCTTACTTGCAGCAGCACAACAGAATATGAAAAACCCCGGTTCTATAACGTCTATCCATGTATTCTAGAGGTGCTGCCTGATCTGCTGGTCTACTCCAGCACTTTGTGTCCTTTTTTTGTAAACCTGCATATGGTTTAGACTTTGGACTTTAGAAGTATAGCATGGAAACAGGCCCTCCAGCCCACCAAGTTCACACTGTACACTAGGGACAATTTATATATTTTACCAAAGCCAATTAATCTACAAATTGGGAGGAGTGTGTGGGAGGAAATCGGAGCACCCGGAGGAAACTCATGAGGTCACAGGGAGCACGTACAAACTGTACAGACAGCACCTGATCTCGGTTGCTGTAAAGCAGCAACTCTACCGCTGCGCCACCGTGCCATCCCATAAGTGTTTTTAATCACTTTTGTGCTGGATCTTAATCTGGAATTCTCTGCCTCAGAGGGTGTGGAATTCTCTGCCTCAGAGGGTGGTGGAGGCAGGTTCTCTGGATGCTTTCAAGAGAGGGCTCTTAAAAATAGCGGAGTCAGGGGATATGGGGAGAAGACAGGCACGGGGTACTGATTAGGGATGATCAGCCATGATCACATGGAATGGCGGTGCTGGCTTGAAGGGTCAAATGGCCTACTCCTGCACCTATTGTCTATTGTAAATCACAATATTAAATATGTCATTAGTGATTTTGTTCAAAGGTAGGGCAGAAACCTAATCAGAAAGATCCAAACCTAAAATTTAAGGTCAAATGTAGGAAGAACTCAGTGGGTGAGGTAGAATCTGTGGAGGGAAGGACAGGTGATGAGAGAGGGATATAGGTGAAACGGGTTTGAGGGGAGGGGAATGGGGGGGGGGGGAATGAGGGACTCAGGATCATCTCACCTTTATTTCCCCCCTTTTGCCTCTCCTCCCCTGTCCTCTTAGATACCTCTCTGGCTTTACATTTCACTCCTCCTGTTTTCTTATCTGACATCACTCACGAAGAGTCTACCAGGGGCTATCCTGGGAGTTGGGTCCGCGCCGACCAGCGATTCCCCCAGGGAGCCGAGCTGGAGCTAGCGCCTCCTCCACGCGCCGGCAGCAAGCCCGAGCCGACACCTCCGGCCACCCCCGGACAGGGAGGGGACTGGGACGGCCCAGCAGCAACTTAACAGCACCAAAAGCGCTGGGCCCCGACCACAGACCCCGACCCCAAGCGGCAGCACGATCTCGCTCACTCACCGGATGAAACAAAGGTCTGATAACACATCCGCTCCCAACAATCTTTATGGCGAGTGCCCGATGACCTGGGCATGTGCAGTCGGAATACCGAACTTGCTTACAGCCCGCCGCATGGAACGTGTTAAGAGCTTGTTGCGAACCGGATAAAATATCGTGGCGGGCCGGATGTGGCCCGCGGGCCATAGTTTGGAGACCCCTGTATTAATGTATAAATTAATGCTGCTTACCGACAATAGTCTCCACGTCACAGAGCGGACGTCTCGTGGAACACCAGACCAGCTGTATTTCCTTAGTTCTTCTGTTAAAATGAAAATGTACAACAGAAATTATATTATAATTTCACAGCATTTTTTTTTTGCCAATGCAGACCTTCATGAACCAAAATAGTGCTGCAGGTTAGATGCCCGAACACTAAAAACAATTATTTCCCTTGAAAATACTAATTTTTGCCTAGTAATTTTATCAGGCCTATTTCCAGCACTCCATTCCACTGAACTGCGAATCAGAAACATAAATCAGCCAAAGGCACGTTTAACTCCTGTGAACGGCAACAATCAACATTGCTTTTGTCACTATCACTAAGGAATTAAAAGTTAAATTAGGATGTGGATATTCGAGATGCATAAGCAAGGAACTACAAATGCTGGTTTCACTAAAGGATACAAAGTGATAGAGTAGCTCAGCGGGTCAGGCAGCATCTCTGAAGAATGTGGATTGATGACATTTCAAAACAAAACACTTCTTCGGACTTCAGTCCTTCAAGATTCAGACTGCAGTCCAAAGATGGATCCCAAGCTGAAACGGCACCTATCCATATTCTTCAGAGATGCTACCGACCCGCTAAGTTACTCTTTTTTTAATTCTAACATTCATTCTTTTGCAGTATTCTTCAATTATATTAAGCAGCATGTTGAACAATTATATGAAAAAAATCATTCAAATTATAGAACTCCCAATATATTCATGTACATCAGCTGAAATATTCCTCAATTGTACCCACAACAACTACAGCTATAATAAATTAGCTACAGGAAGTGGTTAGACACTTTGCAACCTCATTCATGTCCAGGTATAAATTAGTTCTGAGTACAACCAATCTGTGACGTGAACAGCAGTAGTAATACTCCCCGCTTCACTAAATCTACAGGTTTTCTGATGCAAATTAAACATTAATAAGCCACAAACAAGGCATTTTATTTATTCATTTATTTATTTATTTTATCTTGAAGTGGCACGTTCTGCTTTTATACCGCAGTTGATTTAATATCGCAATAAGGACATATGTTTCAGCCAATTTAGCTTTGGTTTCCAGATGGCGACATAATAAAATCAAGTAAATTGGGAGGCGATTCTTTCTTGCTTCTTGCAGAGAATTAACATATAATAAAATATGCTAGTCATAATTCACAGCAAATTATTTTTCAACAAACTTGCAGTAATGACATTAGAGTGGTTAATGAGTGTGAATATCACATATCAACAATGCAGAGCACCATCTGTACTGAAGCAGGCTTCTGCCAGAAAAGTGCATTCAAAATTGATTAAAATGAGAATATATTTAAAAATGTCTACCCCAAAATCTCACATTTAAAAAAAGCACACCACTGGACTGACCCAAGGCTGTGGCCTGATGAGTTAACAACTGTTTGCTCTCCAGCTTCATGACGCACTCTGAACCATGTGATTCCAATTCTGCCTTGTAATCGCACTTCAAAATCGTCTATTCTACCCAATATTACGAATGAATCCAGATCAACACGGAATACATAACAACAAAATGTTCACACTAAATACACGGCGATATCTTTTCACCAGAAAATATGCAATTTCTTAACAAGTGGAGACGTTGAATGCAGATAATATTAATACACGTAGGTTTGATCCATGCACAAGGAATAGGAGATAAGTGTTGTGGAGAAAGAAAGAAAGAAAGAAAGAAAGAAAGAGAGGAGATAATGTGGAGTAAAAGATTCATGAGGTGTATAAAATATGGCATAGTTTGTGTTGACTGAACGGCCTGTTTTTGTACTGTTATTATCCAAAACAATTTAAAATCTTTAATGTTGCCACCGAAAATAAAGTTACCTGGTTTATGAGACCTAGTCTAATATTTGATAAATAGGTGGGACGGTGGAACAGCGGTAGATTTGCACCCTTACAGTGCCAGAGACCCAGGCACAATCCTGACTATGGGTGCTCTCTGAAGGATTTTGTATGTTCTCCCTGTGACCGTGTAGGTTTTCGCTGGTTGCTTCGGTTTCCTCCCCACTCCAAAGACCTACAGGTTTGTAGGTTAATTGACTATAGCAAAAATTGTAAATTGTCCTTGGTGCGTGGGGAAGTGTTAGTGTACAGTGAGTGCTGATTGGCGTGGACTCGGTGGGCTGAAGCGCCTGTTTCCATGCTGTAGCGCCAAACTAAATCTCCAAACTAAACTAAATTAGATGTCAATCAAAAAAAATCAGTAATACAAGTCGCAGGTTATTGTATTTATACAATTTTAGGAAACGGGAGTTAAATCAATTGTGTTGAAAGAATTGGGATCTATGAACACAGCAGTGTCATAAAGTCAAGGACTTTACAAGATCATTGAATTTTAACATTATTTTATCTCAACCCTTTTCCAGTGCATGGCGTTATAAAGCCTTCTAGCAAAGTAATTCTCAGCTAAATAATGTCAATAAATTTGCAATTTAATTTTTTTCTTTTCTTCATGCATACACAGCATTAAATGTTCAAAGACTCGCAGCAAATTGTTTATTTTTTTGGTAACCTCTTCGCATTAGTACAGTGGCAACAACAGCAAGATATTGAAGCCAGAGAGAAATCATGATGTCAGTGATGGTGAACAAGGAACTTGTAAAAACTTCAACCGTTTGTAGATTTGTATACAATAAGAAAATATACTCTACCTTGTGAATTAAATATCAATTTAACTTATTTTATCCATATTTCTTAATTACAGCTGGATTACATTTTCCTCAAAGCAATTTTTTGTGTTTTGAAGAAAAACAATTTCAGAAAACACTAAATATTCTGTTTGTTTCTCTAACTATCCCAAATACAGTTGCATTAATCCTAATATAGTTTATTTTACTATACCGCCCATATCAGACCATTGACTGAAATTTTGAATTAAACAATATAATTAAAAAATAAGTTATTCAATAAGATATTATGTGGTAGTTGTGTAATCGCACGATAGTGTCCAATTTCACCTGGGCAGTTTTGAAACAATCAGTTTTTTAACTACTTACATAGAAACATAGAAAATAGGTGCAGGAGTTGGCCATTCGACCCTTCAATATGATCATGGCTGATCCTCCAAAATCAGTACCCCGTTCTGGTTTTTTCCCCCATATCCCTTAGCCCCAAGAGCTAAATCTAAATCTCCCTTGAAAACATCCAGTGAATTGGCCTCCACTGCCTTCTGTGGCAGAGAATTCCACAGGTTCACAACTCTCTGGGTGAAAAAGTTTTTCCTCGTCTCAGTCCTAAGTGGCCTACACCTTATTCTTACACCGCGACCCCTGGTTCTTCATACACTCGTAGGAGTTTCACTCACAGCAGTTTTGGCACAATTACAGTTCCATTCTATTAGATGCTGAGAGTGTAAATGGAAGAGGGGATGTAGGGAGTCCAGTGCTACTCCACGGATTTGATGCTGTGTAAAAAGGGCAACTCTTGCTGGCTTCATGTCAGCTTCATAAATCCAAGAGATACGAGGCTCCCCGGAGGCAGTGTTGTTACTTTCTTCACAGATGTTCTTAAAGATCATAATTTATAACACAGCAAAATTTAATAGAACCATTAACTACTGGTCTATCAATAAACAAACAGATAAAAGCCTCCATAGATGCTTACAAATTTTATACAGACTAAAACAAATGAGAAATTTTCTTGCAAGACTTCTTACATGCATTCAAGATTCTGAGGACTATGATGGTATTCTATCACAGAGAAAGATGCATTTACATTTTTTTTTAAATACTGCGATCTAACAAGATGAAGAAAGCACATTGTGCAGTTAAGGAATTTATTGACACGTTTGCAGAAGTGATGTAACAAGAGGACTTGATTCAAACTCTATTCAAAGAAATTGTCAAAATCTGCCTGCAACACAAATAATTCATCCATTGTCTAACTATTTTCCACTTCAATTCATTTATTTCAGTCGTCTTATATAATGCATTTCTTTCCACATCATAGCTCCCTCAACAATATTTTTTTAATATGCTGGCCTTCTGTTTCTCTAACCTTTGGTGTTAATGTTTCAAAAACTTTGAACTGTACACATTTTGTAGTAATATTGACTAGTCCCATATAGGCTTCAGTCAAATACATCAGTTTACTTCCTTGGATTTTAATTTATACAAAAGGATCTTTGATAAATTTAGAGTTTATAGAGATACAGCGTGGAACCAAGCCCTTCGGCACAACATGTCCACACCGATCATCGATCCTGTACACTAATTTTATGAATTCAACATAATAATGGCAATTTACAGCTGATTAATACACAAGCCTGCACGTCTTTGAAATGTGTGAGGAAACTGGAGCACCCGAAGGAAACCTATGCGGTCACAGGGAGAACGTGCAAACTCCGCACAGACAGCGGCCGTCGTGAGGATCGAACCCAAGTCTCTGGCCCTGTGAGGCAGCAGCTCCATTGCTGCGCCACTGTGCTACCCTGAATTCTTACTAAATTCTACCCTTTTGAAGGAATTTATAATTTTATGGCTTTCTTCTTCTATAAGGTTGAGAACTCCACGAGTGTTTCAGAAGTGGTTCGAGCCTCCATATTCCTCACTAATGAGCACATTGTTTTTGAAATTTTATGTAAAATTTTTGTTTACTGCTGCTGCACTGAAATCTCCTCAAAGCATGCCTGCTTTAACAAAATTCTCCTCTGAGAGTTCTGTGAAACCCTCGCTCACTGTTCACTCTCTGTGATTCCAACTTATCTCCTCCTCTTCAGCCATGTTCTGACTCCCTACTACAGCTACATGAGTTTCTCAGCACTTCCCCAGCCTGAAGAAGGGTCCCACCTCGAAATGTCACCTGTCCAGACCCAAACACGCTACCACAGCCAGGTGTTTTGTTAGCACTAGTCCAGTCTGAAGGGTCGTGACCCAAAACGTCGCCTGTTCATTCCCTCCACAGATATGGCCTGGCCTGCTGACTTCCTCCAGCACTTTGTGTTTTGCTGTCTCAACCTGAAACGTTACCCAATCCTTCTCTCCAGCGATGCTGCCTGTCCTGCTGAGTTACTCCAGCATTTTCTGTCTATCTTCGACGTCTGCAGTTCCTTCCTACAAATTTACATTTACTTGGTACTCATCTTGATATCATGTCTTCATAAAGACTTTCAAAGTGGAAAGCTAAATCATATGGAACGACCAAAGAACACCATAAGTAGTAATTTGGCGACCAAAAAGCAAAAGAAAAGTATGTCCTGAGGGGTTCAGAACATGGAGCTAATGGAATTTTAAAGCAAAGTCTCATGAATATCAGGTTTTCACGAATCACACTTTGCACCAGCTCTGCAGTCTTACATTTTCACTTTGGTTTTCTGGCTCCTTCTTCTACAAGGAGAGAACTTAGGAAGACAATGAAGCAGCAAAATCCCAGGACTTGCTCTGCCAGCTGCCTGTCATAGCCAGAGTTCTTCCTTCCACTCAATCTGCCAACTCTCCTGTCTTTCCTTCCCCCACTGGCACAATCGCGCTGTGTTTATGACACCATGGGCTGTTTGTGGATTGCCAAAGTTCTCATTCTTTAAGTGTGAAGCAAAAATAGCAAGCACTCATAAGCTATGTGAACACGTCATATCACATCAAGGCACAAGGCAATCCTCAACTGAAACCCAAGTGCACATTTCCACCAGTGAGAGCTGGCCAGTCGTCAGAAAGAGGAACCCAAGCACATTCTTCTCCCCTTTAACCATTCACATAGACTGATTGAAATATAAACACAGGAGACTGCAGATTCTGGAATCTGTAGCTAAAAAACAAACTGCTGGAGGAACTCAGTGGCCCGACCAGCAACTGGGAGAGGGGGTTGTGGTTGGTAAAGAAGGAATTAGTTGAGACTAAAAAAACATTTGTATTAATGAAGCAAAATGTTCCATTACTGGAAATATTACGAAAATACGGCAGAAATTCAGCAAGTCAGCCAACATATGCTGAGAAAGAAACAATTAATGTGGTGGAAAGAATTGCAGATGCTGGTTTATACCGAAGATAGACACAAAACGCTGGAATAACTCAGCAGGTCAGGAAGAGAAAAGGAATCGGTGGCGTTTTGGGTCGGAACCCTTCTTCTGACTGAAAGATAGAGAAGATCAATGTTTAAAGCCAATGACCTTTGATAAGAACTGGAGAGTGGCGAGTAAAAAAGAATATTTGCAGAAAAGTGCAAACTGCAGTGGAGATTAAATGGCAAACAGGGTGATTGACCAAGACCAAAGATGTTCATAATAGTTCAATGTCCACCCATCTGTCAATCAAAATTCTTCTCGTCTGTATCCACCTATCACTTGCCTGGTTTTGTCCCACCCCCACTTCTCTTCCAGCTTTCAGCCCCCTACTACAAGCTATCTTAAGAAGGCTTCCGACCAGAAACGTCACCTATCCATGGTCTCCAGATGCTGCCTGACCCGTGGAGTTACTCCAGTACTTTGCATCGTTTTTCTGGAAACCAACATTTGCAGTTCCCCATGCCTCCATAATAATTGAAGATTGAGGAGTATTTTGCATTTGGTATCAAAGGAATCAAATTTCAATGAGCAACTGTGAAGATGAAAGTATATCAAGTCAATAATCATTCGTCAAATTGGAAGACAAAATAAACATCTTTAAGCTAAAATAAGGCGGAAAGGAAGGAATAAGAACAAAATGTTCAGTCTATTAAAGGTCTGACCAAACAACCACAAACAATTAAACTTTAAACTTTAGAAATGTAGAAACAGGCCCTTCGGCCAACCGGGTTCGCCCCGACCAGCGATCACTAGCATTATCCTACACACTAGGGACAATTTTACAACTTATCAAAACCAATTAACCTACAAATCTGTGCGTCTTTGGAGTGTGCAGAGAAACGGGAGAACCCAGAGAAAACCCGTGCGGTCACAGAGAGAACATACAAATTGCGTACAGACACCACCTATAGTCAGGATCGAACCAGGGTCTCTGGCGCTGTAAGGCAATTACTCTGCCACTGCCCTAAAAACACAAAGCAAGACCAATGCCCCGGAGCTGCTGTAACAATATGGTTAGGCTGAAATGATTGACTGCCATTAATCTTTCTTTATGCAAGATCTGAATCAAAGCTTAGTGTCTCTCCCTTAATAACCATTGATGTCATTATCACCAAGATTTCTTTAAACCTACAATTGATCAAATACTACTCTCACATCATTTCTTTAAGTCAGTTGTTCTGTCAATGCAGTGGACAGATATGTTGTGGGTTTTGGGGCAACTTGGTTTTGGAGACAGAACCTCTGAGGAATAGGAGCAGCAGAAGATAGAAGTCCTGTGTGGTCGCTGTACTGAAACAGCTAGGTGGTGTGACTACAGCTGGAATGGTTTAATGGTATTTTATTGTTGTGTATACCTTGAGACAGTGAAATTCTTTATTTTGCATACAATTCAGTAAAATCATACTATAAGCACAAATAAGTACATAAATATGTACAAAAGTGCTATGATGGTAGTGTAAAGGCCCTGTCTCACAATGCGAGTTTACCCAAGAGCTCTCCCGAGTTTAAAAGAAAAATCAAGCTCGTGGTAAGTACGTAGAATGTACGTAGCGGCTACGTCGGAGCTCGTGGATGTCTCGTAGTGGCTCGTAATGCTAACGGCAGGTACTCGGGAAAAGCGGAAATCGTGAAGTTTTTTTCAACAGTGCGAAAAATTTCCAAGAGTAAAAAAATGTGATGAAGTACCACGAGTTTGAATTTTTTTTTAAACTCAGGAGAGCTCTTGGGTAAACTCGCATCGTGGGACAGGCCCTTAAGAATAGTAGACTTCACCAAGGCAGTACACAAAGAATCGCCACGTTTCGGCACTTTATTGTGACCTTCAAGTTTTGAGCTCTTAAAATAGAGTTTTATCTTGGCCTTAAAGATCCGTTGTGCTGGCGGTGGCGGGTTCATATTGCAGGGGATGGCCTGTCCTGGCAATACTGTCGATTTCCTCCATCGCTGCTCCGATTTGTTGCAGGCAGCATCCGATCCGCACACTAGTCCAATCTCTGTGGAGTCTCCGGTCTTATCCGATCCACGCGATCCCCAGAACGCTGCAGCGATTCCAGCAGCTCAGTGAACCTATACGGCTACCCGCCATGCGCTGTCCATTCGCCTTCCACGGCCACCGCTGGCAAGATCTGGGAGGGAGTCTGAGGCAAGAGTTTCACTGGCAAAGGAAATCCTAGAGATCACACCAAGGAAGAAGTCGGCAGTAATGCAAGGAGACGAGGCTATGATGAAAACGTGCAAAGGTTTTTGTTATATTTATTGTCCTGGGCCTTGAACTTTGAAATGCTGAGCATCTCTCAGAACAGAGCAATTGGTGCAATCAATTGGCATTTGATACTGCAGATTGGATACTGAGTGGAGTAATAAAGAGTCATACAGTGTGGAAACAGGTCCTTCGGTCCAAATTGCCCACACCATCCAATGTGGTCCCACCTACTCTCACCTGCCTGCGTTTGGCACATATCCCTCTGAACCTGTCCTATCCATGCACTGTCTAAAACTTTCATAAATGTTGCAATAGTACCCATCTCAACAACCGCCTCAGACAGCTCGTTCCATACACCGACCACCCTTTGTGTCCAGTCTAATAACTTTGGCATTTTCCAAGTGTTCTTAGTCTACTTTTCAATCATGCAGACGGAAAGAAATTGGTTGATTGGTTTCTATGATGATGGAGATTAAGGCAGTCAAGATGAATCATCATTCACTCCTTTAGTCTCCAGCACAATTAGCATCCCGAGTCAGAAACCGTCACGTTCATTAATACTTTCTGCACTCGCCCAGCATCCGTAAACACTGGGCTGAACAGATGCTGAGGAAAGAGCAGTCTTCAATAACTGTGACATATTAAGATCACCAATTTAATAAATCCAGTAAATTTACTTTGCAGCTGCTTGTGGCTGAGTCTGCAGAAACAGCAGAACAAAGCATCAATATAAAATTAGTTTATTCTTGCATGAATGCATCATGTTTCATATGCAGGTACCACTCTATAATTTAAAATGCAGCATCTCAGATGTTAGAAATGTAAAGGAAAATTGCTGGACATACTCAGCCAGTTAGGGAGGGTTTATGGAGATTGAAAAGAGCTCAGGTTTCAGCTCAACCTGCAGTGTTTCCAGCATTTTCTACCTTTGCTTGCCTCTCCATAATGGACTGACAAGAAATAAATGAGCTCCTGAACTTAGAGCAGAAACAAGGAACTGCAGCTGGTTTACCAAGGAAAGACACAAAGTACTGGAGTAACTCAGCGGGTTAGGCAGCATCTCTGGAGAACATGGATTGCTGTCGTTTAGGGTCAAGACCCTTCTTCGGACAGCTCCTAAATTAATCTTAATCTGTTATTTAATATATATTTTTTTTTAAATGACTGGTCACATTTTTAACATTATTGTAACAAATAATTGCTGAATGTAAAAAGTGTATGCTTGCAAAACAACAGCAAGACAATTTAAATATTTAAGAGTCCTGTTACTTTTACATTGACAATAGTCTGTAGAATATACCCAACTAAATACAATTGCAGCAATTAAGAGTATACCAAAGATTTTATTTATTAAAGACCATAAGTAGAAGTGTCTCAACCCCAAGTCATCAACACATCTCCAAACTCCTGAACCTAGGAATTAGCACCCCTCTGCAACTGGATTCACGACTTCCTAACCCACAGACCGCAATCAGGGAGGATAGATGACAAAATATCCTTCACGGTAATTCTCAACACCAGTGCCCCGCAAGGATGCGTTCTAGGTCTCTAATTATATTCCCAATAACTCTTACCAATTTCGACAGATGCATCATGGAACGCATTCTATCAAGATGCATCACAAGTTGATTTGGCAACTTTTCTGCCCAAAACTGCAAGAAATCGCAAAGATGTTTGTGATTAGCCAGTCCATCACGCAAACTGGCCTCCACCCCATCGACTCTACCTGCATTTCACGCTGCCTCGGGAAAGAAGCCAACATAATCAAGGACCGCTTGCACTGCAGGCATTCCTTTTCTTCCCTCTTCTGACGGGCAGAAGATATAAAAGCTTGAAAGCATGTACAATCAGATTCAGGAACAGCTTCTTCACTGGTGTTATCAGAACATTTAATGCACCTCTCATGAGCCAAGAGTATAGTCTTGATAATATAACCTTCCATGTTGCAGCCCTTGTTTGTTTTTTAAATCTACACTATTTCTGTAGCTATAACCCTACATTCTGCACTCTGGAATTTTTCACTTTGCATGAGTTCTTGTATTTATGTACGATTTGATTGTACATAGCATGATTTGACTGGATTGCACACAAAATAAGGTATTTCATTATTTCTCTGCACATGCAACAATAAACCAATATCAAGTAACAACCTATTTAGTGTATTTCATCACACCATTGAAGAGTATAATTTATAAATAACAGCTGATCTTGACTATTCAAATCAGGTGGCATTCATGGGCAGAACCTACTCAAAACCATTTGTAAATATCTTCTTTATTGTTTGTGTGAGCCACTATACACTTCAGTTAATATTGTACCGGTTTAAATTTCAACATGAACTAACCCCACAAAATTCTGTCTATTAGACATGAAGGTGGTGAAATCCATCTTTCACATGCTTACACCGTTTCCTAAATTATCAAAATGAGATTCTGTCATGTAGTATGCTTAACATTTCAATGTGGCTTCATTCTTAAATTACAAGGGAGGCAAATTTTACAAACAGCACCTGATAGCTGCTTCTTGAGCTTGCATTTCTAAAGATGGATGAACATTTTAAATTCATTATATTAATGACACTGGAGATATATCCACACTGAGACAACTTCAGCTTAGTCTGAATTGTCTTCCTTCAGCATGTTAGCACCATCTTGTGTCACATTCAAGAATTAATGTTTCTTTATCAACAGGCTTGATCTACAGAAAGAGCTTATTAATTGAGATTATCACAGTTGCTGCTAGAACAGCAATTCAACTTGAAATATTTCATGCCCTTAGAAAACCCTGAAATAAATGACAGATTCAAAAAACATCTCGTGCAAGTGAGAATGCAGTTTCCTGATAGTTTTTCCAGTCATCAATCTCAGTGACAATGCTCGCATGAGCAAGTCATTCCTGACAAGTTTGCATTCAGTCTTCTTTTGTGTGCGATTAGAGTAAAGTAATTGAAACATGAAACAAATAGTTGAAGTGCAACAGCTGTGCTACCCTAAGCAATACTCCCAAGAAAAGCTCATTAACCATCACATTCTAGCTACAGAGACAGAGATTAGTGTTCTTCCAATCAACCAAAACAATACAAGCTAATTTAGAAAATCCAATTATCATATTTGATGTCCATTTATGATCTTTGCCAAGGGAGACCACACCTGGAATATTGTGTGCACTTTTTGTCCCATAATTTGAGGAAGGACATTCTTGCAATTGAGGGAGTGCAGCATAGATTTACAAGGTTAATTCCCGGGATGGCGGGACTGTCATATGCTGAGAGAATGGAGCGGCTGGGCTTGTGTACTCTGGAGTTTAGAAGGATGAGAGGACGTCTTATTGAAACATATAAGATTATTAAGGGTTTGGACTCGCTAGAGGCAGGAAACATGTTCCCGATTTTGGGGAGGTCCAGAACCAGGGGCCACAGTTTAAGAATAAGGGGTAAGCCATTTAGAATGGAGACGAGGAAAAAAATATTCTCACAGAGAGTTGTGAGTCTGTGGAATTCTCTGCCTCAGTGGAGGCCGATTCTCTGAATACTTTCAAGAGAGAGCTAGATAGGGCTCTTAAAGATAGCAAAGTCAGGAGATATGGAGAAAAGGCAGGAAAGGGGTACTGATTGGGGATGATCAGACATGATCACATTGAATGGCGGTGCTGGCTCGAAGGGCCGAATGGCCTATTCCTGCACCTATTGTCTATTTATAAAGGTAGTGGGAGAATATAGGACCAGAGGTCATAGCCTCAGAATCAAAGGACGTTCCTTTAGGAAGGAGATGGAGAGAAATTCACTAGGGGCGCCACAAGAAGGCTGCCTCTACCTACAATCTGTCCGTTTTAGTTTGTTTAAAAGTATGTTGAGGAGGTATCTTTAGTTTTTCTATGTGGGGGAGGGGGGTAGGGTAAGGGGAAACCGTCCCGCAGTCGCCTCATGGCGAGCATGCGACTATTCTCCGAGTCGCATCCTCGCCCCTCTCCTCACGGCCTACCAACTGGATTGACACGGCCTTTCCTGCCGGGGACCGGACCAGAGCTCCAGCAGCGGTGGGGCAGCGCTGGATACATCGCGGAGCTGGCGATGCTTCACCTGGGATCGCCGTTTGAAGCTCCGGAGTGTTGGGCCTGCTGCAACAACATCGCGGAGCTGTGGTTTGAAGAGCTTCCAGTGCGGGCAGCGCTGACTTCAACATCGCGGTGCCCTGCGGCCCTTTGCCGAGGGCTGCCAGTGTGGGTCTCCGCTCGGCGCGGCCTGTGGACTTTGGGAGCCGCGGACTCTGGTAGGAAGTGGCCGTTTCAGAGGTCCGCTGAGGTTGTTCTCCCGTTCTGACGTCGGAGGTCCACCATCCCGGCGAGAGGGCCTGAGCATCAGGCCACTCGTAGCGGCGACTGCGGGGGGCTCGGGAGGCCCCGACCATGGGTGTACATCAAAGAACATCAAAGAGGAGGATGACTGAACTTTGGGCCTTCCCTCACAGTAAGAAACATTGATTCCGCTGTGCAGGGTATGTTAATGTTAAAATACTATCGTGTTTTGTTCTTTTTTTATTCGTATGGCTGTATGATGAACCCAAATTTCACTGTACCAATTGGTGCATGTGACAATAATAAATGTCTATTGTCTCTTGTAGTCAGAGGGTGGTGAATCTGTGTAATGTATTGCCACAAAAGGCTGTGGAGGCCAAGTCAGTGGATATTTTTAAGGCAGAGATACAGTGCCCTCCATAATGATTGGGACAAAGACCCATCATTTATTTATTTGCCTCTGTACTCCACAATTTGAGATTTGTAATAGAAAAAAAAAATCACATGTGGTTAAAGTGCACATTGTCAGATTTTATTAAAGGCTATTTTTATACATTTTGGTTTCACCATGTAGAAATTACAACTGTGTTCCCCCATTTCAGGGCATGGGGGAACATAGTTCCCCCATTTCAGGGCACCAAAATGTATGGGACCCATGGCTTCACATGTGTTTGTAATTGCTCAGGTGTGTTTAATTGCCTCCTTAATCTCTCAGCACCATGTCTTTCCTCCAGTCTTTCCATTACATTTATAAACTTTTATTGCTGTTTATCAATATGAGAGCCAAGTTGTGCCAATGAAAGTCAAATAAGCCATTATGAGACTGAGAAACAATACAACTGTTAGAGAAATCAGCCAAACCTTAGGCTTACCAAAATCAGCTGTTTGGAACATCATTAAGAAGGAAGAGAGCATTGGTGAGCTTAATAATCGCCAAGGGACTGGCAGGCCAAGGAAGACATCCGCAACTGACGACAGAAAAATTCTCTCTAAGATCAAGAAAAATCCCCAAACACCTGTCTGACAGATCAGAAACACTCTTCAGGTGTGGATTTGTCAATGATCACTCTCCGCAGAAGACTTCATGAACAGAGGCTACGCTGCAAGACGCAAAACCCTGGTTAGCCGCAAAAATAGGGTGGCCAGGTTACAGTTTGCCAATAAGTACTGAATAGAGCAACCACAGTTCTGGAAAAAGGTCTTGTGGACACATGAGATGAAGATTAACTTATATCAGAGTCATGTCAAGAGCAAAGTACGGAAGAGAGAGGAACTGCCCAAGATCCAAAGCATACCACCTCATCTGTGAAACACAGTGGTGGGGGTGTTATGGCCTGGGCATGTATGGCTGCTGAAGGTACTGGCTCACTTATCTTCATTGATGATACAACTGCTGATGTAAGTAGCATAATGAACTCTAAAGTGTTTCGACACATCCTATCTGCTCAAGTTCAACAAAATGCCTCAAAACGCATTGGCCGGCGGTTCATTCTACAGCAAGACAATGATCCCAAACATACTGCTAAAGCAATAGAGGAGTTTTTCAATGCTAAAAAATGGTCGATTCTTGAGTGGCCGTCAATCACCCGATCTGAACCTAATTGAGCATGCCTTTTATATGCTGAAGAGAAAACTGAAGCCCCCAAAACAAGCATAAGCTAAAGATGGCTGCAATACAGGCCTGGCAAAGCATCACCAGAGAAGACACTCAGCAACTGGTGATGTCCATGAATCACAGACTTCAAGCAGTCATTGCATGCAAAGGATATGCAACAAAATACTAAACATGACTACTTTCATTTACATCACAT
The DNA here is from genome assembly GCF_010909765.2 of Amblyraja radiata. Taxonomy (NCBI): domain Eukaryota; kingdom Metazoa; phylum Chordata; class Chondrichthyes; order Rajiformes; family Rajidae; genus Amblyraja; species Amblyraja radiata. The sequence goes on from NC_045979.1 coordinate 19,443,915, forward strand.
TGCTGTGTCCCAAACATTATGGTGCCCTGAAATGGGGAGACTATGTATCAAATAAACATTGCTATAATTTCTACATGGTGAAAACAAAATGTATAAAATTGACCTTTATTAAAATCTGACTGTGCACTTTAACCACATGTGATTTTTTTTAATTACAAATCTCAAATTGTGGAGAACAGAGTCAACTAAATAAATGATGGTCTTAGTCCTAAACATTATGGAGGGCACTGTTGATTCTTGATTAGTACTGATGCCAGGGGTTATGGGGAGAAGGCAAGAGAATGGGGTTAAGAGGGAAAGATAAATCAGACGTGATTAAATGGCGGAATAGACTTGATGGGGCTGAATATTAGAATTGGAATGCCTTTATTGTCATTCAAACAAACAAAGGTTTGAACAAAATTTTGTTCCTTGCAGTCATAACAGCAAAAAAAAACACTTAACACAGTTCCACACATACATCCATCACAGTGAATCTCCAAACACCTCTTCACTGTGATGGAAGGCAAAAGTCTTATCTCTTCCCTGTTCTGTTCTTCTCCCGCGGTCAGGCAGTCAAACTGCTGCGTGGAGGCGTTCGAGGCTCTTGATGTTAAAGCCCCCTGCAGGCGATGGTAAGTCCCGCGGCCGATTAAGCCGCGCCGGGCGATGTAAGGCCCTGCGACGGGCCGATTCAAACCCCGCGATTCGGGGCGGGTGAAGTTGCCGTTGCGGGAGCTCCCGAAAATCGGTCTCCTACCAGGGACCTGCGAGCTCCCGATTTTACATTCCACAGGGCCTGCAGCCGAAGCCCCGAAGTCGGGTCGCAGCCTCAGTGTCACCACAGCCTCCGAAGTCAGGCTTCAGGACAATACCAGTTGGAGGCCGCCAGCTCCACGATGTTAGGCCCCAGCGAAATGGAGACACGACAAGGAAAAGGTCACATCCCCGTTCAAGGAAGAGATTAAAAAGTTTCCCCCACCCCCCACATATACACAACTAAAAATAAACCAAAAACATACTCCTAACAGGACAAAAAAAAGAAAAAAGACAGACGGACTGCAGGCGAGCCGCAGCCACAAGTCGCCGCAACCGGATCCTTGATATCTTAATTCTGCTCCTATCACTTATGAACATGAGGTACTGAATGGTAACAACCCATGATTTAAATAACTGAAAAATGAACCCATTTTAACCATGTCAGCGTAGAATATAATGTAAATACTGGCAGCCACTGACAAAAAGTAATAATACTTAAATGCTCGGTGGTAGACAAAAATGCTGGAGAAACTCAACGAGTGAGGCAGCACCTGTAGAGCGAAGGAAATAGGCGACGTTTCGGGTCGAGACCCTTCTTCAGACTGATGTGGGGTGGGGGGCGGGAAAAAGAAAGGAAGAGGCGGAGACAGTGGCCTGTGGGAGAGCAGGGAAGGGGAGGGGAAAGTAGGAGAAAGCAGGGACTACCTAAAATTGGAGGTCAATGTTCATACCCCTGTGGTGTAAACTACCCAAGTGAAATATGAGGTGCTGCTCCTCCAATTTACAGTGGGCCTCACTCTGGCCATGGAGGAGGCCCAGGACAGAAAGGTCAGATTCGAAATGGGAGGGGGAATTGAAGTGCTGAGCCACCAGGAGATCAGGTTAGTTATTGCGAACCGAGCGAAGATGTTGGGCAAAGCGATCGCCAAGCCTACGCTTGGTCTCACCGATGTAGAGCAGCTGACACCTAGAGCAACGGATGCAATAGATGAGGTTGGAGGAGGTGCAGGTGAACCTCTGCAGCACCTGGAAAGACTGCTTGGGTCCTTGGATGGAGTCAAGGGGGGAGGTAAAGCGACAAGTGTAGCATTTCCTGCGGTTGCAAGGGAAAGTGCCAGGAGAGGGGGGTGGTTTGGGTGGGAAGGGACGAATTGACCAGGGAATTACGGAGAGAGCGGTCTCTGTGGAAAGCCGAAAGGGGTGGAGATGGGAAGATGTGGCCAGTGGTGGGGTCCCGTTGGAGGTGGCGAAAATGTCGGAGGATTATTTGTTGTATGTGACGGCTGGTAGGGTGGAAGGTGAGGACAAGGGGGACTCTGCCCTTGTTACGAGTGGGAGGATGGGGAGAGAGAGCAGAGTTACGCGTTATAGAAGAGACCCTGGTGAGAGCCTCATCTATAGTCGAAGAGGGGAACCCCGTTCCCTAAAGAATGAGGACATCTCTGATGCCCTGGTTTGGAACACCTCATCCTGGGTGCAGATGCGGCGTAGACAGAGGAATTGGGAGTAGGGGATGGAGTCCTTAGGGTGGGAAGAAGTGTAGTCCAGATAGCCATGGGAGTCAGTGGGTTTATAGTAGATGTCGGTCAGTAATCTGTCACCTGCGATGGAGATAGTGAGGTCTAGAGACGGTAGGGAGATGTCGGAAATGGTCCAGGTGTATTTGAGTGCTGGATGGAAGTTAGTGGTGAAATGGATGAAGTCAGTGAGTTCTGTATGGGTGCAGGATATAGCACCAATGCAGTTCAGATGTAGCGGAGGTAGAGTTCGGGGGTAGGGTCATGGTATGCCTCGAACAAGGATTGTTAACGAGTTTAAGAAGGAACTGCAGATGCTGCAAAATCGAAGGTACACAAAAATGCTGGAGAAACTCAGCGGGTGCAGCAGCATCTATGGAGCGAAGGAAATAGGCAACGTTTCTGAAGAAGGGTTTCGGCCCGAAATGTTGCCTATTTCCTTCGCTCCATAGATGCTGCTGCACCCGCTGAGTTTCTCCAGCATTTTTGTGTACCTAAGGATTGTTAACGATACTTAAATGCTCAATAAATATTAAATGTAGATTACTGCAAACTGTAAATCTTACTCTGAAGCAAAATTATAATGGATAAACCACATAACTGAGAGATTTTACTCTGACATTACGAACTGTGGCAAAGGTAATTCAACCTGTGTTACCTTCTGGTACACCTTTAATATGATATATACACACAATACAGACTGCTACATAAATGTGTAACTGTTAGCTGCGCTGCACTAAAAAAAACCTGCATTTTTTACCCAAAAATTAGTTCCATTAACTTACCACAGATTTTAACCAGTTAAGTTTTAAACTTCTTGATCTCTTTGTACTTTTACACAGCCTGCAATTATGTATATTGAGAAACTAATAACACTGGATTCCAAAAATAAAAATCAGATTGCAAGAAATGCTCCAGAAAATTACAAAACAAAACATATTTCTGTTCTCTTAGTACTAATTTATAAATATTTTTAAAATATTTATAGACGTTTATAAATGCTTTGCTTTAAAGTTTTCTTTATGTTGTTCTGTCTACTGTGGTAATAATGGACATTTCAGTCAACTTAAATTCATTTTTACTGGTACATGAAGATTACATGGATGAACTGGTTGTCCCAATATGCAATATTCTGGGTTGAAAATCCAGTTTATGAAGTTATGAATTAGTTGTTATAAATGTAGCTTAGAAGCTGAGATAATCATTGCACAAAGATATCATGGTGTTGTGGTAGAGAAAAAAACCGATAAGGAAAAGAAACATGTTGAAATGGCATTCATTAAGTTTAAAGTGACTAAACATACTTTTCAGTTTTGTAACATTATACTGGGAAAACAAACGGAAAAGAAAAGAGATGGGAAAGGGGGAAAAATGCTAGAAAAGAAAGAAAGGCAAATCGTAAAGGAGAAAAAGACAAAGACAAATGAGGAAGAAGATTGAAAAAAGAGAGAAGGAAAAGAAAAAAGAGAATTATTAGACAGTGAGAAAGTTAGGAAACAGAAAGAATTCATCAGTAAAGTCGACTCCTCCAACATATTGTATAGAAAGGGAAAAAGTTTGTTCCTCACGGCATGAGCTTCACTAAAAACAATGTGGTGGATCCCACCTCTTGATGAACTTACCCAAATCTGTATGTGCACTACTTAAAAGCTGCCTGAACTTTTCCTGGCGAGACTTTTCTCTGATAGTCATTGGTGGTGCCCCTGATGCATTCTGATCTGAGATTCTTGCCACTAATGGAATAACACGGCGCGAAGGGAGTGACTGCTGTTTCTGGAGCGTTATTCTGCCTAGAATAAAAATAAGGTCAAAGTCATTATCTTTAATGAAACATTGAATAAAACTCATTTCACAGTAAAAATAAAAGATTAGGTTACCTTACCATAACCGGCTTCTCCTATTTCAATTGATCTCTTAAGGAAAATGTTTACATTGCCACAAGGGTGGTTTTCCAACAAGAATAAATTACACAGAAAATACTACAAATAGCAATATGGTCAATTCTTTAAGCACTTCAAAATGGTGTGCACAAATATCGCCTGTATTTCAGTTTTAGCATCATTGGTCATTGCTATAAGCTGAAATAATGCCATTCCTGTCTCGGCAAGGGCACCAGCATAACCAAGGACGAGTCTCCTCCTGATCACTTCCTATTCTCCCCTCGCCCACCAGGCAAGAAGTACAGAAGTGTGAAAATGCATACCTCCAGATTTAGAGACAGTTCCTTCCCAGTGTTAACAGGCAACTGAACCATCCTACCAACATCTGGAGAGCGGTTCTGAGCTACTCTCTACTTCATTGAAGACTCACGGCCTATCTTTAATCGGACTTTACTGGACTTTGCCTTGTACTAAACGTTATTCCCTTTATCATGTATCTGTACACCGTGGACGGCTTGATAGTAATCATATATCGTCTTTCCGCTGGCTGGTTAGCACGCAATAAAAAGCTTTTCACTGTACCTCGGTGCACATTACAATAGACTAAACAATATCAAATTAAATCCAGCAAAGCCTACCATTTTGATTAAGACTTTTCACAAGACGGTGATTACCTGTCCTTAGGAAGGCTATTGGCTATCATTGTTCCATCACCAAATGTGGTTGTGTAGTGAGTGCCTACCTCAGAGCACTGGCCCAGTTTTGAAGGACTGCGGCAACAGCAAGTCTAGAGCAGATGGTGAGTGACACAGCACGAAGGGCAAGCCCGCAATCCCTCCATGTAAAATTATCAGTTACCGATGGCAACATTGACAAGTGAGCACTTTGTCCTGAAGGGACAAAGTCCGATCATCATACAAAGCATAATCTCCATCATATTTTGTGGCTCCATCATCAAAATAATATGTATTCCACTCAAATCGTGCTTGAACCCATCATCAGCTGAATTATATTCCACCACAGTGGCATAGTGGTAGAGCTGCTGCTTTACAGCTCCTGAGACCTGGGTTCGATACTGATTAGGAGGCTGCCTGTATGGAGTTTGTACGTTCTACCTGTGACTACGTGGGTTTTCCCCTGGTGCTCTTGTTTCCTCACACACTCCAAAGACATACAGGTTTGCAGGTTCATGGGCTTCTGTAAAGTTAAAATTGTCCCTAGTGTGTAGGATAGTTCTAGTGTACAGGATGATCACTGGATAGCACACATTCAGTGGGCCAAAGGACCTGTTTCTGCGTTGTATCTCTAAAGTCCAAAGAAAAGTCTAATATTTAACCATTCCATCATGGTGTGCTGTATCACCGATTTGTTGGTTATCACAAAGCCAGGGGGTCAAGCAGGTTTCTATGGACATGGAAGGCATGCCAGGGGCATCACCAAAATTTAAATTTCCCTTGTAACCACACTGCAACACAGGGTTGTGTACGCAAAATAGCAAACACAACAGACAATATGGAGTTAAGTTGTCTCACACCCAACAGATTAGATCAAAGCTTGTAAAATTGTGATTGATAGTTGATCATCTAAGACGTAGAGAAGGCTCCAAGAACATCTACATCTTCGATGATAGGGATACAAATAGCAAAGACAATGCTGATGGAGTCATAACATTTTCACCCAGAAATACAAAGTGATTGATTCATCTTGGCTTTCCGCTGACATTGCTGCCATCAAGGAACACAGTCTTCAACCAATTTGTTTCAATACATGTTATCATCAAGAAAATGAATGTACCATAGACATTCCTGCTGCAATGCTAAAGGGCAACTAGCTGCATATCCCATGGTCCAATTCTGTTCCAAACTGACATCCACCTAACAATGTGGAAAATTGTCCAGGCATCTATCCACAATAAGCAGGTCAAATCCAATTCACTGATTTGTCATTGCATCAAATTTACTTTCAATCATCAGCAAAATTGCATCCTCAGTAGCATCATCAAATCGCTCAACAATTAAATATTCACAAATGTCAAGGTTTTACTTTGTCATTCTCACTCAACCCAAGCTCTCATTACCATCTTGGTCTAAATGTCGAAAAATGCCAAATTCAACAGTTGAGATATGAATGGCCGCCCTTGACATAAAGGCAGCATTTCACATTGGACGGCTTAGAGAGTTCCTCATTAAACTGAAATCAGTGGGATTCACACGAAAACCCTACCAACAGGAAACATGCTTTATACAAAGTGCTTGTTGGAGGTTAACTCTGCCCCAGTATATCACTGCAGGACATCCTCAAAGCAATGCTCAATATCTAATCATTTTCAACAATTTCATTAACAATCTACCGTCCATCATACAGTCAGGAAGAATGTTCACTGATGGCTCCAAAACATTCAATTCATTTCCCAAGTCATCAGTAAATGCAGTCCTTGCCTGTATGCAGCAACATCTGGAAAATATTTTTTAGACTTCACTTTTAGACTTTCGCGATACAGCGCGGAAAAGGCCTTTCAGCACACCGAGTCCACGCCGAACAGCGATTACACACTAACCTACACACAACCAACGACATTTTTTTTTACAACTTACCGAAGCCAATTAACCTGTACATCGTTAGAGTGGAGGAGGAAACCGGAGCACCCGGAGAGAAAAATCCCACGCAGTCATAGGGAGAACATGCAAACTCCGTACAGATAGTACCCGTAGTCAGGATCGAACTTGGGTCTCTGATACTGTACTCTACCATTGAGCCATGGGTGCTGACCATGGTCCTTCGCCTCACGAGTCCGCAATGACAATTTACAATATTTTTACCAGAGCAAATTAACTTACAAACCCACACATCTTTGGAGTGTGAGAGGAATCAGGACCACCCAGTGATAAGCATGGGTGAGAATATATAGGCATGCAAGCTCTAGACAATTACAGTCTCAACAGAGAATTGAACAACTTCAGTTCAATAGCACCACCCTCATATTCATATCAAACACTGTTGTCAGTGCTGATCAGAATATTCACTGCACCAGGCATATTAATTGCCAAAGGCCAAGCAACTTGTGGCAAAGACTCCCGACTTCAAAAAAAGTCTCTACAATGTTGCAAACTTCCAATGCCTTAAATTCAGTTTCTTTAAATTCACCTATGATTTACAAATGCTTCCTTCAACCCTCCATTGGCATTGGGCTGAATGACATGTTTTTGTGTTGTAGGTCTGCATAGTGCACTTAATTTCTACATTAAGTGCTGTGATATACAAGAATCAAAAATTTAAGATTGGTCATAGACATCAAAATCATTTAATGAAAACATTACAACCTGTTACAATTTGAGCGTTTTCACAATCCTTGCATCTGTAACAATCTGATCTTTGCTCTCTATTAATTTTAATGTAAAGATCATTATCCACAGTACACTCAAATCAAAAACTGACTACTTTCTTGCCCATGGTCTCCATACAGTAAAATAACTAACTAACATATGATGTTTGTTGAGTTTAAAGTTCCTTCAATCGTCATTAACTGAGATAGGTCAATTAAAAGAGGTGTATTTACTGAAAACAATAGCAAACAATTTAAAAAGTAAAGAAAATAAGCATTCAAGGAACTAAAGTCAACATTTTGTCAATGATTTTCAAGACTTGACTATCAAGTTTCTTAACAGAAATGAAGGACAAATTTAAGTCCCTATATAGAAAGGAGGAACTGCAGTTGCTGGTTTACACAAATGGATACAAAGTGCAGGAGTAGCTCAGTGGATCAAGCAATATCTCTGGAGAACATGGATAGTTGACATTGTGTTGGGTCAGAAGAGGTGTCCCGACCCGAAATGTCACCTGTCTATGTTCCCCAGAGAATCTGCCTGACCCATTGAGCGACTCAAGCACATTGTGTCTTTTCAAGTCCCTATAGTTGTGAAGTAAGGAGGAAACTGAAGAGCATGTGCTGCAAGTCCACTTGTCTCTCTCTCCCCCTTTGATCCAGTTAATAAGAAAAAAGTTGATTAAAGCAGTCAATCAGAAAGTGATTTCAACATTAGCAGGAAACCCCGAAAGATCAAGCCATTGACATCCTGCAGACTAAATGTTAATATTTCTATTACCTGGACAGATACACATTTTCCAATGCATGTTGAACATTACAAGTTTCTTGATCCGTAAGGATTGTAAACAACTGCTACAACTAGGAATTAATAATTTTGGCAATATGTAATTACTTTTTGACAGGTTAAAAATTAACTTTTCACAAATCCAAGATAATGAGTGCATTAATCTCAAGATAATGAAGGAGTGCAAAGTCAGAAAATGCGGGATTACATTATTGATTGTAATTACAACTTCTACATAGTTCTTTCCGAAAGATATTGAAGAAGGTACCAGTATCCTTTTTAATAATTAAATGAAGACAGAACTAAAAACAAAGTACTGAAAACACTCAGCATATCAGACAGCATCCATGAGCAATGGGTAATGTTTCACTCAAGTCCAAACTCTCTGTTGGGATTGGAAGAAAGAGAAAAAAATAAAATAAACTCATCGGGTTGAGCAGTATCCATGGAGGGAAATGGACAGACGACATGTTGGGTCAGGACCCTTCTTATGGCCATTGGAGTAGAGGCGGGGTAGTTGATAGAAAGAGGTAGAGTGAAGGGATGAGGCAAGATCTGGCAAGAGATAGGTAGATCCAGGAAAGAAGGTGTTGATTGATTGACGAGTCGGGTGTGGAAGAGAAGAATGGAGATGGCAACGGACGCTGAAGTTAAGTGGAGCAGAAGGGTGCAAATGATGAAATCAGAAAGGAAAGAAATTGGAGGAGATGTGGTCAAGGGCTCTGACAAGTTGGTAGAGCGAAAGCCACAGTTCAGGAAGGAAGGTGATTCGAGAGGCAACTGTGCAGAATGACTCATCACTGTAGCAAGGAGGAACTGGGAAAATGAATGGTTCATGCAGAAGGCAAGAATGACAGAGGTACAATCTAGACAGATTTGGGCTTCCAGATGCTGTTTATGGCCTGCCTTTCCTCTGAGACCGTGACAGAGCGACCAGAAAGGGAAAGGAAGAGTTGGAGATGGACCATGAAGATCAAAGAAGGATGGAAAAAAGTCTGCAAGTGATAAAATCTTCCTTCTTTGCGAGCACGTGTAGCAGCACCAATGCAGTTGTTGATGTATAAGTGTAGGTTTAATGCAGTATCTCACAAAAAGACAGTTGCTACATAAGCCCCATACATAATGAGGTGCTGCCAACACAACCAAATATCTCACTTCTTGTATTCTTACAAAAAAAAAAACAACTTAATAAACAACTCTAATTCAGGCCTGCTTAATTTTGGACACAAAGTGCTGGAATAACACAGCGGGTCTTGTCGCATCCCTGGAGAACATGGATAGGCGATGTTTCAGGCTGGGACACATCCTTAGACTGAATGTATAGGAATGAACAGTAGATGCTGGTTTATACTGAATATAAACACAAAATGCTGGAGTAACTCAGCAGGTCAGGCAGCATCTCTGGAGAAAAGGAATAGGAGACGTTTTGGGTCGGAACCCTACTTCAGACGTGTTGTTCAGACTCCAGCATTTTGTGTCTATCTTCGGACCGATCCTATTATCATTTTTTTCTTTGCGTGTATATAAGCAACGGTATTTAATTTGTGGTCATTTTTTTCTGAGGAAGGGTTCCGACCTAAATCGTCACCTATCCATGTTCTGACTGACCCGCTGAGTTACTCCAGAATTTTGTGTTATTTTTTGTTGGTTAACCAACATGTGCACTTCCTTGTTTCTGCATAATTATGATTTTACCCTCCTCTGCAGCAATTGCTTCAAGTTTTTTTCAATAAAAATATTTTGCTGACTATTCTATGAATATCTCTCTTCCGATCAACCTTGTGACCTGACACTAAATCTGGCTCTGATCACAATGTGAACTAACACCAATTAGGAACTCAGCTGAGCTCATTTTTTAAAGAGCATTTGGAGCTGGAAGTGACAAGAGACTTCCATTCCAATACTTTGTGTTGGATTTATTCCAAGTTTCCAGAGGTGTAAAGGAAGTAGGGCAACCAAATCTGTCTTTAGACTTGAGATACAGCATGGAAACAGGCCCTTCGGCCCACGGAGTCTACGTCAATCAGTGAGCACTAGTCTACTTTAGAGATACAGCACGGAAACAGGCCCTTCAGCCCACTGGGTTCATGCTGACCAGCAATTATCCCATACATTAGCACTATTATTACACACTGGAGACAATTTATAAATTTACCAAAGCAATTAACCTAAAAACCTGTACATTTTTGGAGTGTGGGAGGAATCCGGAGCACCCAGACAAAACCTATGTGGTCACAGGGAAAATGTACAAACTCCGTACAGACAGCAACCATAGTCAGGATCGAACCTGGGTCTCTGGCGCCGTGAGGCAGCAACTCTACCGCTGTGCCACTGTGCTGCCCTGTCATAGCAACAGTTACCACCAATGAAATATCATTGCTTATAGATACACAAACAAAAGAGTGACAATTTAAAACCGACATTATTTAAAAAAATATATACATAAAATTGTAGCTGTTAATAAGGACTAGCTGAGGAATTCCCCAACAGAATTACAAATTAATGCAAAGAGCGAGTGCATCTTCTGCCAACCATTACACTTGCCAGCAATCAGCATCAGTAGTAACAGGATTCTCATTTGCCTGACTCCAATTAGGCTAATGGTCAAAATTTAATTGTGTGTTATTTGAAAAGGGGAAAGGAAAAACAGATTCCGAAAAGCTGAACACATGCAGGCAATATCTAAACAAGACACACTACTCCCAATTTTTCTTTAATTAGGTATTTTACATGGTACTGAAATCATCCACTTAACTCAATATCAGGAACACAAAATAAAATCGGAGAAGTGTTTAGACGGCAAATTTTACATAAATGTACACTGTAGCTGTGAAATTTAGGTTTAAGATTGATAACCCACTTTACAAAGAAAAAAACAAAGCAAACATTTGCAGATTATGATGGTCCCACAAGCAATTTACAATTTTTCTGCAAGGTCTCCACAGCATGCCAGCTTACTGGCTTCACCAGAAATTAACATGTCTTAAGGAATATGCACTTGTAATTGCTTCAGTTTGTTTTTTAAAATGATTGATATTTTCAAGGTTCTGTTAACAGCAAAATCATGGGGAACAAGGACATGGCAGACCAATTGAATAACTACTTTGGTTCTGCCTTCACTAAGACATAAATAATCTGCCGGAAATAGCAGGGGACCGGGGGTCAAATGAGATGGAGGAACTGAGTGAAATCCAGGTTAGCCGGGAAGTGGTGTTAGGTAAATTGAATGGATTAAAGGCCGATAAATCCCCAGGGCCAGATAGGTTGCATCCCAGAGTACTTAAGGAAGTAGCCCCAGAAATAGTGGATGCATTAGTGATAATTTTTCAAAACTCTTTAGATTCTGGAGTAGTTCCTGAGGATTGGAGGGTAGCTAATGTAACACCACTTTTTTAAAAAGGGAGGGCAAGAGAAAACGGGGAATTACAGACCAGTTAGTCTAACGTCGGTAGTGGGGAAACTGCTAGAATCAATTATTAAAGATGGGATAGCAGCACATTTGGAAAGTGGTGAAATCATTGGACAAAGTCAGCATGGATTTATGAAGGGTAAATCATGTCTGACGAACCTTATAGAATTTTTCGAGGAAGTAAGTAGTAGAGTGGATAAGGGAGAACCAGTGGATGTGTTATATCTGGACTTTCAGAAGGCTTTTGACAAGGTCCCACATAAGAGATTAGTATACAAACTTAAAGCACACGGTATTGGGGGTTCAGTATTGATGTGGATAGAGAACTGGCTGGCAGACAGGAAGCAAAGAGTAGGAGTAAACGGGTCCTTTTCACAATGGCAGGCAGTGACTAGTGGGGTACCGCAAGGCTCAGTTCTGGGACCCCAGCTATTTACGATATATATTAATGATTTGGACGAGGGAATTGAATGTAACATCTCCAAGTTTGCAGATGACACGAAGCGGGGGGGCAGTGTTAGCTGTGAGGAGGATGCTAGGAGGCTGCAAGGTGGATAGGCTGGGTGAGTGGGCAAATGCATGGCAGATGCAGTATAATGTGGATAAATGTGAGGTTATCCTCTTTGGTGACAAAAACAGGAAAGTAGATTATTATCTGAATGGTGGCCGATTAGGAAAGGGGGAGATGCAACGAGACCTGGGTGTCATGGTGCACCAGTCATTAAAAGTAGGCATGCAGGTGCAGCAGGCAGTGAAGAAGGCGAATGGTATGTTAGCATTCATAGCAAAAGGATTTGAGTATAGGAGCAGGGAGGTTCTACTGCAGTTGTACAGGGTCTTGGTGAGACCACACCTGGAGTATTGCGTACAGTTTTGGTCTCCTAATCTGAGGAAAGACATTCTTGCCATAGAGGGAGTACAGAGAAGGTTCACCAGACTGATTCCTGGGATGTCAGGACTTTCATATGAATAAAGACTGGATAGACTCGGTTTGTACTCGCTAGAATTTAGAAGATTGAGGGGGGATCTTATAGAAACTTACAAAATTCTTAAGTGGTTGGACAGGCTAGATGCAGGAAGATTGTTCCCGATGTTGGGGAAGTCCAGAACAAGGGGTCACAGTTTAAGGATAAGGGGGAAATCTTTTAGGACCGAGATGAGGAAAACTTTTTTCACACAGAGTGGTGAATCTCTGGAATTCTCTGCCGCAGAAGATAGTTGAGGCCAGTTCATTGGCTATATTTAGGAGGGAGTTAGATGTGGCCCTTGTGGCTAAAGGGATCAGGGGGTATGGAGAGGAGGCAGGTACAGGATACTGAGTTGGATGATCAGCCATGATCATATTGAATGGCGGTGCAGGCTCGAAGGGCCGAATGGCCTACTCCTGCACCTATTTTCTATGTTTCTAAAAGACGTAAAGTCAAAAGTCATAAACCGTTCCCTCGATGGGAAAACACTCCACTGGCCTACTGCTCCAGGACTTGTGTTGGACGGCACAGTGGCGCAATGGTAGACAATAGACAATAGGTGCAGGAGCATGCCATTTGGCCCTTCGAGCCAGCACTGCCATTCAATGTGATCATGGCTGATCATCCCCAATCGGTACCCCATTCTATGAATATCTCTCTTCTGATTAACTATCTAGCTCCCTCTTGAAAGCATCCAAAGAACCTGCCTCCACTGCCCACTGAGGCAGAGAATTCCACAGACTCACCACTCTGTGAGAAAAAGTGTTTCCTTGTCCGTTCTAAATGGCTTACTCCTTATTCTTAAACTGTGGCCCCTGATTCTGGACTCCCCCAACATCGGGAACATGTTTCCTGCCTCTAGTGTGTCCAAGCCCTTAACAATCTTATATGTTTATGTATTATGTTATATCTTATATCTTGGAGTCGTTGCCTTTCACTATCAGTGACTCGGGTTCGATCCTGACTACAGGTGCTGTCTGTACAGAGTTTGTACATTCACACTGTGACATGGGTTTTCTCCGGGTGCTCCGGTTTGCTCACACACACCAAAGATGTGCAGGTTTGTAGGTTAATTGGCTTCTGTAAAAGTTGTTAAATTATCCTTGGTGGTTAGGATAGTGTTAACGTATGCGGTGATCGCTGATCGGCGCAGACTTAGTTGGACGAGGGCCTGTTTCCACGCTTTATCTGTAAGTTTAAAGACTTCACCCCCAAAGCCATGATGGAGCAAGATGAAAATCTTGACACTTGTCTCTTAAACCTGTCTTGTCTCATTTCTGGAACACCAGCATACTTTCTTTCATTTCCTTATTCAGCAGTTGCCCTCCTCCCATCCTTTATCCATATCTAGGGGTCAAGGAAATAGCGGCCCTGTTTCCACCACGCACAAGATGCGACAAGACAAACACCATTGTATGCATATCCGAGAAGTGTGTTCAGCTCCAGCTGAACAACTTCCAATCTTGTGTGTGGACTCGATAAGAAGAAGATCCACATCTATAAATTTGGTTAAGGAAAACAGATAGTGTTCTGTTACTATCATAGAATTATTTCCTGTATATTCATTTAATAGCAGCATGATTTCATTGAATGCAGGAAAATGTTTTTGTTTGAGAAAGAGGAAATCTGAAATACATCAATATATTACAAAAGCATGAAATTGGAAAATTCCACTTGGTCAAGCTGGGAGAACCTACGCATCATCCATCGATGCAGACCACTGTGCTCATAGTATACAGATATGATGAGCCAATTTTAGATTTCAGGAGTACGCTTGAGTAGGCAAGAATGATAGACACGGGCAATTAACGCAGTAAAAATGACTGACGGGCAGGAACCTTGCTCATATTAATTCCACATCACAATGGATTTGTGTATTAAAAAACCCCACATATACTGTATACAGCACCGTTCACAAACTCAGGGCATTCTAATGAACTTGCCTGCAATGAAAGAGCGTTCTTCTATGTTTTTTGTTTCAATGTAGGAAATGGGCAGCTAGATGTAGAAACAAGGAACTGCACAAGTTGGTGTACAAATAAAGACAGAGTGCTGGAGTAGCTCAGCAGATCAGGCAGCATCTAAGGAGAACATGGATAGGCACTGCTTCGGGTCGGGACCCTTCTTCCGACTGATTTGTCTTCCATTTTGCCACTTGCAGCTAATTTGAGTACAGAAAGTCCTCATAAACACATTGGGCCAGGAGATAATGACTGATGTAGGCAGCTCAATTTAGAGTCACCACAGTTAGCCATTTAAATTGCAGTAAATCAGAGTCCAGTGCATGCAGTGATTCTGACACTGAAGTTCAGGAAATAATGACAGTTTCAGAAGGCTAAATGAAACAGTCTGCCCCACTGCTGAACTGCCCATCGAGTGTGGGCTCAAAAGCCACCTGGCTGGGATAACCCTGAATTACATTGATAGTAGGGCTCTGGAAAAGCACAGATGGCAGGATCCATGGCAATTATAGGGCTGGATTAGGACGTAGAAATCAAGGGATTAAAAAAAATCTTAATGTAATATTATTGATAAATTATGTTTTGTTTGTTACAAGTTAATTTTTGATTAGTTCAAGTGTAATAGTTCAAGTGTAATAGTTTTTAAATATCTCAATGTCAGATACAATGTTAGTAAAGACAATCTTATAGACTTCACAGAGGGCAATTTCAGGCACTGCTCGTTGCCTGAAAGGCCTGTCCCACCAGCATGCGGCTGCATGCGGCGAACGCGACCAAACCGGAAGCTGGGGCCGCGTGCAGATCGAGTGATCCCGTACGAGTTGCCGTGAAGTTCGAGCGAAGTCCGCGGGAAGTTCGCGAGTGACGTACGGCGTCAAGACGCTGCGTACGACGTCGAGGTGGTGCGTACGGCCTCAATGCGGCTGCGGGCCGGCAGGCCGTTGCCACGCGGAATTTCTGGAGTGTTAGTTTTTCGGAGCCTCGCGCGATGTCTGGACCAGCTCCGCACAACTCCATACGGCTCCGGCGATTGAAGTGGGACCAGCCCCGCGAGGCCGTACGGCTCAAGCGACCACGTTAGGTCGCGCTTGCCGCATGCAGTCGCATGCTCGTGGGACAGGCCCTTAAGACTGTCAGTGGATTTAATGAGGCTGGGGGTCCTTTTGCTGGTCAGACCGCTCTCTCACCACCGCAATTCTTGTACTGTAAGTATTCCTACAACGTCAATAAGTAGAGAATTTTAGGAATTTGACATTGTGACAAGGGACGCCAACATACTTCCAAATTGGCTGGCATTCTTCTTGGAGAACTTGCAAGCAAAGGCAATCCAATGCAGTTGTAGCATGGATTTGGGAGAACAATTTCCCCACAATAAATCTTTAATATTTCCAGCAAGGTTTTAAGTCAGAGAAATGGCCTGGAAAAGTCAGTTGCTATTTAGAACATCCAAGTCAAACAGAATTATTTCTGTTTTTAAAAACGTCCCGACCTGAAACGTCACCCATCCATGTACTCCAGAGATGCTGCTTGATCCACTGAGTTATTCCAGCACTTGTTTTTTTTCAGAATTATTTCAAGGTAGCTATTTTGACATTAAAAATTTATAAAAAGTAGAGCCCCAGCTTATTTATTTAAATCCCAAGAATCCCAATCCATTCCAAAGTTTATTATGAACGTGTCCAAAAATGTTTATTGACTGGAGTAGATTAGAGAAACTATGGAAGTGCCTGCATGCAATTTGTGCAAAGGTCATGAATGCAACTGCTATAAACTGAAGAATGTCCTTTTTATATATTCTTCAAAGTTGTCCCAGACACTGTACTCTGTCAAATTGTATTTTTCTATCTCTCCATTAATATGATCAGACACAATTGGTTCAGCCTCAGGACTTCTAGATTCACATTGTAAGTTCAATCCCATATTAGACACTTACTTCTTGAAACTTCTGATAATTCTTTACACAGAAAATGTTTTGCAAAGTTACCAAAATGCCTCACCTTATCAATAATAACTAAATTTCCTATCGCTTAATTTCCATTCATGGTTATATCTGAAAGCAATAGTTCTTCATACTGCCAACCAAATAAATTTAGCTCCTGATCAATAATCACTCAGACAAAAATGACATCCATTTCATACCCTTTTTATTGGTATGCCAAGATCAAACTTTCAGTGGAGACAGGAACGCAAGGGAAGTCTGAACAGGGACTTGTCAGTGGAGAGTGGACACGATTTCATTGAGTTTCATCTGTAACAAACCAAAGGGACATGGAATTATGAATCCCGAGTCAAACTGTTCGATTTGAGGTAACCCCATTCTTCCAATTAATTAGTTCAGATATCCAAAATTAAAGTGAGAGTATGTCTTTTAAATAAGGATCGTTGGGCTTGGACTTTACAAGCCATTGAAGACTATACTGAAATTCCTCCTCATTGTCCTCACGAAAGGATGTTAAGTTTGGTGCTCATTGATATACCCTCATCTCACGAGTCCAACAACTATTTGAAAATAGTGACAAAAGAACAAAAATATTGCATAGATAGGCACAAAATGTAGGCAGTATCTCTGGAGAGTAAAGATGGGTGATGTTTTGGGTCAGAACCCTTCTTCAGACTGAAATGTTGCATGCCAATTTCTACACTCAATACCACAGCAGTCACTTTACAAACAAGAAGGAAAACTGCTGGAGGAACTCAGTGGGCCAAGCATCTATGTGGAGGCAAAGCACAGTTAATATCTGTTGTAATTCATATCATCTATATCAATGATTTGGATGAGAACATAAATGTCATGGTTAGCAGGTTTGCAGATGACACAAAAGTGGGTGGCATTGTAGATAGTGAAGATGATTGTCAAAAAATGCAGCTGGATTTTGATCGGTTGATGGAATTTAATGCAGAGAAATGCGAGGTGTTGCATTTTGGGAGCACTAACATGGGCAGAACCTACACAGTGAATGGTAAGGCTATGGGGAGTGTTGTAGAGCAGAAGGATCTAGGAGAACAGATATATAGTTACTTGAAAGTGGCATCACAGCTAGATAGGGTGATCAAAAAGGCTTTTGGCAAATTAGCCTTCAGTCAGAGCATTGAGTATAGAAAAGAGTCTGAAGAAGGGTCTCAACACGAAACGTCACCCATTCCTTCTCTCCAGAGATGCTGCCTGTCCCGCTGAGTTACTCCAGCATTTTGTGTCTATCTTCAATTTAAACCAGCATCTGAGTTCTTTCGTACACAGTGAGTATAAAAGTTAGGAGGTTATTTTGCAGTTGTACAAGATATTGGTGAGACTGCATTTAGAGTATTGTGCTCAGTTTTGGTCACCCTGTTATAGGAAAGATGTTGTCAAGCTGGAAATGGTGCAGTGAAGATTTATGAGGATGTTGCTAGGACTCGAGGGCCTGAGTTATAGGGACAGGTTGAGCAGGCTACGACTCTATTCCTTAGAGCGCAAAAGGATGAGGAGTGATCTTATAGAGATGTATAAAATCACAAAAGGAATAGATTAGGTAGACGCAGACCCTCTTGCCCAGAGTAGGGGAATCGAGAACCAGAGGACATAGGTTTAAGGAGAGGGGGGGAGAATTTTTAATAAGAATATGAGTGGTAACATTTTCACTCAAAGGGTGGTAGGTGTATGGAACGAGCTGTCAGAGAAGGTAGTATCGCAATGTTTAAGAAACATTTAGACAGGTACATGGATAGGACAGGTTCAGAGGGAAATGGGCCAATTGAAGGCACATGGTATTATGTAGATAGTGACATGTTGGCCGGTGTGGGCAAGTTGGACCCAAGGGCCTGTTTTTATGCTGCAAGACTCTATGACTCTGAAACAGCAGACTGAATTTCACTTCACAAATATTGCCGGATTCATTGAGTTCTTCCACCAATTTGATATTAGCTCCAGATTCCGACATCTATGGTCTCTTGTGTCTCCATGGTTAACTTAACAAGGAGTCAAAGTGTAAAAGATATGACCAAACAATCACTTTTGATGCCATTAGTTAAGGTTGTACGTTGATCTGGAAAATAACCAACATTCTTGAAATGTTATCAAAGAACATGCATTGATGTATCTACCTAGAACATTTATCAACAATGCGGCTTAAAAAAAGCAGAAGTTGAGTCAGTAAGAATTAAATATTCTTTAATATCTGTTTAATATTAATTGATACAAAATACCAGAGTCCCCCATTAATTAACATGCTCGAGAGAGCTCCAAAAATCTCTGACTGTTCAGTTATCTCATCAATCCCTATTGTGAAAACACAAAAATAGTCATTTGCAAATCTCAGGTCAACCCTTGGATCTAAAAAAAAAATATTGCTTTTAACATTGAGCCATAAAAATGACACTTCGAAAACACGAATGTTTCACCCATTTCCACATTCAGAAATGCAACTTAAATGATGCAAGAGTTATTTTGATAATATTTTCAAAGTTCCAATTATGAGTAACATCCTTCCCATGAATCACTTACTTCCAGTAGTATCCGAATATTTGATAAATCCATCCTTAATTCGTTACTTTCTCACATTGAAAGAAAATCTCCAGAAATTAGTCACGATCAGCATTCTAGATAATATATGCACTGAAATGTGTAATTGAGTACAGGTCCAACAGCGATTTACCGGCACCCTTCGTTCCAGAGCCTTGGTATATTATCTGTTTTGCCAGACCAACAGACCAACTGTCACAGCCTTGGGGGTCCGATACCTGCTTGCAAAGTCAGAAGTCTGCTATGGGAACGGATCTGCTGGCTCTGGCCAGTCTGGAGTTCCAGACACTGGCTGCAGGCGGCAAATTTGACCTGCTGAGCAGCCACAGAAGACAGCTTTGGGAACGGATCTGCCGGCTCCGGCTAGGCTGGTGTTCCTGAGCCCCAGCCGCTGCAGGTAAATTCGACCCGCCGATCGGCATGGAAGTCCTGACGAGGTAGAGATTGGCTGCCTCACACGGCTTAAGCGCCACATTTTCTTGTAATTTTGTCCGGATTAAAGGGGAGGTTGGACCATCAGTTGCCGGAAAATCAGCACACTTGTATAAACAGAACCTTACCTGAAGACTTTGACAGTTGCACTTCGCTGTTTGACTTGACCACTTTGCCATTTGTTTTAGACTCATCGATTGATTCCGACTGATGCATTTTTTCTCCTGTCTGATCCTTTAATTTATTGTGGTTCTGAATGACCTGAGCTGCTGTTGCCATTGCAACCTTTGAATTAAGGCCTTGGGAAGCCACAGACATGAACTCCTCTTCTTCATCATCCCCAATGTCCCAAGCATCACTGGTGCTTTTTGCAAATTCATGAAAACTTGAAGCTCTCTTGGACTTTGACTGTGCGTACATCTTGGAACCTTCTTTAAGTAAGCTGGAAGATGAAAGGAACACAAGATAGTTTAGCATTAAATTAATTTCTCTAACAACAAAGCACTGTCTCCCAGATCGTGATTGGGACTTGTATTTTGCGAATGTCATTTTGATCCAACTTCTCAAACAGTGATTTTCAGTAACTGTTCAAGTGATTGAAAGATAAATCAAGACAAGCCCTTTGGTCCAATAGAGTCCTCACCGACCATTGATCATCTGTTCACACCAGTTCCACGTTATCTCACTTTTGTATACACTCCCTACGCACTAGGAGCACTTTACTAGGATTAATTAACGAACAAATGGCCGTCATTGGGATTATGGGAGTAAATCGGAGCACCCGGAAGAAACCAACACGGACACAGGGAGAACATGCTCTCTCCACACAAACAGCACCAAGGTCTCTAGCACTGAGGCAGCAGCTCTATCAGCTGTACCACTGTGACACCCTAAATGATTCATTGCATTTTTTAAGATGACCATTGCAATAAATCTGCACACAATAAGTATTAGTATTTAGAGCTGAAGACTAAAACACAAAGGAGATATTTGTTAAAAGGAATATCTCTAATGGACTGTATAAAATGCCGCAAAATGGCAATACATATTAACTCATTAAATTTTGCATAGACTTAAAACCTCCTGTATCCCAATCTAAAAGGCAGTTGCCTCAAGCAGTAATCATGCTCCGTAACAACTTAGAGCTTGGAACATGCTGGCATCACTTTGCTCCAGGGTTTGGAAGAACAGAACAAATGTATTTTGACAAGATAAAGGGCAATTCACTTTGTCGAAAAAAAAATTATGACCTTCACGGTTGCCTGCAAAACTTCATTCTACAGTCCAATCCTATTTGTAAGCTTCAACACAAATGACAATATCTGTATTATAGCCCATAAAATATCACTATTTATTAATTGTACAAAATTTGTAATCGACAGTGCACCAGGAAGAAAAAAATGTGCACACTATTTAAATCAAACTTGGTTCAATGCTTGCAAATTGCTGTTAAACGCTCCATCAGCAGTCGCATGTACACATGCGCACACATGTACTCCATCCGCTTTGCAGATGTTACAATTCCATAAGGAATACAAATGAAAGGCAACACATTTTTTACTTAAATTATGCAAGAATGCATCATCACAAACCAGAATAATGTAGTTCCTGTTTGCAGATTCTGTGATTGATTACAGAGAGATAGATATTTCTTCAGGAAGACATTCTACTCATTTTGCTCATTCATCCAGTAGTCTCTCATCAGGTTCGATTTTTATCTCAGAATATTACAATGTAAGAATGTTTTAAAACAGTGCTGTAGCACGTCTGAAAGACAGTCAAATACTAAATGCCATGTGAATTAAACGTTGACATTCCACTTGCCTTTAAGTATTAATTAACAATGATCCCCATCATAATCCAATCATTATCATCTTAACAAGAATCCCTTTTAGCATTCCAGCCCAAAACATCACCTATCCATGTTCTGCAGGGATGCTGCCTGACCTGCTGAGTTACTCCAGCACTTTGTCCTTCCTTGGTAAACCAGCATCTGCAAATTCTATTTTTTTAAACAGTCTATTATCTTAATTACTAAGCTTGGATCCACTTGTGTCATCTGGACTCAATTGATTACAAGCTCCCATTCAAGTCTTAATGGGCTGAATGGCCTAATTCTGCCACAATTTATGAACTTATGGAAGCTCATGCATCCATTACCATTTCACGGATCACAGCTCACAATTTAGGCTAATTTTGTGAAAGAATTGTGCAGTCCTATTTTGGGTAAAATATCGAATTGTTGGCTTGGCCAGGGTTGCATTGGGGTTACATTGGGGGAAATGGCTGATGGAGATGATTGGCTCCGGTGGGCGCCTGTCTCCGGGGTGAGCACGGACGCGCATTCGGGGACCAGCCCTCCCATGTGACGCCGTGCCCCCCCCCCCCCCCCCATTGGGAACACTTGATCTAGTTTTCTTTAAAAAGGGCAGCTTATTCAGGTCTCTAATATTTAACAGCTGCTACGTGTTTCTCGTGCTACGGCATTTTTGATGTTTTATCTTTGAATAATCTTAACCGCAGTTATGTTCAATAAGCTCATAAGGGATTCTCATTATACCCATTTTAAGTCACCCTTTTTCCTTCTTCATGCCAAGTAGTTATTTCCCTCTCCACCAGCCATGAAACTCAAATAGCTTCAACACTTAAATAGATGACCCACCATCATTACCATCTCTCATTGTCTTGAAATCTACACAAAGAAAATACATGCCATTCACAAAGAAACCTTGGAAAACCTCTAACATCCATTCCTCAGTAATAATCAGCTGTGTTCTTTGAAGGTACTAATCAGAACACTGTTGGTTAATTTCCTCACATTTCCAGAACTTCTGTGTTACATAATCCAAAGTACTCTACATGTTACTTGACTCATCACATTAGAAACAAGTCATCAGTGATTTGCTTGCTACTATTTTCCCATCCCCACAATTGAAACAACTTTATTTCCTTCAGAACTTTCATCCACCAACAGTATTTTGGAAGATTGCCGGGGATTTCACAAAATAGTCAAGAAGTTGGGTCAGTTAGGACCATCTATCCTTAAATCCAATTCAGCCCAGGGTTATTTTGTAAGGAATCTTCAATTTAATTCGAGATGGCCAATTTTGTTTTATTAATTTGATCACTGTTAACAAATTTGTGTGATAAAAACATATCTTAAAGGCCATTTTGCACATGCTGAACGGTTGCAGAGGGGAATTAAATAGGATTTAGTATATGTGAACAAGCTACATACTCCGAGTTAATTCCAATGCAATTATAAACCATGCAAATATCCTACCCTGTCATTAAAGTCACTTACAAACCTTAAGAATGCACTTCAATCTATTATGTATAATCCATATCATTTGCTTCAAATTGTTCAGGAAATATACAATCACATTTATACATGCATTTGTTATTGGAGTTAATGATGAATTGTTTGAAATATCTATCTAAGCACTGCAATGAAAATCACGTGTAATATGAGACACTACTGAGCTGTGAAATAATAGAAAGTCATTTTTTTTAAATACATAGGTTCATGGTATATCCATTACAAATAAGTAACCCTCATTCTGTGCATGAATAGAATAAATTATACACTATGATTATAAGTTCAGTGAAAACCTTTCTGAAGTCAACTAACAAAGTATAGATTAACGTGCTATAAGTGTTTAAGAAGGAACTGCAGATGCTGGAAAATTGAAGGTACACAAAAAAGCTGGAGAAACTCAGCGGGTGCAGCAGCATCTATGGAGCGAAGGAAATAGGCAAAGTTTCGGGCCGAAACCCTTCTACAGACTGATCGGGGGGCGGGGGGGGGGGGCGGGGGATATGTGTTATAAGTGTTATAAGTGCTATAAGTGTTACTGCCTTCAACTGGCAAATCGGCGAGTTGACATTGAGTTATTTCCTACCATTTGGCAACTCATCCAAGTTGATTTAGTCTTTTCAAGACTTTCAGTCAGTTATCTTTATGACCTCCTATCCTTCAACAATAGGACCATGTAGCTCAAGTTTTTTGAAACATGGTCAAGGCTGCCTTCACTTATCATAAGTATTTAACTGCAACTAAAAGGAGGATGTCTATCACCATCAGCAGCCAACATAATTCAGAATCAACCAATTCTGTGGCTTCAGTCCAATGGTTGTTCACTTAGAATCAAAAGTTCAGCCACGTTTCAGGTCAGAAAAAGTACAAGAATCTTTGGCATATCTTTCAGACCAATGAGCAGCATGCAAAACAAAAACGAGTTTGAAAGTAAATGTAAAGGAGAATCTAACAAAGGGTAAAAAGAGGCTGTAGTCAAATTATTTATCAATTGACTGACTTTTGATGCACGATAGGCCATTTTAGTTTGGAACTGGAGACAGATAAACTTGTAAAATTGATCGAAAGAAACATTGTTAAAATTTGCGAAAGCCTGGGTTTTACACAAAACATCAGCAGTCAGGATTATGTAAATTAGACATCAATTCTTAGAGTTTCCACATTATTACTAAGTAAACCAGAAAGGTACTGGCCGTGTTACCAAGATCATCTAGCGTCAAGAGTATCGTCGTGATATACTTTGGCTTCAAAGGCAAATTTTTATTTTTTCCTTGTAAAATTCTAACTTGAACTATTGATTGTATAAAAATATTTCAGATACCGTACGTAAAATTTTTGAAACCTGGAAGTTTCAGATCGCGTGCGACTTGGACATATAATAATCCTCTTACCCAACACCCTTTTGTGATGTAATGAGGTATTGATTTACCTATTTCATGACACTGTTACATACATGTTCCCAGTATTGCCTTTTAACTGCCTTGTTAGTTTTACTGATTTAAGTTACTACGACAACAGAAATCAGTTCATTATTTCCAAAACTCGATCAATTAGCATTTCTCAAATTATATAAAATAACCACAGCTTACTTCTGGAAAATATTGGTTCATAAAGGTCAAACTTAATCATTAAAATGTAATGCGTAAACCGTTACTTACATTGGAAATGTCCAACTTATTTCATTGTGGACATTGAACTTTCTTTAGAACTGTTATGCTGCAATGCTGAAAAACTATATTCTGCACTCTAGTGTTTTTCTCTTCACTCTACCCATTAAACTTGTGCATGGCTTGGACTGTACTAAAGTATAAGATTGTATTCTAATTATCTAGTTTGATCAGATAACATGGTAATTCTCTTCACTTTCTCACGGTATAGCTTACAATAATAAACCAAACCTATACTAAATGAATATACTGTTGAATAAAATGTAGTCAAAGGTAGAACTCCTAGAACAGGTGATGACCATCCCAGAATAAAGTAGAAGGGACATTAGTTGTGCAAAATCATTGCCGCCCATCTTTGGAAATGGTGCCAAAACATGGAGGTGCCTGCATGTGTAAGTAAATAAGCAAAATTAATTTCACCGTGCAGTTGTATATGTGACAAATAAAGCACATTGAACCACTGAACGATTGACACGACAAGACATCCATTTTGGTTCATCCAAATAAATGGCAGGAAACTCTTGCAGCGAGCATTTTTTTAATCTTTGAGAATGTGGGGATACTGTCAATGCTCAACTGTTTCACACTATTTGGGGTCTGGGCTTTTTGCTAGCAAATAACAATATGGAATAATAGCATGTACACAAAAAAAAGCTGGAGAAACTCAGCGGGTGCAGCAGCATCTATGGAGCGAAGGAAATAGGCAACGTTTCGGGCCGAAACCCTTCTTCAGATTCTTCAGAATAATAGTATGTTGTACGTTCAAAGGGTGAAATATATTCATGGATAATCCTTCAAGGAACAGCAACAAATAGCGAAAGAAGGAAACCCAGTCCTTCTAAAGTAGTCTCAAGAGGAAAGAACTATCCAATAAATCAATTGCTGAAGAGAATAAAGTACATTGATAGAACAATTAACTACAAGACAAAAAATTATTTTGGCTTTGTTCAAGATCTAGGTCAAGCTTCAATTAGAATACTAATTTCCTCATATGGTACATAATATTCAGGGTTGGATTCCCAGTTTAAAGAGCTTCAGTTATGACAGTTGGAAGATCTGAATGATACGCTTAAAATTTTTGAATTGAATACAATTTATTAGACAAGTATGTATACATACAAGGAATTTGCCTTGGTGCTTTGCTCTCAAGTAACAACACGGTATACAGTAGACAATTAAAAATAAAACATTATCATTTAAACATGTGAAGAATGAAATAAAATACCAGGAGGCTACAGACTTTTCAGATTCAGATTCAACTTTAATTGTCATTGTCAGTGTACAGTACAGAGACAACAAAATGCAGTTAGCATTTCCCTGGAAGAGCGACATAGAATATGAGCAATAAATACATCTATTTACATGCATACAGTCATAGTGTTTTCCTGATGGGAGGAGTGTCCGGGGGGGGGGTGATTGGCAATCACCAAGGTACATTGTTGAGTAATGTGACAGCCGCAGGGAAGAAGCTGTTCCTGGACCTGCTGGTCCGGCAACGGAGAGACCTGTAGCGCCTCCCGGATGGTAGGAGGGTAAACAGTCTATGGTTGGGGTGAGAGCAGTCCTTGGCGATGCTGAGCGCCCTTCGCAGACAACGCTTGCTTTGGACAGACTCAATGGAGGGGAGTGAGGAACCGGTGATGCGTTGGGCAATTTTCACCACCCTCTGCATTGCTTTCCGGTCGGAGACAGAGCAGTTGCCATACCATACTGTGATACAGTTGGTAAGGATGCTCTCGATGGGGTAAGGATGTTTTGGCTGTTGAGTAGAGCTACTGCTTGTGGAAAAAAAAGATGTTTTTATGTCTGGCTGTGGCTGTTTTGACAGTCCGGAGTCGCCTTCCAGAGGGAAGTGCTTCAAAGAGTTTGTGGCCAGGGTGAGAGGGGTCAGAGTTGATCTTACCCGCTCGCTTCCTAGCCTTGCAGTGTACAGTTCGTTGGGGGGGGGGGGGGGGGGGGGAGGAGTTGCAGCCAACAACCTTCTCGGCTGATCTAACGATGCGCTGCAGACTCCGGATGTTATGCTTGGTGGCTGAGCCAAACCAGACCATGATGGAGAAGGCAAGGACAGACTCTATGATGGCAGTATAAAACTGGACCATCATTGCCCGAGGCAGATTGTGTTTCCTCAACTGCCGCAGGAAGTACATCCTCTGTTGGGCCTTTTTCACTATGTAGTCGTTGGTGGCCTCCCATTTAAGGTCCCTGGAGATGATGGTCCCAAGGAACTTAAATGACTCCACAGATGTGACTGTGGTGTTGTTGATGGTGAATGGGGGGAGGGGACGGGGAGCTCTCCTAAAGTCTACAATCAATTCCACCGTCTTAAGAGCATTGAGCTCCATGTTGTTCAGATTCAGATTCAATCTTTATTGTCATTGTGCAGTGTACAGTACAGAGGCAACAAAATTCAGTTTGCATCTAGCATCAGAATGCAGTTAGTTACGATGGCACCAGGACGCCAGCAGTGTCACATCCTGTCTGTCGGCAGATTCCTCACCATCGTGGATCAGTCCAATCAGGGTTGTGTCATCCGTAAACTTGAGAAGCTTGACAGAGGAGTCTGTGGAGGTGCAGTCGTTGGTGCAGAGAGAGTAAAGGAGAGGGGACGTAAAGTACGCAGCCTTGCGGTGCTCCTATGCTGAGGGTCAGCGGGTCTGAGATGTGCTTTCCCAGCCTCACATGATGTTTCCTGTCAGTCAGGAAGTTGGTGATCCAGTGACAGAGGGGTTAAGGCACAGTCAACTGGGAGAGTTTGGAGTGTAGTGGCTCTGGTGTTGAATGAAGAGCTAAAATCCACAAACAAAATCCTTGCATTGGTCCCATGGCGGTCTAGGTGCTGGAGGATGAAGTGCAGGCCTAGGTTGACTGCGTCGTCTCGATATGCAAACTGCAGACGGTGCAAAATGCTGGAGTTTCTCCAGCATTTTATGTCCACCTTCGATTTTACCAGCAACTGCAGTTCTTTCTTAAACACTGCAGTAGAACTCGTTCAGGTCATTGGTAAGCTCTTGTAGCTGGTGATTTCTTGCAAGCCCTTCCACACTGAAGAAGAGTCATTAGCTGAGAACTTGCTCCTCAACTTCTCAGAGTACCTTTCCTTGGCAGCTCTGATTCCTCTTCTCAGTTTGTACTTGGCCTGCCTGTAGAAGTCTGTATCCCCGCTGCTGTAGGCCTCATCTTTAGACTGGCGGAGCTGTCTGAGTTCTGCTGTAAACCAAGGCTTGTCATTGTTGAACCTGATCCAGGTCCTACTGGGAATGCAATTGTCCTCACAAAAGCTGACATATGATGTCACGGTGTCTGCTTCCCTGAACACATTCCAATCAGTGCAGTCAAGGCAGGAGTGTAGGTTTTCAATGCCCTCACTTTCTACTTTTTCATTGTTCTGACCACAGTCTTAGCAGATTTTAGTTTCTGCCTGTAGGTCGGAATAAGGTGAGATAAACAATGATCAGAGCATCCCAGAGCCGCACGGGGAACAGAGCGATATGCGTTCTTAATTGTAGTGTAACAATGATCGAGTGTTCTCTGGGGCAGGTAAAGTGATGTCTGTATTTTGGAAGCTCTCGGCTGAGTTTAGCCTTGTTAAAATCCCCCAAAACAATGACCATGAAGGAAGTCAGTCTCTACTCTCATTACCTGGTCAGCAAGTTGCTTTTGCGTCTCACGTACACAGGCTTGGGGGGGGGGGGGGGGGGGGGGGGGATGTAAACTCCAGCGAGAATAAAAGAGGTAAATTCCCTCGGAGAATAAAGGGGTTTGCAATTTATCAAAAACAATTCCAGAGTGTGGATCTTGAGGTTTATGGGTGATGAAGTTGAGAGCCCGTTTATATATAACTGGCAAGGGTGGATTACTGATCAGTTCTGCAAGTTATGCAGCCAAATTAGTTTTTTTGCCATGGAGTTCATTCTTTTCTCACGGAACATTTGACTATTGGAAGGTTCCCGTTGTGAATTTGATGCCAATTTGCTGAATTTTGGCAATAGAAGACCCGTTTCTGGCCAGTGCAAAAATGACCCTGTACAAAGGATCAACACTGCATAATCAGGGCTATTATGATCACCCAGATTAATTTTGATCAGTCAGATTGAAAAATAATTTCCTAGATTTTAACCTCAGAGACTTGTTTGCTTTCCCTCTCCCAGGAGGGGAAATGACTTTGAACTGGATAGAGAGCAGACTCCGCTGGATGGCCCAGCCGTTTTTACCCTCCCCATCATTGTTCATATTTTCATAACTACAGTTCGCAAGCATGCACCAGCAGAAATGTGCACATGTAATACTATTCATAGAAAAACAAATTGGTGAAGATCTTACGGAAATAAAATAAACAACTAACAAATCATGTTTAGGAAGGAACTGCATATGCTAGTTTATCCCGAAGATAGACACAAAACACAGGAGTAACTCAGCGGGTCAGGCAACATCTCTGGAGAAAAGGAACAGGTGACATTTCGGGTCGAGACACTGAGAGCCCTCAGTCTCTAGAAGGGTCACAAATTCCTTGAAACCTCACCGATTCCTTGTCTCCAGAGATGCTGCCTGACCCGCTGAGTTACTCCAACTAATAAGTCATGCTGCATCAACAATCTATCTGCTATATAAGCATGGATATTTTATGAGCAGATAAGTTGAGGCAGGGTACGATTGACCTGTAACAGTCATATTTGAATGAGGCATCAACATGAAGCATTGAGAGAGAAATAATCAATCTATCTCCAAAGGTGCTGCTTATTTTGCCATTTCTAACTAACATACATGGAAATAAACAATCTTGGTGATGACACTGATATGCATGGCTGAAGTGCCATCTCAGGGTTAAATGAAATAGTGTAGCAATGCGCCCTTCAGCTCACCATATCCATGCTGACCAAGAAGCCAATCTACGTAATCTCCTCTTGGGCCTATATCCCAGGCCATGTGTCTAGTATGCTTCTTAAACGTTGCTATCATATCTGTTCCGCTGGCATCATGCCTAAGCATCTACCATTCAGTGCAAAAGACTTGCCTTGCAAATCTCCTTTAAACTTTCCCTATCTGAAACCCACACTCTCTGGTTTTGCCATTTGTACCCTAGGAAAAATACTGAATATCTATGCTGCTCAGAATTTTATATACTTGTCATGCAACCAATATGAAGCTTTAGACACAGTGCAGGGATAGATGTGCATTGGCATTCAATTGCAATGTACTGAAGAAGAAGCTCCGAATGCCGGCCCGCGGCCAACTTCTACCGCGGACCCGGCGTGGACTTAACATCACCCCTGGAGGGGAGCTTCGACCGCTGGCCCTGCGGTCTGCGGTGCTTCTGGCTGCGACGCGGCGGGGACTTTAAATCTTCGACCGCCGGCCTGCGGCCTACACCATCCTGAAGCCGCAGTCTCCGGTGGGGAAGAGCCGACTATGGACTGACTCTGGACTCTGGTCCCGACCACGGGGGGAAATGGAGGAGGACTGGCCAATTTTTGTGCCTTCCACCACAGTGATGAATGCTGTGGTGGATGTATGTGTTAAATTTTTATTGTGTATTGTGTGTTCTTTCTCATTGTATCGCTGCTGACATATTCATTTCACTTGCACTTTATGTGCAATGTGACAAATAAATCCGTATTGTATTGTATTGTATTGTACTGTTTTCAGAATACCATAAAGGGCTGATTCTGGATGAGCGGTATTAAGCAACTAAGGAATAATCTACAAGGGACAATTGTCATAATGTTGGGGGTGTTGTTGTTGTCGTCATAATGCTGTCATAATGAACAGGAAAGAGAACTAATTGCAGTTGATTCTCTGGCTACCATCAAACAAGAAGTCAAGTCCAGTCCCAACCAGCTAAAATCACCACTGGAAAAATACTGGAGGAATAAGTAGTCAACTGTGTCAAAAATAGCAGGCAGAAAGGTGTTAGTTTAGCACCACTATACTCTCAAAGGATTTAATACAACTTTGTTGAACTGTGACTGGGGCAGCAACCCGATGGGAGTTATTAAAACACAAAGCTCTGAGAAAATGAGTAAAGACAATCAGAACAAACTCAAGTGAGGAAGAGGAGTGGAGAGGCCAGAGTAATTATTGGCAGGGACAGCAAATGAGATAGAATTTGCTGGGGGAAAACAATTGAAAGAAAGTGTAGAGAGAACCATTCACTGCATCTGGTAATGGGATCCACCAGTAAATTGACAGACCCAAGCTTATTGGTAATAGGCTTGAGGAGTAGGAAGACTAACTCATGAACAAGATGCACTCAGAAACGGTCCAAGGCAAGATGGTAGAGAAATAACTGAAGAGGTTGGACAGGGTGACATCAAAATTAGTCTACATGAGAAAGAAAGGGAAATTAGAAATTACTGAACGGCAGCCAGAACTTAACAGCTTTAAAAAGGTACAGGTTCTTCGATTTTCTTTTGTTTGTTAATTTTCATCTATTTTTTTGAAGGCGCAAGATGGATCCAATAACATGCTTATCCTTCATTACCTTGTAAAAATAGTTAACATTCACATCGCCATGAACATCTCAGATGCCCTTACCCCAATGCTTACATACAAACATGTACTTCTAAAAGGCATCGCTGGACAATGATCTTTGGTGCCAACTTTGGTTCATATTCCCCAATAGAAGCACAACAGTGGCAATCTCTGCAGAACCCTTACCATCACTTTGACCAGGATCAATTTATTCCGCCACCATCTCTATCTTTTCAGTTTTACAGTGAGCAACCTACAGTTTTAACCAGTATCTAGGGGATCTAGAGTACATGGATTGTTAAAGTGTTACAATTTGGCTTGTATTTATAGGAGGAATTTAAAGAGGAAAGGGAAAACAGCTGTTTCAGTTTGAAGTAAGAAGTCTGATTATGCACTATGCTTCTGACAAAGTCCATTTACACATGTTTCTGACAGCTCTACACGTACTTCAATCTCACTTCCATTTTCAGTTGTTCATGCTGTCCAAAAAGTGATCTGATGATAGCTAAATTCAGGTTGGATGAATATCTGGGCCATCAGTTCAAAAACGTACTGTAAATAAAAACACAAAAGCAGCAATACAATAAAAGGTTACTGAAATAGAAGTTATAATAAGTGGGCCTTGATACTTTTGATTTGTTACACACATAACTGCACTATTGTAAAGTTGTCCTATTGCCATCCCCCTGCAACTCTACCACTGAAACAGACAGGAGCTGCAATCTTAAAGGACATAGAGAAACTTTCTCCCCTGGTCATTCCGTTTTGGCTTGGATATAAATTGTTAATCCCTGAGCAACACAAAGTACAATCACTACTAAACTAGCTCTGGTTCAAAAAGAAATCAGGCAAAATAGGCAAACAAGAGCTATCTCAAATGTATTAACGCAAGAACAAATATACTAAAAATTTAACCTGTAACTTGTACCAAAACCTTAACAGATATACTCTACACTATTAAAATATATTTATATTTTCCTTTCAAATTACATAATGTAAACATACTACAACATCAATTTAATGCGACAAAGAATGTTAATGAGTTCATAATGACTATACTCTAACCTTCCAAACATGATTCTATTCACCAAGCCTACCTTGCAAAATAATTCCTAACCACAGACACAGTATTTTCCATTCAGTCAATAAAATCTTTTGCAGCGATTACATATCTTTAGGATTTGCACTAACTGCTAATGGAAATAATATTTAAAAAATACTGATTGTGACACAGTTTGATTACATCAGTCCATATACATACATCCAAAAGTTTCCTGGTATTATTAGGGTAACAAACATTTTCATGGAGATAAGAAGTAAATCAACATTTTGAAAACAAAACATTGGGACAGCAAGTAATGCCTCAGGCTTACTAGAAATAGAAAACTCTTGAGAAGTTGCACATTTATTTCCGTAGCAAAAATGAAAAATTTTCATACTATGATGTTATATCTAGAATTCCGTTTAAGCTGTAATATTTGAATAGCTATCAATTGATTATTTATTTTTCAGCCCGTCAAAAAATTAAATGGCAATTCTGTTCCTTAGTCCCTTAGCTGTTCTTCAGCATGAAATAATGCAACCAAACTTGCAGCATCCTCCCAACATACTGGAAAGGAGTTGGTGATCCTTCTTATCCTGGACACCCTATGGCATTTGGTGCAGATGAAGACAAAGAGCTAGAAACTTTTCTGGCCTCTTTTCAGCCAGCCAAGCTATCCATTTTGTCACCTACAATGATCCTCTGGAACTACAGATCTCAGCAGTCAACAGTAATGCCTCGATTGTCTGTTTCAATGCCTGTCATCTTACTACCTTGTTTACGGTTGACTTGAACCATAAAATGGATGTCCAGCAGACTATATCCCAGTGGCATATCCTTGGAAACACAACTTAGGTTTATTATTATTATCATGTGTAGTGAAAAGTTTGTTTTGCATGCTAAACCCCGGGTGGGTGGCGCGACTCACGTCGCAGCGGCCTCTGCAGTCCGTCTGTCTTTTTTTATTTTTTGTAGCGTTTAAATGTAGTTATAGTGGGGGGTTTTTAACTGAGTATGTGTGTGGGGGACAGGGGGTGGGGGAAACTTTTAAATCTTTTCCCTGTACGGAGAACTCAACCTTTTCTTTGTCGGGTCTCCGTTGTCGTTGGGACCTAGCACCGTGGAGCGGCCTCCAACCGGAACGACCTGGGGCTCCAGTCGCGGAGCCTGCGGACTTACCCACCATCGCGGAGCTGGCTGAGTTCGGAGCGGGAGGAGCTGTGGTGGCGAGCTGCTGCGGCCTGACCCCGGAGATTCGGAGGCTCCAACCGCAGGTCTGGTGGACGGTGACACCGGGAGCCCGCGGGTCCCTGCTGGGAGACCGCTTTTCAGGGCTTCCGCAATGGCGACTTTTCCAGTCCGAGTTGCGGGGTTGAAAAGTACCTGGAGCAGGGCCTTACATCGCCCGGCGCGGCTTTAACGGCCGCGGGACTTGCAGCGCCTGCCGGGGACTCCAACACCAAGACCCGGAGCGCGGCCTTGCATCGCCTGGCGCGGCTTTAATGGCCGCGGGACACTTACCATCGCCCGCCGGGGACTTTGACTCTGACATCGGGAGGAGTGCAGGGGAGAGATAAGACTTTGCTTTCCATCACAGTGAGGAGGAGATTCACTGTGATGGATGTTTGTGTAAATTGTGTTGTGTCTTAGTTCTTTTTCTTGTGTGTATGACTGCAGAAACCAAATTTTGTTTGAACCTCAAGAGGTTCAAATGATAACAAATAAATTGTATTGTATTCAATCAAAATCAGATAATACTATACATAAATACAATCAACTCAAACATAAGTGCAAGTGATAGAGCAAAGAGAAAGAGAGAGAGATTTACAATTGTACAAGAGATTTAACAGAGTAGGGCTAATGTATCAGATGAAGACAAACTCAAGTACAATAGTTAGAGCAAAGGGCTTCTATCCGGTGAATACCAATATAGGGAGGTTGGGCTGAGGGGCCTGGTTTCCACACTGTATGACTATGAATACAGCCGATCCAATGCAAGCTTAATAATTAATATATCCTGATGGAATTAGCTCATTCCACAACTTTTAAGCTGCTGAACTTGTTATACTGAAAGATGCCTGGAATGTCTATTGCACTTTATGTACTGTCCCCTTATTCAAGGAACAATGTCAATGCCCGTAAAAGTACAGAGAAGGTTCACCACATGAATACTTGGAAGGGTGAGTTGCCATAAGTGGCTGGAAAAGTTTATGTATATTGAAGTTCAGAGGAAAGAGGGGCCTTGATTGAAACACAAGATCTGCACCTGCTATCCAGACCTCTCTACTATAGAGAAATATCCTGACCTAGGCTTTGAAGACTCCATTTGACGACAAGTCCACACTTTCTCAGCTTGAACAAAGCTGTAGTTATTACAATGTGCATACATTGGTACATCCCTTAGTAGGCAGGATGCAATGCCAGGGATGAGCTCACTAATGGATGGAGTGCTAATAATATGCATAATTATATCAATGTGCACGTAGTGAGGCATTTCTGGAAGTGCTGCTCTGCCAAGATCCTGGTTTGAGTTCCTGCTGTTTCTGTAGTTGTGCTGGGAAGCTAGGTGCTGGGATATTGATATGAAACCTCTGCTTGTAGTTACAGTTCATTGCTGAAAGTGGTGTGAATCAAGCACCCGTACGGTACACCCATTCCTTCTCTCCAGAGATGCTGCCTGTCCCACTAAGTTACTCCAGCATTTTGTGTCTACACCCGGTACAGTAGGACTAGCATGTGGTCCCTGACCATGTTACCATGAAGAAACGTGCATCTATGGGTATCGTGAGAGAAACTAAAGAATCAAAGTAGCCTGTCCACACAAGGAGCAACTGCAGCCAATCCCCTCCCAAGGCTCGCGCATGCCTTGCCCCAAGGCTCGCACTTGCCTTGCCTTGCCTACCAGGATGTAGCCCGAAGACACACTACAGAGCTGAGCAGCCACATTGGTCCTCCTGGCCTCTCTTCACCACCAAGCCTCACAGATGCCTCTTCACATCACTCTGTGGACTGATTTATTGCTAGAAAGGTGCCAGAGGGCATGGATTCATGCTAAGTTCCATGCCAACAGCAAGGAAGAACAGGACTTTACACTACATATTAGTGGATGTCGTTTTTTTTCCCTTATGTATAGAGCGGTACCAACCTCTAAAAAAATTAGATTGGAAAAATACGTTCAATATTAACTCAAAGCTTGTTGGAGCAGCGTTAAGCAGAGTTTTAGTGATATGTTTCAGCCTGAAGTGACAAATTACAAGCAAATGTAGAGGCTGAGTATGTGCAGCTGTCAACAATTTCCACTCACAAATTATCAGTGTTAATGGTGCTATCGCAGAATCCTGGGCCACAACAATCAACCTTCGGATACGATGTTCAACTCAAACTCTTTACATGCTATTAACCACTGAAAATATTCCTCTAGGTTGGAATGCCAGTGCAGTACTGTTAGCACAGAGCAATTCCCCGAGGTGTACCTGATGCACTTATTTTTGACTCTCAGGCTGGTAATGGCTGAATATCTTTCCACTGGCTACACACATTAGTGTGTAAACTACTAATTATAAACTGAAGACTTAGGTCTGCAGCACTGAAAAAGATGTGCCAAAGAAAGGTGGCCTCAGAATGCAACTATGTTTAATCCTCTGAAAGAAACAGATCACACCGACTAGATTCAATGGCCGGCCATAATTCTTCAGCAGTTTGAATAAATGCCTTTTCTGGCACAATCAAATGCCTTGGTCAGGTCAATCATTCAAAGCTTATACATAAAAGGCATGTTTTGCTTATGGCATTTCTCCAATTACTGAACTAAGAAGTTAAAAGTATTTTTCAGTATGCAAATTTCAAATAGAATTTCACAGACTGTAATTATGCCTTTCTCAAAGCTATGTTAATTTAATTTGTTTATTTTCTAGTTTGCCATCAAACAGTCTCGAAACTAGCTTAATCTGATCATTCCATTCCTCACGTCACCAGCAAACCTTATACCAATCCAAGGGATACAAGGAACTGCAGATGCTGGTTTACAATTTTTTTAAAAGACAGAGTGCTGGAGTAACTCAGCGGGTTAGGCAGCCTCTCTGGAGAACATGGATGGGTGATGTTTCGGATTCTTCACAAGGGTCCCGACCCGAAACATCACCCATCCATGTTCTCCAGCGATGCTGTGTGACCCACTGAGTTACTCTAATACTTTATCTTTTATTTTACAATAATCCTGCTATTCATACATGCTGCTGATCCTATACCCTCCCTCTCCTGATATATCCACTCATCAAATATTCTAACCTTACCCTTGCCAGTTGCACGCTAAAAAACCATTTTCCTTGAATGTAATTCAGCCTACTATGGGTACACTACTCAATAACATTGATGCTGGTAACTCACTTAAGAAGATTTTATTCAATGCCCTCACCACTCCCTTTGGCCTGGTTTCGAGCTTAGCATTTTGCCCTGAGAATTGAAATTCCTTTCATTATGAATGTGCAATGGAGCACCTAGGTTCTCAGAATACTTCAGTATTCAAAAGTTCTCATTCATTCATTGAAAAGTTGAACAGATAATCTAAACTTTAAAATCATAAGGTGGGGGAAAAAAAAATATTCCTGTGCACCCAGCGAGTGTCATGGGAACATGGAAATAGAGGCAATCAATAGACACGCTGAGAATCAAATCTTTCTGGCAGATTACCTACAGCAAATGCACTTGAAATACATAAAAATCAATAGGAACTTCTTCTCAGTTACGAGGTAAGCATTCCAATATACATTAAAGCAAAGAATTAGTGACAGCATGATGCCGCAGCAGTAGAGTTGCTGCCTTACAGCGCCACAGACCCGGATTCGATCCGGACTACGGGTGCTGTATGTATGTAGTTTGTACGTTCTCCCCATGACCATGAGGGATTTCTCCGGGTACTCCGGTTTCCTCCCACACTAAGTTAATTTGGCCCCAGTAAAAATTGTAAATTGTCCCTAGTATGTAAGATAGTACAAGTGTATGGGGATCGCTGGTCATCATGGACTCGGTGGGCCAAAGGGCCTCATTCTGTGCTATATTTCTAAACTCAACCAAACTAAATCCATCCCATGACACTAAATTACAACGAACCTTACCTCCTGAATTGATAGCGTCCACTGCCAGCAGAAAAAATAAGAACAACGTTCTGCTGGTTGTTGGGCTCTGCTTCGGTTTTTAATTGCTTCTCAGCAGACCTTTCTGCAAACAAAGCTTCAAGCTACTGATCACAATATATCCATCACGATGGCCAAAGGCAAAAGGACATGAATATGTGTAGGTTCCTCAACCACATGTCAGCTTTACCATTCAATAAGATCATAGCTAACCTTCTATCTCAGCTCCACCTTCCTTTGCCAATCCCAATTCCTCAGTTTCCAAAAAAAATTCTGACATTTCTCGCTGAGCCTACACAGCCGTTGGATACAGAATTCCAAAGATTCTTCTCTCAGGCATGAACGGTCAGCCATCCTGTCAAACCCCAAAAGAATTGTACGTTTCAATGAGAACTCCTCTCAGTCTGTTTAATTTTCAAGAGCCAGTCTGCTGAATTTCTCCTCAGAACCCAACCTTACCCCAACCCCCATTGTAGGAATCAAGAGACTGATTGATTTTAAGTATTTTAGATGATAAACAGAAGTATATTAAAAAAAGTTGAGAATGTTCATGTTATAGTAGCAGAATTGGGCCATTCGGCCCATCAAGTCTACTCCAAACCATTCAATCATGGCTGATCTATCTTTCCTTCTCAACCCCATTCTACTGCCTTCACCCCATAAACCCTGACACCCATACTATTCAAGAAGCTGTCGATCTCCGACTTTAAAATATCTATTAACAGCCTCCACAGCCGTCTGTGGCAGAATAAATTAAAATTACACCAACTTAAAAATAATTTGATTAACATAAATGATTTTAGTTAAAAGCAATGTTTTCATGAAAGAACACTAGAATTAAGTTTCACTTATCATTTCGATCCAAGTTAGCCAACCCAAGGACAACATAAGCTACAGGAAGTGATACAAGGTGTAGTTGGTCTCCCATCTCACAACGACCAAGTTCCACTCTACGGTAGACAAAAATGCTGGAGAAACTCAGCGG
The DNA here is from genome assembly GCF_010909765.2 of Amblyraja radiata. NCBI lineage: Eukaryota > Metazoa > Chordata > Chondrichthyes > Rajiformes > Rajidae > Amblyraja > Amblyraja radiata. The sequence goes on from NC_045979.1 coordinate 19,482,040, forward strand.
GTGAGGCAACATCCATGGAGTGAAGGAATAGGTAACATTTCAGGTTGAGACCCTTCTTCAGACTGATGTGGAGGTGGCGGGGGGGGAGAAGAAAGGAAGAGGCGGAGACATTAGGCTGTGGAAGAGCTGCCCAAGCAAAATATGAGGTGCTGCTCCTGAGGTGCTGCTCCTCCAATTTGCAGTGGGACTCACTCTGGCCATGGAGGAGGCCCAGGACAGAAAGGTTGGATTCGGAATGGGAGGGGGAGTTGGTGCTGGGCCACCGGGAGATCAGGTTGGTTAGTGCGAACCGAGCGGAGGTGTTGGGCGAAGCGATCGCCAAGCAACTCCCACTCTACACTCAACATTGAGTTCAGTAGTGGAGCAAGAGGACAGGTGTGACCTACAATGTAGTCCATACTTCTAAGCTGCAACCCACAGGCGCAAATGAGGAATGTCTGACCCAGGCAATGTTATTGGCTTGTGGGTGGTTCTGATCTGAACCATCAGATAAAAAGGAGAATGACCTGAGCTAATATATAACTAAAAACAGAAAGTTCTTAAAACCACATACAGAAAGTACAGATCAGGGCTTTCAAACAAAAATGTAAAAATATAATTGTACAAACTATTTAAAAGGAATCGTGTATTTTTCAGTGTAGCAGGCATAAACTATGTTGCAGTGACACCAAGTCTAGGTTCTCAGTACAGAAAATGTTTCACTCTCCAGCACTGAGATCTAAAACTGAGTATTGTATTGTATTGTATTCCTTTATTGTCATTTAGACTTTTCAGTCTGAACGAAATTTCGTGCCTTGCAGTCATAACATAGAATAAAATAACAAACACACAATAAACACAGATTTAACATCCACCACAGTGAGTCTACCAGGCCCTCCTCACTGTGATGGAAGGCAAAAGTCTTAAAGACCATGTCTCTTTCTTCCCTCCTTGTTCTCCCTCAGGCTTCCCATGTTGTGTCCCCGCTGGGTGATGGTAAGTAAATCCCGCGGCTGAATCCGAGCTCCGCGAACGGGCCGGTTCAAACTCCGCGGCCCGAGGCGGTCGAAGCTGCCGAAGCTGCCACCCTTCAGTCGCGCGTACGAAGCTGTCGTTACGGGAGCTTCCGAAAACCGGTCACCAACCTGGGACCTGCGAGCTCCCGATGATGTCGTCCACTGGGCCCACGGCCGAGTCCACTGGGCCCGCGGCCGAGCCTCCGAGGGTCCGAAGTCGGGTCGCCGCCACCGCAGCACCACCTCAGCCCCGAAGTCGGCTAGCCTCACGTTGGTAAGTCCTGGCTGGCTCTGCCCCTGCCTCCGGAGCCTCGTGGTCGGTCCCAGTTGGAAGCCGCCAGCTCCGCCATTAGGCCTCAGCGCAGACGGAGACGGGGTATACGACAAGAAAAGGTTGCATCCCCCCGAAGAAAGAGACTAAAACAAGTTTCTCCGAGCCCCCCCCCCCACATATACACAACTAAAATAAACCAAAATAAACTAACAACGGGACAAAAAAAATCAAAAAAAGAAAAGACAAACGGACTGCAGGCGAGCCGCAATTGCAGGGCAGCGCCGCCACTTCCGGAGTACAAAGTTCAACACTAATTGTGTACAAGATATTTATAGTAATGAAACAAATCATATTGTCAAGGAAAAATACTACTGGTAATAAAGAATTAAAAACTTAAAAACGCTGGAACTTCTACAGCTGTGAGGCAGTATCTGGGAGAGCTTAGCATGTTAAAAGTTAGACAACATTAGACAAAAACGAGTCATATAACCAGACTTAAAATAATCATTCAGAGTTGGCAATGGAAAGAGGGGGAAAGTATTTTGATAGATGTAAAGCAGGGAAGATTAAATGTCCAGTGTTATCAATTCAATTATAGTATCCAAAGAGATCTTGCAAGAAATAATCCCACTTGACCCACCTTTGCAGTATCAATAGTTGCATTTATTTTCAATCAGTTGGATTTATCATAATATAAAATAGCTTATGAGATGTGAGCAGATCCAACATCAGAAAAATAAACACTATAAAATCTTCTACAATTTTTACATGACAAAGACAGGAATATTCATGACCTCTCTCATGAACAGCAGCACAGCGGTAGAGTTGCTGCCTTACTGCTGCAGAGACCTGGGATTGATTCTCCCTGTGACCATGTAGGATACCTCTGGGTGCTCCAGTTCCCTTCCACATCCCAATACTTGCATATCTGTAAGTTAGTTGGCTTCTGTAAATTGTCCCTAGTGTGTAGGATAGAACTAGTATTAGGATGATCATTGGTTGGCATGGACTCAGTGGGTCAAAGGGCCTGCTTCCACATTGCATTTTTTAAGCTAATCTAAACTCCATGGAGCTCTATCTTCCTACTCAAAGCCCTGCAGATGACCATCCAAAAGTCACCAGCCCATGGAGACAGTCAAGTACTTTATATGTTGTAACCTTTCCCTGAAAATAACCATTAATGGACTGTTCCGCATAAGATTCAATACCTTTGGAACTTGCTTTCACATTATTATGTAGAGAATTACTTCAAGATCCAAGTATACAGTGATTAGTGTCCCCAACCTTCTTTGTGGATGTAAAACATGGGCAATTTACCAACATCACCCAAAAGCCTTAGAGAGGCATCACTGCTATGCCTCTGGAAATGTTTTCCACATCACAACAATTGTCATCTGTAACATCAACTAAGCTAACATCAATGTAAGCTAACATCAACTGCATCGAGCCAGGCCGCATTTATTCCACTACACTGACGCTCGATACTTGACCTCTAAGGTGTTGTATATTCACGTCACAGCTAGAACATAAAAGAAATGTTATAAAAACGCAATGGGGGCCCACTTCAAGAAAATTGACAGGACCATCCAAAGCTGTAAAAAGCAACTCAACAACAATCACAATCAACCAGGAGCCTATTTGGAAAAGCCTTCAAAACTAACAAATCTAGGAAGGTACAGGAAGGAAGCCCTGGCCACCAGACACCCATCCCATTTAGAAACATATTAATTTCCAATTACTGAGTCACTAACACTAAATTGTAGTGAAGATTATCTCCAAACCAAAAGATTACTACCAATGACAAGAACTGTTGAGTGCAATCAGGAAAAATGATGAACCAAAACTGACCAAAATTATGATCTCCAGATATCATGAGGAATCCAGCATCAATGCTGAACTTTCAAAGACTGCATAAACTAAAAAGACATCCTGGAGAATATTTTTCTTCACCATAAACTTATTTTCTGGACTTTTACTATGTGGTATTGTCACTAAAAGTAACAAGTCACCAAATAGATAATAAAATGGCAGCAGGGTTGCCAAATCAGACCCTACTGGTAATTTGAAGTGTCAACATTAGAGGGAAAAGCTTGACAATATATTTTAGAATGAAATTGTCTTTGTTTTGCTAATGAATGTATATCAAACATTCATATAAACTGGATTCATATAAACATGGTCTTGCGCGAGGCAAACATGATGAAGACGGTTCAAAGGGAAATGGTAATCACAGGTATGGGTTTTGGATTACAGAGCAAGGGGGTAAATTCAACAGACAGATTACTCATGTTGCCATTTGGAAATGGGATAGTAGAGTCCATTAGAGCAGATGACATACCTGTAATATTTAGTGTTAGTTCCACCAACAACTTGATGGTGGACAGAACCAAGTATAAAAATCAAGCATTGTTATTATTGAAATATGTCATTTAACTGAATATAAAGGTTTGCAAAATGGAATTCCACTAATCAAGTTTCAACAAATTTCCAACCTCTCTTCAAAACACACTTGAGCCATGTGTCAAAATCTACATATTTTGTGACAAAATAAGTAGTAGGAATGGAGGTGCAAGGAAGGACACATCCTGCAGTTTTAATGACTATTTCATTATAGGCACTATGCCATGATGCTTGGTCTGATTTCCCTAAAAAGATTTTCACAACAAGAAATTCAAATTAATTGCAGTCAAATTTCCAAAGAATGTACGTGTTTCATTGCTGGCACATATGACAATTAAACACTATGAGAATAAGCAACGAGAAACTAATTAATTACCGGGGTAGGTTATTTTTGCTGTTTTCTTCCATGACTATATGACAAAACAAATCCTTATAATCTGGCTGATGACTAATTACTGTACATCAATAACTTGGCAAAATTATGGTCACATTCACACAAGAAGGGTCATCATACAGAAAACAATATTTCACGTAACCACATAAGAACAATGAAAGATGCTGCAAACCTACTTTTTGTGTGGCCGGGAATCAAATGGAGGATGCTGTGCGCCATAAACTTGTTGAATACTAAGGAAACAAAACAAAAGAGAAAGACATGCCATATAAGTGTAAAAAATGAATTAAGCAAGCATCATTTACACTTCATATTGCAAATCCAGAGAGGAAAATAATCCAATTCATACCATTAATGAATTGCATATAAGATTTATAGCCAAGGTCTTCCCAAATGAAGGGATGTAATGCAAAGAAAAAGTTATAAAGTTGCAGAAGAAATAGTATTTCCCTACCCAATCCAATAACATTTGTTTCAGAAAACAGTGCAGGCAGATTCTGGTTGCAAATAAACAGGAAAATGAAAGGAACTGGAGAGGTGATAAAACAAAGTTATGTATAATTAAACCTTTGGAAAACACTGCTCAAAGCATGATTTGAGTTGATTACATTCTACCTTCTCACACTGACCAGTGTTAAAATTACAAACCCTTTCCACAAACCAGCAGCAATCTTTATTCATTTTCATGACATTTCCATTTAATTTCAAGTGATCAAGTAAGACATTAAATAGGAGTGATTTACAAATGTGGCAGAAAATTGCAATGGTCTATCATTGGAAAACTAAGTAATAAGGAATTTGGAATATGTTTAATTTAGTTTAGTTTAGAGATACAGTATGGAAATGGGTTTGTCGGTCCACCGAGTTCATGCCGACCATCGATCACCCGTTCACACTAGTTCTACACTATCCCACTTCCACACCCACTCCCTGCACATTAGGGACAATTTACAGAGGCCAATTAACCTACAAACCTGCACATCTTTAGGATGTGGGAGGAAACCAGAGCACCCGGAAAAGGCTTTGCCCATTACATTATTGTGTGACTTTGACTTCATAGAATTTTTTTTTTTTTTTTAAACTTGAGAATAAGATTGAAAAAAATCGACCGAAACTGAACACAATATTCAAAATGTGGCCTCATGTTGAATGTATATTAGTTGCATCGAAGTCCACCATAATTAAGGCACAGTGGGAGAGCATAGAAACCGACTGATCGACCCACCTTGTCCATTAAGCAATTATTTAACCCTCCCCACATTTTCAGCAACTCTTTCCACCCACCGCACGTTTCCCACCATTCACAACTAATCCGCATGATGTAGGATTTAGGAGGAAACTGGAGCAGTTGGAAGAAAACCCCATGACTCGGATGATGGCAATCCTTAATGATAGATGCTGCCTTCCTAAAGCATTGTTTCATGTAGATGCTTTCAATGGTGGGAAAGACTGTGCCCGGGGTGGACTGGGCTGAATCCAGCAGTCTCTGCATATTTCTGTGCATCGGAATTGTCATACCAGGGCATGATGCAATAGTCAGGACATGCTGATCAAGAGAATGTCCAAACCTTAAATTTTATCCAAAATCATGTGACCTCATACTCAACTGCCTATATTCCAACTCAACTTATATTGAAGAAAATACTCAGCCACATGTTGGGGATCACGATGATTACGTAAAGTGCAGCCAAAGGGAACCACGAGCATAAACTGGAAACTTTGCAAAAACTAAGCAGGTCAAACAATGGAGATAGGAAGAGAAAGAGAGTTAATGTTTCAGGTCAAGGACTTTAAGATTTCTGGAAAAATGAAAATAAAAGCCTGTTCTAAGTTTCAGAGAAAGGTCAGAGTGCAGGGAACAAAGGGAAAGTGTGGTTGAGGGCAAACCAGCGTTCTCAAAGCTTTGTTTTAAAATCTGCAATTACAAGGTGGAGAAGAATATTGAAACAGAATGCTAAACAAAAAGTTAATTTCTTGAATCTCAACACGATTCAATATCAAATCTCAAGGCCTGTAATTACTCAGAGGACAATATATATTTCCTTGAGTTTAAATGATACATTGTTTGAGCAATGTTTAAGAAGGAACTGCAGATGCTGGAAAATCAAAGGTAGACAAAAATGCTGGAGAAACTCAGCGGGTGAGGGAGCATCTATGGAGCGAAGGAAATTGTTTGAGCAATGTAGGAGGCCAAACAAACAGGTGAGAGTGAGATTGTGATGGAGAATGAAAATGACGAGATACCAAAAGCTCAGAGTTGCTTTCTCAGATTCAGAGGTGTTTTGCAAAGTAATCACTAGAGCCAGGATGTTTAGGCACTAAAATACTCTGAAATAGGCAGGCAAAAAGGCATAATAAAATTACAAAAAAGGCATGAAACAGGCATTTATGACAAAAAAAGGAATTTATTTCCACCACCAAAATATGGTTAAAAATAATAATATAAAGGTATACTACATTAAATGACCAAAGTTGCCTGGTTGCTCATAATTACTAGCATTTTTTTCAAATTATCTGGTGTTAAACCTTGCCGTCTGTCAGACAGAATATGCTTCAGTTGTGAAAAACTTCTTTCTACCCCAGCTGAGGTCACTGGTGCATACCTGAAACAAGCTACAGACTCTATATTCATGTCGATATCTTGTGCATTACAACTACCTTTGAAAACTTTAGCTATGTTTTGTATTTCTTCAAGATCTGTTAGCTAAAATCACTCTCGCACATTTTCGTTGTATGTCTTTACCTACATCGCCAGGAGCTTTACGAATATCATCAGTTACTTTGTTGAAAACCTGAAAGTTATTCACTAATGTTTCACTGCGTTTCTTAAGGGAAGTGATAATTTGTGGGAGATTTGCAAAATTGGAAGCAATAAACACAAGATCGAGGTGGAGGGACTTTTCCTGCATGATTTCACTGATGATCCTGATTGCAGCACTCTTCTTCAAAACAGTTGACGATTTATTTTATCTTTTCAAAATTTGCAGCATAGTGGAGCACAGCATAGTACCCCACCAAGTCAAAACGGGCTCAGCAGGTAGCGGAATCTCGGGTGCCATTTCCTTGAACAACTGCACATGTTTTTCTTGGCATTGGAAACTAGGCGATCGACATTTGGAAAACAGGCCACGTATGTGCTTGGCAATTTTATGAAGCCCTTGAGCTAAGCATGTCAAATGCAACATTTAAAACTTTAAGAGCTCGAGCAGCTTTTTTCATGTACGGAACTGCATCAGTCACAAACAGAAGAACATTCTCGTGTTTTATACCTCTGGCCAAAGTATAGCAAGTGAAGATGTAAACAACTGAGCAATAGTTGAGCTGTTTGACTTCTCCAATACTTCCGATGTCAACAAATATTCCTTTGATGGTTGACCTGCCTCCACTATACCGATGACCACATTGGCAACATATCGCCTCACAGCATCGGTTGTCTCGTCTATTGAGATCCATATTTTGTTACATGCAACTTCATCTCAAATTTTCTGCTCAACAATGTTGAAGTTGCAGTCAACATAATTTTTCTGTAATGATGATTCGTTCGGTATATGTTCCTCTTTGTATTTCTCTAAAAACCTGAGAGATTTGTTTTCCAATTTCCACAATGGCATTCCAGGATCAATGAATGCCTTGCACAGATCACTTGAAAACTCAGATGTGCAACTGGAGCCAGCAGTAAATGTAGTGAGGAGACAAGCTTGGGTATTTCGCTTGGGTAGTCTACACCCCAGCTGTATCAACATTGACTTATCTAATTTTAGATAGTCCTTGTCTTCTCCCTCCTCCCCCTCCCAGCTCTCATTCTAGTCCTACTGTCTCCACTTCTTCCTTTTTTTCCCGCCCCACTCCTCACATCAGTCTGAAGAAGGATCTCGATCCAAAATGTCGCCTATTCCTTCGCTCCATATATGCTGCATCACCCGCTGAGTTGCTCCAGCATTTTTTGTCTACCTTCGATTTTTCCAGCATCTGCAGTTCTTACTTAAATAGATATTGGAGAAAACTAAACCAGCGGGCAGCGGCACAAACGACTAACGGTGGTGCCCCCGGTTTCACCCCGGTGGTGGAAGTTTTCATGTAAGTTATACTGTTAACACGTTAATAATAACATTAATATTAACGTGTTAACATAGAAAACGTCATTGTAATCACTGTACAACTAGAGAAAATAGCACAACCTTTTGGCAAAATGGCAAAAAAGGCTGATTTGGGCACAATCGTGAAAAAGGCATTACCTGGTGAAATCAACAAAAAAGGCATGAAAAGGCACATGACATTTATGGCAAAATCCTGGCTCTAGTAATAACCAAAACAACACTTGATTTCTCCATGTCGGAGACGACAGATTATCACCCAATATAACACACTAAACTGAAAGAAGTGGAAGTGAACAGTTGCATCACTGAATGCATTGTTTGGATCTCAGGGTGGCAGGAAAAGAGGAGGTAAAAGGGCAAGTGTTGCCCTTCAGCCATTGCATGAGAAAGTGGCATAAGAAGAGGAATGGCCAATGGATATGAACAACAAAGGAGGGGAGCGGACCTCAGAATACTGAATGAGATAACAGGGAAAGATATGCTGGTGATGAATTTTCATTGATGTTGCCGGAAATTATGGAAGATGATCAACTGGATGTTGGCGTAGGTGAGGAGGAAGGTCTGGGGAAGGGGAATGTTATTGTGGTTCTGGGTGGGATAAGAGAATGTAAATAGAACTGTGAAAAATATAGAAGTGCATGAGGTGTTCTGTCTGGACATGCTGCAATCCACGGAGTTAATAATGAGTTTAATAATTTCAGGTAACCGCTTTTGTGTTCTGTCCAACCAGCTACGAATCACAAAAAAAATGTGAATTTTACTAAATCTAACTTCGGAGTAAATCCGAAGAACAAAATTGTAAATTTGATATCAACATTGTAAATTATAGACGAAACAGGGAAATGTCAAAAATCTATGTCAAGATGCAATGCTATCAGGGTCTTTGAAAGCAGAAAATATAAATCTGACTAAATAAGGTCAGCTGCAGTACTGACCCAGTACACTCAGAGCTAAGAAGCACAATTGAACAACCAAAGTCAAGGGACAAGTCTACACTGAAGAAGAGTCTAAACCCGAAACGTCACCCCTTCCTTCTCTCCAGAGATAATGCCTGTCTCGCTTAGTTCCTTCAGCTTTTTGTGTCTATCTTCAGGAATGTGAAAATTCACACTCACAGAATTGTTGTGCCACATACCCCATACTATACTTACATCATATTAGCAACAAATTCCCATATCAAAACATAATTATCACAGTGGTGCAACAGTAGAGCTGCTGCCTCAACAACAGAGACCTGGGTTCGAGCCTGACTACGGGTGCTGGCTGTGTGGAGTTTGCACCATCTCCCTGTGCCACGTGGATTCGCTCTGGGTGTTCCGGTTTCCTCCCACAATCCAACGACACGTGGGCTTGTAGGTTAATTGGCTTGTGTAAATTGCCCCTAGAGTGTAGGATGCAAATGTGGGATAACATGCAACTAGGGTATGGGTGACCAATGGTCAACATGGACTTGGTGGGTCAAAGGGCCTGTTCCAGCACTGTATCTCTAAACTAAACTGAACAATGCTATGACAGATGGGACAAACTTGTGCTGGTTTTGTTTATACTAGACTTTCTGAACAACTGGAAAAGGAGTTACTTTACAGAGGAAATAGTCTCATATTAGGTCTATTATGAAGCATGCAGATGTCACAAAACCAATTTATTTCACCAAGTCCACCATGCCTGCTAACACAATTAATTTTTATGCCTTACAGAAAAAGTGAAATCCACCTGGAGGCTCCAATTCACAAACATCTTACTCAGTTATATTGTGGGAACAATCAGCATCGGAAGCACTTCAAGAAAATGACTTGCTCAAACTTCTTGGAAGTATTTAGGAGTAGGCAATAAATGTTGGTTTTGCAGCAATGCCCCCTCACAAGAAATATATATTTGTAAGTCAGCAAGACCAATACATTTTGCTTTGCAGAGGCTTAGCAAGAACTTGAATCAATGGGAAAAATTAGAATTAAAGCAAGATGTGAAAGGAAATATTGAGTGTAATACAGTCATCCAATGTGGACTAATGTAATGGAGACTGAACAGACCAATACAGGGCTCGAAATTAGCAGTTTCCCGGGAGCCAATGACCACTCAAAGTGCCGCCGGGCAACCTAAACGCCGAGTCGTTTTGCCCGGCTTGGTAGTGCAGATACTGGTTTAAACCGAAGATAGACACAAAATGCTGGAGTAACTCAGCGGCCAGGCAGCATCTCTGGAGAAAAGGAACGTGACGTTTTGTGTCGGCGGCGGCTGTCGTGCGGGGCAAAGAGACTAGGTGCGGGGTGACGGAGGGTCGGAGCGAATGACGGGTCCCGCACAGCAGCAGTGGCAGCGACAGCAACTCCACTTCTTCCTCCTACTCCCGCACCCCGCCCTGATAGCGGCCACTGCTTTCAAAGCAAACCCTCCCGCACGCCGGGGTCGGGAGGAGGGAGGAAGAAATGGGGAGGCCCCCTTTCGCCGTCTGAAGCAGCTGCACCGCTCGCACCCGCACCTTCCTGTTGGCTGGCGGAGGAGGGGAGGCGGTGACGAGGAGTTCCCAACTGCCTCCCCCTTTGGCGGCGGCACTTGGCGATGGACAGGGACGGCCAAGGCAGCGGGGCGATGATGCGGTCCCTGTCCGATAAGCACTAACCTTCCTTCCTCCCCACCTCCCCCCCCTCTCTCTCTCTCTCGTACACCCCCCTCCACCCTTATCCTGAGACCCCTCCTCTCCATCCCACACTGATCCCCATCCCCTGTGCTCCCCTCCCCAACAACCCCCTCTCCCAAACTATTCATCCTGCCACTCCCCATCCATCCTACACTGGTCCCCCAATTCATCCTGTACTGACCCCCTTCCCATCCATCCTGCACTGCCCCCCCATTCATCCTGCACTGCTCCCCCATTAATCCTGTACTGATCCCCATTCATCCTGTACTGATCCCCTCATTCATCCTCTACTGATCCCCCCCATTCATCCTATACTGAGCCCCTCCATTCATCCTGTACTGATCCCCCCCCCCCCCCCCCATTCATCCTGTACTGATCCCCCATCCATCCTGTAGTGATCCTCTCATTCATCCTGTAGTGATCCCCCATTCGTCCTGCACGGACCCTCCGATCCACATTCCGATCCACACTGTTCAAGAAGAATGGGGGGGAAACAGCCTGAAGAAGGGTCTCGACCCGAAACGTTGCCTATTTCCTTCGCTCCATAGATGCTGCTTCACCCGCTGAGTTTAACCAGCATTTTTGTCTACCCTCATTCATCCTGTACTGATCTGCCCATTCATCCTGTACTGATCCCCCATCCATCCTGCACAGATCCCCCCCCATCCATCCCGCACAGATCCCCCCATTCAACACCATTGACATCCCCGTGCTCTCCCCTCACAATTTTACATACTCCAACCAACACGTACTAATTCACCTGCCTCAATCCATCCATTCCGCACTGATTACCTTCTCAACCCCCCCCCCCCCCCCCACCATCTATCCAGCCCGTACTGATTCACACACACCCCCCTCCCTGACCCTATTGTGCTGGAAATGTCTTCAGAGCTATGTTTGATAACGGAATGCAATCAAATGTGTTTTAATTCCCAATGTTATTATTTGGTTTAGTCAATGGATGGGTTAGATGGATTAATTAAATTATGAACACGTGAAACATTAAAACCGCAGTGTTCGATTGTCACTGCTACCATTGACAAGTTATTACAGAATTCATTTTAACGGCAAATCAATGTTCTTAATATGGAGTATCAGTACTGTAGTTATTTAATGAGCAACATTCACAACTATACGTTTGATTTATCCAGGTTTTTCTTCTACAGTCGGTCATGTACATCACAAATTTGGTCAGGAGATATTTTAGTTGAAATGTTAACGTTAATTCTGAAGTGGGAATGATGGAAACAGCGTTTATCAATAAAAAAATTTTAATCTGGTGCGTACAAACTGGGTATCTTCATTGCTGTTCACAACACGTACATCTAACCTGAATGTCCGGTAATATGGTGATACTGAGATACTGCCTAATCTTCTAAATTACTCCCACACTTTTATCCTCATGTTTAAACATGCATCTGCAGATCCTTGTTTCTACATTATGTCACACATTCTAGTTTAAATGGGCATTTATGCCCACAAACTGGCAAGGAGTAACCTATCCCGGGGGATCAGGGAAGCGAAGAGGCTGTATGGGCAAAAACTTAATAGCCACTTCGAAAATGACAAAGACACACGTCGCTTGTGGCAGGGATTTCATACCATCACTGACTACAAGCCCCCCCCCGCTGCGGATATGCCAAAACGACCCCTCTCTACCAGATGAACTGAACGAGTTCTACGCACGGTTTGAGGTTAAAAACAGCACCCAGACACGTGCACTACTGCCATCTCCCAGTGACCAGTCGCTTAGGCTGTCCGCAGCCGGAGTTAAAAAGGCCTTTGCCAGCATCAATCCACACAAAGCTGCAGGGCCGGACAACATTCCTGGATGCGTTTTAAGAGACTGCGCCGAGCAACTGAAAGATGTCTTCACAGACATTTTTAACATCTCACTCAGCCAGGCAGTAGTGCCCAACTGTCTTAAGAGTGCCACCATCGTCCCTGTCCCGAAGAAACCAAACCCAGCCTGCCATAATGACTTTCGACCAGTGGCTCTAACACCCATAGCAATGAAGTGTTTTGAGCGACTGGTTATGCAGCACATCAAAAAGAGTCTACCTGCCGACCTAGACCCACTGCAGTTCGCCTAGAGCCAACCGATCCACAGAGGACGCAGTCTCAACAACACTGAACCTCGTACTGTCACACCTTGATCGGAAAAATACTTATGCCAGGATCCTCTTCATAGACTTCAGCTCTAAGGAGATGGTGGTTGACTTCAGGAGGGCGGGAAAACAACACCATACACCTCTGCACATCGATGGAGCTGATGTGGAAAGGGTCAGCAGCGTGAAGTTCCTAGGACTCCACCTGTCAGATGACCTGATGTCCACAACCAACACCACAGCACTGGTCAAGAGAGCCAAGCAGCGACCACACCCTCTCCGAAGACTACGTAAAGCAGTCTTCCCACTACACATCTACGAACTTTTTATAGGGGGACAATCGAGAGCACATTAACCAACGGCATCACTTCCTGGTTCGGGAGCTGCAAGGCGTACGAACGGCACCAACTTGACAGGATTGTGAAGACCGCCAGCAGGATTATTGGTGCTCCACTCCCTTTCTTGCTGGACATATACAGGAAGAGATGCATCAACAGAGCCATCTCCATCGTCAAAGACCCCTACCACCCATCGCATCACATATTCTCCATCCTGCCATCTGGGAAGAGGTACAGGAGCATTAGCTGCAAAACCAGCAGGATGCTCCTCAGCTTCTTCCCGCAGGCTATAAGACTGTTAAACGGACTTTGCCCCCTGCCAAAGTATCGCGCACCAACCACCAACCTGGACAGAGCCACTGTCGTGCCGTTGCCGATCGGAACGCCTGTTGATGTTTAGTTGAGAGTAGTGTTAAACTTGTTCATGATATATGTATTTTTATTTCTATTTATTATTTACTGCACACTGAATGGGCACTGGTTTGAGTAATGTTTTTTTGTTTCCTCTGGGTATGTGAGTACTCAGGAAAATAACAATAAAGATATACAATACAATACAATACATTGTGCTTAGTAAAACTATGTGCATTAACAAAAAGAAGAATATCCTTATGATCAACAAAATGAGCTTTCTAGTAACTAGTAAAAGAACACATTTAAATGAACACATATTATAATGAAATGTTGAAATGATCATCAGAGATTGAATAGGACATTAATTTTTGTCTTTTGTACCATTCTGATGCAGAGTCTATAGAAACTATTAAAGTGGATAACAGACAAATTTGATTAATAGTGTTTGGATACATGTCTAGTTGGCGGGGCTCTTTCTTTCTCCTTTATTTGTTCTCAGGCAACAGATCTCAATACGGAAATTAGTTTGTATTATTTTGGTGTGCCTAATCTTAACCTAGCCACAGCTAAAGTCACATGTACTGTAAACGCATGCAGGTTTCAATGAAAGGAAATAGTACAATTTAATGTGAAGCTTTCTGTCCACACTGCCTGTGCTAGCAATTCCATCAGCTTCCATTCTGTACAGATACTGGGAATTCCATCCACAAAGGCTGCCTGACCCACTAAATTACTCCAGTACTTTGCATTTCAAATGGCAGAGAAATTACTTTGAAAGGTATAATTAAGTAAGTAAGTTTATTGGCCAAGTATTCACATACAAGGAATTTGCCTTGGTGCTCCGCCCACAAGTAACAACATGACATACAGTGACAGTTACGAATGACTCAGAAAACACTAAACATTAATAATAATAAAACATTAATGATAAAACACCATTGATCAAGCATGTGAACCAAAAAAATACCAGATCAAAGGGAGGCTACAGATTTTTGGCTGTTGAGTAGAGCAACTACTTGTGAATAAAAACTGTTTTTATGTCTGGATGTGGCAGCTTTGACAATCCGGAGTCTCGTTCAAAGTGATTCAAAGAGTTTGTGGCCAGGGTGAGAGGGGTCAGATATGATCTTGCCCGCTCACTTCCTGGCCCTTGCAGTGTACAGTTCATCAATGGAGGGAAGGTTGCAGCCAATAACCTTCTCTGCTGATCGGACGATTCGCTGCAGCCTCCAGGTGTCGTGCTTGGTGGCTGAGCCAAACCAGACCATGATGGAGAAGGTGAGAACAGACTCTACGATGGCCGTGTAGAATTGGACCATCATTGCCTGTGGCAGATTGTGCTTCCTCAGCTGCCGTAGGGAGTACATCCTCTGTTGTGCCTTTTTGACGGTGGAGTCGATGGTAGCCTCCCATTTAAGGTCCTTGGAGATGATCATTCCCAGGAACTTAAAAGACTCCACAGATGTGACTGTGGTGTTGTTGATGGTGAGTGTGGTGAGGAGAGGGGAAGCTCTCCTAAAGTCTACATTCAATTCCACTGTCTTAAGAGCATTGAGCTCTAGGTTGTTACGACGGTACCAGGACGCAAGCTGTGACACTTCCTGTCTGTAGGCAGATTCCTCCCCATCCTGGATCAGTCCAATCAGGGTTGTGTCGTCCGCAAACTTGAGAAGCTTGACAGAGGTGTCTTTGGAGGTGCAGTCGTTGGTGTAGAGAGAATAGAGGGGAGAGTACGCAGCCTACGGTGCTCCTATGCTAAGCGTTTGCGGGTCTGAGATGTGCTTTCCCAGCCTCACATGCTGCTTCCTGTCTGTCAGGAAGCTGGTGATCCACCGACAGAGGGGCTCAGGCACAGTCAACTCGGAGTTGGGAGTGTAGTAGCTCTGGCACAATGGTGTTGAAAGCAGAGCTAAAATCAACAAACAGGATCCTCGCATAGGTCCCATGGCGGTCTAGGTTCTGTAGGATGAAGTGCAGGCCCAGGTTGACTGCATCATCCACAGATCTATTGGCCCGATATGCAAACTGCAGAGTGTCCAGCTTGTCCAGATATTTTTCAGCTTGGCCAGCACAAGCCTTTCGAGTGTCTTCATGACTACAGAGGTCAGTGCGACAGGCCTGTAGTCATTAAGACAAGCAATCCTTGCCTTTTTGGGTGCAGGGACAATAATGGAGATTTTGAAGCAGGCAGGGACAGTACATGTTTGCAGGGACTGGTTAAAAATGTCTGTATAGACCGGTGCCAGCTGTTTGGCACAGAGCTTAAGAGTAGAGGGGGAAACATTGTTAGGTCCTGGAGATTTCCGGCTCTTTTGTCCTCTGAAAAGCCTCTCCACATCCTCTATTTTTATTGTTGATTTTGGATAAGTTATGTTGTGCAGCACAGAGGATGTGGGTGATTGGGTGTGAAGTGGTGATTGGAGGTGGGTGGGTGAAGAAAGGCCCAGTCTTTGCAGACTGAGGTCAGGCTGTGAGTGGGTGTGAGGTGTTGGTTTGGGTGGGAAATGGTCCAGTCTTTTCATACTGGAGTCTTGCCTTAAGTAGGTGTGAAGTGGTGAATGGGAAGGAGAGGGTGCAGGGTCCATTCTTTGTAGACTGGGGCCTGGCTGTGTTGGTTGGGGAGGGGGTACCAGGGTTACATTTCTGATTTTCGAACCTGCAGTAAAACTCATTCAGGTCATTGGTCAGCTGATGATTGTCCAAAGAGCGGGGGGCTTTCCTCTTGTAGCTGGTAATTTCTTGCAAGCCCTTACAAACTGAAGAAGAGTCACTAGCTGAGAACTTGCTCCTCAACTTCTGAGAGTACCTTTCCTTGGCAGCTCTGATTCCTCTTCTCAGCTTGTACTTGGCCTGCCTGTAGAGGTCTGCATCCCGGCACCTGTAGGCCTCCTCTTTAGACCGTCGGAGCTGTCTGAGTTCTGCAGTGAACCAGGGCTTGTTGTTGTTGAACCATGTCCGAACAGTCTTAGTTGGAATGCAACTGTCCTCGCAAAAGCTGACATACGATGATACAGTGTCTGTATACTCATCGAGGCTTGTGGTTGTTTCCCTGAACATATCCCAATCCGTGCAGTCAAAGCAGGATTGTAGGTTCTCAATGCCCTCGCTTGTCCACCTTCTCGTTGTTCCGACCACAGGCTTAGCAGCTTTTAGTAGGTCGGAATAAGGTGAACTAGACAATGATCAGAGAGAAGCAGACCCGCTCGGGGAACAGAGCGATATGCGTTCTTGATTGCCGTATAACAGTGATCGAGTGTGATCGAATGCATTTGTGTAGTTAAAGGAACTAAATGATGCACAGCGACCTGACAAACATTTATTCCTCTTCCCCCACAGTTCTCTTCCACCTATATCCCTCCCTCAGACATTTCATTCCTCTTCTCTCCTTATTTGAATCCCTTGTATTCTTTTTACTTCTTCATCCTTCATCCACCTATCTGCCAATCACCCCCTTTTACCTGTGTCCAGCTATTGCATGCCAGGTTTTGTCCCACCTCTACATGTCTTTTCCAGCTCTCTCCCCCAACTATCATCATCCGAAGAAGGGTCCCGATCCAAATCATCAACTATCCACTCCCTCCAGAGATGCTGCCTGGCCTTCAACACTTTTGCGTTTTGTGTAAAAAAAGGAACTGTATGTGTGCGATCATGAAAGCAAATATTAATGCAAAAAAGGAGCGGGGGGGGGGGAAGAGGGTGCAATGAAACAAAATACAAACATAATGCTTTCTGTCCAGATTGCCAGTGTTAACATCAGCCTTCACCCCGCACAGAAGTTATTTTGAATTACATTAAAAATCTATAATGAAAAACTACTCAGGGAGCTGGCAAACAATTCTCCCCCTTTATTTTAAGATGGAAACAATCTTTAAAATGGGAACTGACAAGTATTCTGCATCAAAAGCATTTTTTTTCTCCTTTGGTTCTTTCCCAGACAACAAATCTCTAAACAGAAATGATTTTGTACTGTTCTGGTGTGCCTAATGTGGAGCGAGGCACATCAAAAGTCACACACCATTGTAAACACGTGCAGGTTTCAATGAAACACAAAATGCAAACAAATGCTAAGCCTTCTGTCCACACTGCCCTTGTTAAAAAATTCCATCAGCCTCCACCCTGCCCAGAAGAAGAGACAAAGGAACTGCCGATGCAGGAAATTCCCTTCACAGATGCTGCCTGACCCAATGAGTTAATCCAGCACTCGGTGTTTCACCTGATACAGAAGTTATTTTGAATAGCATTAAAAATGCATTAGTTAATGAAAACAAAAACTGACAGGGACAGTGCACAGGGACCAGCAAACATTTATCCCTCTTTGTAATTTATTTTAAAAGGGGACTGACAAGTGTTCAATTTCACAAGCAGATATAAAAACAAAAGGACCAGGGGGGCAGGAGGGGGGTAAGGGTGCAATGAAACTCTAAGTACAATCTGATACAATGCTTTCTGTCTATGCTGCTTGTGCTAAGGTTATCATCAGCCCTCACCCTGCACAGAAGAGATACAAGGAAATACAGATGCACGGAATTCCCTCCACAGATGTTGTTTGACCCACTGACTTACTCCAGCTCTTTGTGTTTCACCCTGTATAGAAGTTGCTTTGAATGATATCAAAAATGCAGGAGTTTAATAAAAAGAACTACATTATGCTCAGGGACTTGTGAAACATTCCTCCATCTTTAGTGTTGGATGGAAATAATTTTTAAAAAGGGAACTGCCAAGTGCACAATCTCAAAAGCAATTGCCTAATGTTGAACTAGCCACATAAAAGTCAGACATCATTGTAAACAGATGTACGTTTCAATGAAACACAAAATACAATCTAAAACTACACTCTGGGTGGCCCAGTTGCGCAGCGGTAGAGTTGCTGCCTCAGACCCAGATTCAATCTTGACTACGGGTGCTGTCTGTACGAAGTTTGTACGTTCTCCCTGTCATCACATGAGATTTTCTCTGGGTGCTCTGGTTTCCTCCCACATTCCAAAGATGCACAGGTTTGTAGGTTAATTGGCTTGGATAAAATTGTAAATTGTCCCTAGTGTGTCGGATAGTGCTAGTGTATGGGGTAATCGCTGGTCGGCGCAGACTCAGTGGGCCGAAGGGCCTGTTTCCGTGCTGTATCTCTAAAGTTTAAAGTTCTGTCCACATTGCTTGTGCTACGATTTTCATCGACGTCCACCTGTACAGAGGTTACTTTGAATGTCATTAAAAATCCATTAGTATAATGAAAAGAACTGCACGTGCACAGGGGAACAGACAAACATTTCTCCCATTATTAATGGATGGCAACAATTTTTTTTTTTTTTTTTTTTTTTTTTTTTTAAAAAGGGAATCGACAAGTGTTCAATCGGAAAATGCAACAGGAGGAAGGGAAAGTTTGTGCAATGAAACACAAAGCAACACAACGTTTTCGGCCCACACTGCCTGTGCTACGATTTACATCAAGAATGGAGACACAACTACAACGGATGTTGGCAATTTCCTCCACAAATGCTCCCTGACCTGTTGAGTTATTCCAGCACTTTGTATTTCACCCTGCTTGGAGATTCATTTGAATCCCATTAAAACTACATTAGCATAACGAAAAGAACTACACTATGTACAGGTATTTGGCAAACCATTCCTCCTCTGTTTTATTTTATGGAAACTTCTATTTAAAAGGACCTGACATGTGTTCAACATCAACAGCAGATATAAAAGTATCAGGGGGAAAGTAGATGCAGTGCAACACAAAATAAGATTTCCAACAGCCTCTACCCATGCAGACGTTACTTTGAATGACGTTAAAAATGCATTAATTTAATGAAACGAACTACACATACACAGGGACGACGTATGGAGGCTTGCAAACATTTCTCCCTCTTTATTATTGGATGACAACATTTGGTTTTAAAAGGGAACTAACATGGGTGTAATCTCAAAAGCAATTAATAAAACAAAGGAAGCAGGAGGTAAAGGGTGCAATGACTCAAAATAAAAGTAAGATTTCCATCAGTCTCAATCCTGTATAGAAATTACTTTACATACTATTAAAAATGTATCAGGATAATAAAAAGAACTACTCAATGTACATGGACCAGGCAAACAATTCTCCCTCTTTGGAGGAGGTTACGGAGGGGGGGGGGGGGGGGGGGATTGGGGTAGCAGGGGATGGGGGGGGGGGGGGGGGGGGGGGGGAAGCGGAGTAGTAGGGGATGGAGCAACTGGAATAGCAGGGGATGGGGGGGGGGGGGGAGATAGTGGGGATGGCGATGTAGGGAGAAGTGGGGTAGCAGGGGATGGGGGAGTGGGCTAGTAGGTGATGGGGATGGGGGATAGCATGGGGATCGGGTAGCTGGGGATGGGGTCGCGGCGGTGGGGAGAAGTGGGGTAACAGGGAATGGAGGGAGCGACTGGGTTAGCAGGGGACGGGGGGAGCGGGTTAGCAGGGATGGGGGGGAGGAACGACTGGCGTAACAGGGGATGGGGATGGGGGGGGGGGGGGGGGCAGGACTGATGACAGGAGCCGGCCAGCGACAGCACCAACCTTCCGGGAACCTTGCTGTTCCGCTTCCAGAACTGCCGCCTGTTCTCACTCGCCATCCCCCTTCACGCTCGCCGGCCTCCAAAGATCCCTTCCCTCGGTGGGTGAGCGGGTGATAGAGCGAGCGCGGCAACCCCCGGCGGCGGCGGCAGTGGCGGCGCGATGCAACGCCGGGGATTACAGGAAGGTCAGCGGCCGCCAGCGCCCCGCGCCAGCCGTACAGCGGGCGGCCATGTTGGCGGATGGGGCTTGTGCTGCCTCCCGATTGGCCGGGCCAGTAGAGCCAGCGCCCGCCGGCCAATGGCAGCGCGCGTTGTTGGCCGGTGCCGGTCTCCTAGGCGATGGCATGGGTCGGATTGGCGGGCGGCTGGAGCAGGCCGAGTGGCCCCCGGGGCCCCCGGGGACATTGATCCCAAGCTGTCAGCTCACAACAGCCCTCAACGATGTTTACACGCCTGATGCAGCGATTAGATTACTTCCAACATCACACTCGTCCAGGTCGTTGCTTTATTTACCGTTTTCTTTTCCTCCGCTGCAACTGTGACTGTGGTTCAAAAGCAAAAAGCTCAGCTGCTGGAGTTCTGGCATTCGAGACAGACAGCACGTCTATCTCTCCCCACTTGAATAGGGGCATCACAGAGGGGACGTTTCCATCTTACAGCCTGAAGAAGGATTCCGACCCGAAAAGTCACCTATTCCTTTTCTCCAGAGATGTTGCCTGACCCGCTGAGTGTCTGTTTCCAGCATTTTGTGCCTATCTTCGGCATAAACCAGCATTTGCAGTTCCTTCCTGTACATTACAAAAGATTGTTTTACGATCCTTGAAGACTTCACTAGAATTTTAGGCTGCATCTGGAAACAAGTGTTTAGCCCACCATCCATGCTGACAAAGATCCCCCATCTACACTAATCCCACCTGCAAATATTTGGCCCATATCCCTCAAAACTTTTCCTATTCATGTACCTGTCCAAATAACCTTTATAACCATACAGTATAGAGACAGGCCCTTAGGCCCAACTTGAGCTTGCTGACCAAGATGCCCCATCTACACAAGCCCCACCTGTCCACAAAGAGTCATAGAGACGTACAACATGGAAACAGCCCCATCAGCACCACTTGCCCATGCCGAACAAGATGTCCCATCTACACTAGTCGCACCTGCCCATCTTTGCCCATATCCCCCTAAACCTTTCTTATCCATGTACCTGTCCAAATGTTTTTAAAATGTTGTTATGGTACCTGCCTCAAATACCTCCTCTGGCAGACTGTACCATATACTCACCACCCTCTGTATGAAAAGGTTGCCCCTCAGATTTCTATTAAATCCTATTAAATTCCTATTGAAAGAAATGTGAATTGTAAAGCTAGAGGAAGGAATATAGGTAGAAGGATACAGGGGAAGGGGAGAAATGGGTGTGAGTCCAGGCGGGGAACAGGGTATGGGGGGGGGGGGGAATTCAGTTATTTACATAAAATTGGAAACCCAATACGTCACCCATCCATGTTCTCCAGAAATGCTGCCTAACCCGCTGATTTACTCCAGCATTTTGTGTCTTTTTTATCTTTTCTTTTCCTCAGCTGCAACAATAACCATATAGCTCAGAAGCAAAAATCTGCAAATGCTGCATGCTGTCCAAATAGATCAGATATACTATTTATAAATACAATCAAATCAAATTCAAGTATAATAGGTAAAACAAAGGGGAAGAGTACAGATTATAGTTCACATTGCAGCACATCAATTCCACAGACAAAGTTCAATGGCCACAATTGGTTACAATTGTTTAATTGTTGTAATTGTTTAACGGCCACAATTAAACAGTACCTTAGCTTATGGAAGGACTGTTGAGATGACTGATAAAAGAGTCGAAGAAGCTGTTCCTGTCTGGAAGTGTACACTTTCAAGCTTCTCTATCTCTCGGACTGCCAGATAAGAGCAGGGAGAAGAAGGAATGACTGGGGTGGGAAAGGTCTTTGATTATGTTGGCTGCTTTTCCGAGGCAGCATGAAGTGTAGATGAAGTCAATGGTGAAAAATAAGCATTATTTTAATGAAACAGCATTCAGCACAGTACAAAAGTCTCCTCGTGTAGTCCAACTTAGGAGATGTAACATTTTACATAATTCTTCCATATTCTAGTTATCTGATTCTGGAAGTTAATCCTCATGTTTAGTTAGCTTTTAATGTAACTTTACTGCATTAGAACCATAGAGTCACGCAGCACGGAAACTGTTCTTCGGCCCAACTTTCCCATGCCACCAAGGTAGACCAGCTACACTAGCCCCCCTGCCCTTGTTTGGACCATATCCCACTAAACCTTTTGCATCCTTATAATAATTTGTAAACTTATGTTAAAATTATTTTGCCCATTATTCATAAATTTAACATGTCTACTAATGTCTTGTAATGTTTTGCAATCCTTCTCAATGTGGAAACTTTATTTAAATCTGTTGCTGCTTCAAATTAAGAATTGCTTTTTTGACTTGAAAATCTAAATAATTCATATCAATTGTGAGAAAATATTGATGCTACTCAGATCCCACCTATCAATGTTTAGCGTATAATTTTGCTATCTTTTAATTCTATGTTATGTTTCCTGTCTTTTAATTGACTGTCTATTCATTTAACCTATATGCCCTGGTCTTGCAATACCTTATACAATAACCATTGTTATCCTAAACCAAATTTATAATTTTGGGAACTAAGGCCTAGATGTTCCCCTTATTTTACTATGTTTTTTTTCACTTAATTAAATTCTGATTCATTTGATGAAGCACCAGCATTATTCGTCCTACCATAGTTTCCGATGGACTACTTAAACTGTTCTCTGTTGTAACCGTGGGGCAGTTTGTAGACCTGTTACCTCACAACGCCAGAGACTCGAGTTCTATCCTGACCTCGGGCGCTGTCTGTGTAGAGTTTGTACGTTCTCCCTGTGACTGCGTGGGTTTCCTCCGGGTGCTCTGGTTGCCTCCCACATCCCCAAAACGTGCAGGTTTGTAGACTAACTACCCTCTGTAAAATTGCCCCTCGTGTGAGAGTGGATGGGAATGTTGGATAACATTGAACAAGTGTGAAAGGGTGATCGATGGTCGGCATAGACTTGGTGGGCTGAGGAGCCTGTTTCCATGCTGCATCTTAATGTTGAAAATTTGCTTGTTGAATGTTTCTTGCTCGAAATGTGAGTCTGTATCCATGAAGTATCGCTAATAAAAGGGATTTACACCCAGTTGTAAACCCTATGCTCTGTTGCCAATTGGGACGTTGCATCAGCCGAGAAACATCAGAGAACTGGGTCAGTCCATGTTATACACAATTGTTTTATATCAAATACTGTAAAAGTCATACCAAAATAATTTACCTTAAGCAATAACCATGGATAGCATGTCATTTACTGCTTGAATTTAGGAGAATATTACAAAAGTACTAAAAACAATGTAGGACCAATTCACTGAGAAGATTAATTCAGTCCTCAAAGCCTTGAGAATTTTACATGATTACCTTATGTTAGCTGTTTTTCCCCATTGTCATGGTCAGGTGTATACTTATTATGTATTAGAAAACAAATTAGCTTAGTATCTCCATTAGATACACTAGAAAGATGATTTTCAATGTGACCCAATTCCCTTCTGTCATTGCAAAGAGGAGGCTAATTTGACTCCGGCGCAAAGTTTGGGAAGTATTTTTATGGATAACATAGTATCAGGCATAGAAGACATTTGTTTTGATTTAGCAAAATTTACATGCTGATGAATTATAGATGCTGGTGAATTCTTAGTCTCTCCCTATTGACTGACATGTCTTCATAGGTTGTGTTCAGAAGTCTGATAAGGGAAGAAGCTGTTGCTGAATCTGGTGGGGCACACTTTCAAGCTTCTGTATCTTCCACCTGATGGAAGAGGGGAGAAGAGGGAGTAACTGGGGTGGGAAAGGTCCTTGGTTATGTTGGCTGCTTACCCAAGGCAATGTGAAGTGTAGACGGAGTTAGGGGTAAGTTAATGTGTCATGGAAAGTTTGCACAATGTTGCTATTACAATGTTTAACAAAAAATTAGACAAGTACGTGATTAAGACAGGTTTAGAGGGATACTAGACTAAGTGGGAACTGTTGGATCCCATGTTCACACGGGAGGGCTGTCCCCCAACACAATATTCCACCTCTCCACCCATTCCAATATTGGTGGCCAGGGGGGAGGGGGGCTTTCTGGAGCGCTAGTATGGGTGTTGTGGGCCGAAGGGACTGGTTTCCAGAAGGCTAGTATGGACATTGTGGGCTGAATGGATTCTTGGGCTGGCAGCTCAATCACTCAGGCCTGATGGGCTGGCAGTTCAGTCACTCAGGCCTGGTGGGCTGGCAGCTCAGGCCTGGTGGGTTGGCAGCTCAGTCACTCAGGGCTGGTGGGCTGGCAGCTCAGTCACTCGGGGCTGGTGTGCTGGCAGATCACTCCGGGCTGGTGGGCTGGCAGATCAGTCACTCAGAGCTGGTGGGCTGGCAGTTCACTCATTGCTATTCCTCGATACAGCATTTCAGGCAGATTGCTTGCCACCAAACTCAATTTCACAGCATTTCAAGCAGACTGCAGGCCTCCAAACTCAATTTCACAACATTTCAGGCAGAGTGCAGGCCACCAAACTCAATTTCACAGCATTTCAGGCAGAGTGCAGGCCACCAAATTGCCAAACAGCTCATTGCATTGTCATTAAGAGCTAACAAATAATTTATTGCAAGTACATTGCAGATTCACAGTTCAGTTGATTCACAGCTTAGAATCACAGTCGTGGACACTCCCTTGCGATCTTCCAGCATGACTAACTCACGTCCTCGGGGCTGCCTCAGCGGAGGAGGACTGTGAGTAAGATGGCCAAAAATCATAGCGATATATGGCAGCGTTTTTTCTAAAATCAATATACCCAGCACAGAAAGGAAGTGGTCAGGATGATATTTTTAGTTATATAGATGGACCAACAGCAGGCAGGTGGGACTAGTGTAGATGGGGCAGGTTGATCAGCATAGCCAAGTTGGACCGAAGGGCCTGCTTCCACGCTGTATGACTCTATGACTCTGTTAGCACCAAATGACTCGGATAGAAAGTGCAGAAGAGCAGCATAGATGGGAATATTGATGCAAATGTATACCCAAGGGCTTGGATGATTTTCTAGTGTAGCTGATGGAAAACATGAGATGTCAAAGAACATGGAAGTATTAATTTTAAACCTCATGCAGGATTCAATGCCAGGAGCAAATAATTCCCATTCTTAATGCGGTACCCTCTCTGGTTATCTCTGCTTCTAGGACTGACGGAGCAGGTTTCTGTTTCCATGGGACACAGCCAAAGGCTATCAAGAGTCTTTGTGGCTCAGTGGCAAATCAGGTCCATCGCAACTGAACTCCATTTGCTGCCACCTGGAAGTGGTGCCTCACTATACCAAAGACCCAAGTCAAACCTGAACTTGGGTGCTGTCTGTGTGGTGTTGCACCTTCCCTCTGAGACCTGCGCGGATTTCCTCTGGGCGCTCCAGTTTCCTCCCACATCCTAAAGACGTGTGGGTTTGTAGGTTATTTGGCTTCTGTAAATTGCCTAAGTGTGCAGGGAGTGGATGAGAAAGTGGGATAACAGAGAACTAGTATGAACGGGTGATTGTTGGCGTGGACTCGATGGGCCAAAGGGCCTGTTTCCTTGCCGTATCTTTCAATCAATTCCTGTCTTCAAATAAGTTTTTCTATCTTTGGTTCAGTTTAGTTTAGAGAAACAGTGTGAAAACGGGCTCTTCGGTCCATTAAGTCCATGCCGACCAGCGATTGCCTGTACATTAGTTCTTCGCTACACACTAGGGACAATTTTCAGTAGCCAATTAACCTAAAAACTGCACATTTGGAGTGTGGGAGGAAACCAGAGCACCGGAGAAAACCCACGTGGTCACAGGGAGAACCTACCAACTCTGTAGGGACGACACTCATAGTCTGGATTAAACCCGGGTCCCTGGTGCTATAAGGCAACAACTCTACCGCTGTGCTGCCATGACACCCTAAATATCAAATCCCCATTCACTCTCATCTTGCACTGAAAGCGGCAGAAGTAAGGATTGAACCTGGGTTTGTTGAAGCTGAGAGGCAGCGGCTCTACCCCTTGATTCACTGCGAACTTGATGTATTAAATTCACAGTGGAAAAAAGCTACAGGTCCAAGGACAATGAGATTTTAAAAGCAACCATCCGAGAAGATGTATATCTTCTTGGATGGTTGCTTTTAAAATCTCATGGATAAAAGCAGAAAATCACGACAAAGGCAGAAAGAATTCCGTTATCAAAAGGTGTTACCAGGAACTAATAGAATAAGTAGAGAGAAACTTCTATTTGTTGAAGAGTCTTAAACTGGAACACATAATATGGGAGTTAGAGTAAGAGTGCATTGTAGAATTATAGATTGGAAGGGTTTGGATGGATATGGGTCAAACATGAGTAAATAGGACTAGCATGAATGGGCATCTATGGCCTGGATGAGTTGGGCCGAAGGGTCTGTTTTCCTGCTGTATGACTTTATGACTCTAACTGTTGGGATGATATTTTTATGGCATAATTCTCAATTAGAACAGACATTTTACAATTTAAATCAGTAGTTAGGAAGGCAAATGCAATGCTAGCATTTATTTTGAGAGGACTAAATTATAAAATCATAGATGTAACGCTGAGGGTTTATAAAACACTGCTCAGACCACATTTGGAGTATTGTGAGTAGCTTTGGGCCCCATAACTGAGGAAGGATGTGCTGGCATTGGAGAGGGTCCAGAGGAGGTTTATTAGAGTGATCCCAGGAACGATTAGGTTGACATATGATGAGTGTTTGACAGAACTGTGCCTGTACTCGCTGGACTGTAGAAAGATGAGAGGGAATCTCATTGAAACTTACCGAATAATGAAAGGCCTGGATAGAGTTGATGTTATGAGGATGTTTCCACTAGTGGGAGAGTCTAGGACCAGAGGTCATAGCCTCAGAATAAAAGGACGTATCTGCAGAAAGGAGATGGAAAGGAATTTCTTTAGAGGGTGGTGAATCTGTGGAATTCATTGACAGCTGTGGAGGCTGTCAATGGATATTTTTAGGGCTGAGATTGACATATTCTTCATTAGTAATGGTATCAAAGGTTACAGGGAGAAGG
Organism: Amblyraja radiata; assembly: GCF_010909765.2. Lineage (NCBI taxonomy): Eukaryota > Metazoa > Chordata > Chondrichthyes > Rajiformes > Rajidae > Amblyraja > Amblyraja radiata. The sequence goes on from NC_045979.1 coordinate 19,509,318, forward strand.
CAGGAGAATGGGATTGAGAGGGAAAGATAGATCAACCATGATTGAATTGCAGAATTGACTTGATGGGCCAAATGGCCTAATTCTGCTCCTATAATTATGAACTTATGACCTACACTTTATTCATAGCTGGAGAATTAGTGCATGCATCAGTTAATGGTGTATATTTATAGACAAACCCATTCAACTCGGTATAAAGAAGAATGGTAACCCAGAACATTCAAAGTATGAAAACACTCCGCATAATACAATGACTGGTGGGCTCATGGTCTAATTGTCCTGAAAAAATGGATTTGGTCGATCATGCAAACATGTTTTGATGCGGAATGTTCTGCGAACAATCAGCATTTTGAAGGGCTGGTGAATGGGTTTATTACTAACAATCAGTCGAACAAATGGCTAAAAGGGTGCCAGCTTCAAATTGGATGTCACTAAGCTCAAAGTTTATTAGAGAAGTCTTCTTTTTTTTTTTTGCACTCTTAATTTCACGTTTTTGTGCACCTTGTGTGTTGTGACGGTTGGCAGACCAATTTCATACCGGGGATGAATAAAGTTTTATCGTATCGTAACAGTTGAGTAAAACTCTGTAGTAATTGTGCAAAAATTAAGGAAGGAAAAGAGGGTATTTTCCTGAAAACATTTTGTTTTCATCAGGTGATCATCTGGTCAGGTTTTGCTGCTTCAGGCTATTTTAAGCAATGCTTTTCCAAGAAAATGCTGAAACAAGTATTTCTATATTCACGGAGCAAGTTGTGGAAACATTCTATGTGCATGACTTTTAACCTTCTGTGAATACAGTGATTTATTGAGGGATCTATGCCAAGTGGATAACTTAAGCAGAGCAAATCTGTTTTATTATTCACTATTCAGTGAATGAACTTGTATGATGATGCCTCCCTGTCTGGGACACAACATTCTAGCACAACGGTATTGTGAAACAGCCTGAAGAAGGGTTCCGACCCAAAACGCGCCTATCAATGGCCGCTAGAGGTACTGCCTGACTCGCTGAGTTACTCCAGCACTTTGTTTACTACGCAAGATTCCAGCAACTGCTGTTCATTGTGTTTAGTCTTTAAATCATTTTCATTCAGCCCCTGAGAGAGAAAGAGAGAAACGTGTGTTTGAGTTTGTGGGGGGGAGTGCTAGGGTTGTTTCATTCACCACCATAGGGAAAGCAACTGAAATTTGTTTTATTTATAATATTTCTTAATGCAATTGCCATAAGTGTGTCAGTTTTTTAGAACATCCCAGGATTCAAAGTGAATCCTATCCACATACATCTCTTAATGGAGAGGGTGTCGTCTAGAGAACCATTGGAGTACACACACACCAAGTTCTCCCAGACCAGGGTAAATTAGCAGGACCACCTATTGAATGTAATCGTCACTGGGAGAGAAAAGAAACCAACCAAAATAAGATGAGTTGGAAGAAGATTCACAGGAGGAATGGCAGGGTGACACAGTGTACAGTTGGTAGAGTTGCTGCCTCACAGCTCCAGAGACTGGGTTTGATCCTGATCTCAGCTGCTGCCTGTGAGGAGTTTGCACTTTCTTCCTGGACCACGTGGTTTCCTCCTGGTGCTCCCGTTTCCTGCCACATCTCAAAGATGTGCGGGCATGGAGGTTGATTGGCCTCTGTAAATTGCCCCTAATGTGTAGGTAGTGGGTGGAAAAAGTAGGACTAGTGTGAGTAGGTGATCGATGGTCAGCAAAGGAATCGGTGGGCCAAAGGGCCTGATTCCATGCTGTATCTCTCAAATAACACCCCAACTAAGGAAGAATGCTCTTAAAACTATTATTTTGCCTGGATATCAGAGATGAACATAATTAAGGTAAATGTGCCTCACCATGCATGATTTTCCAACTGCTTCAAATACATCTCCAACAGTAGGAGGAGGATAGTATGGCTATAGACTGTGAAGAGGACTATGGCTGTGAAGATCTGTTTAGAATGGTAATTTTATGTAATTTCTATTTCCTTGACGCAAGCTGACGGAATGATAGTGAGGGTTTGCAAAGTTTGAGGTTGCCACATCCAAGTTTATCTTAAATCAGGAATTCCAATTCCTTGTTGTACCTAATGTCTGCGTACCTGAAATCCTGGCACCTGAAGTGATACCTTCATTATGCGGCTGCCCATGGGAGACAAACCTGCAGCAAAAACATTTAAACTCAAATCAACCAACATTAAATCAGGCAATCAGCTATGTTGCAAACTTACTTCAAATGCAAGAATTGACCAGTAGGTCTATTTAAAAGATCTTTTAAATGAACGTTTAAAATAGTTGTCTGGACCTAGTCCACTGTGTTGGAAAGCATCTGGACCTAATGAACCGAATGATGTAAGTGGTCGTGTTCTCAACTGGCTGAAGTTTTTTGTAGACATCTTCAACCTCTCATCACTGAGGTTTGAGGTTTCCACCTCCTTTAAAAGGCCATCAATATTACCAGTGCCCAAGAGACTGACATGCCTCAATGACTCCCCATCTGGATGGTGTGGGCACATTGGGCCGAAGGGCCTGTTTCCACACTGTATCACTCTATGACTCTATGGCAATTTGTTTTATTGGAATATCAAAAAGCTCTATGTTTTCATTTTGCATGAGCCTAATCAATCCCAATGCTTCCAAGGTCCCAACACCTCAAACATTACAGTCTATCTATCCAGCATTGCACAGAAGTGTTGAAGTCAAAGCCAGTTTGGATTATGCTGACCAAAACAGCCTTGGTTTAAGAACTAACCTGCAAAAGGATAGTTTGCAGAACTAACCAGCAACCTGGTGAAAGGAATCCCAGCTATCCACGGCCCATCCCAATGGCAGGCCTGGCTCACCTGGTGCAGAACCGGGAACCTGCCCAGAGAGGTGGATGGAGGGGAATGGTGGCGGAAGCTGAACAAAGGGCCCGATAAGAAGAACCGGAGAGTCTTACCTTCTGTGCCCTAAAGGTCAGCAGCGAAAGGTGCCCCCTGGAGAACAGGTTGAAGAGGACCATGCAAGGAGAGGGACTACAGTTTGCAGGATGACTGGAATGGAGGCGACGGCTGCAATGGGCTTTTGTGGCCAGTTGCAGCTGGGACTATAAAATGGCACCAAAATGGTGCCTCTTCCACATAGACTCAGTGAGCTGATCTGTACATTCTGTACTAACCAAGAGATTGGGCTTATGTATGGTGATAGTCTTGCTGAGCTGTAAGCAAAAAAAGAATTTCACTGTATGCAAAAAACGTATTTCACTGTACCTTGGTGCACGTGAAAATAAAAAAATATTGAATCATTGAAGTCTTCTAACTGCAACTAGAAGTAAAGTCTCCACCATTTGTCATTTGTTTTGGGAAATTGAAATTAAGAGAGGCATTAATATCACATGTGTCAAGGCGTGATTTTCTTAGAGCATTTTACAGCTAAGGAAATACTTTTGAAATGTTATCGTTGCAGCGTCATCATTGCAAATGTCAATTTGCACACATAACAATTGGGTTCTACTCCATGCAATTTACTGGCACAATTCCAGGTGAGGATATTCTCTGCTGCATTTAGATTGTTATGTGTAAAAACCACCCTTAAGTTCACAACAAATTCATTCAGTAGAAAAGATTCTGAGGTGTAATCCTTGTTCAGAGTTCAGTCAATTCTTTAATATAACCATCTTTGGAGGTTAATATCTAACTTTGCTGTTAAGCAATATTTCTCCCAATTATGAATATGGTAATAACAATGATCTGCAGATGCTGATTTACGAAAGAAAGACACAAAATGCTAGAGTAATTCAGGAGGTACGATACGATACAATACGATAGAACTTTATTTATCTCAGGAGGGAAATTGATCTGCCAACAGTCATAAAACATAAAATACATGGAACATGAAATCTAAAATGATGAGTGGAAAGGATTGCGGATGTGCAAAGATAAAGATTGGGGAGTGGGGTGATGTGGGAAGTCAGTCTACCCCATGACAAAAGGGGGATAGTCAGTCTACCGCACGACAAAAAGATCTCCTGTGGCATTCTGTACTGCATCATTCTGTACTGGTCAGGTAGCATCTCTGGAGAACATGGATAGAGGACATTTCGGGTCATGACCCTTCTTTGGTAAGACAGGATGAAATACAAATTCTTTGAGTTAGCATTGGTTCCACTGCTTTTCTTGTTCCTGCTGTTATTTCTTCGTAGGCGAGTAAATTATTTGTGTGGGATCCCAAAAGCTATAATAAAAAGATAATGGGGGCTAAGATGGGTGTGATCACCCTTTGCCCTTTTGATCTGGTGTAAGCAGAATAGTACCTTAGAACAGATTTTCAAAATGTCTGTGTGCACTCAGTGCCAACCATTGTTGGTTTGGACAAAAATGCTATACAAGCACTGTGTAAATCCATCCTCCAGTGCTATAGCTCTTTAAAAAAGTTGCATTATAGCTGCTGCAACTCTTGCATCTTGACTTGACTTCCTTGTTAAAAATGTAGATGTTCTTTTGACTTACATTTCCAGTATTCATTTTTTTCTGTCCTTTTTACTGCTGCAGCATGGCAAGAGGACCTTCGGCCCACCGAGTCCATGCTAACCATCGATCATCCATTCACACCAGTTGTATGTTACCCCACTCCTTTGCATCAGGGGCAATTTACAGAGACCAATTAACCTACAGACCCGCACGTCTTTGGGATGTGGGAGGAAACTGGAGCACCCGTAGGAAACACGCGGACATGGAAGAACGTGCAAACTCCACAGGCAGACAGCACCCAAGGTCAGGATCAAACCAGGCAAAATGGTACTGTGAGGGCACAGTGCCTTTACGTGCAGACTTTGTACAGGCAGCACCCAAGGTCAAGATCGAACCAGGGTCTCAGGTGCTTTGAGGCAGCAGCTCCACAAGCTGCACTATTGTGCATAGTGTGGGTCTGTTCACCTCTCCTTTCCCTTTCCCTTTCTCTTTCAGCCAATACCACCACCACCACCTGTGTCCCTTCATCTCTCCTGGATTCCACTCAAACACAGACATGAACTTTTGATCTCAGTGTCTCTCTTTCCCTGCTATTTAAAGCAAATTGAAGCCAATGCCGAGACTGACACATCAGTGACACACAATTACTCCAACTTCCATCAAACAGGAAAGGCAGAAAAACTAGTTTGGCATTAGCTCAGGTAACTCACTGTGCAGCGTTGCAAATGACACAATTCATCAAACACACCTGTGTAATCCAACAAATCCCTCAGCTTTTTAGAAAATATCTGTAGATACACAAGCTTTAGAAATAGCTTTGTTTTGTGCTCAGGGCAAGTATAAATTAACAGATATAATAGTAAGATTAAACGAGAACTTACCAGTTTGAAGTTTGATCTTTATTTTATGAGGAGTTACGATGAGGGATTACGTGATGACCCTGCCAGCACGCATGCGCGACATTCTTCAAAGCAGCGGTGTGGAATCAGAAGTAGTAATTGAAATAAACATAGTAAAGATAAGAAGAACTAGGATACCAGTTGACCTTTATAATTGAGGGCGGGAGCGGAGGTCACGTAATCCCTCATCTTAACTCCTCATAAAATAAAGATCAAACTTCAAACTGGTAAGTTCTCGTTTAATCTTGCTATTTTACTTCGGAGTCTCGTGAGTGACTACATGAAGATTTTAAAGCTCTGTGATTTCAAGCCGTGTAACAGTCCATGCTTCACTCACTGCCGAAGTCATCCAAGGGAAGAAGTATGTCATCGTAATTAAACATGAATCCATTTTTAAAAAACAATAACCATATTTATTTTTAAACAAAGAAAATAATACTCCCCTGGGCTTAAATTATATATTTGCAGAACTTAAAATTCTTTCTGAAAACAATGCAGGTTTGGCAATCGGCTTGTTATAAAATATTTGAAAAGTCCTTTCTGTGGACCATCCCGCTGTTGCCAGGATATGGTCCATTGGTACCTCCATATTCCTGGCCGCCGATGTTGCTGCTGCCCTGGTGGAGTGAGATGTAAAAATGTCAGTATCCACCCCAGCAGCTCCCAATACCTGTCTGAGCCATCTTGAGATGGTTTGTACCGACACCCGACCATGTGGCTTTTTGAAGCTCACCCATAATGCCATTTCGCTCCCTCTTAATGTTTTTGTTGTGCTAAGGTATAGCAATAGATGTGACATGACACATAAACGGGGGTCAGGTGGGTACACCCGGAATTCCAACGTCAGTCCCGAAGTTCCCGGTCTGCTCTGCTTGACCAGCTCCAAGATTTTGAATGTAATTTGGTCAGTTGATGTGACCATATTGTCCAGTCTTAGATAATGTAGGGACTGGACCCTTTGGGCTGAGACCAAAGCCATCAGCATTACAGTTTTCAGTGTGAGCTGTTCTAGAGACAGGGATCTGGCTGGTGACCAACCCCTTAGTAATGACAGAACGACACTGACGTCCCAGATCTGGGTGTACCTTGGTCTAGGGGGATTGGTATTGAAAATACCTTTCATTAGCTTAGTCACCAGTGGATGAGATCCTATGGACTGCTGTCCTGGTGCCTGCCATAGATAGGCTGATAGAGCACTCCTAGCACTATTAATTGTGCTGTAACTCAGCACTTCATCAAAGTGAAGGCTGGATAGGAACTCCAGTATGTTTGTTATTGTAGCTGTTCTGTATGTTACCCCAGTCCTCGAGCAGTACGCTTCCCACTTCCGGATGCTGGAGAGGTACTGCTTCTTGGTCGATTGTCGGTAGGCTGCCGTGATCATGTCCATGGTCCTGTTTGATAGTCCCAGATCCAATAGTGGCCTTTTTAAATTCTGCAACCCAACAGATTTATCCTGTCATGGCACGGATGGCTTTCGCCCGTAACAGGGTGGACCAACAGATCTGGTCTTTTGACCATGTCAAGGACCACAGGGAACCATGGCTGTGTAGGCCAGTCGGGTACTACCAAAATACCTGAAGCAGAGCCCATTTGTATTTTGCGTAGGACCCGGCTGATGAGGCAGAAGGGGGGAAAGGCATAGAAAAACAAATTTTCCCAATTCAGCGAGAACGCGTCCATCGCTGCTGCCTCAGGGTCTGGTTCCCAAGCGACATATGTTGATAACTGGTGATTCAGTCGGGATGCAAAGAGATCGATATCAGGTGTTCCATATCGCTTTGTAATTTCAGCAAATACTTTAGGGTTCAACATCCATTCGGTGTTGTCATTGAATTTTCGTGACCTGGTGCCTGCCACTGTATTGAGCTTACCTGGTAGGTAAATTGCTGATAGCCAAATATGTCTGTCGACACACCATTGCCAGATTGTGTTGACCAGATCGTCACACGATATCGATTTTATTCCGCCCATATGGTTAATGTAAGCCACCACTGTGGTATTGTCAATTTGTAGGCGGACATGCAAATGGTGCATAGCTGAACAGTAAGCTTTTAGCCCATAAAACGCACCCAACATTTCTAAATTATTTATACCCAGTGTCTGTAGTAGTGATGATTCTTGTATGTTCCATCTACCACCAGTACTAGATATAATGTTAGTTGCTCCCCAGCCTTGAGCACTGGCATCCGTTTGTATCATGATTGCTGGATTACTGATAATGATGGGGCTGGAACTATGCCAAATGTTTACTTTCCACCATTGTAACTCTGAAATTGCTTTAGCTGGTAATTTCATGGGTCGATCAAAATGACCTGCATGTTGATTTAGCGCTTGCACCTTTGCTCTTTGTAAATTTTGGTAATGCAAAGGTCCAAGCTGTGTCGCTGGAAATGCTGCTACTAATTTCCCAATTACTCTTGCCACCTGTCGAATAGTTGGTTGATTGGCAACTATCAATTTGTTGCAGGCTTGCACCAATTCTGCTGCTTTTTCTTTTGGCAACGTTACAGACATGTGGACTGAGTTAATTGTGAATCCCAGATAGTCCATAGTTGTGGATGGCGTCAACTTAGATTTATCTGGATGTATGACAAACCCCAGAGTTTCAAACAAATGTATGGTAGCTAATACTGCTGATTTAGCTAATTCCAGGGTTTTGCCCACTATCAAAATATCATCAAGATATGCCATGACAATATGTTTTTGTTTTCTTAGTATTGCCAAGGCCGGTTTTAATATCTTGGTAAATAGTCTTGGGGCTGATGTTAGGCCATTAGGCAACGCTTTATACTGCCATAGTTGCCCCATCCAGTTAAACTTTAGGTATCTACGATGATCCTTATGAATGGGTACTGAATAGTATGCATCTTTCAAATCGATGCATGCCATGAAGTATCCTCTGGAAATCAATTGTTTGGCAGTAACAAATGTTTCCATTTTGAAATGTATATACCTGACAAAAGTATTCAGTGTCGTCAAGTCAATGATGATGCGACATCCACCATCTTTCTTGGTTTTTGTAAAAACATTTGATACAAATTCCAAAGAGTCATGTTCCGTTTTTTCTATGACTCCTTTTGTATGAAACCTCACCAGTTCTGCCTGTCCCTCGTATTTTTCTTTTTGTGAGAGTGTAAACTCCCTGTGGGGTACATGTTGAACTGGTGGCATACTTTTTTGGATGAATTCCATTTTGTATCCCTGAATACTTTGTAGTATATAATTATCAAGGGTGATAGTCCTCCATGCTTCCAAAAACAGGTGTAACCTTCCCCCTGTTAATACAGGCCCTGCACCTTTTATGTTCTGGAAGGAACCAGACCCACCTACCTCCATGGTTACCGGTAGAGTGTTCATTTCCTGGGTTTCTGTTTCTTCGTCGAGGTCGAGGTGTTGTAGTGTGGGGTTGGCGCATCTTCCATGGGGTCCGCTCTGGGCCCTGGCCTAAAAAAGGCCTCCGGGGATGATATGCGGGCTCCGTGCTTTCACCAGCACCCTGATGTTGACGCCTGCTGGTGGATGCATAGGGGTGCTGCCGCCTGGGTTGTGTGGCTTTGCTCGTTCCTAGGCCTGCCCTCATGAGTCCAAGCGCTTTCGACTCCTCATACAGATCTTTAACCTGTTTCGACAGGTCCTTTCCAAATAGCAAGATTTGCGGTTGTGAGGTCGCAGATTTGCACAACCCTGCAAATTTGGGATTGAGGGCAGGTCTGATGGCATCCTTCCGCAGGCTGTTAATCTCATACTGTGTGTTGCACAGAAGAGCCAGAGTGTCCTGCTGGTTGTCGGTCATTTCGACCCCATCCACCGAACGAGCATAAGACATGATAGCTGACGTCAGGAGCTTCAAGATTTTCTGGAGCTTCACCTCCTGGGTTCTTATGCCCAACCCAATGTACCCCCAGATTTGGCTGTTAACGGCCGGTACATTGAGTGAGATGCTGTTCTCCGGAGGCGTGTATCTATCCAACACCTCATTTACTACCTGTTCTTGTAGTGGGTTGAAGGACAGGTAGTCAATACTGGCCACCAATTTTGATTGCAACGGCTGTCCCGCTCGTGGTGTTACCGCGTAGCGGTTGACCACTTCCAGCAGCTCTTCCTGTTCCTGCACCCCCAGCACACTGCTGTTGTCTCCAGCCACGGACCCCTCTTCTTGACCAGCCCAGCCCTGGCCACCAACGCTCCCTTCTGTCGAGGGAGATGCGATGGACAGTGCCGGGTATTGCACTGTTGTGGGTGTGCTTGCACTCCCATGGCGGGCTTGCCCCATCTCCCGGAGCAAGTCCTCCTGGAGCATCTGCTCCATCAACCGCTCCATGCGGGACAAACGGTCACCTTTGCCGCTCTCGGGCAGCGCGTCTTCCTGACCGGACTCATCAAAGTCTACCGACCGGACCAACTTCTACTTTGCCTTGCCTCCAACCCGCTGCGGTGGTTCGAGCTGAGCAGCTTGCGGCGTTGGGCTTGGCTCAGCAGAAATTGCGTTAGTGACTGTGGACCGCAGCGAGTGCGGTCCAGGTGCCGCCGGTCGCCCCCCACTGCTGGAACCCTCCAGGGCCATCACAGTCGGACGGGGTGTGACCTTCTTTGGTTTTCTCCCCTTGTCCATTTGTTCTCTATAACACAGAGCACAACAAGGGTTTTGATGATAACGACTTCAGAATAAGTTTTACTTACCTGGAGGTCCCGTTTTAAACTCTATTGCGGGAGAGCTCGTTCCCCCCACCCGTCGCTGTTGCACTGCGTGAGACGCTATGTCGCGCATGCGTGCTGGCGGGGTCTTCACATAGTCACTCACGTGACTCCGAAGTAAAATTTAACTTCTTGCTTATACCTATAATTAGTTTCTTTTTTGACCTGCAGCATATTAGTGCACACCAAATTAGAAGTCTCCTTATTTTGTGGAAAACATAAAGTGGTGGAGGAGCTCAGCGGGTCAGGCAGCAGCTGGGGAGGGAAATGCACAGATGATGTTTTGGGTCCGGACCTTTATTCAGACCGATTGGAGTCCATTGTTAAAACATCGCCTGTCCATTCCCACGACAGATGCTGTCTGACCCACTGAGTTCTTCCAGTACTTTGAGTTTTACTAAAGACTTCAACATATGCAGTTCCTTGTGTCACTCTTACTTTGTTCCAACTTCGGCAATGTCTTCAAGATGTGATCTTAATCATTGCTGCATTAAAAACCAAAATGTTCAAAATTGGAGATAGTAATAATGTTTCAGTAAGAAATGAAATTGACTTTTAAGTCAAGGGAGAATGAGCAGTGGCCAAACAATCAAAATAACTGGTCTAAAATGGTAAAGATGAGAAGCAATTGCCAAATTTGATGCAAGGAAGTGGTAAAGGCATTGTGGCCTCACAGCACCAAAGAGCCGGGTTTGATTTTTTCTTTGGGCGCTGTTCCTGTGTGGAGTTTGTGCATTCTCCCTGTGACCACATGGGTTTCCTCCGGGTGCTCCGGTTGCCTCCCACATCCCAAAGATATGCAGGCTTGTAGGTTAGATGGCTTCTGTAAAATTGCACTCAGTGTGTAGGGAGTGGATTAGAAAGTGGAATAACATAGAGCTAATGTGAACAAGTTGGCCAAAGGGTGTAGAAAAGAACTGCAGATACTGGTTTAAATCGAATGTAGATACAAAATGCTGAAGTAACTCAGCGGGACAGGCAGCATCTCTAGAGAGAAGGAATGGGTGACGTTTCTGGTCGAGACCCTTCTCCAGACTGATGTTAGGGGAGTGGGCGGTACAGAGATAAAATGTAGTCGGAGACAGTAAAACTGGTCGGAGAACTGGGAAGGGGGAGGGGATGGAGAGAGAGGGAAAGGAAGGGCTACTTGAAGTTAGCCTCCAATTTGCGCTGGGCCCCACTCTGACCACGGAGGAGGCCCAGGACAGAAAGGTCAGTATGGGAATGCCAAAGGACCTGCTTCCATGCTGCATCTTTAAAAAGGATAGAAAAATATGAATTTTGCAAATGTGAGTCAAAAGACTGCCTGTAATCTGAATTTTTAACAACGGAATCAAGAGTCAAGAATAGACACAAAGTGCTGCAGTAACTCAATGGAACTGCTGTAGATTTGGGAGCAACAGCAGCAGGAGTTTAGCAAGAGATACGACTGATTGGCTCTAGCCCAAGTGGAAGGAGAGAAGTGAAAACAGTTAAAGTAGAGGCCAAGGACAGGCAGACTTGACGCAGAACTGCTGTAGTTTTGGGAGCAACAGCAGCAGGAGTTTAGCAAGAGATACGACTGATTGGCTCTAGCCCAAGTGGGAGGAGAGAAGTGAGTCAGTGCTGGGAAAACAGTTGAAAACTGAGGAATTTGGTTTGTAAATTGGTAAATCAGGCAATTTATCAGTCAATTTAAGCAAGACTGCTCTTAGCGAGCGGCAGTGAGTGAGCGAAGTGCCCTGTGAGAAAAGTGCGAGTCTTTGGCGAGTAGACGAAAGAAGGAGATGTCAGGCAAGCTGATTCATTGCGATGCTTGCAGTATGTGGGAGGTCAAGGACACCGCTAGTGCCTCTGGCTGCTACAAATGTGAGAAGTGCATCCAGGTAGAGCTCCTGAAGGGCCGTGTTGGGGAACTGGAGAAGCAAGTGGATGACCTCCGGTTCGTCCGAGAAATTGAGTCGTTCCTCGACAAGTCCTACAGTACGATTGTTACACCTAAGGTACTGGAAGAGAGAAGGTGGGAGACAGTGAGAACGGGAGAGAAGCATGGAATGCCAACGTCCCCGGGTGTTGTACCTCTTGTGAACAGGTTCACCCACTTAGAAGCTGTCGGGACAGAAGAGGTGTTTACACTGGGCGACGGACTGGCTTGTAATGCGAATAGGGCTGTTGAGCCAAAACCAAAAAGGCCTAAGGCAGGCAACGCCATTGTAGTGGGGGAGTCCATTGTGAGAGGTATGGACAGGGGTTTCTGCGGCAACAGACGGGATGCGAGGATGGTGTGCTGCCTTCCTGGTGCCAGGATCCAGGATGTCACGGACAGAGTGCAGAAAATCCTCAAGGGCGAAGGTGAACATCCGGAAGTGGTAGTGCATGTCGGCACAAACGATGTCGGAAAGAAGGGGATGAATATTCTGCAGCGTGACTTTAGAGAGCTCGGAAAACTGCTGAAAAGCAGGACCTCCAGGGTTGTTATCTCCGGTTTGCTTCCAGTTCCTCGTGCTGGCGAGAGCAGGAACAGGGAGATACGGGACCTGAACGTGTGGCTGAGGAACTGGTGCACGGGGCAGGGATTTAGATTCTTAGATCACTGGGATCTGTTTTGGGGTAAGGGGGAACTGTACAAAAGGGACGTATTGCATCTTAACAGGTGGGGGACCAGCATTCTGGCAGGCAGGTTTGCCACTGCTACACGGGTGGTTTTAAACTGAATAAGGGGGGTGGAGTGTCGAATGGGATAGTGGAGGATGGAGTTAAAGGGAAAGGGTTTCTTAAATGTGTGAGCGTAGAGACAGAGGGGTGTAAAATGAGGGTAGAAGCAATAGGTAGCAAGGTGAAAAGTGAAAGTGGCAGGCAGACAAAACCAGGGCAAAAATCAGAAAGGGCCACTTTTCAACATAATTGTATAAGGGGTAAGAGTGCTGTAAAAACAAGCCTGAAGGCTTTGTGTCTCAATGCAAGGAGCATTCGTAATAAGGTGGATGAGTTGAATGTGCAGATAGCTATTAATGACTATGATATAGTTGGGATCACGGAGACATGGCTCCAGGGTGACCAAGGCTGGGAGCTGAACAACCAGGGATATTCAATATTCAGGAGGGATAGAGAGAAAGGAAAAGGAGGTAGCGTTGCTGATTAGAGAGGAGATTAACGCAATGGAAAGGAAGGACATTAGTTTGGAGGATGTGGAATCGGTATGGGTAGAGCTGCGAAACACTAAGGGGCAGAAAACGCTGGTGGGTGTTGTGTACAGGCCACCTAACAGTAGTAGTGAAGTTGGAGATGATATCAAACAGGAAATTAGAAATGCGTGCGACAAAGACAAAACAGTTATAATGGGTGACTTCAATCTACATATAGATTGGGTGAATCAAATTGGCAGGGGTGCTGAGGAAGAGGATTTCTTGGAATGTATGCGGGATAGTTATCTAAATCAACATGTAGAGGAACCAACGAGAGAGCAGGCTATTTTAGACTGGGTATTGAGTAATGAGGAAGGGTTAGTTAGCAGTCTTGTTGTACATGCCCCCTTGGGCAAGAGTGACCATAATATGGTTGAGTTCTTCATTAGGATGGAGAGTGACATTCTTAATTCAGAAACAATGGTTCTGAACTTAAAGAAAGGTAACTTTGAGGGTATGAGACGTGAATTGGCCAAGATTGACTGGCAATTAATTCTAAAAGGGTTGACGGTGGATATGCAATGGAAGACAAAAATTGTTCATCCCAGTTTGGCAAAAGAATAAATCAGGGAAGGTAGTGCATCCGTGGATAACAAGGGAAATCAGGGATAGTATCAAAGCGAAGGATGATGCGTACAAATTAGCCAGAAAAAGCAGCATACCGGAGGACTGGGAGAAATTCAGAAACCAGCAGAGGAGGACAAAGGGCTTAATAAGGAAAGGAAAAATAGATTATGAAAGAAAACTGGCAGGGAACATAAAAACTGACTGCAAAAGTTTTTATAGATATGTGAAAAGAAAGAGATTAGTTAAAACAAATGTAGGTCCCTTGCAGTCAGAAACAGGTGAGTTGATCATGGGGAACAAGGATATGGCGGACCAATTGAATAACTACTTTGGTTCCGTCTTCACTAAGGAAGACATAAATAATCTGCCGGAAATAGCAGGGGACCGTGGGTCAAAGGAGTTGGAGGAATTGAGTGAAATCCAGGTTAGCCGGGAAGTGGTGTTGGGTAAATTGAATGGATTAAAGGCCGATAAATCCCCAGGGCCAGATAGGCTGCATCCCAGAGTACTTAAGGAAGTAGCTCCAGAAATAGTGGATGCATTAGTAATAATCTTTCAAAACTCTTTAGATTCTGGAGTAGTTCCTGAGGATTGGCGGGTAGCAAACGTAACCCCTCTTTTTAAGAAGGGAGGGAGAGAGAAAACGGGGAATTACAGACCAGTTAGTCTAACATCGGTAGTGGGGAAACTGCTAGAGTCAGTTATTAAAGATGGGATAGCAGCACATTTGGAAAGTGGTGAAATCATTGGACAAAGTCAGCATGGATTTACAAAAGGTAAATCATGTCTGACGAATCTTATAGAATTCTTCGAGGATGTAACTAGTAGCGTGGATAGGGGGGAACCAGTGGATGTGGTGTATCTGAACTTCCAGAAGGCTTTCGACAAGGTCCCACATAAGAGATTAGTTTACAAACTTAAAGCACACGGCATTGGGGGTTCAGTATTGATGTGGATAGAGAACTGGCTGGCAAACAGGAAGCAAAGAGTAGGAGTAAACGGGTCCTTTTCACAATGGCAGGCAGTGACTAGTGGGGTACCGCAAGGCTCAGTACTGGGACCCCAGCTATTTACAATTTATATTAATGATCTGGATGAGGGAATTGAAGGCAATATCTCCAAGTTTGCGGATGACACTAAGCTGGGGGGCAGGGTTAGCTGTGAGGAGGATGCTAGGAGACTGCAAGGTGACTTGGATAGGCTGGGTGAGTGGGCAAATGTTTGGCTGATGCAGTATAATGTGGATAAATGTGAGGTTATCCATTTTGGTGGCAAAAACAGGAAAGCAGACTATTATCTAAATGGTGGCCGACTAGGAAAAGGGGAGATGCAGCGAGACCTGGGTGTCATGGTACACCAGTCATTGAAAGTAGGCGTGCAGGTGCAGCAGGCAGTGAAGAAAGCGAATGGTATGTTAGCTTTCAATGATATGTACCAAACGCCGGCAGGAGGGACTAGTGTAGATGGGGCATGTTAGTTGATGTGGGCAAGTCGGGCCGAAGGGGCAGTTTCCATGCTGTATGACTATCTGCAGATGCGTCAAACACAGCGATGCCAAAGTTAATGGTATGTTAGCATTCATAGCAAGAGGATTTGAGTATAGGAGCAGGGAGGTTCTACTGTAGTTGTACAGGGTCTTGGTGAGACCACACCTGGAGTATTGCGTACAGTTTTGGTCTCCAAATCTGAGGAAGGACATTATTGCCATAGAGGGAGTGCAGAGAACGTTCACCAGACTGATTCCTGGGATGTCAGGACTGTCTTATGAAGAAAGACTGGATAGACTTGGTTTATACTCTCTAGAATTTAGGAGTTTGAGAGGGGATCTTATAGAAACTTACAAAATTCTTAAGGGGTTGGACAGGCTAGATGCAGGAAGATTGCTCCCAATGTTGGGGAAGTCCAGGACAAGGGGTCACAGCTTAAGGATAAGGGGGAGATCCTTTAAAACCGAGATGAGAAGAACTTTTTTCACACAGAGTGGTGAATCTCTGGAACTCTCTGCCACAGAGGGTAGTCGAGGCCAGTTCATTGGCTATATTTAAGAGGGAGTTAGATGTGGCCCTTGTGGCTAAGGGGATCAGAGGGTATGGAGAGAATGCAGGTACGGGATACTGAGTTGGATGATCAGCCATGATCATATTGAATGGCGGTGCAGGCTCGAAGGGCCGAATGGCCTACTCCTGCACCTAATTTCTATGTTTCTATGTTCAGGCAGCATTTCTGGAGAACATGGATAGGTGATGTTTTGGGTTGGGACCCTTCTTCAGGTTGATTGGAGTAGGGAGGAGAAAGCTGTAAGAGAGGTGAGAGCGAGACAGTCTGGCAAGTGATAGGTTGACATAGGAGAGAGGGGAGGTTTTAATTGGCAGATGGTTGGACAAAGGCCAGAAATGAAAAGACAATGATTTGCTTTCTATCCTGGGCCTCCCTCCATTGCTAGAGTGAGTCCAGATGCAAACTGGAGGAACAGCACCTCCTATTCCACTTGAATAGCTTCAAACCCAATAGTATGAATATTGAATACTCCAATTATAGGTAACTAACCTACATTGAGCCCACCCTCTCTTTTCAAATAATTTACAAGTCCTGCTGTACAATCTACATGACTGCCCACACACACACACACACAGCTTCAAATGTCTTTGTGGCAACATATGGCCCTGGTTTGCTTCTTGTGAACAAGCTTGCAGGCTTGATTGTGCCTTGGGATTTTGTGCCCTTGCATGAGTCCTGAACCAATGAGGAGCTGTTTAAAATGTACCTTCAGGTTTACACTTCATTAGATAATTAGGCTATTTCCGAGCGATCTTCCAACAGCAGTAATATTTCTGGCATTGTGAAATCCAATTTATTTATCATACTTTATCTCTTAAATCCTGACCACCAGCAAAGTAACCTATTTTACTGTCAAATAAAATTTGATTGCTGTTATTGTTGAATAGCATACGTAATTAGTTACGAAGAATTTATTAATTGTTTTTTTTTAACAGCTGCTGAGATGGAGTCACTGAAGCTTATACCACATCCCAAACAGACAACAGAGTTCGTAAATGAATCTCTTGGGCCTTGTTAAAATTTGCAAGACGAACTGTGCCCACCAAGCTGACATTTCACAGCCAATCAACTGTGACTGAAGAAGCAAACCCGGCTTTATCCAGTTTAACAATGCAATTACTGTATATAAACAGTAAGTAGAGAAATGAAAATTCACTGAAATTACCGTTCTTTCATCCAATGCATTTACCTCCTCCATGCAGCTAAAATGATTGAATATCTTTTTTTTTTTTTGCAATGATTATTTGATTTTAAGCTATTTTTACAGAATTATTTCTTGCATCTTCCAGTACCACCCTCAGCTGGAGTAGGAAGCAGTATGCTTCTGGGCCATTGCTGAAAAAATCCTATTAATATCAAATTACAGAGTCATAGAGCCATACAGCGTGGAAACAGGCTCTTCGGCCCAACTTGCCCACACCGACCAACATGGATGGGGCATCCACACTAGTCCCACTTGCCCGCACTTGGCCCATAACCCTCTAAACCTGTATCTGCCCAAATTTATTTTAAACATTATGATTGTACCTGCCTCAAATAACCTCCTCCAGCAGCTTATTCCATATACCCAACACCCTTTGTGTAAAAATGTTACCCTTCAGGATCCTATTGAATCTTTCCTCCCTCAACTTAAACCCATGTCCTCTGCTTCTCGATTCCATTCTGGGCATAACACTGTGCATTTACCCAATCTATTCCTCTCATGGTATTGTACACCTCCATGCGATTGACCCTCATCCTTCTGCACTCCAAGGTATTTAAAGTTTCTCTGTCCCAATTCTTGACCTGACAAGACCCTTATCACATTGATGTGCCAAGGGATCTTGGAATCCAAATCCCCAGCTCCCTGTAAGTGGCAACACATGTAGATAGTGTAGTAAAGAAGGTTTTGGATATCGCTTTGGATATGCTTGTCTTCATCGGTCAGGGCATTGACTATCAGAATCAGGAAGTCATGTTGCAGTTTTACATTGGAGTATAGTGTAAAGTTCTGTTCGCCCCATTACACAGGAAGGAAATGGAATCTTGGAGAGGGTGTCAAAATTGTTTAGCAGAATGTTGCCTGAATTAGAGGATATATTAGCTATCTCTGGAGCTTCGGGAGCTGATAGCAGTGTGTGCAAATATGAGAGGAGTAGATAGGGTAGACAGTCAGAACCTTTACCCAGGGTGAAAATGTCAAAACTATGGATTTGGTTATAATTGCCATGATTCTTAACTGAATGAGAACAGAACAATCATTTAGTGGGATGACTTTTTCTGCACTCTTCTCTTTCAAGAAAGCAACATGTTTAGGTTTATTATTGTTGCGTGGTACAGTGAAAAGCTTTGTTTTGCATGCTATCCAATCAAATCAAATAATACTATGCATAAATACAATCAAGCCAAACACGAGTATTGTGGGTGGAGCGAATGGAAATAAACCGAATGCAGAATATAGTTCTCAGTATTACAGCGCACCAGTTCCAGAGACAAAGTCCAATGTCTGCAATAGGGTAGAGATGAACCAGACTACCCCAACTTATTGTAGTACTGTTCAGAAGCCTGATAACACAGTATTGAGTTTGGTGGTGCACACTTTCAAGCTTCTGTATCTTCTGCCAGATGGGCGTGGGAGAAGATAGAATGACCAGTGTGGGACAAGTTCTGGATTATCATGGCATGTGTTAGACCTGTGCCCAAATAAAGTAAAGTTTTTTTTAAAAAAAAGGAAAATAGGCTGGTATTGTCAGCAGATCCAGAGGTTTAAGTTGAGGGAGGGAAGATTTCATAGGAACGCGAGGGGCAATTTTTTTAATACAAAGGATGGTAGGTGTATGGAACAAGCTGCCAGAGGATGTAGTTGATGCAGGTACTATCACAACGTTTAAAAAAAAATTTGGACGGTTACGTGGATAGGATAGGTTTAGGGAAATAGACCAAACGCAGGCATGTGGGACTAGTGCAGATGGGGCATGTTGGTCGGTGTGGGCAAGTTGGGCTGAAGAGCCTGTTTCCATGCAGTATGACTCTGATTCTATGAATTCACCAGGATATGTATGCATGGCTGAAGTAGCCTGAGGAAAGTTTAATGGGGCTTTCTGAGAAAGAGAGCAACACAGACTGTTTGACCTTACTATTTTATTTAGAGATCCATGAACTCGATGTGAATGTTTGAATGAATTTTTATATCATTTAAATACATAAATTAAGTGGATATTTGGAGCCAATTCATTTGAAATAAATGCTGGCAAAAATGAAGTTAATTGCACCATTTATCTTCTTTGCTAACATATGAAGTTTATAATCCAGATGAACTGATCGTACATAACAGTGACAGGGAATAACGCAATTATCAAAAAAGCTCATCAGCGCCTCTACTTCCTGAGAAGATTACGGAGAGTCGGATTGTCAAGGAAGACTCTCTCTAACTTCTACAGGTGCACAGTCGAGAGCATGCTGACCGGTTGCATCGTGGCTTGGTTCGGAAATTTGAGCGCCCTGGAGAGGAAAAGACTACAAAAAGTAGTAAACACTGCCCAGTCCATCATCGGCTCTGACCTTCCTTCCATCGAGGGGATTTATCGCAGTCGCTGCCTCAAAAAGGCTGGCAGTATCATCAAAGACCCACACCATCCTGGCCACACACTCATCTCCCTGCTACCTTCAGGTAGAAGGTACAGGAGCCTGAAGACTGCAACAACCAGGTTCAGGAATAGCTACTTCCCCTCAGCCATCAGGCTATTAAACCTGGCTCGGACAAAACTCTGATTATTAGCAACCACTTTCTGTTATTTGCACTACCAGTTTATTTATTCATGTGTGTATATATTTATATCATGGTATATGGACACATTTATCTGTTTTGTAGTAAATGCCTACTATTTTCTGTGTGCTTAAGCAAAGCAAGAATTTCATTGTCCTATACAGGGACACATGACAATAAACTCACTTGAACTTGAACTATCAACGGTCTGTTCAAAATTCACGATTGTTTCTCACATACTGAGATTTTCCTCTGCTATCGGTGCATTACTTAGTATCTTTATTTTAGTTTTTAGAGATACAGCGCAGAAACAGGCCCGTTGGTCCACCCAGTCCATGCTGGCCAGCGATCTCCAAGCACTAGCACTACCCTACACACTAGGGACAATTTATAATTTTATCAAGCCAATTAGCCTACAAAACTGTACACCTTTGGCTTGTGGGCGGAAACCAGAGCACCGGGAGAAAACCGACTCGGTCACTGGGAGAAAGTACAAACCCCGCACAGACAGCATCCGTAGTCAGGATTGAACCCAGGTCTCTGGCACTGCACCGCCCTTGGATCTTGGATCCTGTATTCTTGTATCCACATCTGCACACCAATGGGAATCTTCAAAACTTACCTCAGTAGGAAAATCTTTTCCATCTACATACAAATGACATTCAGAGACAAGAATGTGCCATTGTCCTCAATAGATGACAGAACTTGAATATTCTTGACAATTCTGTACTCAGCAGGCGTTTTTTGGAAGGAACTGGAGCTGATAGATACCTGCTAAGCGTGTGATTACCCTACTGATTATGTGAGGTGTCACCACTCATGTTCTGGGAACTAAATGTCCAAAAAATAAGTATTTTTATTTATTTTATTTTAACAAAATGAATCTGAATCAAAATGAAAAAAATAAAGGATGGAAATTCATTGTTAATTAGTGGTATATTATAGTGTTAATGAATATATCTGTGGCGTTTTCACATTCTCCCTGTGACCACATGGGTTCCATCCGGGTGCTCCGGTTTCCTCCCACATCTCAGACATGCGGGTTTGTCGGGTAATTGGCCTCTGTAAATTGCCCTGAGTGGGTAGGGAGTGGATATAAAATTGTGATAACATAGAACTGGTGTCCATGGACGATCGGTGTGGTTTATTTCCATGTTGTATCTTTCAATCAACAATTAGTCAATCAATCTATCAATCAATTTCGATCCCTTTTACTCCTCCAGTTTTTTTAAACTGGATATTAAAATACCATGTTTCAAAAAACACAAGTATTAGACTGCATCTTTCATTCTGCTACATACATTAGTACATACCACAATTTATTTGGTGGCCTACTTAAATGAGTCCTGTTATTGATGGAAGCACTGGTGCAAAAACGACTAGGTATATGCAAGACTTCACATCAAATGAGTTGCTGTATATTATATGACTTTGTTTTTTAATTCACCACTTTGCAATGTTATGTGGTGTCTGGTATGAACACCAAGTAAGCACAACAATCTATGGACAACAAAGACAACAAAAACTATGGGCAAGAAAGACAAATAAAGAATAAAACCTGTCCTGTACTATCTTTGGCAGGTGGATACAATGGTAGCTCTTATCAACTCGAGGAAGTGGCCAGGTTGGTACTTAAGGCAAATGTGGAGGACAGATGACAGATTGCCATTATGTAACTGATGTTCCATGAAACTCAGCTCGATTTCACTCACAGAGCTCATTTTCATTTTTTCATTTTATTAGGAGAAACGTGAATACCTGTTTTTTGGTTTCATATATTTTTTACTTTAGAGACACAGCATGGAAACTTGCTTCGGCCCACTGGGCCCATGGCAGCCATCGATCACCCGTTCACACTAGTTCCATGTTATCCCACTTTCTCATCCATTCCCTACACACAAGGGGCTGTTTACAGAGGCCAATTAAACTACAAACACACATTTTGGGGATGTGGGAGGAAACCCAAGCGATCACAGTGAGAACATGCAAACTCCACGTGAACAGCACCCGAGGTCAGGATTGAACTCGAGTCTGTGGTGCTGCAAGGCAGCAGCTCCACCAGCTGTGCTACAGTGTCGTCATATAGGACACATAATATTGCAAAATGATTAATTCAACTACTGAGTCATACATGAATGAATAATGAATGAATAAAATAATTATTGGCCAAGTATGTATACATATATAGAATTTGCCTTGGTGCTTTGCTCGCAAGGATAAAAACACGATATACAGCAGACAATTAAAAATAAAGCATTATAATGTAAATATGTGAAAATAAAGTACCAGAGTAAAAGGTGGCTACAGACTTTTGGTTGTTGAGTAGAGCTACTGCTCGTGGAAAAAAGCTGTTTTTATGTCTGGCTGTGGCGTCTTTGATAGTTCTCAGTCGCCTTCCAGAGAGAAGTACTTCAAAGAGTCGTGGTCAGGGTGAGAGGGGTCAGAGATCTTACCCACTAGCTTCCTGGCCCTTGGTGGCTGAGCCAAAACAGACTAGGATGGAAAAGGTGAGGCCAGACTCTATGATGGTAGTGTAAAACTGGACCATCATTGCCTGTGGCAGGTTGTGTTTCCTCGCACAGACCATCACTCTCCCTCCCCACGGCCACGGAGCAGCAGCGTTGCCGCCCCCAGACCCAGCCCCTGCGCCAAGGCCCCGGGTCCCAGGCATGGCCTCTCCCTGACCCTGGGCCCCACCGCGCAGAGTTAAATGAAAGAAGTTTGATGACATTCGGCCCATCAAATCTCTGCTAGCTCACAGCAATTCCAATAGTACTGCAACTTGCCTATTTCCATGCAAACCATTCTCTACTAAATACTCATTAACTCTCTCCAGTTTTACCAGCCAAGTTGGCATATTGAGCCTGACCCATTTGCCTGCATTTGGCCCATAACCATCTAAACCCTTCCTATCCATAGATCTGTCCAAATGCCTTTTAAAAGTCATAAAGAAGAACCACAAACATTAAGGCATTATTTTGCTTGCAATTTTATCACAATTTGTAAATGTATCATTTGTATATCCATTTGCACAGCTCCAAGGTCTTCAAACGTTTATTTAACTCTCATTTAACCCTGCATGTGCAGATGCAAGAAACTGCTGGCAGTTTTACCCAACCACAAGGTGAAGCACCAAGGGCATTACCTTAATAAGTACGGTAAAATCTAGGGCAATGCAATTCTAATCTATTCATTTCAATGGATCAGAAATATGAATGAGATTACTTGCTGCAGGAATGCATTTAGCAAATTCATCCTCGCATCAAAAACTACATGCTGCGTAATTGCATAAGTTGCTAGACAACATAGCAAATTTACATAATCATAATTTCAGATAATTTTTCCCCATGTCTGACTCTAACTGGTTATAATATATTTAGGGATTTGCTTGCATGCTATCAAATGACCTTAAAATAACATCACCCACCGGCAATAAGATGTATATAATAAAAGTAATGAGAAATGCAATAAATTGTTTTGGCTTTTGGAGTCATCATAGAGATATACAGCACAGAAAATAACCCTTCAGCTCAACACGCCCATGCTGACCAAGATGCCATAGTCAGAGAGTCATACAGGGTGGAAACAGGCCGTTTGGCCCAACTTGCCTATGCCGACCAACATGCCCCATCTACACTATATGCCCTTCTTAGATAGTCCCATTTGTTTGCATTTGGCTCATTTTCTTCTAACCCTATCCTATCCAAGTGTCTTTGAAACGTAATTGTACCTGTCTACCATTTCTTCGGGCAGCTAATTCTATATACCTGCTACCCTCTGAGTATTAAATTTGTACCAAATATCCCCTTTAAATCTTTCCCCTCTCACATTAAACCTATGCCCTCTAATTTTAGATTCCTCGATCCTGGGAAAAAATACTCTATCTACCCTAACTAAGCCCCTCATAATTTTATGTCTATTTAAAGGCACCCCCCTCCCCCCATCTTCCTTCGTTCCAGAGATAACTGTCCCAACCTCTCCAAATACATGCATATTGCCCATTAAAAAGTATTCCTCTGGTGATAGAGAATGGAAATACTAATTCTAATATATTTAACTAAAATAAAACTATTTGCTGAAGAAATTGCAAACAAAATTTTGTTCGTACTACTTTTATGCAACCATTCTGTTGTAATAATGTAGTAAATACAGTGCATTTAGAAAGTATTCAGACCCCTTCACTTTTTCCACATTTTGTTACGTTACAGCCTTATTCTAAAATGGATTAAATTCATTTGTTTTATCATCAATCTACACACAATACCTCATAATATAAAAGCAAAAACAGGTGTTTAGAAATATTTGCAAAGTAATTAAAAATAAATAACTGAAATATCACATTTAGATAAGTATTCAGACCCTTTGCTGTGACACTCAGAATTGAGCTTCGGTGCATCCTGTTTCCATTGTTTATCCTTGAGATGTTTCTACAAGTGGATTGGAGTCCACAAGTGGTAAATTAAATTGATTGTACATGATTTGGTAAGGCACGCACCTGTCTATATAAGGTCCTGCAGTTGACAGTGCATGTTAGAACAAAAACCAAGCGATGAAGACGAAGGAATTGTCCGGAGACGTCCGAAACAGGATCGAGACACAGATCTGGGGTAGGGTATAAAACAATTTTGGCAGCATTGCAGGTCCCGAAGAGCACAGTGGCCTCCGTCATTCTTAAATGGAAGAACTTTGAAACCACCACGTCTCTTCTTAGAGCTGGCCACCCGGCCAAACTGATCAATCGAGAGAAAAGGGCCGTGGTCAGGGAGGTGACCAAGAACCCGATGGTCACTCTGACAAAGCTCCAGAGTTCCTCTGTGGAGATGGGAGAAAATTCCAGAAGGACAACTATATCTGCAACACTTCACCAATCAGGCCTTTATGGTAGAGTGGCCAAATGGAAGCCACTCCTCAGTAAAAGGCACATGACAGCTTGCTTGGAGTTTGCCAAAAGGCTCCTAAACAAGATTCTCTGGTCAGATGAAACCAAGATTGAACACTGGCCTGAATGCCAAGTGTCACGTCTGGAGGAAACCAGGCACCGCTCATCACCTGACCAAAACTGTACCTACAGTGAAGCATGGTGGTGGCAGCATCATGCTGTGGGGATGTTTTTCAGTGGGAGGGACTGGGAGACTAGTCACGATCGAGGGAAAGATGAACGGAGCAAAGTACAGAGAGATCCTTGATAAAAACCTGCTCCTGAGCATTCAGGACCTCAGACCGGGGCAGAGGTTCTCCTTCCAACAGAACAATGCCCCTAAGCACACAGCCAATACAACACAGGAGTGGCTTCATGACAAGTCTGTGAATGTCCTTGAGTGGCCCAGCCAGAGCCCGGACTTGAACCCAATAGAACATATCTGGTGGGGCCTGAAAATAGCTGTGCATCGACGCTCCCCATCCAACCTGACAGAGCTTGAGAAGATCTGCAGAGAAGAATGGGAGAAATTACACAAATAATGGTGTGCCAAGCTTGTAGCATTATACCCAAGAAGACTTGAGGCTGTAATCGCTGCCAAAGGTGCCTCAACAAAGTACTGAGTGAAGGGTCTGAATACTTATGTAAATGTAATATTTCAGTTATTTATTTTTAACTACTTTACAAAAATTTCTAAACACCTGTTTTTGCTTTTTCATTATGGGGCATTGTGTGTACATGGTGTGATAAACAAAAATGAATTTAATCCATTTTAGAATAAGGCTGTGACATAACAAAATGTGGAAAAAGTGAAGGGGTCCAAATACTTACTGAATGCACTGTATGTATTTGTTCCTGACATTTGTATATTTCATTTGGACTTCTTCCAATGTTGGGATGGTAAGAATTATTAGCTATAATACGTCATGTTCATGATTGGCACAAGAACATTTGCATGCAGAGAGCTTGAAATGTAACCATAGAAACTCAAAGAGATAGGTAACAACAGTTTATCCTTTGAACATGTGTTTTGTTTGATCAATCTGCAATTATGGGATCTTGAGAAGACAGTGGTGAAGCATTTTTTCACTCTTTTGATCTTTATCTTTAAAGTACTCGTACTATTATATTACAATGGTCACATCTGGTTTATCAGGAAGAGCTTCCATTCTTACTAAGAATTGTTTCTCTCTCAAACAGCGTGTGATGAGGACTGCCCTCATATGTTGTGCTACAAGCTCAATGTTGTTTCAATTCAACACCTTTATTCATTACTCGCTTTTGAAAAAACTAATAACCTACAATGAAGTATATCTCTTTTTATCCTTCCAGCTTTCTCGACTTTATCAGCTCATATCATTCAATCACGCAGATCATACTCCCCACCATTGACTCCATCCATATTTCACACTGCCTTGGAAAAGCAGCCAATATAATACTGTAGTAAGATTAAATGTGAACTTACCAGTTTGAAGTTTGATCTTTATTTTATGAGGAGTAACGTTGAGGGATTACGTGAAGGCTCCGTCCAGTACGCATGCGTGTCAATCTTCAAAGCAGCGGTGTGAAATCACAGAAAACAGTTGTTGAACTGAACATAGTAAGATAAGAGAACCATAATACCTGTTGAACTTTATGATAGAGGGCTGGGAGCGGAGGGCACGTAACCCCTCAACGTTACTCCTCATAAAATAAAGATCAAACTTCAAACTGGTAAGTTCTCGTTTAATCTTACTATTTTACTTCGGAGTCACGTGAGTGACTACGTGAAGATTTTAAAGCTCTGTGATTTCATGCCGTGGAACCGAGTCCAGACGTCATACACTGCATCAGTAGGCCAATGATGAGTGAACATTAAGAATGCATTCTGACATGACATAGATATAGACATGTTGATGTTATTAATGAATAATAGTGGCAATAGTAACCTCCCTCAACCTGGAGGAAGTATGAACCATACCTAACATAGAGTTGGCAAATACCCCTGATCTGGCATTAGGTTTATTCTGAATATTTGGACAGATCAATAGTTTGACCATCCTGCAACCACTAGGATGTGGTCCATCCCTGCTGCTGAGATATAGCGGTCCTGGTGGAGTGAGACTCAATGTCAATGTACACTCCTGTATATGCCAGACCCACATAACCATCTGGAGAAGGTTCGTAGTGATTCCTTCTAACAAGATTTTATGTAACTAATAATATTGCTGTCAGTCTATAAAGCTCTTAGGAACCTTGACATACTGGTGTAAATGCGTGATCACACGCAACCCAAGGTCCATGGGATATGCAACTCTAGTTTGGTCTTGTGTCCCTGTCTAATCTGCTTGATTAATCATAAACAAAACATGTTATTATAGCCCGCAGATATGATAATCCTTTCCAGTGTTGCAATGACTGGACCCATAGCGCTGTACTCAGTGCCATGGCGTAATCACTAGTACGTGAGTATGACCATGGGCAGGGATGTTGCTGATGCCCATCGGTGAAGCGATGTAGTACAATGTTAACAACCCATAACTCTGCGTCCCTAAACCTGGGAGGTTTTAAGCTGACGATACCTTCATTCTCTGGATATCAGAGGGTGAGAACCGGACAGAGTGGTTTAAGTACTCATCAGCCAAATGATTAGGAGGTACTTAAGGCACAGTAATGGAATAGTAACTTAATGTTATAATCCCATAAAACTGAATTTTAATGTGTCAGTCATCCGTGCCGAGTTAAACGTAAGGAAGCATAAACAATGCTTCCCATCTCCTATGCAGATAGCTGCTATTTGGTGCTATCCCTGCAATCTGTAGTGAGCACTCTTAACGCTCATGGTTTGACAACCCAAGCCGCAGAAACGATCTCTCAGAGTCTGTAAGTCTATGATTGATTATAGCATGCAGAGGATGGTTTCAACATCACAACTGAACCAGCATCTTTTTATCCGGAATTAACCATGTAAGGTTTTATGTTCATTCTTCGCCTCAGCAGGAGCCATAGGTGTATAACCCAGGCAGGCACCATGAAAACCCGGAAGCGGGAATCTTGAAAAACCCGTCTATTGAGGCCAAATGGAGGAAGACATAAAAGAACATTCCTTTCTAGTGTAGCGAGAATGCACTCTTCGCCACTGTATGCCTCGTTCACTGTTGATTGAAACTGGATGCAAGCAACTCAATAGTTAGTGTTCTATCAATCCACATTGTCATTAAATACTTTGTGATCACACATTCATTCTGTGTTGTCATTGATTTTGCATGATAATACACCAGTGCTAAATGTGGTTTGGTAAAACTATCACCGGATACTTTGATTTGATTGTACCTTTGTGATTAACATATACCAAAGTGTATCACCTTGGACTTGTGCATGCCGTATATGCATATCTACACACTCTTTAATGCCCAGAATGCACCTGGTGTCCATTGGCAGTTGATACCATGACTGAACACTTGATAACTCATGCTAATCCCTTCTGCCTCCGTAACTAGAGATGGTATTAGTAAATTATCCATCTTTGGCCAATAGCATCAGTTTGGAAATGACTGAAGATTTACGGATAAGAGGTTTTAGTGGAGCAAAGCTGTCCATCATTGTGACTTTGATTGTTTCAGCTAAAAATAGCAGAGGTCTAATTTTTTGTCTCAGAGCTGATCCCAGACCAATAAATGGATGATTGTATCCCAACAATCAATAGTTACAGTTGGTATCAACTTAATTTAAATTTAACTGTACGGGTGAGAACCAATTCCTCAAATATAGCTATGTGGCTGATAAGGCTAATTTAGTAAAATACAGTATGTTCAATATCATCCAGATTGGCCATGCTACTTATTTGTTAGGCTGAGGCTGTTGACAATGATCAGTCCACATCCCTTTCTTGTGAGCCTTGTCTTGAAAGGCAACTCCAACCATACCTGTGTGCAGTATAAACTAATCTAGTGTTATCCCAAACCAGTGTAAATATTCAAACCAGTTAAATATTACCAACTTGTATCCGTGACTGGAGACATCATCGATGAGGTGCCATACCTTTATCCGAATGGGAGGACTTATGCAACCCGACCAGGAGCTGCCTCAAACATGTGTGCATGATTTTACATCTGCTCCTGGAGGTAGAGGAGCTCGCGTACGTGGTTGGCGCATCTTCCAACGAATGCCGTTCTGGGCTGTAGCCTAAAAAAGACCTTTGTCCTGGTTGCACGGCCTTCAAGCTTTCACCAGCTTCAGTTCATCGTGGTTTGCTGGTGGGTGCGTAGGGGTGCTGCCGTCGAAGATGTGAGGTCTTGCGTGATGATGTGGCCTTCCTGAACCCGACGGCCACTCGTCGAGCTCCTGCTGCTGGTAGTGTTGTTCCTGCACCCCCTGCACACTTGTGGTTTCTTCAGTCAAACCCCTGTCTTCAGAGTCAGCCCAGAAGTGACTCCTAATGCACCCCTCTGTCG
The DNA here is from genome assembly GCF_010909765.2 of Amblyraja radiata. NCBI lineage: Eukaryota > Metazoa > Chordata > Chondrichthyes > Rajiformes > Rajidae > Amblyraja > Amblyraja radiata. Next base: position 19,538,237 of record NC_045979.1, read on the forward strand.
AGGGAGTTGCATTATGCAGCCCTTAATAAGGTGCTGCTATGGGCATCCCAGGACCCCCTGGTGACTAGGCTCCATATACCGGAGCATGTCACATTGGAGCTTCTGATACATCAACCGCTCCATGCGGGATATGCGATCACAGTTGCTCCCGCCGACGTCCATTCATGTAACATATTCTCACAAAATAGCACAAAACGACCTTCAAGTAAGGAATTTACCTGCATGTCCTTTTAAAACCTTCTGCTGTGGGGCAACACTCCTCCCGAGCCTGGTCTCGTGGTCGTGGTTTGTTACAGCTGGGGTTTCTCTGTGGTCCTTGTAGAAACACTCCATTGCGGGTTATTTCTCCCCCCCCAGCTTTTTCTCCGCGGTCCCTTATAACAGGGCTTCTCCACGGTGTTCTCCAGCTGGGGCTTTCTTTCCCCCCGGGTATCCCAGCAGTAACTGCAGCCGGGATATCCCCGCGGTCCCTATCAAAGGGAGAGTCGGGGGGGATTATCCTGCTTTGAGGGGGGGGGGGTATATGAAGCCGCTGGTTTAACTGCCAGCGGTACAGTACTTACTGCCGTCCGCTCCTCGCATCCCACAGTCTACGGAGCGGGTTCTCAGGTCGCTTCCCGTATTGCACGGTCTCCGGAGCGGCTGTCCCGGTGTCCCCGGCACCAGTATGAAGCCGCTGGCACCACTGCCAGCGGCTCGAAGGTGAATCCACCGCCGTCCGCTCCCCGTTTCCCGCGGTCTCCGGAGCGGCTGTCCATGTGCCCCCGGCACCAATATGAAGCCGCTGGCTCCATAGCCAGCGGCTCGAGGGCGAATCAGCCGCCGTCCGCTCCCCGCGTAGTAGAGGTCTAAGTAGAGGTTCCTGCAAGAAGATTTTAAAAACCTGAAAGTATTTTTAAAAACTTACCTCAGGTCTGTTGCTGGCAGGAGAATCACTTCACCCTGCCAGTCGTCACGCAATGCGATAGACGATATGACACGCATGCGTACTGGACGGGGTCTTCACGTAGTCACTCACGTGACTCCGAAGTAAAATCAAAGACTTATCCCAGCCTGCTCCTTCCTTCTACTCGCTGCTCCATTCAGGCTTGAAAGCGCGCAACACCAGTCTCAGGAGTAGTCTCTTCCCCTCCTTTGTCAGCCTTCTGAATGGTCCTTCCATAGCTAGGGTATTGTTTGATTCACCTCTACCCCTATTGTAGACATTGGACTTTGTCTATGGAACTGGTGCGCTACGTTGCTGGGAACTATATTCTGCACTGTGTCATCCCATTTGCTCTACCTATTGTACTTTAGATTGACCGTGATTGTATTTGTGTATAGTATCATCTGGTATAATTGGATAGCATGCAAAACAAGGCTTCTCACTGTATCTCAGCACATGTGACAATAATCAGCCTATATCTAAACCTTAAAACTGAGATAGGGAAAGTTCAATAACAGATTTTTCCAATTAGAATGAAATTATGGTTGGCAGGAATAGACACAAAACCTGGGGTAACTCAGCAGGTCAGGGAGCATCTCTGGAAAAAAAGAATAGGTGATGTTTCAGGTCGGAACGTCTGAAGAGCAGATAGACAGAAAATGCTGCGGCAATACAGTGGGACAAAGCTTTGTTTATTGTCACATGTACTGAGGTGCAGTGAAATGCATTTTTTTGTTGCGAGTTATCCAATCAGTGCGAAGGCTATACATGATTTACAATCAAGCCACCCACCGCCATGCAGAGTAAAGGGCCTGTCCCACTTACGCGACCTTGGCTCGCAAATTACGCGACCTCGTGGTCGCTTGAGGCGTACGGGCACTGTATGGCCTCGCGGGGACGGTCCGACTTAGAAGCGCGGGGGGGGTATAGAGTTGTGCGGGGCTGGTCCCGACATCGTGCGGGCTCCGAAATTCCTGCAGTGACCGAAATCTTCGTGCGCCAACGGCCTGTCGGCCCGCGTGCGCACGCAGGCGCATTGCGGTCGTACGCAGCGTCTTGACGTCATCCGCAGCATCTTGGTGGCGTACGCAACATCTTGACGGCGTACGCCTAGCGCGTGTTGTTGCATGATGACGTCACCGCCCGGCATGGCGTTGCGTGATGACGTCATCGCCCGACGCCTTGCGACGCCCAAATTCAGTCGGCCCGCCTCCTGCCCAGCTGATTTGTAAGCATGACGTAAATGACGTCACGTGCGAACTTAGCGCCAAACGCACGCAATCGCATGCAAGTGGGACAGGCCCTTAAGGGCAACAACATTTAGTGCAAGATTAACTACAGAAAAATGCAATTAAAGGTAGTCCGAGGGTCTCCAGTGAAGTAGATGGTAGCTCAGGACCACTTTTTAGTTGGTGATAGGATGGTTCGGTTACCTGATAACAGCTGGGAAGAAACTATCCTGAATCTTAAACATGGTCAAAGGATATTTTGGATTGGGGCACTTCTTCATTCTGTGTACCATCAGCACTAAGCCAGAGAGCCTAGTTTCCTGATACTGAATAATGAAATCAAATAAGAAATGCATCCCTCAGAATGGGAACAAATAGCCCAGTTCTGCATACACTGCATAGAAATGTTTTTAATTACACCTGCATGTCTTCGGTATGTAGGAGGAAGCTAAAGTATGGTATTCCTTTGCGTCCACCGGTTTAATGACTTGTAGGTTAATTGGCCACTATAAATTGCCCGTAATGTGTAGTGAATGAATGCAAAAGTAGGATATCATAGAACCAATGGTTGGCGTTAATTTGGTGGGCTGAAGGGCTTGTTTCGATGCTGTATCAATCAATAAATTGATACACAAGTGTTCCCAAAGATAAATTCAGTTTTAGTTTAGTTTATTATTGTCATATATACCGAGGTATAGTGAAATGCTTTCTTGTGGCGTGCTATGCAGTCTGTGAGAAACCTACATCAAGCCATTCACAGTGTACAGATACAGGAAAAAGGGAATAACGTTTAATGCAAGATAAAGTCTAGTAATGTGCAAGTAAAGATAGTTCAAGGGTCTCATGCCAACTGTAAAGTAAATGTCCTTACACATAAAATCAAATTTAAGATCTATGATAAATAGCCAATGTGAATCAAATAATGAAAGCATAAATTTTCCAAACCTGTGATTCTCTTCCCTAAATAAGCAGAGCAGACAAACATAAGAATGGGTATTAATAGCACGTTATGTGCATCTATAATAAGCAATCATACAGCACAGCATGTAACAAATAATTCAGGTGGATAGCACATGCAAATAAGTACTTCAGAATGTCAGAAATCAGTGAAATAAGAAAAACAATTAAATGAAATAAAATAACTCTCCTGCACTATCCCGTGAAACAAATTTAAGTTCCATGGATAAGGCTCAGGACTTAATGAAACATATTCAGGTGTTACTTTGTCTTCGTCAATTTTTATGGATTATGTTTAGATTCCTGTTATTGTTAAACCTTTCCATCTTACCCATTTTAGAAATGATTTTAGAAAATTAGTCCAAGTGCACAATGATTTTTGGCTTGCAGTTAGATTTTCAGACATCGATCAGATTCTATTTTGTAATTGACTACAACAATGTCAAGTTTCTTTGCCAACAATATGTAGCTAGCCATCTAAATTGTAGGCTATCTGGAAGATATGGTTGACAGCAACACAGAGAGTTATGCCATTGTAATAGTTTATAGTTCAATGATCCTGCCCAACAATTTGACTTTCAAATTTGGACAAATATTCAAAGGAATTTCTCTCTTTGCTGACAACCATTTTAAGAAGAGAGAATTGATTGTGTTGCTTCACAGCACTGGCAACTTCCATTAATAAAAATAGCACAGCTGGTAGTGCAGAGCCGGTGAACGGGGTTTGATCCTGACCTTGAGCACTGTCTGCGTCGTGTTTGCACTTTTCCCCTGTAACCAGGTGGTGTTCCTCCAGGTGTTCCGGTTTCCTCCCACACCCCAACGATGTGCAGATTTGTAGATTAATTGGCCTTTGTAAATTTCCTCTAATGTGTAGGAAGTGGATGTGAAAGTGGGTTAACATAGAACTAGTGCGACTGGGTGGATCGATGGGCGGCATGGACTCGGTGGACCGAAGGGCCATTTCCACACTGTATCTCTAAACTAAATTAAACTAAACTAAAAAGCTTTTCATGAACTGCAGATAACAAATTTATTTTGAACACATTTTGATTGAATCAAATGCTTCTGCTGCCATTCGGTCTCATAGTGTCAAACGGTGTCAAAAATTGGATTGCACCTATTTATGATGTTGATAAAATATGGTTGGGTTTATTATTCGCTTATGATATGGATAGTATATCAACGTTGTGTTTATAGTTATTCTTTTTTATCAGAAAAGTGAAAGCTTTTGGAATATTCTGTGGGGAAAATGAATCTCCAACATATTTGTGAAACTTGATTATGTTTTGGACTCAAAAATAGTAAAACACACAAAATAATCGGGTGACTCTGGGAAATGGTACCGTGATTTTGGTTATTTCTCTCATATCAATCTGTAATTTAATATTTTGTCATTGCATGTTTTTAGGAATTCACCCATTTTTAACAGATAATAAGCACATTACCATTTTTAAAAAACTGTGCGAAATCCTAGTGGGGACAGGCAGCAATGTCAATGTTCATTGTCAGCAAGATGAAGGAGCTAACTATTGACTTCAGAAAGTGAGGGGGTGTACATCCCCTAGTTAGCATCAATTGTGCTGAAGTAGAGCTTCAAGTTCCTCGCTGCCAATACCACCAACAATTTGCCCTGGACTAATCACATTGAAGCTACAGCCAAGAAAGCACACAAACACCTCTACTTCCTTTGAAAATTAAGGAAGTTTGGCATCAATAACTGAACAACTACAGACGCACTGTGGAAATCATCCTATCGGAGGGGGCACAGCTTGGTTTGGCAACAACTCTGCCTAAGACCGCAGACCAGACTCTATCCCCCATCAACTCCATCTACACTACACTTAAAGCAATCAAATTTAATCAAAGACCACTCACACCCTCATTTCCCTATTCCCCCTTCTCTCTTTGGGTAGAAAGTTTGAAGGCACATATTACCATATTTTATCCCTCTGTTGTCAGACTAATGAATGATTCTCCCTTAAGCTAATGTGCAGCCCCGATCTTCTAATCTATCTCGTTGTGAACCTTCCACCATTTTAAACTGTATTTTCTCTGTAACTTTAACATTCTAATGCTGTGACGCTAAATGCTGCAGTCTGGTAATTCTTCCTTTAAATTCCCTGTTGTACTTGGATATGCCTGATTGTACTCGAGTATAGTATCGAGTTCATAAATGCTAGAGAAGATTTGGCCATTCAGCCCATCAAATCTACACCGCCATTCAATCATCACTGACCTATCTTTGCCTCTCAACCCCATTCTCCTGCCTTCTCCCCATAACCCCTGATACCCATACTGATCAAGAATCTATCAGTCCCTGCCTTAAAAATATCCATTGACTTGACCTCCACAGACTTCTGTGGTAATGAATTCCACAGATTCACGACCCTCTGACTAAATAAATTCTCCTCATCTCCTTCCTAAAGGGGCTATGGCCTCTGATCCTAGACTTTCCCACTAGTGGTAACATCCTCTCCACATTCACTTTATCCAGGCCTTTCACTTGAGTTAGTTTATTGTCACGTGTACCAAGGTGAAAAGCTTTTGTTGCGTGCTAACCATTCAGTGGAAAGACTACATGATTACAATTGAGCCATCCAGTGTACAGATACAATGATCTCTTTCTTTTCACATATACCAGGTACAGTGAAATAGCACGCAAACAATGTTTATCACTGTATCTTGGTACACGTGACAATAATAAACTAATAACCATTAACCAGCAATCCCATGCATCGTGTGAATGATAGCTACTTTCCTGTTCACGTGGACAGTTTGAGTTCGGGTGGGGTGAAGTGTCAGGCAGAGATAGCAGTAGATGTGGAGGAGTCAGATCATCAACAGACCCAGAAGGAACGATGTCTGGCCAGAGAAGGAGGGTTGAGGTGTTTAGTTAGTGATTCTTTGCTGAGAAAACAGGAGGAACCAAACCTGCACTGGGTTCCTTTGTTAGGCCAAGACTGGTGTTCCTGTTTCATCTGAAACCAGAAATGTTTTTAATATGTATAGGAAGGAACTGCAAATGCAGGTTAACACTGAAGATGGACACAAAATGCTGGAGTAACACAATGTGTTAGGCAGCATCTCTGGAGAAAAGGAGTAGGTGACGTTTTAGGATGGAAACTTTCCGCAGACTGATAGTTGAGGTTGGGGGGGGGGACATTTAACAAAATAATTCTGGCCGATAATTCCATTAATGTGGATAGATTGGAGAAGATGGAGTTGTTCACCTTGGAACCGAGTGAAGAGTGGGTCTCTTTCAGATGTTTAAATTCATGAAAGGTTTTGACAGGGTAGATGGAAAGATAAGGTTGTGGTGCGTAGGTCTCGAAACGAAAGAGAGGAGTCAGGTATTTCGAGAGGCACCTTTATTTGTGTTCCTCCCGGTTGTAGGGAAGTCCACAAGAGAAAGATGACACCCAAACCCTTGCCTTTAAACCCTCTGGTTAAGGGCCGCCTCTGGACTGAACCATTCCCGTGCCGAGGGGTTTGACAGTTAGGATGGTCCGACCCTTGGGAGCCGCCACAAAGTGTATCTTTAAGGTGTGGTCCAGTATGAAGGTGATTAACAAAAGAACTGAAAATGACATGGCAGATTGGGGTTAGTGTCTGGAATGCAGTGTCGAGGGTGGTAGTGGAGGCAGATTCAATTGTAACGATAAAAAGAAAACTGCGTAAGAATTCTGAAAGATAAGAAATTATGGAGCAGGGTTAGTTAGATTAGCTGGAATGCTCCTAGATAGAGCTGGTAGTCTGAATGCTGGTCTTCAATGATGGACGCCTTCCAACGGGCCGCTACAGCAGACGCTTCCCAGTCGGCCGCGGAGAGACCGTGGTCAGCAGAGTTAGCAGAGGCCGAGGTCGGAGCCCGCACATCACGAGTCGAGGAGCCCGTGCGCCAACGGAGCTCACAGCCGACTGAGGCTGGGTTGGCGGAGCCCCGCGGCTGGGGCCTGGGACGGTGCCACGGACGCGTCCAGAGAGGACCCGGTGGCGATAGTGGGGAGGTCGGTGCGGCGGTCGATGAGGGCGCCGACCGACAGACGAGAACGGACCACGTGGAGTGAGGACGCCGCGGCCGAGGAACGTTGCAGGACCCGGCGAGGGGGAACTGCCGTGGGGGAGGGGCTGGGGGAAGAACCAAGGGGGACCTGGCACTGATACTCTGTAACTTTGTCAGCGCCCTTTATGGGCGACTATTTACATACTTTGGGTATGCAAGCAAAGAATTTCACTGTGACATGGTCACATGTGACAATAATTCATTCAATGCTTCATAAGTTCACGTTCATAAGGCATAGGAGCAGAATTAGGCCATTTCTGCTAGTCTAACTACCCCTGCTCCATAATTTCTTATGTGGAATTCGGTCCATCGAGTCTACTCCGCCATTCAATAATGGCTGATCTATCTTTCCATCTCAATCTTTTTCTCCTGCCTTCTCCCTTTAACCTTTGATACCCATACGAATGAAGAACCTGTCAATCTCTGCTTTAAAAATACCCAGTGGCTTGGCCACTTCCACAGATTCATCACCAAAATAAATTCCTCCTCTCCTTTCCGAAGGTACGTCTATTTATTTTGAGGCTGTGCCCTCCGGTTCTAGACTCCACTAGTGGAAACATCCACTTTATCCAGGCCTTTCACTATTCAGTTGGTTTTAATAATTCTGTGAAAGGTAAGAACTTATAGAGAAGTGGTCAGAGTAGCTGGATTCCTACTAGATAGAGCTGGTAGTGTGAATGCTTCCATCATTCTGTGATTGGAATGAATGACAAGCCAGAATAAATGACGGTGGAAAAAGGACTCAAGGGCATTCAATGTTGTTTTAGTTCTTGATCCTAAAGTACTGTGACATTTTCTGCCAGCAGGTGAATATTACTCATATTGATATTTATTTTAGTTGGACGGTAAATGGAAGCAAATTTGTAAGATGGGCGTTCCACTGGAGAGTGCAGGTACTATTCTACGTGAGAACACTTGGAGCTGTGACAAGGTGTGTCTAGTTTACTTAATAGCGTTTTACAGATATGCCAATGAGTTTTACATGCATATTGATACAGCCCAGGGATCTTTTAGGCACATGGTGTAATCATTAAAGGGGAGACACCCTGACAGCAGGATTTATTATTTGTAAGTAACACTACAGAAACTGCAGTTATGTTAAGGACAAAGCTGCCTCATTGCAAATAAATCATACTGCAGCAGACACTTGTATGCAAAAAAGTTGCCATGCGATATGAAATATGATTATGGTGGCAATGTGGCGCAGCTGGCAGAGCCGCTGCCTCAGAGCGCCAGAGACCCAGGATCTATCCTGATTTCAGGTGCTGTCAGTGTGGAGTTTGCATGTTCTCCCTGTGACTGCGTAGGGTTTCTCCGGGTGCTCCAGTGAATGAACAGGGAGCAGCTTGCATCAGGTAGAGTGTTGCCAGTCATGAACAGCTTGTTGTCTTCATAGGGCCCCAAATCTTAACGTTCAGTTTCTATTTTCATTCTCCATAGTTTAGGTTTGGGTTCACTATTGTCTACCAAGTTATTGTGAAAAGCTTAGTTGTGCATGGTATCCAATATGATCAAATAAAACTACACATAAATGCAATCGTCAAATCCAGATAAATAGGTAGATTCCATTTGGAATATTTTGGAGGACCAAGAAACCAAGAACCAAGAAGGGGTCAACATCATACTTCAATTTCAGCCCGTACTCAAAATTCATGACCATAGTTAATCTCACTCTGTGGTAAGTGGGGTTTGCAGAAGAGAATAATATTGATAAAAAAAACAAAGATCTCCTGGATGGATAGTAACATGCATGGATAAGCATTTCCCATTCCATGGCACAATCCATTGAAGCAAAACTATACCACCTGTGTCAATTAGCCATAATCACTGTGTAATTTATTTTGAATCTTTTTCACATTAAGCTTAAGCTTTGGAGATGACTCCGAAGGGCCAATAATTAATTTTTCAAAATGTTAATGGGAGAAATCATATTTAATATTTGTAGTGTTTCATTTCATGAAATGATTTAAGTACAGATACTTAGCTCCTCATAGACTTAATGAGAGCACTTTTATAGGCATGGCTTACATTTGCAGTCTTCAAAAGTAATATTTCACATTTATTGAATTTAACGAATATATGAGCACTTTGCTCATTTTCTCACATTACAACAGTAACTATACTTCAAAAGTACTTAATTGGTTGTAAAACAATCTTTAGGTCACACAACAGCTCCATGTAATTGGAAGATCTTTAAGCTCTCTTTAAGATCATGGCTCTAATTGGTGACATTTGTGTTGCATCCATTCATTCGGTTCTCTTTATATCTCAACTATCACAAATATCTTCCTAGAGGGCACATTTCTGATTAATTAAACACCTACCAGTACCTCTAAACATACTATGTGAGACAATAAAGAGTTGGAGTGTTCAAAAGGGAACTGCAGATGCTGGAATATCGAAGGTACACAAAATTGCTGGGGAAACTCAGCGGGTGCAGCAGCATCTATGGAGCGAAGGAAATAGGCGATGTTTCGGGCCGAAACCCTTCTTCATTGGATCTACACTTTTTGTCAATAAAGAGTTGGATTCTGTTTCTGAAGTTTAGCTCTGGTTCCTGACTGGGGATACATTTCTTATCTTCTGGGGTTTTTTTGTAATCATTTCCATTTTGCACATGATTGCAACTGACTCTCTATCCAATCTTAACCTGCAGATTTCTCTCTAAAAGAAGGTTTCCTGATGGAATTCCCTATATTTAGTTTGTATTTTAATTCATTTATTATCATGCTTGCTTGATCATCACATTATGTATGATCTCATAAGTTATAGGGTCAGCAGTAGGCCATTTAGCCCATCGAGTCTACTTCGTCTCGTTGATAACCATTTTAACTCCACTTCCCAATCCCAGGCTGACCTTTCTGTTCCGGGCCTCCTCCATTGCCAGAGTGCAGCCCCGCACAAAAGGTGGAATAGCACCTCATATTCCTTGGATAGCTTACAACCTAACATTATGAACATTGATTTCTCCAATTTATGTCACACCCTCCTTTCCCCCTCTTTCTTTCCTGCATCCCTACCACTGTGCGCACGCAATCGTCCCCTTCCAGCTACATCCCTCCCTCGGGGTTTACATTTCACTCCTCTCCTCTTCTTATCTGATACCCTTTTGTCTCCTTTCCACCTCTAGCTTTTGTCATAGCATTCTTTCTGACTTAGCTGACCAACATTCTTCGCCTTATGGCCTTGCATCATTTTAAGTTTAGTTTATTGTCACATGTTCCGAGGTACAGTGAAAAGCTATTTTGTCGCATGTTATCTAGCGGAAAGACTATACGTGGTTACAATCCAGCCATCCACAGTGTACGGATACAGTATATACAGTAGGGGATAACATGTAATGCAAGATCAACTCTAGTGGAGTCCGATTAAAGATAGTCTGAGGGTCTCAAATGAGGTAGATGGTTGGTCAGGACCGCTCTCTAGTTGGTGATATGATGGTTAAGTTGCCAATACAAAGTTAATACACATCATCTATACCAACAATCTTTACAACATTGTTCCATTACAGCAACAATATTAATATGTTAGGAACGCTTTAAGGTAGACTTCTACATTTTAACATTCTACTATTTTGTTAATCTACCTTTTACATTTACTCAGGGCAGGGAATCAACATTGGATCTACACTTGGAATCAACACAGGAAAAATTGAGTCAATTATTTATGGACATTGTTAAGTAATTGAACACATAGATATTTATTAATAGACGAGTATCATTTGTGCTTACCTTAATATTCCAGTAAACTATTAAAGCAGTGAATGCCTTATTTGAAAAGTAAGTACTACAAGAGACAATTGAAAATTATCGTATGTGTAGCTTCCTTAACCAACAAAACTGTGAACCAGATTTTGCCAATAATTTCTAATGGAAATTTCTTACTGGAACCACAATTTAAATGTTATTCTCTTAGTTTTCATATAACTCATTAGATCTGCATTGGATACTTGCCATGCAATTTGGCATCATTCTGGTAAACCTCCGCTGCACCCTCTCCAAACCATCCACATCCTTCCTGTAAGGGGCAAACTATGTGCAATACTCCATATGTGCTGAAGCAAAGCAAGAATTTCATTGTCCTATCAGGGACACATGACAATAAACTCACTTGACTTGACAATCAAGTCCTATAACCCTGCATCATGACTTCCTGTCTTATACTCAATGCCCCACCCAATGAAGGTAAATGTACCGTGGATTCTTTATATTCTTTAGAAAATAATTTTCTAGTAGAAACAAGGGAGCTGCAGATGCTGGCTTACACTAAGTGCTGGAGTAAATCAGCAGGTCAGGCAGCATCTCTGGAGAGGTGACGTTTCGGTTGGGACCCTTCTTCAGACATTTTTCAGCATTGTTGCGTTACAGTTCTGGAGAAACTATGATATGGTACAGATGGAATTGTATCTCATTGGACATTTCCTCTATTACAGAAGAAAAGTCCAATGTCTGATGATCATGACCCATTGACTCCAATTGCTTGTGTGCATTGAGTTTGTCTTGTCCATCATGCCACATTTAATTGAGCGTTAAGGGTCGGTATTAATTAAGCACCAGATGGTAACATTTTTCCTATGGAACAATTTGTAAATCAATGCCCTCTGGGGAAGAAGGAAGAGGTGAAAATTGCTCAGGAAGAAATGAAAGTAAATATAAGCTGAGCTGTGAATGTCTTTTTTATTTGCATGTTAGAAACTTGAAAAGCTATTTGCCAATGGAATGGAAACAGTTGTTTATGACAAGACAACAATTTGTTATCTTGGGAGTTGAGATGTCGCTGAGCATAAAAATATCAAACGTATTGAATGAATAAATCATTTACTTTCTTGAGTCAGAGAGCCTTACAGCATGGGAACAGGCACTACAGCCCATCAAGTCTGCACCTACCATCAATCACACATTCCCACAATAAGGGCCTGATCTTTAAGGAAAGGTTGGACAAGCTAGGACTTTAGTCCATGAAGTGCAAGAGAGAAGGAGTGATTTTATGGATGTATATAAAATCATGATGGAAATAGATAAGGTAATTCCACAGACTATTTTACTCAGGGTAGGGGAATTAAACCCACAGATGGAACATATAAACTCTGTACAGACAAGCACCCATAGTCAGAATCGAACCCGGGTCCCTGGCGCAAACTCTACCACTGTGCCACTGTGCCGCCACCTAGGTCACTGGAATTGTGAGGCACCTGGTCTGCCAGATGTACCACTGTGCCACCCCAATACTGCAAATGTGCGAAATAAGAATCATATATTCCTCAGCATGTGTAGTGATTGTACAAAAGTTGACAACAACACAAGATGAAGCCTTGAAAATTACTGAAGTAATCGTTATAAATTCTTGAAATAATTATTTGCAAGACTCAAGATTAATCACTCGTAGCATTTTAATAAATGCAAGTAAATCATCTGAATATGATATTCTGAATGCCAAGATCAGGCCTGTCTGGAAATATCCAAATGGGATGTTCACATATGACAGAAGAACTTCAGCAGTGGAGTGTTCTATCTCACGCTTTATCAATCAAATCAATGATTTTCTAAAGCTATAAAACACTGGATAAATGAGGCAGTGGTTGAAGTAACACCACAATTTTGATTGAATAAGAGTCAAGGAGCAGTCATGTAGGGAAATATAATTAGTAGGTTGATGGAAAGACTTAAATTTGACCCATCTGTTCCTTAATGAAGCCGTGTAAGATTGATTCTTATCTATTTGAATTTGAAATCTTATTAGAGTCATAGAGTGATACAGTGTGGAAACAGCCCCTTCGCACAACTTGCCCACCGGCTAACATGCCCCAGCTATACTAGTCCCACCTGCCTGCGCTTGTTGCATACACCCACCACCCTTTGTGTGAAAAAGCTACTCCTCGGATCCCTATTAAATCTTTTCCACTTCATCTTGAACCTACTGTATGCCTCTGGTCCTTGATTCCCCTACTCTGGGCAAGAGATTGTGCATCTACCCGATCTATTCCTCTCATGATTTTGTACACCTCTATAAGATCACCCATCATCCTCCTACGCTCCAAGGAATAGAGACCCAGCCTACTCAACCTCTCCCTATAGCTCACACCCTCTAGCCCTGGTAACATCCTCAAAAATCTTTTCTGAACCCTTTTAAGCTTGACAATATATTTCCTATAACATGGTGCCCAGAACTGAACACAATATTCTAATACAACTTATACAGTCTTATACAACTGCAACGATCTCCCAACTTCTATACTCAGTACTCTGACTGATGATGGCCAATGTGCCAAAAGCCTTCTTGACCACCTTATCAACCTGCGACTCAACCTTCAAGGAACCATGCACCCGTATTCTTAGATCCCTCTGCTCTACAACACTGCCTAGAGGCCTACCATTTACTGTGTAGGCCCTGCCCTTGTTAGATGCCCAAAAATGCAACACCTCACACTTCTCTGTATTAAATTCCATCAACCATTCCTCCGCCCACCTGGCCAATCGCTGCAATCTTTTACAACCATCTTCACTATCTGCATAACCACTCACGTTTGTATCATCAGCAAACTTGCTAATCTTGCCCTGTATGTTCTCATCCAAATCATTGATGTAGATGACAAACAGTAACGGGCCCAGCACTGAACCCTGAGGCACACCACCAGTCACAGGCCTGCAACCACTATTCACAGGAAGCAACCTTCCACCATCACCCACTGCTTCATTCCATGGATCCATTTGCTATCCATTCAGCTATCTCTCCTTGGATCCCATGTGATCTAACCTTCCAGAGCAGCCTACCATGCAGATCCTTGTCGAATGCCTTTTTGAAGTCCATGTACACAACATCTACAGCTCTGCCCTCATCAACCTTTTTGGTCACGTCTTCAAAAAAATCAATCAGATTCGTGAGACACGACCTCCCACGTACAAAACCATGCTGACAATATCAGCCCTTGCCCATTCAAATGCATGTATAACCTATCCCTCAGAATACTCTCGAGTAACTTTCCAACTTCAAATGTTAAGCTCACCGGCCTATAGTTCCCAGCATTTTCCCGGCAGCCCTTCCTGAAAAGAGGCACAACAGTTGCCACCCTCCAGTCTTCCGGCACCTCCAGTATTTAAGGACGATTCAATTTCAACCAGAGCTCCCGCAATTTCCTCTCTAGTTCTCCCTGTGACCTACGTGGGATTTCTCTGAGATCTTCGGTTTCCTCCCATACTCCAAAGACATACAGGTTTGTAGATTAATTGGCTTAATGTAAATGTAAAATTGTTCCTAGTGTGAGGAGGGTAATGTTAATGTGTGGGGATCGCTGGTCTGTGCAGACTTGGAGGGCCGAAGGGACTGTTTCCACGCTATATCTCTAAACTAAACTAAACTAAATAGAAACCTATCATCTTAATTTTCAACACAGTTCAACAAGGAGGAAAAGCATGCACAAGTTGATGTGCCAGTTGATCAGGAGTCAGGGCGGCACAGTGGCGCGGTGGTAGTGTTGCTGCCTGATGGAGTCAGAGTCCTGGGTTTGATCCTAACTACGGGTGCTGCCAGTACGGTGTTTGTACATTCTCACTTTGACCGCGTTGGTTATTTCTGGGTGCTCCTGTTTCCTCCCACACTACAAAGACATAGCGGTTTGTAGGTTAATTGGCTTTGGTAAAAATTGTCAATTGTCCCTAATTTGTAGGATACGGGGTGATCGCTGGTCGGTGCGGATTCAGTGATGTCGAGGAGCCTGTTTCTGCACTGTATCTCTAAAATCTAAAGAGTCATGAGAGTCAAGAGTGTTTAGTGTCATATGTACCAGCAACAGAACAATGAATTGCTTAGTGCTGCAGTTTAACTGACAGATTAACGCAATGACACACAAATAAATATACAATCATTGTCACATTCATTCCATGTTCTGCTTGAAAAGAGGCGCAACATTTGCCACCCTCCATTTATTTCAGTAACCATGTATTATGGACATCAGTTGAAATGTTGCAATCACCGTCCTTAAACTTGCAAATATTTGTAGCCATTTGTAGCACAGGAGTTTATCAGTTTCGACCACAGGGTGGAAAGGGCTTCCTTTTATGCCACAGAACACACTCTTCCTGATAGAAGTATATAAAACTATGAGGGGCATAGGTAGGGTAGACAGTTAGCATTTTGTTGTCCCCAGGATGGAAATGTCAAACATGAGAGGGCATAGCTTTAACCTACTGTATGTGAGGCAAAGTTTAACGGAGATGTGCAGGGCAACTTTTTTTTTTGCACAGAGAGTGATGGGTGCTTGGAATTTGCTGTCAGACGTGATCTACATAAATCTTTTCTGCACCTTTTCCAGCTTAATGGCATCTTTTTGGCAGTTCATCAATATTTCCTGAGCAAATTATCACAATTCTTTTAACTGTATAGCAAACAAGAGCAACATAATCTCTGAGTTTGTCTGTCCATTGATTGATGCTTGCATTTATGCATAGGTTTAGTTTAGAGATACAGCGTGGAAACATGACCTTTGGCCCACTGAGTCCATGCCGACCAACAACTAACCGTACACTAGTTCTATCCTACACACCAGAGTCAATTTGCAGAAGTCAATCAACCTACAAATATGCACGTCTTTGGGATGTTGAGCACCCGGAGGAAATCCACACGGTCACACGGAGAACACGCATCCATACAGATAGCGCCATAGTCAGGATCAAACACGGGTCTCCGGCGCCGTATAGAAGTAACTCTACCACTGCGCCACTGTGTTGCTTTCACAGAATGGGAAGCATTATTTATTCTTGTCTGAATCCTGCGTTCAGTAGGCATTTTCAATTTCAGAAGTCCAGGTAAAAAAAGGCTCATAACTGCATTTAATATGCATACTGTGCGACATTCCCCATGGTACACAAATTATAATCTGTCAAAACACTGTAAATGCTTTCGAACATCAGCTGCTTATAATACTGGTGCGATACTGCCCTCTGTGGCCAGTATTTAGAACTCCAGGAGATGCTCAGCAACTGCAGGGCAGAAATTAGAGGAGACACAGAATGCTGGAGTAACTCAGAAGGTCAGGCAACAACATGGATATCCATGTTCTCCAGAGATGCTGCCGGACCTACTAAGTTACTCCAGCGCTTTCGTGTGGTACTTTACACTTTTTTGTAAACCAGTAACTGCAGTACCTTGTAGTATATATAGATACTCTCTAGAGCTCAGGCTCTTGAGTCCTGCCAACATCCACGTTAAACCTTTCTGCACTCTTTCCAGTATAATCCTATTACAGATGTGCCTTGAAGTATATATATGTATGTATGTATGTATGTGTGTGTATGTATGTATGTATGTATGTATGTATATATGTATGTATATGGATGTATGTATGTTTGCATGTATGAACACATTACACATAGGCCAATTAAACTACAAACCTGCATGCCTTTGTGATGTAGAAGGAGACCTGATCACCCAGGGAAAAACCCTGGGGAAAATCCACGCGGTCACAGGGAAAACGTGCAAACTTCACACAGACAGCACCAGAGGTCAGGATCCAACCCGGTCTCTGGCGCTGTGAGGCAGCAGCTGTTCATTACGTTCATTATGTTCTTGTTTTAAAATTAAATCCTAAAAGAAAGAAGAGCTGAAAGGAAACCAGTTAGCGGCAGGTTCAGGATTGAGGTCTGGGGAATGTGGGAATCTGGAGAGGGTGTAAGAAACTGATGCTGCTACACTGAGAAATTTCTGTCAGGAAATCCTGCAGGCAGCAAGGATAATGTGCTCCGCTACATCAGCAAATTGGCTTCAACATGACACTGACCTGTGCATTACGGAGAAAGTCCAGATTCAATTACTGACCTGTACCATGACATAGATCCTCAGCTAAGGGGCCATTGAAGCACGGATAAATTCATTCCTTCCAGACGCAACAGAGGGAGGGGTGGGAGGTGGTTGATAAGTCAGCCCTGCTTTCTATTTTAATCAATTTCAAGGCAATGAAGTCTGCTACAAATTGCCCAGTTGCCAAAACAGATGGAGAACTATATTCTGCTCTCTGTATCTTCCCCTTTAGATTAGTTTATTTTGCATGCTATCCAGTCAGCGAAAAGACTATACATGATTACAATCAAACCATCCACTGTTTATTGTACTTGAGCTTGACTTGATTATATTTATGGGTGATGTTTTACAGTTGAGATCTTCAGGAAGGGTCTGAGCAAGGGCCATGACCCAAAACGTCACCCATTCTTTCTCTCCAGAGATGCTGCCTGTCCTGCTGAGTTACTCCAGCATTTTGTGTCGACCTTCGGTGTAAACCAGCATCTGCCGTTCCTTCCTACGCATATTGATTATATTTATGTATGGCATATCTGACCTGTTTGGATACTATGCAAAATAAAGTGAGAATAATAAACCTAAACATAATAACTTTTGCAGAAACCTGGACACACGTGCATTAGAATTGAAGGGTAGAAATCCTGGAGCCTTGTGGTCAACTGTGATAGGCCAGGGTGTTAGGATTGGTTGGGAGCAAGGCCGTGAAGTCAAAGCAAGGAACAGCAAACACTGTCTGCAACCTTACCTCAACAACTACGATCTGATATGGTCTTTATTTTGCTTGCACCACATACATTTGCTTTGCACTCTTTGCACTCTTATGTTACCTAGTATTAGTGCTGTTAATTTATTAAATTATTATTATATTATTGATCATTATATATTAATTTGTGTGTTATTGCTGTCATGGGCCTGTAATTATGAAGCATTTACTAGGATATTGATGTAAAATCAGAACTGTATTATCATTAATGACATCAGATTTTAACAAAAAAAATTCTTGCTTTGAATCACCGATTTAAAGATTGGAGTATATTGGATGTTTCCTCTCAGTTTGGTTGATCCTTCACAGCTTGAAAGGATGCCAAGGTTGCTGAAGAGAATACCTTTCCAATTACAGCTTTAGCTGGCATCTCCCCAATGGTAGTCCAGGTAAAATTAACAGGCCATCATAAGAGGATCATTGGATCCAACTGTCTTCTTGGCCTGAAGATAAACACAACGTGCTAGAGTAACTCAGCGGGTCAGGCAACATCTCTGGGGAAAAGGATGAGTAACATTTTGGGTCGGGTCCCTTCTTCAGACCAAAAGTAGAGGGGAGGGAACTGGAGGTAAGAAAAGGCCAGAACAAAGCAGGGCCGGCAACAGATGACCAAGGAAGACCATAATGGCACATTGTTGGCTGCAGAAGTGGTGATAACAAGAGGGATACAAGGATGCGAATAGTGGGACTAGTAGGACGTCTAGGGTGGGGAAGGGGGAGAGGGAATGCAAGAGTTACTAGCATTTAGATAAATCAACGTTCATACTGCTGGGCTGTGAGCTGCATTTGATTAATTAAATATAAATAATTAATTTTGGCAAAATTCTGAAATAAAGAATCAATAAAGAAGCAATATCAAAGGTGCGGATCTTTTAATATTTCTCTTGCTTTTGTGCAGAGTGATTTTTAATTATTCTTATGTATCTTGAAAATCAACTTCCTAAAATGAATGGAGGTGTTTACATTCATGAGGGGAATAGATAGGGTTAATGCACAGAATAGATAGGGTGAGTCTTTTTCCTAGGGTAGAGGAATCAAGAACTCAAGGGCATTGGTTTAAGGTGGGAGGGGAAAGATTTAATGGGAACCTGAGGCACAACCTTTTTCCACACAGAGAGTGGTGGGTGTATGGAACGAGCTGCCAGAGGTAGTTGAGGCAGGTACAATTTAAAGATGTTTTTTTGTGAAGGAAGGAACTGCAGATGCAGGTTTAAACCGAAGATAGACACAAAATGCTGGAGTAACTCAGTGGGGCAGGCAGCATCTGGAGACGTTTCGGTACATGATAGGAAGGGTTAAGAGGGATATGGACCAAATGCAGGTAAATGGGATGAGGTTAGATGGGGCGTCTTGGTCAGCATGGATGAGTTGGAATGAAGGGCCTGTTTCCATCCTGTATGTCCTGATGACTCTGATTCTTTATGACTCCACGACATTCTATGATTCTACCCTGAAGATAAAAAAATAAACTGATGCTTAGTCATTATCCTAATAGTGACTCGGAAAAAAAACAGTTTCTAATTTTATGATTCAGAGCTGGTTTAGCACAAAGAAATTAATTATTCATTTTTAGCAGTAGCAGTTGGTGGTCTTAAGTGTCACCTCCATGAATGGGAAACAACAAACGATTCATTTCCTTCCTCTCTCAGTTGATTCCATGAAATATTAGTACTCTTGAAATATTTATGGCGCTGCAGAGCCGTGGAGCTACAAATTACACAAAGTATACGGTTGTTGAAGGCTTTGTAGAACATTGTAAAGTTACCTCTGTCCCGAAGCCGAATAAATTATCTAGAAGGCAGACCAGCAACTAGTAGACATTAATTCAATGCGTTGAACCCTGGCGAGCTGGAGAAAGCTAATTAGACTATAAGTTTTAGTTGGAGTTCAATATTTAAGTTAGGTTACAAGAGTCAAGAGTGTTTTATTGTCATATGTCCCAAACAGAAGAATGAAATTCTGACTTTCAGCAGCACTACAGAATATATAAACATGGTACTCTGTAAACAATATAATAAATGAAAAGAAAGTACAGTGATTATATATATTTTTTAAATTAATTTATTTTAAAATATGTATTTATTTATACATACATATTTTCAAGGTTTCAAGGTCAGTTTATTGTCACATGTACCAATTAAGGTACAGTGAAATTTGGGTTACCATACAGCCATACTAAGTGAAAAGCAACAAGACACACAGCCACATAAAATAAAATTTAACATAAACATCCACCACAGCGGCTCCCTACATTCCTCACTGTGATGGAAGGTAATAAAGTCCAAACTTCTCCCTCTTTATTCTCCCGCGGTCGGGGCTGTCGAACCATCAGCAGTCGGGGCAATCAAAGCTTCCGCAGCTGGCGATCCGAAGCCCTCGCGTCGGGGTGATCGAAACTCCCGCGTCGCGACGGTTGAAATTCTCCGCGGCTTGGAGCTCCTGAATCGTTCTCCAACCAGGGACCGCGGCTCCACAATGTTAAAGTCCACAGGCCTGCGGTTAGAGCTCTCCACAGTCGATTTCCCCGGCAAAGGGATCACAAGCTCCACGATGGTAAGTCAGCACCGCGCCCGCGGTTGAAGCGCCGGATCGGCCTCCAGGAAAGGCCGCACCACTCCACGATGTTAGGCCGCAGTGGGGACAGAGATTCATACATACACATAAAACAAACAAACACACAATAATGTAAAAAGACAAAACCAATCCCCCCATGTCTATGTAGTTCAGATCTTATTTGGAGGTTGTAGTGTTTAATAGTAAGATTAAACGAGAACTTACCAGTTTGAAGTTTGATCTGTATTTTATGAGGAGTTACGATGAGGGATTACGTGAAGAAGCCCGCCAGGCGCATGCGTGTCATTCTTCAAAGCAGCGGTGTGGAATCACAGATAACTGTAATGACTAAACATAGTAAGATTAGAGAAGAGGTACCAGTTAAGTATATGATCTGGGTGGGAGCGGAGGGCACGTAATCCCTCATCGTAACTCCTCATAAAATACAGATCAAACTTCAAACTGGTAAGTTCTCGTTTAATCTTACTATTTTACTTCGGAGTCACGTGAGTGACTACGTGAAGATTTTAAAGCTCTGTGATTTCATGCCGTGGAACGAGTCCATGCATCACGTCTGCCTTGACTGTTGGGAGGATTGTGTTAACATAATTTGGACATGAATTCGACATTGAAATCATAAAATTTTTAACACAAGTTTATAACCCCTTTATATGGGTTTAAATTAATTTACAGAACTTAAATTGTTTCTGCAAATGTTCCAGGTTTCATTACTGGTTTATTACAAATAATTGGAATGTTTTTCCCCTCCAGACCATCCTGCTGCCTTGAGGATTTGGTCCATTGGTACATCCAACTGTATCGCTGCCGATGTAGCTGCAGCCTTGGTGGAAAGAGATTTTTTAAATTTTAGTATCCACCCCAGCCTGTGTTTAGCAACTGTTTCAGCCATCTTGAGATGGTCTGGACCGTCACTATTGGTGTGGTTGCTAGTGGCTGATAAAAAATGTGCCTTTTCATTGCCTCTTAGGATATTCGTTTTCTCCATGTGTAACGACAGATGTTTTATTATACACAGACGGTCATCTGTTGGGTATGACCTAATTGTATATAGAGGCCTGCTGATCCCTTTTTCTGTTCTGCTTACTATCTCATAAATATGAAACGTAATATTTTCCGTTGAGAAAGTCATGTTGTCCAGTCTTGTTTTGCAGTGACTATCCTTTGTGCCGTGACCAATACCATTAGCATGACCGTTTTAATGTCAGTCTGTGTAAGGACAGAACTGTTGCTGGAGACCAATTCCTGAGCATCTTCAGGATTATACTCACATCCCATATATGGGAGTATCTGGTACTCCTCATAGGCTTTGTACCAGTGGGTACAAACAGTGTAATGGTCTGTCCCCTGCCATAGGTAAGTCGATAGGGCACTTCTGGCGCAGTTGATGGCACTGTAACTGAGCCCCTCATCATAGTGGAGGCCTGCCAGATATTCCAGAACAGATGGGATGTTCATGTCTCTGATTCCATGTTTGATACCACTGGGAACCATGGTTGTGTAGGCCAATCGGGTACTACCAATTCCAGATGCAGTCTGTTGTATTTCCTTAATACCCGACTGATGAGGCAGGAAAGGAGGGAATGCGTAAATAAACAATTTCCCCTCCCCTCCAATGCAGCGAAAAATGCATCTGTCGTCGCTGCCCCAGGGTCTGGTTCATGTGTAACATAACTTGATAACTGGGACCTGGTGTCTGCCACTGAATTTAGTCTTCCTGGTAGATAAGTGGTTGATATCCAAATATCTTTCTGGAGACACCATTGCCAATTTGTATGGCCAGATTGTCACATGATGTCAATTTGTTTCCACCCTGTGGTTAATGTATGCTACCACGGTGGTATTGGTATTGGTGGCTCCGCACCAATTGTACTGGCATCAGTTTGTAGCACCATGGAAAAGGTCACTGACAATGCTTGGATAGGAACAAGGCTAGAGTTATCTATCCACCATTTTAGTTCCATTTTAGCCTGGTTGGTAGTTTCACAGATCTGTCAAAGTGACCTGCATAATTTAGAGTGCTTGTTTTTTGCTCTCTGTATGTTTTGGTAATGTAGAGGTCCAAATTGTGTGGCTGGAAAGGCAGCCATCATTATGCCAATTACTTTGGCTACCAATCTGATGGATGGTTTGCTGATGTCAGTGAGGTTTTTATAAGCCTCTATTAAATCTGTAGCCTTTCCCTTAGGCAGAGTCACCGACATGTGAACTGAGTCAATGGTGAAACCCCAGGTAGTCCATAGTAGTGGGAGGCGTTAGTTTAGATTTAACTGGATGAAATGAATCCCAGTTCCCCAAATAACTTGTTTGTGGCTGTTACAGTTTGTTTTGCTAATTCCAAAGTTTTTGCACATAATGAGTATGTCATCTAAATAAGCCATGACCATGTGTATACGTTTCCGTAGAAACGCTTGGGCTGGTTTCAAAATTTTTTGTGAACAGCCTGGGCTGATGATAACCCATTTGGCAGTGCTTTATACTGCTAGAGTTGTCCCATCCAGTTGAATTTAAGTAACATCTGTGGTCACCTCGTATAGGCACTGAATAGTAAGCATCTTTTAAAATGATGCTGGCCATTGAAGTAACCTTTGGGAATTAATTGTTAAGCAGTAACAAAGGTATCTATTTTGTTAGATCTATGATGATGCGATGACCATCATCTTTTTGTTTATATATTGGACACGAATTTTAATGGTTCGTGTTGAGTTTTCTCAATTACACCTTTTATGTAAAGCCGCTTCAGTTCAGCTTGCGCTTTTGATTTCCTTTATCAGAAAGCACGAACATTCGGTTCAGTATATGTTGAACTGGAGGGCTGTACTTGTGTATAAACTCTGTTGTATATCCGTGGATACTGCTTAAGATGTAGATATCGGTTGTTATCATGCTCCATGCATTCAGAAGAGAGTGTTATCTCCACCCAATCTCCGTGCCCACTGTTTGTAGGGAACCAGACCCACCTACCTCCATAGTTACCAGTGGCAGGTTTACCTTTTGTAGGTTCTTCGCTGTTGTAGCGCTGGGGTCTGGATTTACGGTTTGGTTGGCGTTGGAGGTCCCGCATCTTCCGAGAAGGCCGGTCTGGGCCATGGCCTGAAAGACTCATGTTTTTGAGTACCGGTCCTTCGAGCTTTCACCAGTTTTGCTGGTGGGTGCGTGGGGGTGCTAGGTTCCAGTAGGTTCTCTTGTTCCTGCACCCCTTGCACACTTTCTTCTGCGGACCCCTCTTCCAGGTCAGCCCAGAACTGACCCGCAGTGTTTCCCTCTGATGAGGTAGAAGCACTGTGCAGCCCTCAAAGAGGTACTGCTGTGGGTTATCATAGGGCCCACAGTGACCCGACTCCATGTCCCGGAGTCTGTCACGTTGGAGCAAAGCTCCATACACCGCTTCTTCCCGCTCCAGCGCTCTCGGGCGCTGGCCGCCGGCGGTGTTTCAAAGTCAGACTCCTCTGAGTCCACGACCTTGTTTGTTTTGTGTCTAGCCTTTCCGCCCGGCCGCGTGGATCTGGCCGGTGCGGAGGCGACATCGGGCACAGCTGATCCCACTATGGGTGATCCAAGTGCCGCTGGCTGCTGCTGGCTGCCCGCTGCTCCACGGTCCTCCTCCCCAGCTTTGTCCTTACTGTCCTTCCGTGGAGTGGATATGGCCGGTGTGGAGGACATCTGTGCACAGCTGATTCCATCTAGCCACCAGCTTTGTCGCAGCCCGTTTTTTCTGCACCTGCAATCAGCATAGAAATGCAAAAAAAAAACCGCAGCTCTTACGTGCAGGTCCATTGCTACGGGTGAGCGTCATTCTAACCCGTCTGCTGCCGTTAATGACTGTCAAAGTGAACGGTCCCATTTGAATGGTCTCCCGCCCGGCCGTGGTGTTCTGGCTGGCGCGGGACCAAAAGTCGGCACTGCTCTCCTTATAACGGGAGATAAACGTGCCTTTGGCTGCTGCTGCCGGCTGCCTGCGACTCCGCTGTCTTCCCCAGCCAGCTTCACTAGCAGCACTGTGGACACTCCTTTGTCCAGCTTCCCCTCCTGTACAGACCTAGCGCGGGAAAACATTAGTTTTGCTCCCTCTCCCGCCCGGCCCGGTGCGTGAGCGAGTCGGGAGCGAAAGTCGAGCACAGCTAATCCCATTACGGGAGCCGACTCCGGCCGCAGCTGTAGTCCCCTGTTGCGCTTACTCCACCTGGTTTAGCCACGGCAGGAGCGCAATCTCCTTTTGTCCCCTAATATTAAAAAGGGGACAGAGCACAAATACAACCCACTGTCTTCGTGGGTTGTTGGCTCCCATTTCCTCCACCCGTTTGGGGTGAAGTTTGGCACTCGCTCCCGTTATGGGAGATAGTGGTGCCGACGTCCGTTGCTGACTGCCTGCTGCTGTTCAACGGCAGCTCGGGAGCCTTTCTTCAATCAAGAAAAAAGGTAAGGAAATCTCTTACCTGTTGTTGCTGGTTCTCAACCTGCCGTTCGGGAGGAACGTCCTTCCTCCCGCTGTGATTTCCGCAGCCGACAGACCCCTGTAGCGTCCTCGGGGCTGTTGTCCGAGTTTGTCGGACTGACGGCTCCGGAGTACTCCGTTCTTTTTACCGGAGCTGAAGACGCACGGACTCCCGCTAAGGGAGACTGTCGTGTCACTGGCCATTGCTGGCTGCCTGCTGCTTGCAGACTCCTCCCCCGCCAGCTTTCAACAGCCTTCTGTAGAAAAAAGGTAAGTATGGAACGAAGTTCCCTTACCTTACTGTTGCAGGTTCGAAACTCTGCCGTTCGGGAGGAACGTCCTTCCTCCCGACAATGACGAGTTGCAATGCGTGTAGCGCAATGACACACATGCGCCTGGCGGGCTTCTTCACGTAGTCACTCACGTGACTCCGAAGTAAAATAGCCTGAAGGGAATAAGCTGTTTTTGAACCATCTCTTCTTCCCGATGGCAGCAGTGAAATGAGAGCGTGGCCAGGGTGGTGTAAATCTCTGATGATGCTGGTTGCCTTTTTGAGGCAAAAACTCCTATAAAACCCTTTGATGGGGGAGAGGTCAGTACCCATGATAGACTGGGCAGTGTTCACCACTTTTTACAGTCTTTACTCCTGGCTGTTCAAGTTGCCGAACCTGGCCAAAATACCGACATAGGCCATTTCTCGCTCCATTTCGTTTGTGCATTAATCTAAATTTATGTTGGATTTTAGTCAGAGAATCATACTGCAGAGATACAGGTCCATTAGCCCACTGAGTCCACACTGACCATCAAGCACCCATTTACACGAATCCCATTTTATTATCCCCACATTCTCACTATGATTCTATGATAGTAGATCCTCTACCGGGACCAGCACACAAAGAGTCGCCACACTCCGGCACCATCTCAACTCATTTACCTCTGTTTTTTCTGAGGCAGGTGGTATCATAACATTTTAAAAACATTTAGAACACGTAGATGGGGTCGGATATGTTTAGAGGGACATGGGACAAATGCGTGCAGGTGAGACTAGTGTGGTTGCAGCATGTTGGTCAACATGAGCTAGGTGGACTGAAGGGCCTGTTTCCATGCTTTATGATTCTATGTGGCAATATGTAGATAAAAAGAATGTGGAGATTTTTTTTAATGGAATTAGTATATAAAGTCATAGTCATTCAGCATGGAAAGAGGCCCTTTCATCCATTCGGCCATTTTAGTCGGTGTGGGCAAGATGTGGCCGAAGGGCCTGTTTCCATGCTCTGTAACACTATTAGTCTATAAATGGCAATACTTAGAGGGCTGATGGGAGTGTGAAGAGATTGTTTTAAATGGGATTATTATATAGAGTCATAGAGTATGGAAACAGGCCCTTTGGCCCAATTCATCCATTGGGGCAAGTTGTAGTTGGGGCATATTCCCAGCGTCTACTAACTGAAGTCCAGTGTTTCTGCCGCAATAGTCCATGGCTTTGCGCCATCTTGTGTGTGTGTGTGTGTGTGTGTATTTTAGGAGTCTTCAGTAGTTATGATCTGTTTGCTGTTATAAATCCTGATTGGTGAGTCACGCTGTCTCACATTTGATGCCATTAGCACCAACTGCAAATTACTGGAGAAGAAAACACTGAAAGAGAATAAAAAGACCTAAACATAGCTGTGTCTTGTGGTCATTAATAAATCAGCTGGCTGACTTTGGGCAGCACACTTTTCAGGTACAGCAACTCTGACAGGAGCTGAAAAAAACGGACTAATTTCAGCTTCTGAGAATGTGATCAGGGTATAATTATTTCCTGTGCAGAGACTTTGTGTAGCTCCTGAACCTGTGCGATACAGGGGTGTTGTGGATGCAAGATCAAAAGAACGGCTATCATCCCTGCTAGTGTTTGCAATCCTTTGAAGGAGAGGTAAAGGTGAAGTGTGGCACTGCCTGTGACGTCCATAGCTGTAAGGCGATTCTGTACATAGACTCCAGTAGCTGTTCTTTCCCCTGTTGGTGGAAATAACAAACCTGCTTCAGCAAACAACATTGCGTCTGCCTATAGAAACCGCAAGAAATTTCGATGCCTCAGTTTTCTAGCGGATCATTCATGCGGGTGTTGATGGGTGAGGAGCAAGGCCGGTAGGAGAGTGAACCAGAGTCTGGCCTTACACGCCCTCAAGGTCGGCTGCAGGAGGTGCTCCCGGGATAGAAAAGTGTACGGGCGAGGAGAGGGACGTCAGTTCGCTGGATGATCCAGATGTCCAAGGAAAGTGATGGCTGGAGACCCTTCAGCAGCATTGGGCTGGCCTAGATCGGGCGCCGCTCATAAGACCTAGAGCGCGGACTGGACTTTGAAAATGGCACCAAAGCATGAATTCTTGCATGTGGTCTCAGTGGACTATTTCTGTACTCTGCCAATAGAGGGTTGTGCTTAGGTGTGGCAATACTTTACTGAACTGTATGCAAGAAAATATTATCACTGCATTTGCTCATGTGACAATAACCATTGATCATATCAATCGCAAACACAAAGTGACATCAAAAGTTCAGCAACAACTTTGGAAAAGTAGATAATTCCGGAAGAAAAGACTAGACTACTTAGTGAGTGTGGAATTCATGTCACAGATGGCTGTGAAGGCCAAGTCTTTGGGTATTTTTAATCGGGGATTGACAGGTTCTTGATTAGTAAAGGTGTCAAAGGTTACAGGGAGAAGGCAGCAGAATGGGGAAAGGAAATGATAGATAAGCCACGAATGAAAGGCGGAGTAGACGCGATGAGCCGAATGACCTAATGCTGCTCTTATGACTTAAGAGCCTATGAAAGCTGGCCAATCGAACTCACCTCCCAAATATAAAATGGTGCAGAGAACTGCAGTTGCTGGCTTACAAAAAAAAACAAAGCGTTGGAGTAACTGGCAGCTGTTACTCCAGAGTAAGCGTTTGCAGCATCTCTGGAGTACATGGTTAGCCGATGTTTCGGAACAGGACTTTTCTTCAGCCTGATAGTGGGGGAGTGGGGGGAAGGAAAGATGTGATGTTTCGAGTTGGGACCCTTCTTCAGACTTTTCCAGCTTTCTCTCCCGTACTACAATCAGTCTGAAGAATGGTCCTGACCCAAAACATCACCTATCGATGTCCTCCAGAGATGCTGCCTGACCCGCTGAGTTACTCCACCATTCTGTGTCCCAAAAAAATACAGCAAATGAAGTAAAATAAGATAAGAATTTGACCTCACTATTGCCTCTGTTTTGTACTCTTGATATTTATTTAAATTGAACCAAATTTTGAAATTGATTTACAACACAAATTTGCCACTGTAATAATTGAAAAGAGACAAGTTATCAGACTTTTTCTGGGTGAAAGAAATTCTAGGAGCACTAACATCTGATCATACTTTATGGGATGTTTTCCAGTGTAGGCCATTGAGTGTTATTTTGGGGTCATGTGTCCAACGTTTGCCCACATAGACACAAGGAACTGCAGATGCTGGAATCCTGAGTAAAACACAGTGTTGGATGAACACAGCGGGTCAGGCAGCATTTGTGGAGGGAATGGACAGATGATGTTTTGGGTCAGAACCCTTCTTCACTTTGAGTTCCTCCAGCACTTTGTATTTTACTAAATATTTTACTAAAGATTCCAGCATTTGCACTTCCTTGTGCCTCTAAATCAGATACTGTTCTCGACCCAACCCAATCAGACTGCATAGGTTTAAAGTGAGAGGGGAAAATGAAGGACAATTTTTTTCACACAGAGGGCGGTGGGTATATAGAACAAGTTGCCTGAAGAGGTAGTTGAGGCAGGTAAACACGGACAGATGGGACTAGTGTAGATGGGGCATTTTGGTCAGTATAGGCAAATTGGGCCAAAGGGCCTGTTTCTGTGCTGTATAACTCTATGACCCTTGCACAAGAGATTGAAATGGAGAAAGGACATAATGATAGGGATAAATGTAGAGATATGTGCAAGATTAATTGGGTGGAAACTGAGGAATCTCTGACACCGTGGCCTAGAAATTACATCGCTTACTATTATATGTATCTTACAATATGATTTCTATGAAAAGTGATGCTGGCTATGCGGTGCTGGCTCGAAGGGCCGAAAGGCCTCCTCCTGCACCTATTTTCTATGTTTCTTTTTTCTATGATCAGAAAATAAAATTGGAGTGTTACTGGATGTCTTGTGAGTCCAATGGTTTTCCAAAGAATTCTCAGTCCTTTACAATATCCCATTGTGGGGGGATGATTTTAGTGTGTAAGTGATTATTTTAGTTTGTGTCCAAGATGGTTGTTGGAAGGGAGAGTGTACGCTGGCGCGGTTTAGCTGCCGCTGCTCTCTCTTCACATTGTGTTTTTGATTTTTTTGTCTTTGGATCGAATTCTGTCTTTAATTTGTGTATTGGTGATGTCT
Organism: Amblyraja radiata; assembly: GCF_010909765.2. Taxonomy (NCBI): domain Eukaryota; kingdom Metazoa; phylum Chordata; class Chondrichthyes; order Rajiformes; family Rajidae; genus Amblyraja; species Amblyraja radiata. The sequence goes on from NC_045979.1 coordinate 19,567,373, forward strand.
TTATTTATTTTTTTACTCCGATTATATGTTTTTTACTCTTGTTAAATTCTGTAAGGTGATCGGCGCGGACTTTCCCGGAGACGCGCCCGGAGCTTCAGCAGCGGGCGCAGCGTGGACTCACGGCGCGGAGCGGGTGAGACCTCGCTGGAGGGGAGCGCTCCGTTACGCTGGCCCGCGGCAGCCGGCAGCCTGAAGCCGCGGTCTGCAGAACTCCAGCTGGTGCGGCTTCTACAGCCCGGGATCTCACGTTGGGGACCCGGGTGGAAGAAGAAGCTTCCACCGCCGGCCTGCGGCCATCTTCTACCGCGGGCGTGGTATGGACTTATCATCTCCCCTGGAGGGGAGCTTCGACCGCCGGCCCTGCAGACTGCAGTGCTTCCGGCTGCGGCACGGCAGGTACTTTAAAACTTTGACTGCCGGCCTGCGGCCTACACCAGCCTGAAGCCGCGGTCTCTGGTTGGGAAGAGCCGATCCTGGACTCACCTTGACTTTGACTTTGTCCCTTACCATCTGGACGCCCGCAGCAACGGCTGTGGAGGGTGGAGGTCCCGACCACGCTTGAGACTTTTGAAAGGCGCCCACAAATAAAATGTATTATTATTATTATTATTTTAAATGATTCTTTATCAATGCAGTTCCAAAGACAATAATGTGCAAACATGAAATATTAATCAAATTACTAAACTGATTTTAGCACACACTATAATTTTAGTTGACCCTCCTATCAGTAGTCTTACAACTAATGGTAAAGCTAGTCATGTTTTTGGAAGGTTACAAATAAAGTGCACAGAACTAATTTTAAATCAAGCATGCAATAAAATCTTTGCAAATGCTTTCAAACAAGTACCTTTGTTGTAATTGCTGCAACACATGGCCCCGATTATAAAATGATCAAGGTTGTGTTTAAAATGATTTAGGGGTACATCTGTTCCAGATGCCAACTTTTCTGGCAGGGTATTGAAAAAGCGTAAGTGAAATGTGATACTTACCCTGACTTCAAAAGAAAGTAGCTTTGATTGGCAAACTCTGTGCAGAAAAGTGTAATTTCAAAGGTAATAGCTGTAGTTCAGTGCAGTGCACTGAACCTTCCTCGGTTATCACTAAGAACAGTAACAAGTTTCACCATGTTAACAAAATGGCTCCTTCTGTGCTTAACGCAAATTGAGCCAAGATTCTTAAATAAGTAGAACTTTTACATGATTTAGCAAAACAAAACATTCTTGAGTAACTCAGCAGGTCTGGTGGCTTCTGTGGAGGGAATGAACAGGCGATGCTTTGAGTCGGGACCATTATGATTGACCTCTTCTTGCGTATGGCGTGCACAGCCTAAAGTTGCAGGACAACTTGTTCTATTTGATCTTATTTGATTGTGCACGCCAGGTTGATTGCATTCGTCGAAACAGGGTGGACCACGTGAAGGTTGCAATCTCCCATCCCGATGATTGACCTGATAATGCTTCTATACAATTACTTGTATCTAAGAGAGAGTCGTAACTGATGCATTTGATTCCTGTTCTCTGTTTCCCCATGTAGTATGGAAATACATCAAGAGAAATGGTAGTTTACATTGTACAATTACATTTTATTGTGTTCATTTGTTCAGATTCCAATGAAGACAAATATCCTGTATGCCTGAATACAAGGAACTGCAGGTGCTGGTTTACAAACCAAGACACAAAGTGCTGGAACATCACCTGTCTATGTTCTCCACAGATGCTGTTTGACCCGCTGAGTTACTCCAGCATCTTATGTCTTATCCTGTATGCCTTCTGACTTGCAATGCTTAGTGATCACTGGACACACACTCCAACCTTCTTCTCTTACTCTCAACCTCTTGCCATCCTACCGTTTATCATGTGTTCTCCCACCTTGTTCCCAAAACATAACTTTCATACTTATCTGAAATGAATTACATTTGCCAATCTTGTTCTCACTAATGAGTCCATTGATATCTTCTTGCAGTCTGAAACATTCTTTGTCACTATCACAACCCTGCCCATTTTTATGTCATTGGCACACACCTAAAGATTGGCCCAACATTTAAATTCATATCACAAAACCAAGGAGATAGGCACAAAATACTGGGGTAACTCAGCAGGTCAAGCAGCGTCTCTGGAGAAAAGGAACAGCCAACGTTTCTGGTCGGAACCCTTCCTCAGACCCGAACGTCACCTGTTCCTTTTCTCCAGAGATGCGACTAACCCGCTGAGTTGCTCCAGCATTTTGTGCCTATCTTTGGTATAAGCCAGCATCTGCAGTTTCTTCCTACACAAAACCAAGGAGGCCTGGTTTTAATGCCCCAACGTCCATGACGATTCAGAGGCTCTTCCAACCCAGTCCCATTTGCCTGCACCTTGTCCATATTCCTCTAAGCCATTCATAGAGACATAATCATACAGCATGGAAACATGACCTTTGACCCAACTTGCCCACACCAACCAACATGTCCAGCTACACTAGTTCCACTTGCCTGCATTTGGTCCATATCCCTCTAAACCTATCCTATCCATGTACCTGTCTAAATGTTTCTTAAATGTTGTGAAAGAACCTGTCTGAACTACCTCCTCTGGCAGGTCATTCCTTATACCCAACACTCTTAGTGTAAAAAAGTTATCTCCTCAGGTTCCTGTTAAATCTTTCCCCCTTACCTTAAACCCATGTACTCTGGTTCTTGATTCCCCTACTCTGGGCAAGAGATTCTGTGTGTTTACCCGATCTATTCCTTTCATGATTTTGTACACCTCTATAAGACCACCCCTCATCCTCCTGTGCTCCAAGGAATAGAGTCCTAGTCTGCTCAATCTCTCCCTCTCAACTCAGGCACTTGACTCCTGGTAACATCCTCATAAATCTTTTCTGCACCCTTTCCAGCTTAAATAGGTTTCTATTCCTCTCCAAAGGATTTTGTTTTGTTTACTAAAAAGCACTGTCTCTATCAAACTAGTAAAGCTACACTATAAAGTTGGAGGTAAGAAGAAATTGATTAGTTTTGTCAAATTAACAATTTGTTCCTGAGCAATTTAGTTTCAAAAACATTCCTTTTAATTTATGAATCTCTATTTCATGAAGAATGTTGCCCAAAGATTCCAATTTTCTTGATATCCGGCGTGTGATTACCCTTTTACAATGCAGAGGTGCGCTTGGATGATGAGACTAACCCATCCCTGCCAAGCCTGTAATGTAAGAGAGGTCTTTAAACTAAGTAGCGGGGGGGAGGTATCAAGGGGGGTAATAACGGCAGGGGTAGAGGAAATAGAGCAGGGTATCAGTGGGGAAGCGGAAAGTCAAAATGTGACAGGAGACAGAATGTGTGAAGATAAAGCTCTAGATGTAAAAGGGGCAAAAACGGAAAGGAAGGGTAGTAAAAATCATCTGAAAGTGCTTTATCTAAATGCACGGAGTATTCGTAATAAGATAAATGAATTAACGGTGCAATTAAGTATATATAGTTATGATATCGTGGCCATTACGGAGACATGGCTGCAAGGGGATCAGGACTGGGAGTTAAATATAGAGGGGTACTCGACAATTAGGAAAGATAGACAGGAAAGAAAGGGAGGAGGGGTGGCCCTTTTAATAAGGGAGGGAATAACGGCAATAGAGAGGAAGGATATTGCGTTGAAGGATCAGGATAGTGAAACAGCTTGGGTACAGATAGAGAATAACAAGGGGAAAAAAACACTAGTGGGTGTAATTTATAGACCTCCAAACAGCTGTGACGCTGTTAGTCAGAACATAAATCTGCAAATAGTTGACGCATGTAAAAAGGGAACTGCTGTAATCATGGGGGACTTCAATTTTCATATTAATTGGGCAAACCAAACTGGGCAGGGTAGACTAGAGGAAGAGTTTATAGAATGTATTAGAGACGGGTTCCTAGAACAGTATGTCACAGAACCAACAAGGGGGGAGGCAATCTTGGATCTGGTCCTGTGTAATGAAGCAGGATTAATTAAAAATGTCATAGTTAGGGACTCGTTGGGAACAAGTGACCACAATATGGTCGAATTCCATATTCAAATAGAAGGGGAGCAGGTTGAAACTCAGGCTAGGGTGCTTAGTCTAAATAAGGGGGATTATGAAGGTATGAGGACTGAGCTGATCAAAGTTGACTGGGATAGCAGACTCAAGAATAAGACGGTACATGAGCAGTGGTGTACGTTTAAGGGTCTACTGTATAACCTTCAAGAAAATTTTATTCCTATGAAGAAAAAAAGGGGTAAGGGTAAGAACAGTCAGCCATGGCTCAGTAAAACTATAAAGGATAGTATTCGGCTGAAGGCAAGGGCATATAAGGTAGCCAGAGATAGTGGGAGGGTAGAGGATTGGGAAGCATTTAAAGGTCAGCAAAAAATAACTAAGAGATTAATTAAGACGGGGAAAATAGACTATGAAAGGAATTTAGCGAACAACATAAAAACTAATAGTAAGAGTTTTTATAGCTATATAAAAAGAAAAAGGGTGGCTAAGGTGAACGTTGGTCCATTGGAGGGTGAGACTGGAGAGTTGTTGGTGGGGAACATGGAAATGGCAAAGGCATTAAACGAGTATTTTGTATCAGTCTTCACCATAGAAGACACAAAAAATATTCCAACGCTGGATAAACAGGGGGCGGTAGGAATGGAGGAGCTAAATACTATTAAGATCACCAAGGAGGTGGTATTAGGGAAATTAATGAGACTGAAGGAGGATAAATCCCCTGGGCCTGATGGATTACATCCAAGGGTCTTGAGGGAGATAGCGGTGGGGATTGTGGATGCATTGGTGATAATTTTCCAAAACTCCCTGGAGGCAGGAACGGTCCCAGTGGATTGGAAAATGGCCAATGTAACACCTATATTTAAAAAAGGAAGTAAACAGAAGGCGGGTAACTATAGACCGGTTAGTCTAACATCGGTGGTGGGTAAAATGTTAGAGACAATTATTAAAGAAACACTAACGGGGCACTTGGATAAACATGACTTCATCGGACAGAACCAGCATGGTTTTGTGAAGGGGAAGTCCTGTTTAACGAATCTGCTCGAATTCTTTGAGGAAGTAACAACCCGGGTGGATAAAGGGGAACCGGTGGATGTGGTATACTTGGACTTCCAAAAGGCTTTTGACAAGGTGCCACATAAGAGACTATTGCTAAAAATAAAAAATTATGGGATTGGGGGTAATATATTAGCATGGGTAGAGGATTGGCTAACAAATAGGAAGCAGAGAGTGGGGATAAATGGTTCATACTCGGGATGGCAACCGGTAACTAGCGGGGTTCCACAAGGGTCGGTGCTGGGACCTCAGTTGTTCACAATTTATATAAATGATTTGGAGGAGGGAACCAAGTGTAATATATCAAAATTTGCGGCCGATACAAAAATGGGAGGAAAAGTAGGGGATGAGGAGGATAGGAAGAGTCTGCAAAAGGATATAGATAAGCTAGGTGAGTGGGCAACAACTTGGCAGATGAAATTTAATACTAATAAATGTGAAGTCATTCACTTTGGGAAAAAAAATGATAGGGCAAGTTATTTTCTAAATGAGGAGGAGCTGCGTTGTAATGCAACGCAAAGGGATCTAGGGGTATTAGTACATGAATCACTAAAAGTTAGTATGCAGGTGCAGCAAGCAATCAGGAAGGCCAATGGAGTTTTGGCCTTTATTGCTAGGGGGATTGAGTATAAAAACACGGAGGTCTTGCTGCAGCTGTACACAGTATTAGTGAGACCACATTTGGAATACTGTGTACAGTTCTGGGGTCCATACTTAAGAAAGGATGTACTAGCCCTGGAGGCAGTGCAGCGAAGGTTTACAAGATTAATTCCTGCAATGAGGGGATTGACATATGAGGAAAGGTTAAGTAGGCTGGAACTCTACTCTTTGGAGTTTAGAAGAATGAGAGGCGATCTCATTGAAACATATAAGATCGTGAGGGGCCTTGATCGGGTGGATGCACCGAGGATGTTCCCAATGATCGGGGAAACTAGAACTAGGGGACATAGTTGCAGAATAAGGGGGCGCTCTTTTAAAACTGAGATGAGGAAGAACTTCTTCACCCAGAGGGTGGTTAATTTATGGAATTCACTGCCCCAGGGAGCAGTGGAAGCAGAAACTTTAAATATATTTAAGACTAAAATAGATGGTTTTTTAGCTGCCAAGGGGATAAGGGGCTACGGGGAGAGGGCAGGGATATGGACCTAGGTATGGTTAGTATAGTAAGACCTGAGTGATCTCCTGGACAAGTGTCGATCGCCTGGATTGGGGTCGGAGAGGAATTTCCCGGATTTTTTTCCCGAATTGGACCTGGGTTTTTATCCGTTTTTTTGCCTCCCCCAGGAGATCACGAGGTTCTTGGGGTGGAGAGGGGTGATAGGGGAGGGTAGTGTCTTGTGTTCTGTGTCTTGTGTCTACTGTTTGTGGGTAAGTGTGTCTGTTTAGTGTTCAGCCATGAGCGAATGGCGGTGCGGGCTCGACGGACCTGGTGGTCTACTCTCGCACCTACTTTCTATGTTTCTATGTTTCTATGTCAGGATGAAATTTCCACACTGAGATTTCTGTGAATGACGAAAATCTTAGAGGCCATTTTAAAGAATTGTGCATGATACATTGCTTCCCTGATATTTAAGTGATGTTACTTTCACAATGTAACGGTCACGGTGTCAATTGGAAATATATCTTATTGCTCAAAGCAGAGATTTCTTCAAATGCTTTGGCACCTTTGAGAATTTAAGCAATGAGTCTCGGACATGCCTACGACATGTTCACAGAATTGTTTCCTAAGGGACATATTTTTGCAGATTAGCCTGTAGTCATTTCAAGCTAGTGTCAAGGTAATTGCAATGACAGGAATTCTTTTTCAAAGACCAAAAATTGAATACCTTTATTGTCATTCAGACCTTACGGTCTGAACGAAATTTCGTGCCTGCAGTCATACATACAATCATACAATAATAAACAACAATAAACACAAATTAACATCCACCACAGTGTATCCTCCAAGCACCTCCTCACTGTGGTGGAGGCAAAAATCTTAGGGTTACTGTCTCTTCCCTCCTCTTCTCCCTCTGCGCTGAGGTGATTCCCCACCGGGCGATGGTACAAACAGTCCCGCAGCTCACCGAACCCCGCAAACGGGCCGGTTCAAACACCGCGGCCCGGGGTGGTCGAAGCTGCCGCCCTCCAGTCCAGCACACGCAGCCGCTGGCCCGCGGCTGAACCCCAGACTCAGGTCACCGCCGCCATAACGCCGTCCCAGCCACCGGAGCACCGTTCCAGCCCCGAGCCGGATCGCCCTCACGTGAGTACCGTTCTCCCTTGGGCTGGGCCACTCCGACGGGAGCGCCGTTCTCCCTTGGGCTGGGCCACTCCGACGAGAGCGCAGTTCCAGCCCCGGGCTGGGCCACCCTCACGGGAGCGAGCCCAGGGCGAGTCCTGTCAGCTGCCTCCAGAGTCCCGAGGTCGCCGGCTCCGCCATTAGGCCTCAGCGTAGACGGAGGCAGAGAAGGGGGATACGACAAAAAGGTCGTATTCCCCCGAAGGGAGAGACAGCAAGCCCCGTTTCACCCCCCCCCCCCCACCCCCCCCCCCCCCACATAAACACAACCTAAAAACCAAAAACGTAACTAGACAAAACAAAAAAAAACAACACAATAAAGTAAAAGACAAACGGACTGCAGGCAAGCCGCAGCCGTTCCCAGCGCTGCCACTTCCGGATATGCTGAGGTTTAGATTTCCATTGATTGTCACGTGTAGAGCGAAAAGCTTTGTTTCGTATACTATTCAATCAGGGCAGTTAATACTATACAGAAGTACTGATATTCTGTATAGTATATATATTCAAACTCAAGTTGGGAAAGGGGAATATACAGAGTGCAGAATATGCTTCTCAGCATTGTAGCGCATCAGTTCCATAGACAAAGTCCAATGGGGTCGAGGTAAATTGGACTGTACTCCACCTTATGGAAGGTCTGTTCAAAAGCTTGATAACAGAGGGCAAGAAGCTGTTTCCAAGTCTGGTTTCCTCTCAACCTCCAGTGTTCCAGAGAAAACAATCTAAGCTTCAGGTTTAGGTATATTATTTTCATGTGCGCCGAGGTACAGCTTTGTTTTCAATGCTATCCAAATTGATCAGATAATACTGAACATAAATACAACCAAATCAAAGACAAGCACAATAGATGGAGTGAAGGGGAAGATACAGAGAGCAGAATATAGATCTCAGCATTGTCATACAAATGAGTGTCGCTCACGCAATTCAATGAAAAATTAATACTATACATGAGAAAGTGGCGGCGCTGTTGAACAGCTGTGGCTCGACTGCAGTCCGTCTGTTTTTACTTTTTGTTGTTGTTTTTTTTGTCTTGTTTTAGTTAAATTTTAGTTTATTAGGTTGTGTTATGGGTGTGGGGGGGGTGAAACATGTTTTTTTGTCTCTTCCTTCGGGGGAATGCGACTTTTTCTTGTCGTATCCCCCTTCTCTGCCTCCGTTTGCGCTGAGGCCTAATGGCGGAGTTGGCGGCCTCCAACCTGCGACCGACCTCGAGGCTCCGGAGGCAGAGCCAGCCAGGACTTACAACGCGAGGCTGGCCGACTTCGGGGCTGAGGCGGCGGCGGCCCGACTTGCCGATGCGGCGTTCCAGCTTTCGGCAGTGGCCCGACTCGGAGCTGAGGCTGCGGGACTCGGAGCTGAGGCAGCAGGACTCGGAGCTGAGGCAGCGGGACTCGGAGCTGAGGCAGCGGGACTCGGAGCTGAGGCAGCGGTTGCCCGACTCGCTGAGGCGGCGTTCCAGCTTTCGGCAGCGGCCCGACTCGGAGCTGAGGTTGTGGCTGGCCGACTCGGAGCGGAGACGGCGTTCCGGCTTTCGGCAGCGGCGACATCACTACGGAGGTCCGCTGGACTGGGGGGCGGCATCTTCGGCCTGGAACGCCTCAGCGCAGAGGGAGAAGAAGGAGGGAAGAGACAGAGACTAAGACTTTTGCCTCCATCACAGTGAGGAGGTGCTTGGTGAACTCACTGTGGTGGATGTTAATTTGTGTTCATTGTATGTTTTGTTATTTATCATTATTGTGTATGACTGCAGGCAACGAAATTTCGTTCAGACCGAAAGGTCTGAATGACAATAAAGGAATCAAATCAAATCAAATCAAATCAAAAATTAGGCTCTTGTGCAGATTTTCAACTTAGGTCGGCACAGTGGCACAGCTGGTAGAGCTGCTGCCTCACAGACACAGTGCGTCAGAGACCCGGGTTCGATCCTGACCTCGGTTGCTGTCTGTGTGGAGTTTGCACGTTCTCCCTGTGACCGGGTGGGTTTCCTGCCACATCCCAAAGACGTACGGGTTTGTAGGTTAATTGGCCCTCTGTAAATCCCTCCCTAGGATTGGATGTAAAAGTGGGATAACATGGAACAAGTGTGAACGGGTGATTGATGGTCAATGTGGACTCGGTGGGCCAAAGGGCCTGCCCCCATGGTGTATCTAAACTAAACTAAGCCAGACTAAACTAATTTAAGACCATGCTGATATCTTGAGAGGCCACATTTAGACCTTGGTCTTCTCTCATGTTGTGGAATGGAGAAGTCTGCAAAAGGGTCGGGGAAATGCCATTGGATTGATGCCCGGTTTAACAGCACCGAGTTTTAATTAATTCCTTCTAAAAAAAAAAGACTTTGGTGTGGTTGATTGAGGTATTTGAGATAATGATTTGACATGGTCCAAGTCAATAAGCTGTCAATAAGTTATCCAAGCTAGATAACTTATTAAGGATCAAGGGATATAAATGTGTGTTACACAAATATACAACTGGGTTACATTTAATTGATTTAATTTAAAGATACAACACGGAAACAGGCCCTTCGTCCCACCGAGCCTACACAGACCATCAATCTCCCGTTCACACTAGTTCCATGTTATCCCACTTTTGTATCCACTCCGTACACACTAAGGGCAATTTACGGAGGCCAATTAACCTACAAACCCGCACGTCTTTGGGATGTGGGAGGAAGCTCATGCGGTCACAGGGAGAAAGTGCAAATTCTGTACAGACAGCACCCGTTGTCAGGATCGAATCTGAAACTCTGATCGCTGTAAGGCAGCAACTCTACCGTTGCGCCACTGTGCCTCCCCAAGTGTCAAGTGTGTTTAATTGGCATATGTACCTTCAACGGAACAATGAAATTGCAGCAGCATAACGGGCCTGTAAAGACAGTACACATATAATAAACACAATTAAATAAATTAATAAAAGAAAGAAGGAATCTAATTTCCTTCTGTACTGCAATTGTGTTATGGGATTAATATTTGAAGCTGTATAAAGGGCCTGCGCTTTCACATCCGGAATTGTTTGTCACTCTCGGGAGCTGATCCAACAACCCTGCAGCAAAGTTGCACACACAGTGCATGTCAAGTAGAGAAAAAAACATTATCTGGGCAGCACAATGGCACAGCGGGTAGAGCTGTTGCCTTACAGTAGCAGAGACCTGGGTTCGATGCTGACCTCGGGTGTTGTCTGTGCATGACTGCTTGGGTTTTCTCTGGGTGGTCTGGTTTCCTCCCATTCACCAAAGATGTACAGGTTTGGCTTCTGTAAAATTGTAAATTGTCCTTAGTATGTAGGATTGTGCTAGTGTACGGGTTGATTGCTGGTCGGCGCGGACTCGGTGTGCCGAAGGGCCTGTTTCCACACTAATCTCTAAAGTCTTGACTCCAATCTAAGGCGTCCAACTGTTTAACTAATTTTAACTTTGTTTCACTTAAGTAGTTATGCTCTCGTAATGCACAGGAAACTTGGAGTTTTTAGTTACCATTGTCAAGTTCAGCATGGGAATCAATGTCATTCTTAACGATATTTCACTGTGAACAGATGAAACAAGTTTAGTTGGTAGCAATCCCAGTGACGGTACATACCTGCTTTCTTGGACAGAATCTGTAGATGGCACTGTTGTCTAACAAGAGAACATAGCAACCTAAGAGCGGTCATAATGGCACAGCTGGTAAACTACTGTCACACAGCTCCAGAGACCCAGGTACAATCCTAACCTCAGGTGCTGTCCATGTGGAGTTCACACGTTCTCCCTATGACTGCATAAGATTTCTTCGGGTGCTCTGGTTTCCTCCCACATCCTAAAGACGTGCGGGTTTACAGGTTAATTGGCTTCTGTAAATTGCCTGTAGGTGTAAGGAGTGGTTGAGAAAATAGGGTAACATGGAACTAGTGTGAATGGGCGATCGATGGTCAGCGTGGATGGGCCGAAGGACATTTTTTCATGCTGTATCTCTAAACTAATTTCGAACGTAGATATCTGGGTTGAAAATCGGTGTACATTATTTGAGTTTTAAATTAGGTTCACTAATCTCGTTTTCTAAAGTTCATAAGTTCTTGGAACAGAATTAGGCCATTCGGCCCGCTATGTCTACTCGGCCATTCAACCATCTTTCCCACTCAACCCGATTCTCCTGCCTTCTCCCCATAACCCCTGAAAGAAGGATGGGAATATTTAAATATTACATTCTCTGGATACAAGGTGCAGTAATGAACCTGTATTCGAGGCATGTCTTGTATGTGACTGAGCTAAACAGATTCAGGCCTGGTCAGTACTTGGATGGGGAACTGTCTGGAAATACCAGGTGCCATTCACTTGCTGCCAGGGGAAACAATTGATCTCACTAGCAGAATGAACTAATTCACGAGGTCTCGTGGTCGGTCTGGCTGTCTAAAATATTGCACTGATTTAAGCCCCTGTCCCACGACACATACATCAGTGTTCACTAAACGCCAGACATTCTCTAATACAATTTAAAGTAATACATAGGTTACATTATTCAAAAACAAAACTACATAAAATTTTTCAACATATCTCACCTATATGTGATAAATGTCAACATTTAGAAGCTACATTATCTCATATGTTTGCAAACTGTATAAAAATTAAAAAATTCTGGGTAAATATTTTCAGTATAATATCTAAAGTAACCAGCACACAATTGGACCCAGATCCAAAATTAATAATACTCGGAATATTAGAATTAAATCAAACATTTAGAACAACACAAAGAAACTTTATTGATTATAGTTTAATAACAGGGAAAAAATTAATTCTAAAATTTTGGAAAGGCCCTACGGCCCCCACAATCAAAATGTGGATTATAGAAATGACGGAGACCTTAAACGTGGAAAGAATCAGATTTTCCCTGTTGGACAAACAGGAATTATTCGTTGGAACATGGTCTCCTTTTATTGATTACTTAAAGGGTCAGAATAGTTCAGCACAGGAACCTGACTAGCACTCGGGCTAAAGAATGGATGAAATGCTATACTCTGAAATGTACGAATATATCTCGAATGAAGTTTTTTATTTTAATAAATTTTTCCATTCTTCTTTAACTATCTTTTTCCTTTTTTTTTTTTTTTTTTTTTTTTTTAATTTTGTTTGTTTTTGTTTTTGTTTTTCTTCTCTTTATTTTCTTTCTTTACTTCATCTATCTCTTTAGTTCTATCTATTTTAAAAAAAAAAAAAAAAGGCAAAAGGTATTGGAGACAATGTAATAATAATTGACAATATTATCAATTTAAAAATGTAAGACTGTAATGATGTAAATAGGTTATGTACCTATCTCCAATAAAAAATATTTTCAAAAACAAAAAAAAAAAAATCGGTGTACATTATTTGAGTTTTAAATTAGGTTCACTAATCTCGTTTTCTAAAGTTCATAAGTTCTTGGAACAGAATTAGGCCATTCGGCCCGCTATGTCTACTCGGCCATTCAACCATCTTTCCCACTCAACCCGATTCTCCTGCCTTCTCCCCATAACCCCTGAAAGAAGGATGGGAATATTTAAATATTACATTCTCTGGATACAAGGTGCAGTAATGAACCTGTATTCGAGGCATGTCTTGTATGTGACTGAGCTAAACAGATTCAGGCCTGGTCAGTACTTGGATGGGGAACTGTCTGGACATACCAGGTGCCATTCACTTGCTGCCAGGGGAAACAATTGATCTCACTAGCAGAATGAACTAATTCACGAGGTCTCGTGGTCGGTCTGGCTCTGTCTAAAATATTGCACTGATTTAAGCCCCTGTCCCACGATCCGAGCTCACCCAAGAGCTCTCCCGAGTTAAAAAAAAAATCAAACTCGTGGTAAGTACGTAGAATGTACGTAGGACCTCGTGGATGTCCCGTACCGGCTCGTAATGCTAACGGCAGGTACTCGGGAAATGCGGTAACTAACAGCAGGTACTCGGGAAACTCTTGGACAGTGTTGAAAAAACTTCACGAGTTACCGCGGTTCCCGAGTACCTGCCGTTAGCATTACGAGCCACTAGGGGACATCCACGAGGTCCTACGTGCCCGCTACATACATACCACGAGTTTGATTTTTTTTAAACTCGGGAGAGCTCTTGGGTGAACTTGCATCGTGGGACAGGCCCTTTAGACCTCTTGGCGATGGTCAAGAGGATCATTTGATGCCAGTAGTGACTGTCGCACAGTTGCCTGCCTCATTGTAGGATATATTTCCCACTTGTACAACAGGAAGCAATCTTTTTTTTTTTGAACAAGCTGGGAAGCTGGGCATGAGTACCTTTTTAGATCAAGAACACGGTACAAATTTCAAGAAGGGAGAGAGAAAATAGATTGCTTTAGAGACATGAGGAAATGCGGATACTTGAATATTGAGCAAAACACAAAGTCCGGGAAGAACTAAGCTTGAAGAAGGCTCCCGATCCATAATGTCAATGCAGTTTGAAAAGAATTGGGGGCGACACAATGGCGCAGCAGTTGAGTTGCAGAAACCCGGATTCGATCCTGGTTACATAAGTTGTCTATACGGAGTTCATACGTTCACCCTGTAACCGCATGGGTTTTCTCTGGGTGCTCCGGTTTCCTCCCACACTACAAAGATGTGCAGGTTTGGAGTTTAATTGGCTTTGGAAAAATACATTTAAAAATTGTCCCTGGTGTTAGTGTACGCAGTGATTGCTGGACGGTGCTGACTCGGTGGGCCGAATGGCCTGTTTCCACGCTGTATCTCTAAAGTAAAGTCATTCTTCTCATCCTATGCTTACCGTACCAACATACACTTTCAAACTGTGGACATGTGAAACCCAAATCAAATTCCTTTTCTGAAATGCAGGTCCTCTCACCATCAGTCTGAAGAAGGGTCCTAACCCAAAACATCACCTGTCCATTCCATTCCCAG